>NW_028263375.1:8385559-9062225 GCF_051168715.1 Poecilia mexicana
ATCTTCAATGGCTCTTTGAAAAATCTTGATGAGCTGCAACATTTAATTTTCTTTGGGATTCAAGTATTTTTGAATTTAAACGGAAACAGGAATTTTATTACATGTGGTAAACGCATTTTACAAGTTGAAATAAAATTTAAAACTGAGTTCTCAGTGTTTGGCTAGATGATCCCTCAAATAAGCAAGTCCAAAGAAAAAATATATCAAAAAGAAATACATGAAAAATCCACCAAAGTAAATAATAATGCAAAATAAGAGCAAACCAAAAAATACTAACAACAATGATTCCCATATGTTGTTTTTTTGTTCAGAAAACACATATTCTGTTTCCTTCACGATGATTCCTTCAGCCTCAAAAAAGGTTTCTGCATCGTTTGCAGCAAGATCTTTTAATGAACAAACTTCCCCAGCCGGGGAAGTTTGTTCATTGGGAAGGGAAGAGAAATCGTTCCATGGAACAGCGCTGTCTTCGTGGATTCTGCCTCCAAATGCTGTCTTCAAGAAAGTGAAGTTTTCAGACTCAACTGTCTCCATTTCTTTGGAAGGATTGTTGAAATCGTTCCCAAGGTCAGCGGTCTGGATCAGACAGTAGCCATGAAGGCTTTCTTCGTGGCTACTGTCTTGAAATGCTGTCGTCTTCAAAGTAGAAGTTGAGTTTTCAAACTCAACTGTCTCGGAGCAAACTTCCCCAACTGGAGAAGTTTGCTTCTCAGCCGAGGAAGAACCGAAAAGAAATGAATCCAAAATGTCATACCCAGAGTCGTTACCAGAGAAGCAAACCTCCCCAGCCGGGGAAGTTTGCTTCTCTGTCGGGGAAGGATTGAAAAGAGAAGAATCAAAAATGTAGTTCCTAGGGTCATTACCAGAGTCATTACCGGAGAAGCAAACCTCCCCAGCCGGGGAAGTTTGCTTCTCAGTCGGGGAAGGATTGAAAAGAAAAGAATCAAAAATGTTGTATCCAGAGTCATTACCAGAGTCGTTACCAGAGAAGCAAACCTCCCCAGCCGGGGAAGTTTGCTTCTCAGTCGGGGAAGGATTGAAAAGAAAAGAATCAAAAATGTCGTACCCACAGTCGTTACCAGAGTCGGTAGCAGAGAAGCAAACCTCCCCAGCCGGGGAAGTTTGCTTCTCAGTCGGGGAAGGGTTGAAAAGAAAAGAATCAAAAATGTCGTACCCAGAGTCATTACCAGAGTCATTACCGGAGAAGCAAACCTCCCCAGCCGGGGAAGTTTGCTTCTCAGTCGGGGAAGGGTTGAAAAGAAAAGAATCAAAAATGTCGTACCCAGAGTCATTACTAGAGTCATTACCGGAGAAGCAAACCTCCCCAGCCGGGGAAGTTTGCTTCTCAGTCGGGGAAGGATTGAAAAGAAAAGAATCAAAAATGTCGTACCCAGAGTCATTACCAGAGTCATTACCAGAGAAGCAAACCTCCCCAGCCGGGGAAGTTTGCTTCTCAGTCGGGGAAGGATTGAAAAGAAAAGAATCAAAAATGTCGTACCCAGAGTCATTACCAGAGTCATTACCAGAGAAGCAAACCTCCCCAGCCGGGGAAGTTTGCTTCTCAGTCGGGGAAGGATTGAAAAGAGAAGAATCAAAAATGTAGTTCCTAGGGTCATTACCAGAGTCATTACCGGAGAAGCAAACCTCCCCAGCCGGGGAAGTTTGCTTCTCAGTCGGGGAAGTATTCAAAAGAGAAGAATCAAAAATGTCGTTCCTAGGGTTGTTGCCAGAGTCGTTACCAGAGAAGCAAACCTCCCCAGCCGGGGATGTTTGCTTTTCTGTCGGGGAAGGGTTGAAAAGAAATGAATCAAAAATGTCATACCCAGAGTCGTTACCAGAGAAGCAAACCTCCCCAGCCGGGGAAGTTTGCTTCTCAGTCGGGGAAGGATTGAAAAGAAAAGAATCAAAAAAGTCGTACCCAGAGTCGTTACCAGAGGAAGTAATCTCGTCCTGAGAGCTGCTTTTGTCTACTTCATCACCAGGAAACAATTTGTTACAAACTTTCTTCATTCCAGTTGTAACCAAATATCCAACGCCGAAAGTCAGGGGAAAAAAAACACCTACTAACATATCTGCCATACTGAAAATCTTTGCGATAAAACAGTGATGGGGTTCGAAGAGTGGGTTGATATGAACTGATGTTTTGAAACTCAAGCATTCATAACCTCAAGCATTCTTTGATCTAGAACCGCATGTCATAGATGAGGTCACAACTACAATGAGCTCACTGTAGTTCTTGCTTGTCTTGCTTCTGCTCGTTGCTATGGAAACGAATAGATCAGTTCTACATGACCCAAACTGTTGACCCTTTGCAATGGCGTCACTTAATCATTCGAGGCGCATGACGGACATCGGAAGTGAGGAATGGGAATGTTGAACTGAGCAACTGAAATTCACTTCCAAAGTTGTTTGGAGATGGCATGTTTTTTTTTTTATTAAAAAAAAAAAAAATATATATATATATATATATATATATATATATATATATATATATATATATATATATATATATATATATATATATATATATATATATTTTAAAATATAAATATAATTTTTATATTTTATTTTTTTTAAATAAGCAGGACTACAAAGCTTTTCTTCTGTGGTGAAAATGTGGTGAACCTTTTACAGTAACACTTTATTTGAAGGGGGTGAATAAGACTGTCTTGACACTTTCATAAACATGACATAACACCTGTCAGGAACATGAATAAGCCTTCATAAATATTTATGACTGTTGTCATAAAGCATCATTCGGTAAATTATGACACTTTTAATACAAAGTTGATAATATTCAAAATGTCTTTGTTATGACAACTTGACATTAACCAAGAAATCATTACTGTTTAAACTTGACCTTTAATAACATAAAGTTACCTAATTTTAAAAGTGCAATCAGTAATACTTGTATAAAAAAATTATATCAGTGTGTATATGAGTCTATTATAAATGAGTGCATTATAAGCCTGATGGCCCTCCAGGCTTATAATATACTGGGGGAAACCCTGCTGTGTGTATATATATATATATATATATATATATATATATATATATATATATATATATATATATATATATATATATATATATATATAAAACAGTTATTAAGAAGAACCAGATTCACTGTGAGGGCACGAAGACAGAATGCATAAACAATCACTGAAACTTTACATTTTACTTTCAATAGGAACAATAATGTCAGAGACATCATAAACATTGTAAAACACAATATCCTACAAAGCATTTTTGTGTAGTTTCTAGTGTAAATATCTTAGTTCACTTGAAATGAGAGAAAACTAATTTATAAGTAGCTTTTCAGCAAGATGTTTTAAGTTAAAAAAATTTGAATATTGATAAAAAGTACTACTTCCATTGGCAGATTAGATCAAATAGCAAGATATTCTTCCAATGTTATAAGTAAAAGAAAAATCTGGCATTGGAACTAGAACCTTTTTGTATAAATTAAGAAGTTATTGACTTAATATGAGCTTCTGCATGTTTCTGAAAGTTACTTATAAGTAGGGATGGACATTTATTGTATCCATCATTTATTCTGATAAATTTCTTATCAGAATAAGAATTTCAATTTATCGTCGGCACGATAAGTTCCAATTAATGATGTTTAAAAACTTCCAAAACTTACCTTACTGTCAGTTTTGGGGTTGATACCAATCGCTCTTCTTTATGTGACTGGTGTCTTAAAGAAGTGTATTAAATGGTATATTTTTCAAGAACATTATTTGTGTTTGTATGGATTTTATTGCTATGACACACGTAGTCATACAGTTACCCAAAAAAGATGCAATAATAATGATTATAGTCACTCATTGTTGCCATGATGGTACTGCAAAATATTATTATAAAACTTTAACACCCATGCAGCAGAAACTGCTGATAATACAATAAGGGAGAGTAGTAGGAGAAAAAAAAGTTCAAAAAGTCAGCAGCAAAACTTCAGTGATGAGAGTTTGTGAACTTTATCATAACTGAAAGTTTTAAGCAAACAAGACAGAACAGTATTGTTATTCCATCATCAGGAGGAGGAGTGACATCACTTCCTGTGTGTTCCAGAGCGTTCTGGCTTCACGGTGCGACCTGTGGCCGGTTACCTTTCCCCCAGAGACTTCCTGGCTGGTTTGGCCTACAGAGTGTTTAACTGCACTCAATACATTCGCCACAGCACCGACCCCCTCTACACACCAGAACCGTGAGTCCAAACCTGTAATCTGCTGCGCTGTAATCTCATCCAGCTCACAGTCGCATCATTTCCCTGATTTTTCATTAATCCATTTCTTCCATAGATTTAACATACCTCCTTTCTTGTTGTGGTTTTTCTTACCAAGCGGTTTCTAGTTGTTTCTGTAAGATTGGTTCAATCTCAGGATCAAGTCTTTGCAGGCCCAGAGAGAAGAAGCAACACTTATGTCTGCCACAGTAATCAATAAATCTCATTACAAATTAAAATGAGCTCAATAATTTCCATTTGCTTGATTTCTCATTCTTTCTACCAAAAACTGGATGACAAAAGTCTTCAGTTTGGTTCTTTGGTATCAACTAGCCCTTCTTATAAAGGACAATATTGCTCATAGAGACTTTATAATTCATTTTATTTGTTGTTTCTGTTGTTTTGTTTATTTATTTTGGATATTTAAAATGTCTTCCAGTTCCAGTGTTAAAAATGTTCATTTAAATTTAAAGATTACTGATCTTTAAGAGCGTGTTCTTGCATTATTATTATGTCTTTACAATTATATCACTTCAAAATGATCTCAAGCCAACATTATTGTGTATTACAATAATTTATTGTCTGACCGGCGTAGCAACACTTAAACCCCTGAACTGGTTTCACTTTAATCAATCTAATTTCAAACCAAACCAATGAGTTTCAACGGGAATAAAAAGTCAGATATTTAATTTTAAATAATCATAATTATATTTAGCCTAGATCACCAACCTCCTCCAGAACATCTGGTCTGCTGGTCCAAACAGCGTCTGTTTGTTCTCAGAGATACGTGTCATGAGCTGCTGGGTCACGTTCCCCTGCTGGCCGACCCAAAGTTCGCCCAGTTCTCCCAGGAGATCGGCCTGGCCTCACTGGGAGCGACGGATGAGGATGTACAGAAACTGGCCACGGTGAGTGGGGACAAGTGGGCTGGTAGACCCATCCATTCCCAAGATGCTCTGTTTGGCTGTGTGCCGTCATGTGACTCAGTGGTTCAGCATAGGTCATCACTGACTAACTGCAGTTACACTGAATGACCCGAGGGTGGCGCTGCTCTCCAAAAACACTGACTGACAGCTGGTGTTTCTGTTTCAGTGTTATTTCTTCACCATCGAGTTTGGACTCTGCAAACAGGACGGTCAGCTCAGAGCTTATGGAGCGGGATTACTGTCATCCATCGGAGAGCTCAGGGTGGGACGCACACACACACACACACATACATACGTCCAAAGTATCTTCAAAATTAAAATCATATACATAAAATATATTGATACATGTACCATTGATTAAGATCCAGAAACAACTGTAAATCGGTGTGTTTTTAGCCTTGATTTAAGGGAATTCAGCTGTGTTGCATTTTTCTGGAAGTTTATTCAAGATTTGTGGTGCATTGAAGCTAAATTCTGCTTCAAAATGCTTGGTTCTGGTTCTGCGGATGCAGAGCAGACCAGAATCAACAAACTGTTAGCAGTGGAGCGCAAAAGTAGTTTGGTGGAAAAATGGCTCTCTTCTGGTTTTTATTTCTTTTAATCCATGCACTTATTCCACACATTTATTATTCATAATATTTTAAATAAACAATATTTAATCAAAATATATATTAATTTCTGTATATTTTTAGGTGCCCCATACATTCCAAGGTTGAACAAAAGGTTGGGTTTAAGCATCCAACTAACCTTTATAATATATTCAGTCTTATAGCACAGAGTTATCATATTGCAAACTCATCCTCAGTGTAAGAGTTGGCAATTTACACACAATTCATGTGTGTAAACAGCAACCCGTGAATTAGAAAGACACTGTAATAATTAGCAGTACCTTCTGGCAGACCTTAGCAGGTTCCGGCAGACAACCAATCAGAATAAGAGCTTGTGTGAATATTCATGAGGTCCTGCTATTACACAAACCTGCCATAGGGGGCACTGTGGTGATACACAGATTACACACAAAATCAGATTTATGTGTATTAAACGGACATCTCGGGGTTTTTTTTGCATTTTGGGGGTTATTGGACCAATAGAAACCTTTCTCCGCTTTTAGATTTTTGTCAAAATTAGCAGGACACCGCTCCTGTCGTGTTAATTCAAAATGTCCTGCTAGTGTTGTGTGTATTCTGTCGAAACTTCCTGCTAAACCACATGTACCAACACACACACTTACACACACACACGCACGTTTGCGTGGCTATCTTTGTGGGGACTTTCCATTGACTTCCATTCATTTCTACAGCCTAAACCTTACCTTTACCCTTTTCTTAACCCTAACCATCACATACCTAACCCTAACCAAAACTCAATTCACACCTTAGTCCTAACTCTGACCCCTGACCCAAAAACAGGGTTTCCCCTTGTGGGGACCAGGCTTCGGTACCCACAAGGAGCAATTTAGTATGTATCAGAAAAATCATCCCCACAAGGTATTACAAACAAACGCGCACACACCCGCGCACACAGACACAGACACACACACACATTGTAAACAGGTTTAGGATTGTGACTTTGTGCTACAGAAAACTGCATCCATTTTATAATATGTGGAGTTCCTCTGGGTTCTGTTCTTGGATCTCTTCTTTTCTTTTATATTAAAAAAGTTGGGAACCTATTAATGGTTAGATAATTGATCAGACTGTTTTTTCCCAGCATGCTCTGTCTGATAAAGCCTGTGTGAAGATGTTTGACCCAAAGACGACCTGCAACCAGGAGTGTCTAATCACCACCTTCCAGGATGTTTATTTTGTCTCTGAGAGTTTCGAGGAGGCCAAGGAGAAGATGAGGTAAACAACAAAACACACAAACAAGTAGAAAACACACTGATGAAAACGCTGGAGGAGTTGAGCATCGAATAACAAAAAACATAAAAACTGCAAAAAAACTAAATCTTAACATGAGAAACATCTCTTGTTTTAAGTGAAATAATCTGTCAGTGGAACAATTACTATTTTTTTAAAATCAATATTAAGGAATTATTTACTTAAAACAAGCTCCTATATCTTGCTGAAAAGTTACTTGTAAGTTAGTTTTATCTTATTTCAAGTGAACTTAGATATTTCTAGAAACTAGACCAAAAATACTTGGTAAGATTTTATGTTTTTGCAGTGTACACTATGAGACATAACTAAAACATCTAGTTTTAATTTCACCATAAAGAAATCCTTCACTCCAAAACCAACCAGAGTTAAGCTAATGATACCAGTGTGATTCTGATGGTGTTTCTTTCAAATCTTTTTTATTTTGCTCTGAAACTGTAAAACCTGACTGTTGATTCAGGAGCAAAAATATTCCAGACGTGTCCGTTTTTTTTTATCTTGCAGAGAATTCGCCAAATCCATAAAGAGGCCGTTCTCTGTGTACTACAACCCGTATACACAGAGCGTGGATCTGCTAAAAGACACGCGCAGCATCGAGAACGTGGTGCAGGACCTGCGCAGCGACCTCACCACGGTCTGCGACGCCCTCGGCAAGATGAACACCTACCTGGGCATCTAAGGCCGACGCAAACCCAACCACACTGCAGAAACACTAAATATTACCAAGTATTTTTGATCTGGTTTCTAGTTCAAATATCTTAGTACACTTGAAATAAGGCAAAATGAACTTATAAGTTACTTTTCAGCAAGATATAGAAGCCTGTATTTAATATTTGCACTGATAAATTGGCTCAGATTTCCTTAATTTTGGTAGATCAGTGATCTTATCAACCTCAGCAAAGATCTAAAAATCAGCCGCTGTCCTCTTCTACCCTGCAGTGAGAGGTTTGACCGACAGACAGGCCATGTTAACGATGGTCAACCCACTGTTGCCAATTCAACAACTTCTTGCTACATTTAGCAACATTTCAGACAAAAATCATTATTGGCCAAATTTGGAATTGGAAAGTCAGGATTTTTAAAGATCAATAATCAGCGATCTGCCAGACAACTGCAGTCAGTGCTCCTCTACCTGTATTACAAAAATAATTCCTTTATATCGACACATCTTGAATATATGACAAGACATTTTTCCATAAGTGAAATAATCCACCACTAGTATGTTTTTATTGACTTTAAACAATCTCCTATATCCTGTTTAAAATGTACTTCTAAGTTACATTTGTCTTATTTCAAGTGTACTAAGATATTTGGATTTGAAAGTTGATCAAAATACTTAGTAAAATTTTGTGTTTTTGAAGTGCAGGAGCTCTGATCGATCCAATCAGAGGTTCTGACTTCAGTCTCAGATTATCAAGCTGCTTCAAGTATCTGTAAAAACCTCCGTCCAGCATTTCTAACGTCCAAACGTCTGATTTCATCCAGTTGATGTCCGCTCTGCTCATGTCAAATGTCTCCTGTAACTGAGTCCAAGCTGTCAGAATAAAGTGAAGAATCCTCCACACTCAGGAAGTCTCTTTCTTTAACTGATTATCAGTAAAGAGATCATTAAGTTAGGAAGCAAACTGATCAGACCATCATCATCCTCAACCACGCCCCAACTTCTGTGGATCAGTTCTGGTTTCTAGGAAACACATCAGGACTTTTTCCTAGACAATCGGCTGAACTTTTCCTGCAACTAACTGTACGCTTTCTTTCATATGACTATTAGGAAAAAAATGAAATAAAATTATGAGAATTTACTTCTTACTTCTCTAACATAAAAAGCACTTCTGGATCAGTTTATTTTCTGTGTGCATGCTCTATATTCGCCAACTCTTAATTCATGAAAGCTTGGAGAAATGCAGACTCGATTTTTATCAGACCTGAAGCATCGGTTTCATGATGGCTCTGTGGGAGACGGAGCAGAAGAGTTTCAGGATAAAAACACAACCTGGACATTTTAAAAACACTCAGGTTTATTGAGAAACACATGGTGTTGTGATGGCAGTGTTAAAGCTGGTGGTAAAAACATAAACAAGGACTCATTTAAGAACCGGAGCCTGAAATTCACTCCTTACAGTGTGTGTTTAACGTTGGGGGATTTTACAAGCATGACTTAAAGTATATTCAGCTTTTTGTCTCTTTATCTTCCTAGTTGACATTTTATCTAAACATTTAGCTAAAATTATATATTAAATATTTAGTAGCTAAATATTTAGTTTACCCTCTAAATATTGGTAAACTCCCAATATTTAGTAGTTTAGGTGCTAAATATTAGCAAGCTAAATAGTAAAGTTTGTAAACTAAATATTTAGTTATCTAAATTAGCTTGCTAATTAAATATTTAACTTGCGTATAAAATACAAAATCGGCTGCATTTTGTCCATGAAGGCTCAGAGAGGAATCTGATGTGATCAGCTTCACGTCTAAATGAGTGAACAGGCAGAATGTGGAGTTGGATCGGCAGGTCCATATCTGTGAATGTTCCTGAAGGACCCGATCGATCCATTGATCTGATTATCAGCCTTTACCTTTAATCCAGGTCCAAGCTTTGGCCAGCTATCTGATCGAATTCTGCTATCAACGACAGAAAACCTGAGGGGAAGTCCAGGGACTGTCTGGTTCTGGGCTCAGAACAAATCTCAGTTCAGACCATCCATTAAAGGGCCAGTATTATATTTTTTCCAGGCACATGGTGCCAATTTATAGCATAATCAAGTATGTGACCTTCAGTTGTTATAAAAATTATACACTGCTCAAAAAAATAAAGGGAACACTCAAATAACACATCCTAGATCTGAATGAATGAAATATTCTCATTGAATACTTTGTTCTGTACAAAGTTGAATGTGCTGACAACAAAATCACACAAAAATCATCAATGGAAATCAAATTTATTAACCAATGGAGGCCTGAATTTGGAGTCACACACAAAATTAAAGTGAAATGTTCCCTTTATTTTTTGAGCAGTATATATTAACCCTTTGGCAACATTTTTATACTTTTTTATCAGCATTGCGGTGATAAGTAGCTAATTTAATGAGCTCAGCTTATGCACAGTTTTACCAGGTGTTTGCTAATTGCTGCTGGCTAGTCTGAAGGAGCCGCAGTGGAGGGCTGCTCTGTAATGCAAGAGCTGGGAAGCTTATACTGAAATAAGAAAACAAGTGATCCAACTTAAGAATTTTTTTTACAAGTAATCAAATTGAGTTTATTCAACTAAATATATTTAATATCTTATGTTAAACCGACGTAAATAAATTAAGTTTGATGATTTTAATTTGATTACATGTAGTGAATTAAATGTTTTAAAAGTTGGAGCTCCATTCTCTGTGTAGAAACTGCTGCTGTGGGGAGGAGCTTCGCCCTGGCAGGGCTAGGTCCACCCAGGTGTTTTGCATAGCTGAATGGTTGCCATGGAGATTAAAGGATTTCTCAAACATGCATGAAAGAATCAAAGCAACACTCCATGTATATTTTTGATTGGAGAATAATATTATAAAATTATGTAAAGGTAAAAATAAAAAATAAAAAAAAAGTTGATTTTACATGATACTGCCCCTTTCAGTCAGTGGAGGTCAGGGAACGGTTTGGGGTAGCTGAACATCAGGTAGTCCCTGTAGTAAAACTCAAACACCTTCTGCCTCTCGGTGCGGTTCAGCTGGGAGAAATAATCCTGCGTGATTCTGGACGAGGTCCGGTTCGCCCGCGGGTTCCTGTCCTTGAAGTCCGGGAAGGTGAGGTTTCCCGGAGCGCCGATGCCGCGCAGCAGGAAGTCGGCGTCCTCCTGCAGGCTCTCGATCTTCCCAATGAAGTCGTAGTGGATCAGACACGGGCTGCAGAGCTGGCTGACCCGCTCCCAGTGGATGTCCATCCCAACGGGTCGCTGCGCGTCCAGCAGGTACTGAACGAACTCCCTGAAAGTGACGCCGGCGCCGGTTTTCAGAGCCGACCCTGTGGCGTTGGCCCGGTACCTGGAAATGATGGCCCGTCCGAACACGGGATGATAGTAGGAGTTCGGACTTTCAAACTTGTCCCGGAAGGCCGAGACGAGCCGCTCGAAGGGCTCCCTGACGAACAGAACCTTGGTGTAGGTTCGGAGTCTCTCGGCGATACCGGCCCGATCGTAACTGTCCAGCCGCCGCAGCTGGTTGCTGTAATGAGCTGCATCGTGAGGAATATCCTGAGTGGACCGGGCTCTGCCTGCCAGAACCATCAGGACCCGTTTCCAGTTGGAGCAGCCGGCTTTCGGCACCTCACAGTACAGCAGCCGGAACCGGTCCTCCACGTAAAGCCGGGACACCTGCTGCAGCCTGACCCGCTGCTTCCGGCGGACCGGCTGGTACTTAGAGCAGACGCCGTTCAGCTGGCTGTGCCGAGTCCGCTGCGTCCTCAGTGCCGTAGAACCTCCAGAGGCGGCGCCCTTCAGCAGCAGCTTCCTGTGGCGCTTAGTGACTGGCTGCTTGTTGCCTAGCAACGGGTCTGAACAAAGATGGAGGACAGGCGGGAAGCCGGGGAAAAGTCCAGCAGAGATGTCTTCAGTTTGCCAGGACGGAACCTGAAACACAGAACCACAACCAGAGTAAAAACCAGATGCTAGAACTTCTGATCCAGAGTGAAACTGCAGCAGGAACCTAAGAGAGTTTTCACACCTGACAGTCCAGTAGACCCAGTTTGAAACTAAAACTAAAACGTTTGTTACATTTTCAGCTACTGCGCTTCGCTTTCACGCTTCACTGTGTCAAATTAACTAAACTCTTAAAAAAAAAAAAAAAAGTTCCCCTCCTCGCCTGTGGTGGCGCTGCACCAAGAACCACTGAAGGAAACAACACAAAAACCTACGAAGACACCGACCGTAACTTCCTTCTTGACCAAACGTAAACAAAATAGAGTGGCGTTAGATCTTATGAAAATAGTCAAAATAGTATGAGAATAAAGTCATTATGAGAATGAAGTAATTTGAGAATAAAGTCGTACGAAAATAAAGTCGCAATAATACGATATTAAAGTAATTTTAATATTAATACAATTGTAATTATGCTACGACTTCTATCTCATATTATTTTAACTTTATCCTTGTAATGCTACTTTATTCTCAGTTTTATTTTTCTTTATTTGTTATGCCCAATACTCCATCGTACTATGCATACATATTTAGGTTGTACAGATATTCAGCATCTTGCCGCAGGAATTGCACAAAAATGTCAAAATTCCCCCAGAAATATAAAGAACCATAAATAACATATTAATTTATCAGTTTTTGATGCTGCTGTAATGCTGCAGATATCCAGCAGATGGTGCTGTGGCGCCATAGTTACCTTCCGTTCAGGCCACGGAGCCTCCAGGACAGGAACACCTGAAACAGCAGAACAAAGAGTTGAATATGTCTGAGTTTTAGCTGTTGCTCTTCATGTCTGCGTGACGGAGGCTCTGTCTGGTTCTGGTTCTGGTTCGGTGTCAGTGAGTCGTTCTGATGAAATAAAAATGAAGCTGCAGAGGTTCTGCTGCCTCAGTGATGTGACAACGCACATTCTCTAAAAGCTCTCTCATGATACTTTCCAGTCACACTGGCAGATTTTCAAATATTCATGAGGCGAACATCAATAAAACATGGATGGAGGGGATGAGGAAGGTGGAGAACAATTTAATTCCTCAGGAGGAATCATCCAGAACCATCCACAGGAACCATATTCAGAACAGAACCGGACCAGCATCAGATCCTTATTTTACAGCTGCAGATTTTCTATTCCACACATTTTACTTCACATGCTCTATTCTACATGCTATGTGACCCATTAAGTGTTATGTTGCAGTATAATTTACTCATATTTATAAACAGAGGCCCTGAATTATTTTACTAGATTCTGTTATGAGACTAAATTAATTGTAAAAAGTTAAACGTGTTACTTGTCTACAGATTAAAGAAAGGAATAATAATGTTTAAAAAACACAGTTTCGTTTAAAAGAGCATTGAAATCTTTTTTATTATTATTTAAATCTCGGTTTATGTGTAATTTGTAAAATGTGACATCTGACCAACTTTGTGATATTACATGTCAATTATAATTTATTAATTATTATATGTTACTGTTGAAATGTCTTGTTTTTGTCTCAGTTAGGAAGATTTAGTAACCACTTCGCTGGAAACTATTGTGGATCCTAATAAATATTAACTTGCACATGTTCTGCTCCACATGTTGTACTAATTTGTAACAGCTTCACAATTTCTGTTCTACGTTTTCCGCTGCACATGTTCCAATCCACAATTTCTTCTTCACATTTTGTATTAATTTGTACCAGCTCCACATGTTCCAGCTGCACATATTATCCGCTTCAAATGTGCACAATAAACTTCGAGGTGGAACATCTGAGGCAGAAAATGTGCCGGGTTCACATGTTCCGTTAAACATATTCAATTTTGTATCTGCACATGTTCCATCTGCACATGTTCTGCTCTACATTGTGTATTTGATATTTTCTGCTATTCGTGCTGTTTTGTAAATGTCCTGCTCCACATGTGCTGGGTTCACATGATCCGTTAGACATATTCCATAGCACATTTGCTCCAGGTGCACATGTTTCTTCTTCACATGCTCTATCCACATTTTAGCCCTTATAATTTGCTTTAGATGCTGTGTTTATTTGTATGAGCTCTGGATGTTTCATTTTCCCTCTGCGATGAGGTTTTGACCCAAGTGCTGCAGAAACATGAGAAAAGCCTTCATGTGACTCTGCAGTAGCAAACCAGGAAGTGACAAGTTGCTGTTATTTCATGCCAAAGGACTCAACACCTTCATTTTCCCCTCAAGTGATCCGATTAACAACAACGATCAGGTGATCAGTCCGCCTCATCAGTCTCACACCTCATATTTCTGTAAACACCATCGTTAACAGATCAGAGAGTTTGGACGGAGCAGCTGTAGTTTTTTTAATAAATCATAAGAGACACGGAGCGCAGGGAGGGGGGTCCACAGGGACAGGGTGGGCGCAGAAAAACGGGGCAAGAAGCAGAAATAGATCAGAAATCCTCCTGAAATATCGTCTGGCCCCAAGCTTTGTCTCCACTCAGCCAAGTATTTTTGGTAGTTTCTCGTGCAAATATTTTTTTATATACCATCATTTGCAAGCTCCAGTTTCTTGTTGAAAAGTTGAGTTTTGTCTTACTTCAAATGTACGAAGATATTTCCACCAGAAACTAGACCAAAATTACTTCTTTGGTAAGATTTAGTGTTTTTGCAGTGTGACTGTTTCAGGAAGTGAATCAGGTCCAGATGTTAACATGTAGGTTGGTTTTTAAAACCAGTCCAGACTGTAAACCAGGCAGGCAGATTCTCTGACCGCATCAGTTCCAGTTTAATTCTCACCGGTGAAACAGCAGCCGACCAATCATGGTCATGCATCTGGAGCTGCAGTTTTAGACTAATATCCACCATCTTCCACGGTTTATCGTAGCTGCAGACTGTAATGCATGCCACTTTGTTTACTTTCACCATGATCGCTGTCGTCATGGACGCAGTCCAACTCCACAGAGGGAGTTAATGAGTGGGAATCAGGTGAAGCTGGAGCTTAATTACAGGTGCAAACTCTGAGCTCCACCCGGCCCACTTAAAGAGCTGTAAACTTCTGCTGCAGCTTCAAGATTACCTTGGACTATCATCCTTCCTTCAAGTCATTAAATCTCTGCTTTTAAAATCCAGAAGTGCTTAATTATCACATCTGAGGGCTCTGCAGGTACATAACTGCCAGAATTTTTTATATGGGGCAGAAAGAAGGTTCTGGGTTCGAATCCCAGGAGGTATTTCTGTATGAATTAGACTGCATGAATTAGACTTTCCAACTTTAGTTATCAGATGAAGAGGAAGGAGCAGGAAATTAATCTTTTAACAAACAAGAAGCAGTTTCAGATTCACAGCCTCACTCAAACTGACCCCAGACCAGCCGACCCGACAAGACCGACCTGGGTTCTGTTGCTGCATGGAGTCAGTGAGATGTTGCAGGAGGACCAGAAGCAGCAGCGACCCGACTCCCAGGAGAAGCAGACACCAACGGAGGCGAGGCCGCGAGCGGAGGAGTTTCATCCTCCTCACAGAGCCCTACGGTCCCACCGGCTGGTTCCGGGTCAGCCGCAGAACCTGAGGGTAGGAGGTCACACCTGGGTCATAACAGCTGCAGTTAGCGACTATTTTAGTAATCGATTAATCAATTATTCCAGTGATTAATCATTAATAAATAAATAAAAAATTGGCACATTCTGCAGATTTTTCATTTAACCACTTAAACATTTTATACAATATTATAAATACATTAAAATATGCAAATAAACAAATAATTAAATTCCTTTTTTAAATTAGAAAATAAATGTTTTATACCTAAAATTCAATAACCGCATTCCTTTACTTTACGCTTTCTTTATTATCTTACATTTTTTGCTACTCCGGTTAACAATCAAGTGTAATACATCTTTCAAATGAAATAATCAGCCAGTGAAACTTTTTATCAATATGAAGAAACTATTTATGTAAAACAAGCTACTGCCTTGCTTGAAATTTACCTGTAAGTTAGTTTTGTCTTATTTCAAAATATTTCCATTAGAAACTAGACCAGAAATACTTGGTTAGACTTTGTATTTTGCAGTGTATCCCAGAAACTTCTCCTAAACGCTCTGAGGATGTTTCCAGCGTTTTGTTGGATCCTCTGGTCTCTTCCTGCCTGCCTGTGGCTCCATCAGCTTGGAGTGGAGCCCAACTGGGACATATTTATAGATCAGAGTGCTTCAGGTTATTTTTATCCGCAAATACAGAAACAGAGGAGGTGAAATCAGATCGCTTCTGCAACATGCAGCCGTTAACCGCATTAATCTGCTTGAGGATTCCTGATTCGGAAATCTGAACGTTTTACCTCTGGAGGAACGAGATGGTCACAAAAATCTGATAATAAAGCAGAGTCACATGCACAAGCTGGATGATGAAGAAATATGACAGTGATAACAATTTGATGAGTTTAAAAAATGTTCTGTGAAATTATAAATTTTTTATTGAGATTCAGCCACTAGTTTACAAATTCCCAGTCGGACGTGTGAAAGCGTACATGCGCAGAACAAACGGCTGCATATTTGTACTATGCATCCAGACAAATGACAAAAACAAAATGGCGGATAGTATTGTACTATTTGTACAACAGGATATTAGGACCATTGCAGACAGAAAAAAAGGACTGAAATTCTGCCAAAAAAAAAAAAATTAGATTAAGCTTAGTAATGTTTGAGAAAAAAACTTACAAATTTTTGAGTTTGAAGAGTCAAAAATTTGCCAGAAAAACTCCTAAATTTTGAGTCTTAGATTTTATTTCTAGAAAAACATGGAAATTTTAGTAAAAAAAATTCAATATTTGGAGGTTTTTTTTCCTAGTTTCTGTTTTTGCTTTCTTCGCTGTTTAAGTGGGTTATGAGGTCACCAGGTTTCCCTGCAGGAAATGGAAGTGTTTCCATTCAATAATTAACAGAGTCATGACCTTTGACCCACAACAGCTCTGCAGGATCGAGTTACCTGCATATTTACAGGTTTGTGATAGATGGATTAAGGATGCTGGCAATGAATCTATTTATGATTAATTGTTTATTAGATTAAAATTAGTTCTAATCGATTGACCACTGACATTCTCTTATACCTTCTTTTAGTGTTGCAGTTTGACCTCCATTCAGCAGAGGGCGCCACTAGTCATCCTTAAGCACAACGTTAATACAGAAACAAAGATGGCGGAGGGGTTATGAGAACGGAAAAGACTAACCGTCCAAACGGAGTCCAGTGTGGGATGAAAACGCACTTTATCCGGTTCTGTTTTGAAATATAAACACTTGATAAGCTCCTTAAGACTCTACCATCAAGAGAAAAAAGGCTGCTTATCAAATAATTGTTGGTCGATCGATAAGATGTCTGAAAAGTAAATCTTTCAGCCAAAATTAGAAGGAGGTGAGACAGAACCGATCTGGGTTTCTGGAAGTTAGAAAGCTGCGGCAAAAAACAGCTGAATCAGGGCAGGACTCAGACTCGGCCCGAGTCTCTGCAGGTCTCAGCCATGCATCAACATGTTTACAGACTGCAGGTCACCAGTCCGATACCAGCAACAAGTCGGATCATGTTTCACTGAGACAAACAGGAAGTCAGCTGGGGAGAGATGATCCCTCTGAGGATTCCTGCAGGAGTTTATTCCTCTGAAACGGGACAGGAAAGACTTCTCCAGATAGAAACCTGGAGATGTTCTGAGATCTTCATCAGTTTGAGATCAAACTGACAAATTATCTAACAAAAACATATATAAGAAGAAGCATGATGCTCTGTAAAATGTCCTGGTGGACAGCTGTATTGACTTTAGAAAACCTAGAGGACCAGAACCAGGAGACCACATGGATTCTGCTCCTCTCCACTTCTCCTCGTACAACAACAAATTAGGGCCACTGGAGACAGTTTTAAAAAAAAAAGGAAGAGCAAATTTCTGCCAAAAAAATGAGGAATTTTGATATTAATCTCAGAAACTTTCTAGAAAAAATTGTGGAAATTGCTGAGTTTGAAAAGTCAAAACTTTTCAACTTAACTCAAAACAGGTTCTCTCTGTTGATGTTGCACCTTTTCCTAGCACACTTCCTCCTTCCACTAAATTAAAAAGACTTATGTTTAGATCAGTAACTCACTACTTGAGTGACCTTTTTATCTTATTTTTATTTTATTTATTTATTTACAAAATACCTTTTTACTTTTATTTGAGTAATTTCTTGGACAGTTTCTCCTTGAGTACAGAACTAACCAACTTCTTCAGCAATGACTTTTTGTGGCTCCCTGTAACGGTGCAGATGGACTACCAAGGTGTTTTGAGTTTCCATTAATTTTTTTTAAAATATTCTCATTTTCTGTGACTCAATTTTGGGTTTCTATCTGTTAACCATAAATATTAAAATTACAATAAACAAAAGCTTAGAATGCATCACTATGCGCGATGATTCTGTATAATATGTGGTTTCAGTTTCTGATTGATAATGAGGTCGATTTATTCAGTTTTCAAGGTTCCGTCTTAGTTCCGCAGATTTTTTATTTAATTTTTCTATTTTATCAAAAATCATATGGTCATTGTAGGTAGAAAAAAGGTCTGTAAAATACCAAACAACTCAGCAATTCTGAGATTAGTCTCAGAAATATTCTAGAAAAACCTTAACATTTCTGAGTTCAAAAGTTTAACATTTTAAGAAAAAAAACACGAAAATTTCTCAATTTGAAAATTTTATGAGTGTCATAATTTATTTATTTTTTTATTTGTCTTATAATCAAAATCAAACCGATTTATTTTCCAACAAATTAATTTAAGCGGTGCTGCTCTGGTTTAACTCTCAGTCAGGTCCAACAGAATCTGCTTCAGGAAAGTGGGCTGGATCCTATTCTAGCTGATTCAGATGAGAACCGAACCTCAGTAACAGGTCAAACCTGACACTCACCTGAATCCCGGATCGGCTCCAAGTTCGGGTCCGGCATGGACCCTGTCCGCCGGGTGCTCCGCTCTGGGTCAGAACCAGGAACCGGTGTCGGTTTGATGTCAAGTCCGCTGGAAGCAGATCGATTACGCCCAAAGTTCCGGACCACAACCGGAGTTAAGCGGAGGACCAAACCGAACATCAAGGTACAGAGGAGAAGAAGACACGAACCGGACGTTCACTACCGGTCTCTTCATAATAAAAGTCAACAGGCAGTTTCCATAAATCCGCTTCAGATCTGAAACAGTTGGACCTCCAGATGATCCAGAACTTCTCAGAACTTGTAATAATATTCAGGTTCCTTCACTGGTTCGATTCAATTCCAGATATGAAATATTAACCATAATAGTAAGACAGATTGTGTTAAAACCAGAGTTGGGTAGTAACAAGTTACATTATTTACTTGAGTAACATTTGAAAATATATACTTATGAGTATTTTTAAGAGGCTGTACTTTTTACTTCATTATGAAGTATTTACATCCTTACTTGAGTAAAATTCAAGGATACTCTACCCACTTTGAATATTTTAATTAATAAAAAAAGAACAAGCTTGTTTTCACCACAAATTCAGCAAACACATACACATGCTTGTAGTGTTTTGTAGGTTTTATATTGAAATAAATTGGATTGGAAAAAGTGTTCTTTTTTCTAATTTTATTAATAATTAATTCATAGTAATGATATTATTCATATTAATTATTTTCATGTTGATCTTTAACATACCAATATTTCCAACTTTATATTTTGGTCTGTCTGATTACTTAATTTTTAAATATAAAAAGACTTATGTTTAGTTTAGTAACTCACTACTTGAGTGACCTTTTTGTCTTATTTTTATTTTTACAAAATACCTTTTTTTTACTTTTATTTGAGTAATTTCTTGGTCAGTTTGTACTTGAGTAAAAACATGTTAGCGACTCTTGAGTACAATTTTTGGGCGCTCTGTTGACCTCTGGTTCAAACTACAAGAACCACAAGATTAAAATAAAGTAACAAGATTCTTTTTAAAACTTTATCTTAGTTAAAATAAATACATTTTGAACTCAGAACCAGAGCCCAGATCCAAACTAATTAGAAAACTTTTATGCTAGCGACCTTTGAGGCTTTTATTTTGTAGCAGCAACCGGAAGTGCAAACACGGATCGTTATTAAATTGGCTTCAGCCTGAAGGAGCAGCTGCTTCTGAGGGTGTGTATGTTTATCTTTTTTTATTTATGTTTTTGCCTTTTTGGGACATTTTTGGGACCTTCTAAAGACAGATGGATCTGTTCTGGACTCAGGTCCGGTCCAACTGCGGAGGACCAGAACTTTTTGGGGTTATGGGTTAAGTCAAAGGTCAGCAACCTTTACGACCATGTGAGCTATTTTTATCTTTGGTCTAGCTAAACAAAAGAGCTACATACATGAAAAAGTTAGTTATTTCAACAAAATCTACTACAGGAATTTATTTTCAAATGAACACAACAACTAATTAAAAAAATGATAATTTTACATAATGTTTTATGACATAATTGCCATTTATTTTTATTTTTTCAGCTTAGGTCCAGTAGATTATATTTTTAAAAACATAAATTAAATTTTATTGATTTTAAAACTATATATTTTTTGTTTTTCCCTTTACTTACAAATGCATTTGTGACTCTTTAGTGAATTAATTTTTTCTTCATTTCCCCCCCAACTCCATTCACAAAATGGAGTTATAACTATATAATTATGCTCAGTTATGAGATTTTGGTCTGTCTGATTACCAAAATCAGACAGATGTGGTTCTGATCACAGAAATACCCCAAAAATGAAACAAGCAAACAAACAAACAAACAAACAAACAAAAATCTAAATTATTCCAAATGTGATGATCAGTTTTCCTTCTTCACTTTGATTTTATTCCATAAACTTCAAATCTTAATTAGAAAAAATAAATATCTTCAAGTCGTTCACAGTTTAGTTTTCTCCGTCTGACCGATCCGCTGTTCAGTCAAAAGCTTCCTCCTGATGGACACAGAAACAAGATCAGAGAGAGAATAAAGAAAAAAAAGAGCAGAATTCACAGAAAAACCTGTTTTGTAGAAATAAAGAAAACAAAGTTACTGTTAGAAAATGTCTCAACTGGATCAAAATCTGGAACATCTGGGACAGGATTCAGGTTGGAGAAAATATCTCTCCTGATTGCTTCCTGATCTTAAAAGCTGTTATTCTAACACACGTATTAAACTCGAGGCCTGGGGCCAAATCTGGTCCACCATAACTTTTTATGTGGCCCTTTAGGCTCCAGATGCCAAATGACATAAATCGGTTCCTCCAAGTTTTTTGTACAAATTTTGTGAAAAATGGTCAAAAACATTGTGTCTAAGTGATGCTAAGTGATGCTAACTCCTACCAGCAGGTGGCAGTGTTTCTTGTTTTTATAACACTGCTGCCTCAGGTTTACTAGATATTAAGTTATTGTCCCTGGAGGGACTAATCAATGCAAAAATATGTTCAATATTATTTAATTTTAACAAGTATGTAATGAATGCACAGCCATTAATTTCAGTAATCAAAGCGGATCAGAACCAGCCCTCTTACCCAGCCTCCTTGCTGCTGGACCCAGCCAGCGTGGTTCTCTGCGATGTATCGGGCTCCAAACTGCTGTATCGCCCTGCGTTGGACCACAGTGACGGAGGACAGTCTGCTGGTCACCTCAAAGGCCCAGGCGATCCTCTGCTTCTGGACCAGACCGTCTGGGCATGCCGCCTGGTCCGGTGGCACCACCAGGTTCTGCACGGTGCACGTCAGCTTCTCAAACAGGTTGTAGTTCAGGTTCTGGAGCTGCTGCTGCAGGGCCGGGTTCTGTTTGAGCTGAGCGGGGAAAGAAACTGTGATTAAAACAGAGTTTGGTCGTGTTTTGGTTCTGGTTCTGGTTCAGAACACACCTTCACATTAATGTCATCTCCAAGTGTTATCATCAGCTTGACAAGTCTCTGGATGATCTCTGCAGCAACACAGGAAACCGATCAGAACCTCCTTCATCCAGACCAGGGATCAGAAACCTTCCCCATTCAAAGAGACACTTTTGCCCCCGTTGCTACAAAATAAAACTCACCTAGAACCGCAAAAACGATATTCCAAATACATACTACATGAAAAGTTTGATTTTGTTAGCTTTCATAATAAAACTAAAATGTTCAATTTATTTCAGATTTCAGATCGAAACAAATCTTGTACCATCTAGGAAAAATAAATTGTAGAATAAGTTGAGCCTCTTCTGTAAATGTTTATGATAAAGAAAGAAAGGTAGTAGGAATGCAACCAGCTGACTTATGATTAATTGTGGTCGTGTTGTTAAAACCCAGAGAATCGGCTAAAGATGCAGCTACTGTCCAGGTAACTGAGGGTATTTTTTAATGGTCTCACCATCTTGTGTTTGGAGGTTCTGCTCGACGATCGGTGCCGAATCCGCGATCTTCGCCAGCTGCCTCGGGACATTCTGGGCTGTGGAGCAATCCGAAGTTTCGTTACAGATGCCAAAGTTTTTCTTTTTCAAATATGATCAATTTTATAGCAAAAATCATCTAAAACCATGTTACTATGGAAACACTGTCATACAGAGGTGCTACCTGCTCCAGTAGGAAACAAACAGCTGCTGGAAACATCTGGAATGATTTATTAATGTAAAAAGCTGCTGCATGAACACTCAGCAGGACCAGCTGTGCTTCTGCAGAACGTTTCTGACCTTTTTTTACAGATCCAGAACGATCGAGGGAGTCAGACTCTATGTCCAAGGAGAGTTTCCGAACAATAACTGTTTTTTTTTGATTGTTTGCAGACTGACAGGGGTGAAGGCCTCCCTGGTTCTCCTGGTCCCTCGTAATATGCTACTGGAGGTGACCTGAGGTTGCAGTATTTCTCCACCAGCAGTAACAGCTTGTCCTGATCCTGCAGACTCTCCATGTTCACCTGCAGACGGAGCAGAAACCATTTAATTTTCCCACATGTTCTCAGCTTTTGACCCTTCACCAGTGTTGCCAGGTTGGGCAGGTTTCCTGCTATTGAACAACTTTGGACAGGTTGTTAAAATGTGGGCTACTTTTCACAATATTGGGGGCGCTTAGAAAATATTTAGAAGAAAATTATTTCTAAATTGATATATCGGAATATGTTAAATGTGACATCATAAATGATTAGTAATTGAGTATTAGCAGTGGGTGATAAGACTTAGAATTTTATCACAATATTTTGTGGTACTATTTTGATAACAATAGAAATCATGATAAAAACGATTCATTACTTCTTTTTTAGGTAACTTTATGGCTGTGTGGTAAAACATGCACAGCAACACAAATATTATTGATGACGCTACTTACTTAAGGAAGTGTGATTTATTATTATCTTGTTGAGTTTCATTAGTTTGAATTTCTTTTTAAGTTGGGTTAGGACTGGAAACTGTTAGATCTGACAATCCCGATCCTCTCATCCACACATTAAGTTTGTTTTAATCCAGTTGACAGGATTTAAAACTTTAGCCTCTTACTTCTGAAAAGTTTTCCTGGAGCAGCTGGAACAGCAGCTGAGACACGTTCAACTATCCGAAATCAGCCAGCAGAACATATCACTGCTTTTAAAGACACCCGGTAAAATTATTTTTTCATAACTAGTAGTAGTACTAATATTGGCTTTAACTTTTTTTAACCCTAAGCGGTGAAACATGAAGTGTTTGTCTTAAGTTCCTGCTCCAACTTTTTAGTTTCACTTTCCACAAAAACAACAAACACAAAAGCACCTGAACGCCTCAGAAAACTTGTTTATACTCAATAAAACACACAGGTGTGTCTCTATTGGAGTCCGAAACCGAACCAGAACCAGGACTCACCTTTGAAGCTGCTACTTCAAGCCGCTGGAAGCAGTTCTTGTGAGAAATTCTGTTCCCTACGCCGTCGGCCACTTGGTGGCGCTGCAGCCCTTAGAGATGCTTCATTTCTGACAGCTAACGGCCAGGTAACACCATGAAGCAGAGGGCGGGACAAATATGATCTTCTTAAAACCATTTTTATCATTTCTGACATTAAAGCTTTCCTTTAATTTAACTTAAAGAAATTGTATTTTTTCTCCTCTTTGTCACAGAGCCTGATTTCAGTTTAAGCCACGGAACCAAGATTATATCAAATCCTTCACTCTCACTGAGGCTAACTCCGCCCGGCTGCTGTGTCGGCTGCTCTAAAACAAGCGCTCCTCTGTCAGTTTACTGCTGGACTTTGTTTCACTTCCTTCACTTCCTATTTTATCAGCAGAACTTCCTCATTTTAACACAAATATGTTCTGAGTTCTTGACTTCAGCAGGAGCTTCACAGCCTGCAACAGACCCGTCCAGTCCCAGAACCAGTTTAATGATAGAACCAGTACAGCTGATCCAGTTGGTCCAGTAATGAGAGGAGCATGAACCTGGACGTCTCCCAGCAGCAGATCTGACCTCTGGGTTTCTCCAGCAAAGGGCTCTGAAGATTTGGACCAGATGGCTGCAGGTACTGTTGTTTTTATCAAGTGGAGAGTTTTCTGTTAAAGTTCAGCTTTATTTCTGATGGATCAAAGTTATGTAAGATTTGAGATTGGGTTCATCAGAACATGAAACAAGACCAGGTTCATTAAACGATCTTCATCATGATGACCTCTAACTATCTTTAAAATCAGAACTTTAACCTTGAACAGATTATTTTGTCTCAAAAATGCAAAACTACACGGAGTTCAACATACCTGCAGATGTGTGTTTATTAAGAAAAAGTCTGCAGATTATATTTCACTGTTGAAGCAACAAATTAGATCCAAGTTATGAAAATCCTCCACAGCTTTTTATTCAGTAGAGAATAAAAGCTATTTTTAATGAGTGGTAAGGAAAAGGTTAAAAGAGAAGCAGAAGAGTTTTCAGAGCATTTCCCCCCTAAAAAACAATGAGGAAGGTTCAAACCGACATGAAAATGCTGCAATCGTTCAGGCAACACTTCACAGGATGTAGTCTGGATTCTACAAAGAGGTTACAGTGGCAGTAACCCAGGGCGGCAAGTTATTTCAGGTGTGGGGGAAAATATTTAGGGTGTTTTTATACTAAATGCAAGTTTTACAGAACTGTATATTATATAAAACTCATAAATTTATATGTAGTATGAAATTTTTATATTATTACATTTCTATTTAATCTACACAATACTGAAATATTTAAAAATTATAAAATTATAGTATATACGTTTGGGACTAACATGGAGCAATCTCTTATTGGACATTGTAAACCACCTGTTGATTTACCTGCCTGTTAATTTACTGTAATTTGTATGAATAGAGATTCTTCTTTTGGTGTGCTTTTTTTATAGCACACCAAAACTGGCTGTAGCCCAGGGGACCTTATCCTTCTAAATCTGGCTCTACATAGGATATACATTAAGACAAATGCTAAAATAAATTTGTAGCCAATAAATAGAGTATGGGTAACTGATCAACTATGGTTATATACATGTACAGTGACTATTAAAAGTATTCACTTCCTTGGATATTTTACTGTTTTTGTTGCTTTTTCAAATCAGTCAAGTAAAAAAAAAAATCACAATCAGATTTAATGTCAGAGAAACTAATTTCTACAAGCACTAATTAGCCGGACCTCTGTTAAATTAGGTCAGTCACTTTAGTATCTCATTTTATGCTGGATATTTCAGTTGTCATTATTTTGTAGAAATTCATTCTTACTTAAAGAGCTTTTTAATTATGTTGATCAGGACTGAATGCAAAAGCAATAAAATTTAGTGTTTAAATCTTAAAAATTAGTTTTCTATCTGGTTTTTCACTGTTTATGTCATATTGTTGGTTTGGATCCTGGTAATGCATCTCTGTAGATCAGAAAGAAAACATTTCAGAGCCAGATCAGTGGGTTTTTATGCATTCTAACTGTTGGGACAGGACAGTTTTCCTCCGACTGATTCAGGTCTGTGTTTGGTTCTGGGTGTTTTAGGTGAGAGGCCCGGTTGTTCCAGCTTAACCACTAAGGAGCTCCAACAGAACTTGAAGCTGGCGAAGCAAAAGGAGCGACCGGTCCGGCTGCTGTTTGAGATCCCATCGAGTCGAGTTGTGGACCAGCTGCTGAACAAATACGTGGTGAGAAAATCAGCAGAAACATGATGCAGACAGTAAACAAGAGGAATCAACTGGGACTGAGGGAAAAAAATGAGTGGGAAAGTCAGGTGAAACAGTCAGGAGAGAGAGTCGACGGTAACAGTAACATATGGAACGCCAGCGGGTTCATATACACATGAACATTTCCCGTTACAGTGTGCAAACAAAGTGTAAATTATGTGATGTTTATGTGTCAATCAAGTTGATTTGTACAGCATATTTCAGCAACAAGGCACGTAGACAGCAGAGGATCAGAAAGAGCCAATGAGAAGAGATGCGACTTGGACTGTCAGGAGGTAAAGTTGCCTAGAAGCAACATAAAAACACTCTTAGGCTGCGTTCACACTGCAGCCCGAAGTGACCCAATTGCGATTTTTCTTTTGCCTTAATGTGACCCGTATCCGATCTTTTCATGATAGTCTGAACAACACAGATTGGATTTTTTTCGAATGCGGCCCACCTTACTTCAATATCCAACTGATTTTTCAAATGTGACCTGAATGTGACCGGTCAGGTCACATTCATCCGACAGAACGTCATCAATGCTCATTTTGATGCGTATTCGACTCATAGACATCACACACTGCACTTTGTTTGCGTTGTATTCATGTCAAAGTAACATGAAATGTTCATGTGACCCTGCTGGTTCCTTAATTTTGGGAGGATAATCGGCCAATGCTGACACGTGAAGCAGATCTTATCCCCCTGGCAAAGCTCTACAATCAGACACTGTTTCCTGTTGCTTTGCTGTGAGAGAGGTTTCACTGACAGAGCCAAGCACAAGGTCATGTCTCCATGATTGCAATTAACAATAGCCACCCCAAATCAGTGTCTCTCTGGCTATTTTTAGCAAAATTTTAGACAAAATAAATGGATATCTTCCAAACTCGGAATCGGCAGGTCAGGCTTTTCAAACATTGGCTCGGGCAGAAACCTGCAAGCGGTGCACCCCTCGCCAACTGTGTCCATGTTGTCTTCCTCTCTGTCTAGGCGTATCAGATCGTCGTGATGCGCTCCGGCAGCTTTGATTCCCGCCGTGTTTCCATCGAGCGCCGCTACAGTGACTTCCTGCGGCTTCACCACAAACTGCTGGAGGAGTTTGACGAAGAGCTGGAGGATGTTCTTCTGCCCCCGAAGCTGCTGACGGGAAACTTCAACCCCGAGAACATTCTGGAGCGCCGCCTGGCCCTGCAGGACTACCTGGCCAAGCTGTTCGCGACCCGCTGCGTCAGACACTCCGCCCACTTCTCCGAGTTCTTCACCGAGCACGAGCAGAAGCAGGCCCACGTGCTGCTGCGGGCGGGCCAGTTCAAGGCCGCTCTGGAGCAGCTGCAGACGGTCCTGGAGATCCAGGAAAAGCTGCTGCCGTGGCAGAAGTCCACCCTGACCGTCCCCGCCCTCGCTGCGATCGCCGTGTGTTACCGGGACCTGGACGAGCCGGAGCAGGCCTTCTCAGCCGCTCAGCAAGCTCTTCCTCCGGTGAGGCGCTACGGACTGAAGCCCTACCGAGCGGCGCTGCTGGAGCTGCTGGTGGACCTGGGGTACCAGCTGGGTCGTCCCGTGGCTCAGCTGCAGGATGAGCTGACAGACATCAGGAACGGCGAGAGAGGGGAGGTGTGCTTCCGGTCGCTGAAGGAAGTGGTGATCCACAAGTTCATCTGAGGAAGAGCAGTATCCCAGACTTACCTGAGAGCCTGACAAGATGAAGTCTGGGTCTACTAAAAACCTAAATGGCCTCAAAGCATGAGAGTGAAACAGTCTGTTCAGTCCGCTTCATTCAAACTCTGGTTTATTTGTCTAGAAAGTCCAGTTCATTTGTGGAGGTGTGAATACGAACTCTGGTTCGCCTAAACTTTCAAACGCAGATGTGAATACCAAGTGGATCAGAGACCTGCTAAAGCCCTAAAGAAGTTGCTGTAAACTGTTCTTTCTGTTCTTTCTCCCCCCCCTCAGTCTGTCACTGTTTTGTTCTGGATGTGTTCCTATTCCAAAGTATTTTGGGAACATTTTATATTTATTCAAAAACATCAGTAAATGTTCAATTGCATTGGGAAAATGTCGTGTTTGAGTTTCAACAAAGGGGCAAAATAAATCCAAAAGATTTATTTATTAACTTATTAATCGACCACACTAAGTTTTGAGGAGAAAGTCTGTTGCCTGATTGAATTTTAACAATATATGCTTGCAGTCTAATTCTTATCTGATCAAATAGGAAGAACAACCATATGATTTGTTCCTAACTTAAGAGTCTGGGTGATCCGTTGTCTTAATTTATTTTTACATGAGGTGGCACGAACATTACTTTATGTAGAATTTTCTGTCATTCGTATGCAATTCTGACATTTCCTTTATTATTATTTATGGTAACCCTGTCTAATTTCCACATTCTTGTTTTTGTTGTACATTGTCACAAATAAAGATGCCTAAACAATAAATGAAAAAAAAAAGAATCGAAATTCTTCTCCTCCTCACCAGCAGGGGGCGCGAAGCAAAAGCTCAACCGGAAGCTGATCGTTAAATCCAGGCTGTTGCTCGGGGTTCGATTCATCAGACTGAGCGACGTGTGGCGCAAGTCGTGCAAGTAGATGAGTTTCAAAACACCATATGCTCATTTTAGTTAAGTTAATTTAGTTAATTCGGGTTAGTTAGAATTAGTTTATCTGTCGATCGATTCAAAAATGGCCGGGGAGTCGGTGAAATTGTCTAAGAACCTGCTGAGGATGAAGGTAAGTGTTAGCATCCGGAGTTAGCATGATTACATTGTATTAATATATAAAAATAAACAGCGGGATGTCGAGTTGGACGTAGCCGATCCTACATGTTTAAATAAAACTATGCAAAACGTTTCCTAATATAAATTATAGACTTTCTTTTTATCTCGGATCATGAGGTTTTAGTCATATATATTTGGGGTATTTTGCCCTGTTGTTTACAGTAACAGATTACTTTCTTTGTTCTGTAGTTCATGCAAAGAGGGCTGGACGCCGAAACGAAGAAGCAGCTGGAAGAAGACGAGAAAAGGATAATCAGTGATGAGCACTGGTACCTGGATCTGCCGGAGCTTAAAGCAAAAGAGTAAGTGTCAAAGTTTCAACCGATCTGAGATCAGTTTCAGAATGTTATTGTTGGCTCTATTTGACCTGAATAAATATTGATGACTATATTTAACCAGATAGTTTTAACCAACAGACCTCAGACAGTAAACCTGGCACGTTTTATCAGGGAGAAGCTAAAGTGCCGTTTGTAAAGTTGCACAGCAAAAAAATTAACAGCAATATTATGTTTTATTTAGCCTGTCATACAGGAAAAAATGTGGGTGTTAATTTTTCCAAGTCACATTTTCACCATGTCATTCATACATGACATGATGTATGTCATGTATGAATATATTCTAAATATTTAATTTGAAAGCTAAATATTTACTTTGTAAACTAAATATTTAGTGAGGAAGCTAAATAATGCTGTCCTCCCTATGACTTTACTCCATTTTATTTATTTAGCTGTTGGTTCAGATTATATAGAGAGCATCACACGGTTTGTTGTTTCAGGAACTTGATCATTGAGGAGAAGAGCCTGGTTCCCTGTGAGGATTTGCTCTATGGCCGTATGTCCTTCAAAGGGTTTAATCCAGAGGTGGAGGTAAGAACCAGCAAAACCAGTCCTAGTTTACAGTGATTCTGTGAGGACAATCTGACAGTGTTTTATTCAATTTGTTCCAGAAACTGATGGTGCTGCTGAATCCTAAAGATGAAAAGGAGGAAGAGGGGGAGGATGTGAGCTGCATGCAGACAGACGTCACTGATGAAGAAATGGCTCTGAGGTAAAAATGGGAGCAGATTATGACCATCCAGACTAGGGATGATTTATTAGAATAAATTTAGTTCCAATAGATTAGCTAATAACATCGCTTAGACATTTTTTTAGTGTTGCCATCCAACAGAGGGCACTGCTGGTCATCCTTTGATACAGAATCAAAGATGGCGGTTATATCGCTGAATAGAAACGATCCAGAGTGCGGTTGGGTTGGAAAATGCACTTTATGCGGTTCCATTTTGAAATATAAACACTCGACAAGGTCCTTCAGCTTCACATTGTTTTGTTTTTCAAAACTCAGCATATCATAAAAATTTAGCCCTTTTATCGAAAGACGGTCGGCCCTCTTCATACAAGCAAAAACTTTGTTTTTTAAGATAATGGCTGCGTATCAATTCACTGTTATTCTGTCAACAAAACCCCCCAAAAAGTTAGCGCTCCTGTCCACCTACACACTGATGTTTGAATGAGTCTTGATTCTCAGCTTCCTGTTTCTGTGTTTCAGGTACGAGAGTTTAGTGGGAACCATGAAGAAGAAGTTTGCAAAGAAGCGCGAGCGAGCAGCGATGGATGAGGACGACGTCAACCAGAACGTAGTTGTGAAAAACTCAAAGAAAGCTTTCCTGAAGCCCCAGGACTGAGAATATTTTGTGATGAAAAACGGGAATGTCGGAAACTACAAACTGAACGGATGCTACACGTTTAGTCGTCTCTGAGAGACGCATTACTGCCGACCGAGCTTTTAAAGGAACAGTTCAACATTTCCGCTCGTCGCACCAGAAGATCCACCGGTTCCAGTTCCGCTTTGAGGTACACACCTCGAAACATTCGGACTCGGACTGTGAAACAGAGGCCGGCAGGAAGTTGCTGGATGAATTTCCACATCATTAAAGCTCTGCAGAGAATCTCCAGAGGAACCAAGATTAATTTAATTTGTTACAATGTTTTAGAACTTTGCAGATTGGATTTTTTTTTTAAGAAAATGTTTTTTTAAACATCTGTGTTGCTGCAGTTCTTCAGGTTATCAATGTACATGTATAAAGAAAATAACGTGAATGAAGCAGACAGGAATATTTTTAAATAAACTGAAACCTTCATGCACCCTCCATAAAAAGATATTTCAGAAATTTAAGAACTTACCTGAGCAGGTGTACCATCTTTAAAAACATAAAAAAGTAAAAGTCTGTTTTATTGAATTTGTAAGCTTTTCTTTTAATAATCTGTTTAAAGATGGAGCTGTAGTCCACTATTGGGTGCCAAAAAGGCCTCAAATCTGGAGAGAAAATCTACAATAGATTAGGACCAAGTGATGAAATTTCAAATTAAACCAAGTAATTTAAGTTGGACGCTACATCGAAATGCAAACTTTGTCTAAGGACAATGGCATCCAAACTTTTCTAAGCAGGTCAAAATTAAGTTAGGATTTATCACAATCTGAAAAATTTATTTTGTAAATACAATGTCTAAATTAATTCAAGTTCACCTGTCCAATATTTCAATAAAACTAGTAGGGAGATTTTACATCTCTATTTTAAATTTTCATCCAGAGTTAGATGTGGCAGGTTGATTATTCACATTCAGAATTGATCAGACAATAGAAACCAATCAGTGACAGATGGGGCTTTTATTGTGAAAGTCTCAGCTATCACTCTGAGGGTCCCTACAGGAACATGTGCACAAGATCAACACTGAAAAGCAACAAGTGAAGACTCAACACTCAAAACAACACAGTTCAGCCAATCACAGAGCAGGACAGACAGGTGGGCGGGGCTTAGGCAAAGTTCTGTTTCAGGAAGTTGATGAGGCCGTTGGTGGACGAGTCGTGAGACGAGACCGGAGAGGCGTCCTTCAGCTCCGGCTCGATCTTCTTCGCCAGCTGCTTCCCGAGCTCCACCCTGGAGACAAAGACAAAACTGTGATGTCACTGAACGCATCATCAGAGAGAGACGGACAACTGGAGGACCGGATTAAACTTCACAGTCCTGCTGGGGTTACCAGGTTCTGAAGCTCGGATACAGCAGGAAGTCAAAGTCTTTTGGTTTAATGTTTGACATTAAAGTTCAGTGAGGGGAAAAAAAACCCGACAGCTTTAAGGCCTTAATGTTAGAAACACAAATTTAAGACCCTGAATCAAACTCACCCCCACTGATCGTAGCTGTTTATGTTCCACATGACGCCCTGGACGAAGATCTTGTGTTCATACATGGCTGAAAAACAGGACAGGTCACATTTACCTTTAGCCGATCAAAACCAGGAAGTTTAATATCCAATAAGCTTCTGGCTGCTCCAATGTGATTGGTTAAAACCATCCGACTTCCAGTACTCACCAATCAGCGCTCCCAGTACGAACGGAGTCAGCTTCTTGAAAACGATGGAGTTGCTGGGCTTGTTCCCTTGGAAAACCTTTGAAGGAGACGTCAGACTGTTAAACTGGAGCCGAACAGACCAAACGGAACCGCAGAGGCGGGCGTGCTTACTTTGTGTGGCAGCAGCTTCTCCAGAGCGTCTCCCGACATTCCCGCTGCTTCCAGCTCTTTCTGAGCCTCCTCTGAGGTTTTTCCCTTCATCAGAGCTTCAGTCTGAGCCAGGAAGTTAGCCACGAGGATCTGAGAGCATGAATTACCTGAATTATTCAGCTGGCTGTACCTCAGGTTTGAATACATGCCGGTGTGGCAGCTGTTTTATTTATGTTACATCCATCCAATATAAACAACTAAACATTAAATCAAAATCCAGAGCTGGGACTATAAGGTAAACCAGTAACGTTAAGGAGAGCTACAGTGGGAAAAACAACAAGATTTTAAACAAAATCGAGTGAAATGACAATGCACCTATATGGCTTGTATATGTGCATCAATAAAGAAACCAAAGCTATAAAATAATGTTTTTATAAAATTCCATCACAAAAACATTTGTGAAAATGTATTTAAACTGATAAAAACTATTAAAATAGTGTAATTTTTTTAAATTAGTAAATTTAGGGGTCAGGGAGAGTTAAAATTAAAACATAAAAATGTAAATATAATATAAATATATTATATACTATAATATCAAAACTTTTCATTTTGATATAAATATTAATAAGACTAATTATTTAACATTCATCTTGTTTTTTTTATTTCAAACCACAAACATTTGAACTCACTACAAAACAAATGACTAATTATTTTATTTATTAACTATAATTATAAAATATTGTCATTATTTGTTCACAATTTAGACTTTTTATTTTTTTAATCATCCAATATCAGTTTTTAACATCTGAAAATAATTTTCCATCCACATTTACTGAAATCTGACTATTTTGTAAACCTCCCAGTAAAACCAGTATATAAATCCAGGTGAGCAGGAAGTGTTACCTTGTGATGCAGGTTGTCTCTGATTGGATGCTGGGACTGAGCAGGAATCAGGAAGTCAGCAGGAATCATCCGGGTGCCTGCGGAGCGAACATCCGGTCTGTGATGAGTTGCTGGCGGCTACAGACGGAACCAGTACACCCAGTTAAACCCAGTCACCTTGGTGGATGAGCTGGTAGAAGGCGTGCTGTCCGTTGGTCCCCGGCTCCCCCCAGACGATTGGTCCCGTATGGTAGTTCACGCGGCTGCCGTCTTTGGTGATGTACTTCCCGTTGGACTCCATGTCGCCCTGTGAACACAGGTGGGTTCACGGGTCAGCGGTCTGGATCGGGTCGATCAAAACTCATCGCCGAAGGTCGGAACCGAGCTGACCTGCTGGAAGTAGGCGGCGAAGCGGTGCATGTACTGGTCGTACGGCAGCATGGCGTGCGTCTCGGCCTGGAAGAAGTTGACGTACCAGACGCCCAGGAGGGCCAGCAGAACCGGGACGTTCTGGTCCAGAGGAGCGCTGCGGAAGTGGTTGTCCTGGAGAGAAAGTAGGTCCAGTTTCAGATGAGCTCATGATACATGCTATTGATTAATACGATCAATCAACTTTGGATCAACTCATTGATTGATTAACTAATAAGCGGCCATTTTCTTAAAAACCTTCGTCGTCTCTTACATAAGAGTCGAACATCTTTCCACAACATAAAAGGCTAAAAATTCCATAATACGCTGCATTTAAAAAAAAGTTAAATTTAAGATCATTGAGTGTTTATATTTCATAACAGAACCGCATAAAGTGCATTTTCCATCCCACACCGATTCACTGCTTCAGGATGACAAGCGGCGCCCTCTGCTGGATGGGGGCCAAACTACAACACTAAGAATGTGTTATTAATCTATTGGAACCAATTTTAATAAAATAAACCATTAATCGACAATCAAGTCGATTATTTGCATCTTTACTTCAAAGATTAATAAAGACTTTTACATTTATTATCTCTGTTAAAGTCGCTTTTTTTGTACATGGAATAAATCCTTCAATAAATTTTAATGATACACATATCAGTACCATTTATTATTTTACCTCATAATTACATTGGAAATTATTTTTAAAGTCATTTTCCACAGTTAACATCCCATAAAAAACAGTGCATCAATCTGTAATGTTTTATGTTTTCTTAGTTTTAAAACCTACATAGAAAAAGCAGATTCTTTAAACAGCACCACACATTTTCTATAATAAATATTTATTAAATATCTAATTTTACCAAAGGTTATGCAACACATGAGGCCCTGAATGCGTTTTATTTAGCTGGACTGTAAAGGTCGCAGCCCCTCTATTTAGAGCATGTACAGGCCCAAACCATCTTCATACAAACACAATACATATTTCATACAAACTGACTTGTTTCTGTTCTGACTCCAAAATAAAAACCCAAACTTGAAATGTTCTCCTACCATCCAGTGAGCTCCTGAAAGAAGCTGCTCGAAGTTTTCAAAGCCTGAAAAACAAACGGAAGACGACTGTGAAAATGACAAAAACACTAATACTCCATCATACAACTCAAGGAAGGGGTAATTTAAATATTTTTGAAAATATTTTGTCAGTTGTAAATTATTCTTTAGAAAAGCAAGCAGGAAAATCAAATCTCTCATGAAAAAAATCCAGCTTTTCTTTTTAAGCCACATCGTTCAGCCGTAAAGGTGATTTAACGACGGAGAACTGGCATCTGAAAGCATCATGCAGATCATCATCATCATCATCATCTGAAGGCCTCAGTCACAGATGAATGAATCGATTATTGAAATAATCGTCAACAAATTTAGTAATCGCTGACATAGGCCTGTCACAGTAATCAATAATTCAATTAATCGCATGATAAATTTAAACTCAATAATTTCCATTTGCATGATTTATTATTTCTCTTTCTACCCAAAACTGGATGACAAAAGGCTTCAGTTTGGTATTCAGTCTAACAGAGATGTCATAATTCATTTTATTTGTAGTTTTGTTCATTTATTTGGGATGTTTGCATGTCTTCCAGTTCCAGTCTTAAATGTTCATTAGAATTTAAAGTTTATTGATCTTTGAGAATGTGTTCTTGTTATGCCATTACTGTATCTCAAAACAGCGATATTATCGTTTATCGTAACTTCTGGGACAATTTATCGTCCAGCAAAAGCAGTTATCACGACTGGCCTGTGCATACAGACTCTAAAAAAGGACAATTGCTGTAATTAAGTCAAAACTGTACAAAGATCCAATTATTTCTCAGTTACCTTAATAATCATCAGATCTGTAGCTACAGATACATTTTTGCTCCAAATTGTCAAGTGTTCACTAAAGGGATGCTTTGTTATTACATTTTAGGCAACAAACATGTTTGTTTTCTGGTTTTAAAAAGGACGTATTTGTTTATTTACATTTTTAATGCATTTCTAATATTGCATTAAAAATATAAAATCTTTTCCTTTGATTAATCATTAAAATAATCGTTAGTTGCAGCTAGAATCAGTGAGGTCATCAAGCCCCGCCCCCTGGCTCAGTGACGTACCTACATGCAGAGCGATGGACAAACCGATGGCCGACCACAGTGAGTAACGACCTCCGACCCACTGAGGACGAGCAGACATGACAGCAACACAGTCATTCCACCAATCACAGCACGGCACTTCAAAATAAAAGCCCCAGCAGGCTCAGTCAGTTTTAGTTCAGTGGCAGTCTGTGAACCAGAACCAAACCCGGATCGTCCCAAATCAGCCCCAGAAACTGATTATTTTTATCCTGGATCAGCAAAACCTGCTGATCCTGGAAGATTCTGATTGGGTTCAAAGGTCACAGAGATGCCACAGGGTGCAGAAGCAGAACCGGCACAAACTTACGTCCCAGAACTCAAACATGTTGGCCGGGTCGATACCGAAGTCCTTCACCTTGGCCTGAGGAGACAGAGAGACGCGTTAGGCAACAAGAAATGTTCTGCTGGAGGATCAGTTGACCAGAACCAGCAGGACTGATCAGAACCAGCAGGACTGATCAGAACCGGGTTCAGCTGGGTCCACTTGTAAACTTTGACGTGTTCTGGCCCGTTTACTCACCGCGTTGGTGGACAGCGCCACAAAGTGTTTGGCCACGGCGGATTTCTGAGGAGGAGAATTAAAGTTAATAAAAACCGGTCCAGTTCTGGTTCTGGTTCTAGGTAACAGAACTCACATCTCCAGCCGCCTTCAGGAACCACTCTCGGGCCGATTCTGCATTGGTGATGGTCTCCTGGGTGGTGAACGTCTGAAATGGGTCCATAAACACAAAATCAGAAACACATGACCTCTGACCCCGCGGGTCAGGCGACCGGCTGACGAACGGACCTTGGAGGCGATGATGAAGAGCGTGGTTTCCGGGTCGAGCTGCTTCAGCGTCTTCGCCATGTGGGTCCCGTCGATGTTGGAGACGAACCAGACGTTTGGACCGCCGGCTGAGTAGGGCTTCAGAGCCTCGGTCACCATCAGGGGTCCCTGAACGCACCACAGAGTCACATGACCACTGAAAGCTGCTTCCTGATTGGCTGACTGGATCAGAACCAGAACAGAACTGCTGACTGAAGCAGACCCTCTGTTTTCCTCCAGAACCTTCACAACTGGAGCGTCTGATTGGTCAGGAGGGTCTAATCCTAATGTGTGTGTGTGTGTGTGTGTGTGTGTGCGTGCGTGCGTGCGTGCGTGCGTGCGTGCGTGTGCGTGCGCTCACCAGGTCAGAACCTCCGATTCCGATGTTCACCACATCTGTGATGCCTTTCCCGCTGAAGCCTTTCCACTCGCCGCTGCGCACTTTCTGTAAAGAACACACACATCAGGACGAGCTCATGAAACACACACACACACACACACACACACACACACACACACACCAGAATAAAACCCGACATGTGTGGCTGTCGGCCCACAAACCTGGCAGAAGGCCTTCATCTTGTCCAGCACACGGTTCACTTCAGGCATCACATCTTTCCCGTCGACGAGGATGGGCGTGTTGGAGCGGTTCCTCAGAGCCACGTGGAGCACAGCCCGGTTCTGGACGCACAAACGGCCCACGGGTCAGAAAATAAAAACAAAAAAAATCCAAACACACACTGCGGTATCCGCTGGGCAGGTGAAGCTCTGCACCTCGGTGAAGTTGATCTTCTCTCCAGTGAACATCTTCTCTCTGGCCTCCTCCACTCCTCTGGACTTGGCCTGATCGCAGAAACAAACAGAACCAGAACCGTCAAAAATGTTTCAACTGCATGAGAACTTTATTAATTTAGCAACATTTGATGATGAAACAGGAACGTTTGGCTACATTCACGACACCCACAGCCGACTTTTTAACCACAGTCTGAACAGACCGACTGATCTTTTCACCAAAAAATAATCCGATCTTTGCCACCGCCACATGTGGAATTAACTAATGTGCTACATAAATGAACTTGATTGATCGTTTCTGATCAGTCCTGTTCAGTTCTGAAGGTTTCCAGAAGGTTCTGAAGAACTGTGCAGCTTTATCAGCTTCCTGCTGAACCAAACCGAGTCAAAAAGCTGAAGTTTGGACAAACAGAGTGGTGAAACCTGGTTTCTCCATCAGCGCCTCCATCCTGCGTCAGAAGGAAGTGGTATCAGTCTAAACTGTGTTTCCTCACATTTCTCCTTCCTGTGGCTCAACATGTTTTCTCTTTCAACATGAGGTGAGGCAACGTTTTGTTCCCCTGAAGCTGCAGAGTTTGAGCAGCGTGTCTGACAGAGCGGAGCTCAGATTTGACATGTTGGGACATTTCAGACATTCTGCAGCTGCAGACCTCAAACATTACTTCATTTTTCTTCTTTAATAGATGCATCAAAATGTGAAGGTTTAATCCAAAAACAGAAATATATATATTTTTATTCTTGTGCCAAATAGACAGGGTATTAATATTACAAAATATACACATTATAATAAAAGTTATTCATCATTATTGATTCATTATACCACAGTTAAGTATAAATTATTATTTTAATCATTGTGGTGAGAGTAGCAATTATTTCTAGTTGCATTTTAGTCGAACCATTTTTGTTTTATCATCCATTATAATTAATAATATATTATTGTTAATGATAGATTTTTAACAGTGGAATTCTGAATATAAAAATAAAAGGTGAATAAATAAATTACTAGCAATATTATTCATAATTATATTAACATTACACTTTATCATTACTAAAAATGTATATTCTGAATAATGAAGTTATTAGTTATTACTACTGTTCTAGATTTTTTTAGATGTAGAATTAATACAAGTGTTTCTGCTTAAGATTTATTTATTCTATTATTTATACTTAAAGAATAAATAATAATCATAATCATGTCTTGAATAAATTCAATCCACACACCTACATTAAATATGTAATTGTCTGTAATAATTAAATTTTAGTGGATGGATTCAACTTTAATCAACAGTTTTTCATGCATTTATTTGTATTCAACAGTTTTCTGTCACTTTGTCAACTTATTTATTAAAACTACATTTAAACACGTCAGTTTAATTTACTTTTTTTAAGAATCAGAAAGGCAGAAGTTTCCGTCTGCAGAACCATGATCTGTGGATAGTTTTTAATTGAAACATGAGTCGAGTTTCCAGCTGCAGGAAGTTCCTCACCATAGCCAGCAGCATGGTCAGCACTTCCTGGTTGATCAGGTTCTTGGAGTAATCCAGGAGGATGTCGCCGTCGTTCGTCTTCAGGGTCGTACTGCGGACCAGAAAAATCACAGCCAAAACAGAAAACATCAGTACAGATGATTTATATGATCTAATCAGAGGTGGGAAGTAAACAGTAAAAATAATAAACTTTTAGAAGTTGTTTTACTACATTGTACTTTTAACTTTTGCTTGAGTAAAATTCCTGGATACTGTGAAACTTCAATAAACGAAGAAAATAAAAAAAATGAACCAGATATAAAAACACATGCTAAAGTAAGACTTATTTGTGCACAGTTTGTTTTCTAAGGTTATTTTCTACCTGCTCGAAGTATTTTACCGTTTTGTAACGTACGGATATTTGTAGTTTTATAGATTTTTGGGTTTTGTTATGATTTGGAAATCTGCTATTTTGTATTAATTTCTTTCATTTTAGTCTTTGAAATACTAGAATTTAGACATTTTTGTCTGTAATATCACTTTCAAATATCAAATCAGATGTTCTGATCAGTTCCTCAGTAATTTATTGTACAGTTACTTTTTAATTTTACTGGAGAAAAAAATATATGTTGAAGTGGTGCTCAGAGAAGTTCTGATCCAGATCAGTTTAAGATTTCGAGACTAGGGGTTCATGATCGGACAGAAACCAAACTTTGATTTATCTTTTGTGTGTTTGGACTCGGATTGTGGACCAGAACTGCTTGTAAGCCAGATTAAAACAGACTGCAGCCCAGCATGTTGCCCTTCAGCGCCATGAGGAGATGCATCATCATCCTCTTCTTCATCATCAGTTTGCGCCCAGTCACGTCTGCAGCTGCATCCTTTCTGCGCAGTGAGGTTGCGCACATAGAGTCTGACTTGATCTCTGCAACAAAAACTATTTTCATTCATTTCTAGTGATTGGGTCAGAGAGTTCGGACCCAATTTCAGATCCGGATAAAAGCATTGCTTGGCTCTGGACGGCACCAGACGGTCCAGACTGAAGCCAAATTGAACTTCAGACTGGATCAGGAACAGGTGGGCGTCAGATTAAGTATTAATTCACATCGAAAGCTGACCCGAACCCACTTTATGAAGAACTGATCATTTCAAGTTCGGTTAACGTGCCCAGTAACAAACCCATTTGGACTTTCATTAATCCCGGAACCAGAACACGCCCCTGTCCGATAATGGAAGCTGTGACATTAGCACACACGCTAACGTTAGCCAGGTGGATCCAAAAAGTCTCGCCCTGCAGGTTCTATCGTTTGGGTCGACCGAATCCTGACAGGACGAGTGCAGTTAGTGGAGGGCAGTTGAGATCCGGACCGGTCCGTTCATCTGGACCGGAGTTACCAGGATAAATCGGCGGCAAAGGAGTGACCTTGTGACAGCCAGAAGGAGCATCTGCAGCGGCTCGGGGAACACCGAAACCCGCTGACAGTCTGCCACGGTAAAACTAGCGTCTACTGCCGGGAAGCGGGCCTTCCCATCACCGGGACTCTGGTTCTTAACGCTTCTCATGTTCTCACCTGAACTTGTCGAATCGCTGCGGGTCGCTTTCGAACATGGCCCTCATGTTCAGGCTACCGCCGTTGGCCCGGTACCACTGCTCCAGCTTCTGAAAGTTTGGGTCTGCGTTCAGGGCCATGGTGGCTGCGGTGTGTCGGTGCTCGGATGTCGGATGTTCTGCCTGTCGGCCCCGTTCAGGCTGCTCTGACTGCTCAACTAACTGGAGTCTAAAGGCCTCCCACGGGCTAAATGGGCTCCACCAATCACAGCACAGTTTTCATTACATAACCCCGCCTACTCACTAAAAGTTCTGCTGTGATTGGCTGCACCTCACGGCTGATGTAGCGTGAAATCAGTGTGTGGGACTCGTGTATGGAGGGTAATTAGTGTCCAAATTATATCAATTTAAACTTCAAACTAAAAAAAGAACCTGTTCATTTTTAACTAAATTACTTCATATACTAGGTAAACTACACACAAAATATATTTATAATGCATTACCGTGTTAAATGCAATAAATATAAAAGAAATTAATCTAAATTACACATTTTTCAACAATATTAAATTTATTTTACCATTAGCAAGATTTCTGAACCATTAAAATGAAGAAACAAGAACCAAACATTTCTGCAAACTTAGTGTCTTTATTTCAGTTTTTTATTTTACAATGCATCATTTAAAAGCTCACTTTTTTTTCTTCAGTTGTGGATCCAGGCTGGAACCAGAACCTGCCACTGAACACACCAGAACAAAAACTGTTTCTATGCAAATCCAAACAGACATCAAGTTAGGAACCTCAACGTCTCAAACAGTTCCTTTCCCGTTTCCTGAGCACAGTTTAAAGGTGGCTCTGCATTTCGGATCGTGGGAAGTCTTTTGTTTTTTTCCTGGAGAGACTACGGGGTTTGCTGTCCGAATTGAAAGCAGTCAAAAGACACAACCACCTGTAATTTACCGAAATATTCTGATCGGATCTTTAAATGTCGGATATTTTGATCCGAGCGAGCAGCGGAGTCAAAAAATTAAAAAAAAAACAAAAAGAAAAATACACGACTGACATCGTTTACAGGTTCTGATCATGCCTGAACCAAAAGCAGGAATATTGCTGACCGACATTGCTACAGTGCGCAGCTCCGTCTATCTGTGTGACATCACTTCCTGCCGGCCGGCGTGCAGCGCTTTCGGGTTTAGTGGCTTCATGAAGACTGTAACGAGACTGGCCGGCCGGCCAACTGGCTCCAGGTAGGAAGAGTTAAAGCGCAGGAGGAAAATCTGTAGCTTCCTGTTCATCTCTGAACCACAAAAAAAACCCATTTAGGTCTGTAATTCAGTGGTTTGAAAGATCTATTTCTCACCAATTCAATATTTCATAATACTAATAATCTGGACTTCATGGTGAGGAAATCTGCTCCTAATGGTGCAGTTTGTATCATTGGATTTAATAAATTCAGAGATGAACAGAAGCAAAATGAGGTTCCTGCAGTAAAAAAATCAAAAATCAAAACAAAATTTAGAAAAAGGAACAATCTGTGGTGAATTTGTGCAAACTGGGAGTTAGAAACGACCACACAGCAACCAGTGAAACCAGTGATGTTAGACAGGTGGACGAGAGAACGCCATAGTAGAAAAAAAATCCATGTTATAGAGAGCCTGCAGCGCCCTCTGTAGGAGGAACCCTGATAAAGCTACGAGAGCGTCCACAGCTGAGGAACTAGAACATTTAGAGGGAATCGCTTTCTCTAATAAAATGCATCATTATCATGGTGGTCTGAGACAGACGGAACGTTAAGCTGCATTCAGAGTCTACTCCAGTGCTGGTGACAGAAACGACGAGGAGACGACGATCTTCGGGAGTTTAAGTGGACAGGAGAGAACCAAAGCTAGCCGTTTTCCCATGGAGGAAGTTCCAGCGTGACGGAGCCGCCGCCTCCTGTCGACACTACGCCGCCACTTTGTTGTCCTTCTGCAGCAGAACAACAGCAACAACAAGAAAACAAATACTGCATTTAGAAAGCTTATAGGCAACAGCTAAAATTTATGGAAAGACAAAACTATACTTAGAGTTGGCCAATATGGACTTAGAATTTTACGGCGATATTTTGTGGTACTGTTGTGATAAAGATTGTGATTTAAAAAACTACTTTTACTTCTTTTTTAGGTAACTGTATGGCAACACACAAATATTGTTTTCGAAAAATAATCCCATTTGAATCAGGATGCCACTTATTTAAAAGATAGAAACAGATTTTAATCTCTAAACTGCACACAGTAGCTGCATTTAATCATATTTTTGAATTAGCTGAATCTTATTGATGCTTTCATGGAACAAAAAGAGAAAAGTGTAAAAACATTTCCAATCATATGGCCAGTTTTTTCCAATCAATAACTGAAACACATTCCTTTACAATCTTCCCCCTGCATACTGAAGCCACCAATGAGATTCAAGCACACACAAAAAAATAAAAAAATAAATAGCAAGGGTCTAAAAAGAAAAAGAAAAATTAAATAAATGTAAAATAATATTTTGTCTGTGCTGCAACTGACTGAATTCAAAATCCAAACAAACAGAAGCTGTAAAACAAGATGGCGGCTCTGGGTACTCTGATATCACTCTGAACTATGGAAACCCAACAAGTCTATTGTTGGAAAATATCCTAATTTTATAAAAATTAAATCTTTATACAGACTCACCCTGTACGGTAAGTTGGCAAATTCGCGCCCTGCCTGGTTGCCTCGGTATCCTCCCCTGAAGCCGCCACCGCCACCGCCGCCGCCGCCCTGTGGGGGCCCGAAGGACCCCCGGCTGGCCGAGCGACCTCTGCCCCCTCTGAAGCCCATCCCCCCGCGGCCCCGGTAACCTCCGCGGCCGCGGCGCAGAGGGATGCCGAAGGTCTCTGCGTTCATCCTCCTCTCCTCCGCCCAGGTCTGCCGGCGCTCCCTGCAGGAGGAGAAGGGAACGCTCAGAGCGCCGCGGAAACAGCCAACAAATCCAGTTTAATCTGGTTAGAGTCTAATCGGGTTTATCCCCTTAGAAGAACAAAAAGCTGCTGATAGAACTGTAAACATCTGCTGACAGAAGTGCTGACGATGTTCTGATCAGAGCTCCGATCGCACTCAGAAAGACTGATTTATAATTCAGCCTTGTGATGGCTGCAGTTACAGCCACACAACTGTGGTAATATTCACTCTCACCACACGCAATAGGTTTATCTCACATATATTTGGATTTCTTTAAGTTTAGGATTTAATTTACAGAATAACTGGTTTTGTTTAGAAAGCAACACATCACATTGTATTCTAGAATAAGTGCGCACATTCTGGTTTATATTGTTGTGTTTTGCTTGATTTAATCTTTGTTGTTTCTGAGTTTCTTAAGTGCTGGCTGCCCCAATCCTTAGGAGAGCAGAGAGGTGGAGAAGGGGTGGAGCAAGCCAGCTGAGACTGCAAATTGGTTCACACCATTACTCATCATCCAGAGGGGGGGAATGGGATTTTGTTATGTTAGTTTCAGTTAGGTTTCTGTGTATTTTCCCCTTTGTGTTTGTATGTGGCCTGATCAGCCAGCATTTAAGTCCCCTTTTGTCTCTGTTTGTTAGGTCTGTTTTTTTGAGTTAGTCTGAGTTGATGTCTGTTACTTTGACCTCTTTTATGGGCCCACATTTTGTCATTTTTTCCTATTATTTACCCAAGTTTTGTTTTGGGTTAAATAAAAAACAATTATTTTGACTTTAAACCGGTGCCTGGCTGTTCCTTAACTGCTCGGTCCATCACAAGCCTCCAGAATCAGTCTGAGTCAGAAACTCACCGAGGGAAACCTGAAGCTCCAGATTTATCTCCAGCTTTCCTAAAAACACCAAAAGATCAGAGTCAGAGCAGGAAAACAAGGAAACATGGCTGCTGTTCACAGGATTCACTCATCTGCTGCTCAATGACACAAATATTCCTGATCTGACTGATCCCAACCAGTTCCTGCTTAGTTAAAGGAATTTCATCAGTTCTTTAAGTGATTCTTTTAATGGGTCTTTACCTGTTTCCGATTTCTCAGATTCATTTATTTATAAGTGTTCAGATCTGGTTCAGAAATCAGTTCACATGTTCAAATCTGTTTGGGAATCAGATAAGTGACACCAGATCCGTTCAGGAATCCGTTTACATGTTCAGATCCGTTCAGGAATCCGTTTACATGTTCAGATCCGTTCAGGAATCCGTTTACATGTTCAGATCCGTTCAGGAATCCGTTTACATGTTCAGATCCGTTCAGGAATCCGTTTACATGTTCAGATCCATTCAGGAATCCGTTTACATGTTCAGATCCGTTCAGGAATCCGTTTACATGTTCAGATCCGTTCAGGAATCCGTTTACATGTTCAGATCCGTTCAGGAATCCGTTTACATGTTCAGATCCGTTCAGGAATCCGTTTACATGTTCAGATCCATTCAGGAATCCGTTTACATGTTCAGATCCGTTCAGGAATCCGTTTACATGTTCAGATCCGTTCAGGAATCCGTTTACATGTTCAGATCCGTTCAGGAATCCGTTTACATGTTCAGATCCGTTCAGGAATCCGTTTACATGTTCAGATCTGTTCAGGAATCAGTTTACATGTTCAGATCTGTTCAGGAATCGGTTCACATGCGGCGTTGTGTGTCGTCTACCAGTCTGCCTCCAGGATTCAGAACCAGCTCCGTACCTCGTGTCGTCACAGGAGATGTTGTCGAAGAACGACTTGGACTTGTCGTAGTAGCAGTTTGGGCCCAGCGGGTCGCTCTCGTCTTCGTTGTTGCCTTCACTGTTCTGGGTTTCCACTCCAGAGTCTCCCTTATCCTCTCCATTCAGCGCTTTCTCCGACTTCTCATCTGAGAGACAAAAGAATCACAGTTTAGCTGCAAAAACTAAAACCTACAGGTTGTTTCTATTTCCTTTAATTAAAGAGATGTGTTCAGTTTTACATCCCAGTGATGCTTCCCTCAGATTTCCCAGTATAACCAGTTAACGCCAACCTTTCAGCTTCAGCTTGCTCTGGAACTCCTTCTCGATCTCCTCCTTGTTGAACTGGGCGTTGGCGCTCTCAAAGTCAAAGTCCTTCTCGAACTTCACGGGTCCGTCTCGGCGCACGTTGAAGCGGCCCCTGCCGTGATGGCCGCCCCCGCGGCCGCGCCGGTTCGCCGTGCCGCCGCCGCCTGCTGGAGAGAGACAGAAGCGCAGCGTCAGCCGAGAGGAAGAAGAGAAACGGAACAAATGGAGGAGATGCAGAGATGGAGCCGTAGAACAGAAGGTGAGGATGAAGAGCTGCAGGAGTTAGGATGCATTCACACCAGTCCTGCCTAATCCGCTTTTAATCCAACTCTGGATTAGAAGGTTTCAAAGAGGGGGTCTCAAAAGGTTGGAGAGAAGAGAAAAAAATAACAATACTGAATCCCATAATTTAAATATTTCTGATGCTTATTTTCAAACTGGCTGCCAGTCAAATTCATCTTAGCTCTTCCAGCTAGCATAGCAAGCAAGAAATGGAAAAGTTTCTGACAAGAGAAAGACCAAAGACAAAATCAAACATAAGAACTGTTGGAATAAAATAAAATTTAATGTGATTAATATCAAATTTAACCAAATCAAAAATATGTAAATGTTGCATATTTTCTTAAAATTAAAAGTGGGGTGTAATAAAAACAGTAATTTCTGGAAATTAAGTCATAATATATTATCTGAAAATAAAATTTTCCACCACAGAACTCATTGTCATCTGGGATGATCATGTAAAAACTACTGAAAACGAATAAAAAAACTATCTAAAAGTTGATGTTTCTTGAAGAGGTTTGAATGCATATGTGAACGGCAAGCGAACCGGAAAAGGAAGTGGACTACAGCGCAGGGCATTCTGGGTAAAAGCAACCAAAACACACGAGTCTAAAGAAATGACTCGTCGTCTTTTACCAAAGACAAGAGAGAAATCCTACAAATGCTAAAATCTGACGCCACTCTGTTTCTCTTTACATTTCGTGAAGAAGGAAGTTGTGCTCAGTGTCTTCTTCTGAGGTTTTCATGTCGTGTCCTTCAGTGCAGCGCCCCCCACAGGTGAGGAGGGGAACTGGTTTTTCAAAATGTTTGGATCATCTGAGTGCAGCATGACAGAACTGCAGCAGTTGAAAATGTAACAAATATTGCAATTTTGGTCTCCAATCTAACCGAGTCTACCGGACTGTCAGGTGTGAAAACACCCTTAGTGACAGAATGATGGAGGAGATGCAGAGTCTCCATCATCCCTGTGGAGATGAAGTCGAATAGACAGATGGAGGGCATGCAGGATGGCTGCAGAGGGGACAAGGCTTTGACCTGTGGAGCGTTTACTGGGCTCCCTGCCTTCTCCTCGCGCCTGATCGCCCTCAGCTCTGCTCTGGACGTCTGATCCTGGAACAGCAACACAGTTTGAGTCTCCACACAGCGACCAGGGAGCAGCTGCGTCACTAAACTCCGTGCTGCAGTTTCCAAGCTTCCACCTCACAGAGGAGCCTTCTCCAACTCAGCTCCTTTGGACTAGCCAGCAGCAATTAGCAAACACCTGGGGAGCTCATTATAGGAGCTACTTCTCAATGCAACGCTGGCAAAAACGTCGTTAAAGGGTTAATAGGAGGAGTGATGTGATAATGACTTCCTGAAGGTCAAGTTTTAAAAAGAGCAGGAGTTTTAAAGAGACAGAGGCCCAAATTCAAGGTGTCAAATTTCTTTTAAGTTGTATTTTATATATTCAGCATTTTTATAACAACTGAAGGTAACATTGTTACTTGATTGTGCTACAAATGTGGATGGAAAATACATAATATTGCCCCTTTAATCTGTTTCCATGACGAACTTGAGCAGCTGTCTGCAGCTTTCTGTCCAACAGACCCAAACTATTTTGTTTACAAGGTTCAGATTGGATCCCTGAGCTTGTTTTTATTTGGCAGACTGACTCTGGCAGTATCATGGTCCCTGGTTACCCTCTATGTTTATCTTCAGAGACTGAAGGTTCTCACCTCTCAGATTGTCCACTCCGTCCTGCTGCTGGGCCTTCTGGCTGCTCTGAGACGGACCCGCCGGCGCGGCGCGGCCGTGTGCCGGGCTTCTCCGTCCCAGACCGGGGGCTGGAGCCGTGGCGGTGGACGCCGGGACAGACGGGCCTCTCTGGCTCACCTGATCCAGGGTGGGACTCTTCCTGAGAGCTTCCAGACTGGGACTGCTGCAGCCTGAGGAGAACCGGCGAGGAGAGAGACAAATTAAAGATTGATTAGTAACTCCAGAGACCGGATCGACCTGCAGGTTAAACAGAACAACACTGAAGAAACGCAAAATCTTAAGCATTTTGTCTAGTTTCTAGAGAAAATATCTTCTTACGCTTGAAAAAGGACTAAACTAACTTACATGTAATTTTTCATCAAGCAATAGGAGCTTGTTTTAAGTCATTAATTCCTTAATATTGATGAAAAATACTAGTTTCATTGGAATAACACATTACATAATAAATTTGTTATTTTAAAAATAACACATTTTCCCCGTGTAATAAGTGAAATATGGAACCAGCACTTTTTAAATCAGTATTAAGGAATTATTGACTTAAAACAAGCTCCTATATTTTGATGAAAAGTTACTTGTAAGTTAGTTTTGCCTCATTTAAAGAGTACCAAAATATTCACACTAGAAACTAGATGGTAACATTTGGTGATTTTACAGTGGAAGAAAAATATAAAATTTGATATTTGTGTATTTCAGTCATTTTCTCATAAACCTAGAGAACAACTGATCCTGAAAGTAAAGAATTATGGAGTTTGTTAGCTTCCTGTCTGCAGTTTGTTTCAGCTGAATTTCTGCAGAAAGAAAAGGTGAAGCAGTGAAGAGTGAAAAGTCAGAAGCAGGTTAATATTTGCTGCAGCAGGAAAACACCAGCAGTGTTTGTGGGTCAACACAAGCAGGACAGGAAAACACCCGAGGACAGGATGAACCATCACCCTCTGACACACACACCACTGGTACCGATCCGGGAGTCCACTTCCTGCTGGTCTTTACCTTCAGTTAAAGTCCCGACAGAGCGCAAGTCAGAACCGCTCAGACTGGAGTTCATAAAGAAGACTGTGGACCGCCCTGTGTGCGAGAACAGCAACAGAACTGAGACCTGGAAACACTCTCTGCTCCAGACTGATGGACCAACATCTGCAGAACATCTGGGGTGTATCGATACCAGAACACCAACCAACCACACACACCGAGAGCCGGAGCTGAGTCGACCCGAACCCAGTTAGCGCCTAAACAGAACCGATAATGCATCCATCTGATGTCACTAATCTCATCAGAACACTTTGACCTGGAGGTTAGGAGGAAACTCTCCCAGCCATCAAGATCTTCTGCTTTACACACAGATGCCAGTTTGGGTCCAGCTGATACTGGGACTAAAGAATTATTCTGAGTTTGGAGCGGAGACTCGGAAAGCTGCAGATGAACAGAACCAACTGGACGCAAAGTAAAAGGTGATGTTACAGGAATGTCCTACAGGGGGCGCACCAAGAGAACGTTCTCAAGCTTCAATAAAAAAAAAAAAAGATTCTGGATCTTTTTATAGTAAAAAAAAATAGAACCGGATCAACAACAGAAAGTAGGATGGAGTACTAGGGCCAGAAGAAAAATGACAAGAATAAAGTCATAACATTGCAAAAAAAAAAAAAAAAAAGTCATAATATGAGAGAAAAGTTGTGCAAAAGTTACTTAATAATATGAGAATAAAGTTGTAGTAAAAGATAAGTCGCAATAGGAGAAAAAAGTACGAGAAAGTTCTAAAAATACAAGAAAAAAGTCCTAAAGATACGAGAATATACTCATAATATTACGAGAACAAAATAATAGGAGAAAAAAAAAATCATACTGATGTGAGAGTAAAGTTGTAATAATACGAGAAAAAGACGTATGAAAAGAAAGTCAAAATAACAGGAGAATAAAATCATAATATTACCAAAATAAAGTTGTGATATTAGTAATTTTTTAACAACTTCTACAGGAAAAACTATAAAAAATGAAAATGAGGAATGTTGAAAGTGTCATATTGCTTTTAAAAAATAAGATGCACTTCATCAGTATCAAATCATCATCATCATCATTAGCAGGACTTTGAAACGATTGTGCAACATGTCTGCTTTGAAGAAATAATCACAGACTACATGAGTTTATCTATCGAACCTTTGCTCCCATTAAATCAACTTTCCTGAATCTGAAATCATCAAAACGTGTCGAGGAAGCGGCGAAGGCCTCACACCGACGCCTCTGACCCGACGCCTCCTCACTTCCTGTGGCATGAAGAACGTGATCCAGAACCACTCACAGACTCTGAACCCTTGGATATCATGCCGCCCTGAAGCAGAACCTCCCCACCGCCCCGACTTACCCACACCAACGGGTCCAAACTGGGGCGAGACCAGTGGGCTGGTGCTGAACTGGTTGTAGGCGGGAGCCGGAGCTCTGTTGAAAAGGCCGTAGGAGCCAGAGGACTGGAAGGGAGTCGGAGCCGAGGCCGCCGCTGAGGAGGAGCTGGTGCTGATGGAGGACTGCAGAAGAAGAAACGCACAGGAGATCATGAAACTGGGTCAGAACCAGGGTTAGAGTAGTTTTTGGTTTTTCATCATAGTTTGGTTTTATTTCATTGTGACTTTTTGTCTTCATAAAGGAAACATGTGGGACCTTTTTCCCGACTTACTGTATACTAACTTATTTTCTGCTTTTTGTCATTAAACTATTGCATGTTTAATTTATTGCCAAGCAGGACAAAAAAATAATTTGCTATAAAATTACTACATTATTAATTAGAACAAAAAGCCTCAGAGAATTTGAGTAAAATCCAGTGACACTCAGCGACATAAGAACAGAAATACCTGGACGATGGCCGGGTCCTGGGGGAGTGAGCACGTCGGTTTGGGCGGCTCACACACCGTCAGGTCCTTGATGTCGCTGCCCCTGAAGATGATGTACTCAAAGATGTCGTCTCGCGGAGGAATGGGCCGGTCCGTCGGGCGATCCTCGGTACCAAAGGAGCGGACTGAGGCAAAGAAAACTCAGTGTCTGAATCACAGTTTGACAGTTAGGAGGTGTGGCAAAGAAAAACAAAAAAAACAACTCCACATTCAGGCTGAAACTTTAAACTAACAGGAAAAGTTGCAAACAAAATATGATTCTCATTAGTAACTAAAAAGCTGTTTTTATAAGGTGTTATGATTTAATTTATAGTAGAACCATAAACATGTAGGTCGCCATTGTTATGTGTGCTTTTGGGGTTATAGGTCGGGTTAGAGGTTAGGCTAATAGGTAAGCGTTTTCCATGTTTACATAAATAACTGAGGTTCAAAATTTTCCAATCTGAAACCTGCAAAAATCAAACAAAAAAGCACAGCAGCGTTTTGCGTCCCCAAAAACTCAGTTTCCCTTTCGATCCGGGAAAAAAACAGCTAAAGATTTTTACATTTTGGGAAAAAAAGTGAGGTCTAACTTCGAGATAAAGATAAAAAAAAAAGAACTTCCAGCAGCGCTAAACATGGCAAATTAAAAGCCTTTCTACCTACTTTCAGAAAAGACTTTTATTATGAAAAACCACGCTGGGCACAAACAGAGCAGCAAAGTGGGATTTTCCTCAACAAGCTCCGGACACTTAAACATAAGAGATTTATGGATTAACATCAGCTGATGTCACTCATCTTTAACAATGCAAGTCCTGTAAGTCAGAAACACGTCTGGAGTTATTGTTTTTACTGGAGCTAAATTCTGTTGTGCCTCTCAGATGATTTTAAGTTTCTTTAACAGAATGAAACATCATTTCAATCATATTCTGGTATAAGTAACAAGCAGAAAAAGCCGCATTTCACTTAAATCTCTCGACTCAAACTGATTATGTGAGAACCCCGATTTACAGCTAAGCCAGAGGGTCAGTCTGGTGACAGGCTGGATTTTGTCCTATTTTCATGTACAGTTTATAAACCTCAGAAGTCAGAGGGCGTCCTTCCTGCACAACAATCCAGCTGAAGATGCTCCAAAATCAGATGTTTGCTTCTGTTTCCACAATTTCAAAGTTGTTTAAAATCGAGATCAGTTTACCCAAAACTGATTAGTTGGCTCAAATTAAATAAAAATATCCTGTAAATAGCAAGAACTATTAAAATTAATCAGCATCTTGCTTTGAAACTATTTTATTAGAAATTTGATGACTGAATTAATTTTTTATAATTTTGATAGTTTTTAAAATAAGCATTGGAGTTTACATTAATTATTCCGTGTAATTTCCCTTTATACTCAATTAGAGGCCAGGTCCAGAGTTATCTGGATCCCTCTGTTTATTTCTTCAGGGGCATGGTGAAGTTAGTGTCTGATTCACCTTTTCTGAATCAGCACTTCAAGGGCTATTCTCCATATTTTAAGAACTCTGTCCTGCTGAAGAGCTAAGACTTTGCTAAATTTCGAAAATATTAGAACTATTAACATCTAATTCTGGAAAAATACTGCATGGTGCCGCAGTACCATGCTCATTATGACATAAGTCTGTCATAATGAAAATACGACAGGCTTATTTACATTATGAACTAACGGTCAAAAAGGGACTGTAGTTGAACAGTTTTGTTTGGATATATAAAATAAAGGCTTCCTAAATGAAAAAATACGTTGAAAAATGTGTTATTAGTGTTCAGATTAGAGCTAATCTTTAATAGTTAATATGTCTTTTAAACAACAACAGCATACACCTTTAAACTGAAAGGCTTCAATAACAAACTAACTTCAGCCGCAGCAGTTAGCTAGCTTAAGTTTCCGTTAAACACCCACACACCGCCTCCACTTCACCTTTAGCCTCGAGGAACCTCTTACCTTGAGCCCAGGTAAAACTCTTACCTTTAGCAAGGGCCACGGTGGAGTTCTCGGTGTCGATGGTGTACAGGATCCCCTCATAGCGAATCTCGGCCTTGGAGATCAGGCTGATCTTACTACCCAGATAAGGCGTCCCGCCGCTCATGGTGGCTCCCGCTTCTCGGCTCTGGGAACAGGAATAAGAAGGGGCCGATGCCTCCGAGCCGCGCGGTCAGCAGAGAGGGATTGAGGGGGGAGTCTCCCGGTGTGTTTCGATTCGATTCCCTCTGACGCTGACGCCGCTTTGCAGCTACAACATGGCCGCCTCCACCTCCATTGGCACAGCTCTGAGCGCGGGGGATAACGGGATTTGGAGTATCGCGTGACTTCGTGGCGCCGTGAATCATAGATCTATGATGAATAGAAGTGTGAGATTTTTTTTTTCTTACCGAACATACGCATTATGAAATGCGAGTAAAAACCTAAAAACCATTTATATTTACTGGCGTATAATAAAACAATACAATGGCTCATTCATCTGCTAACTGTTAATTATCTACAAAAGACTAGAAACAAACCGCTTAGATTAAGTTTTTGATATTATATTAGGCCTATTAAAAATAATTTTCACATAATAATCTATGAAAAAACTGACAATGCATAAGAATAGTATAAAATAAAGGACAAAAGTTTAAAAACATTTCAAGAAACGCAACACCTTGTGAAAATGCATATGTCTTAAGGGCAATTTGTTATAAATTGACGATAGGCTTAAGTATCTTATACATTTATCACAAATAATTTTAGCTTACTGACGGTTATAAACAATAATATATTGTACTATTGTATTGTGCAGTATGGTAACTGAACAGTATTATTTTTCCAATGTTATAAACTTCTTACCATACGGTTTTACTTATTTTTTTAAATTATTATGTCTTTATTATTAATTTTTTTTAACTTTGTGTGAATTTGTGTGCTCCCAACTGCTTTTAGATTGCAGGTGTGACACACCTAAATTTCTCCACTGTGGGAAAATAAACGACATTTCTACTATTTCAAATTATTTATTATTATTATTATTATTATTATTATTATATACATTTATTGGGATATCTTCTGTTTTATTTTCGACTCTAAATAACTAAAAAGGTGTAATTTTGTTGCTTTGGAACTGCTTTTCCCACAGTTCTCGAAACATTTGGCATATCTAGATCTTTGATCCATCTAGATCTTTTCTCCGAATGCAGCCGGATCCTCGGCGCATGCGTACATTCTAAAAAACGATTTGCACAACAGCGAAGCATCAAAGATGGCGGGAGCCCCCGACCCGCTGGAGGACATGCTGTCCACCGAGGTGGACGAGAAGGCGGTCAGCGACCTGGTGGGCTCCCTGGAGTCCCAGCTGGGCGACAGAAACCTCCCCGCGGCTTCTGATCCGGACGGGAAGCGGGACGTGGCGGCGGCCAGCCGCCTCTCAGGGAAAGCGGGGTCTTCGGAGCCTCAACAAGGGCACCAAACCGCGGGGTCGACCCGGGAACCGGGCGCCAACCAGCCTCTGTCCGGGCAAACCGTTCCCTCCTCTGTTACCGCCGGGGCAATAAGAAACACCGGAACCGGTTTGCAAGCGGCAGGAGCGCCCTCTTTGACCGCTTTACCCGTACCGGTAACTCTGAGCAGCCAGCCCGCTGCTAGCTTCCCCCGGGCTGCTGTCCTGGCTCCCAGCCCGGTGGAGGCAATCCGGACCTCTTCCCCCAGCTTACAGCCCCTGAACGGCAGCACCGGAGCCGGGAAAGTGGAGGGCTCACCCGGTGCCCCTCCACCCGGCGCGACCCTGGCTTCACAACCCGGACTCCCTGCTCCTCAATCCCCGGCGGGCTCCCCTGCTGTGACCCTACAGGGGCTCCCCAGCCCCGTGATCAGCACCGCCCAGAACGGTTTGGACCCGAAGGGTTCAGCCTCCCTATCAGCCGCTCAGGTCCTGAACCACAACAACCCTCTAATGCACACCAAGATGCTGGTGACCAGCACCCCGGCTCCGGCTCCGGCTGCAGCCCAGGCCTCCATCATCCAGACCCAGACCGGATCCAGCACACCCCTCGCAGCAGCCAAGCCGGCCATCAACGGAGTGGCTCAGACCGGGGTGAGGCCGCCCGGTGCTGCTGTTGGGGCGGCCACCTCCATCCAGCCGCAGAGACCCCAGCTGGTGACCGCCACAACCCGGCCGGCTGCCCCGCAGACCGCCCTGGCTGTCCGGCCTCAGCAGCAGACAACCATCCAGCTGCCGCCCGGCTTTACCATCCCTCCAGGTGAGAACACACACCTGCTTATGATCGGTCCTGTGATGGTGGCTCCTGGTTCTGGAGGGACAATTCAAAGATCCAAACGCTCTGACTTAGCTGCACTGCAAAAAACTTCTTCTTATCAAGTAGAACAGTTTTAAGTAAATAAGTCCTTAATATTGGTTGAAAAGGTACTTGATCCACTGACAGATGGAACATTTTTCTATAAGTGAAAAAATCTGAAAGTGGAACAAGGGCTGAAACAATTAATGGGGATAAAACATTTTTTGAAATATTTGCCAACTAATTTAGTAATTGATTAAGACTTTATGGAGTATACAGACTATGGATCATCTGGAGTCTTTAGTTTCAATCAGAACAACATATTCAGAGAAGTAATTAAAACTGTACAAAATATATATATTGCATATAAGAACAACCTCTGGTCACTGTCTGTAGATATGTTTTACACATATTTACATAGTTTAGCTTCTCCTGGTTAAATACTGTGGCTAAATGAAAAATTTGCAGAATATGCCGATTTTTTTTTATCCAATTAATCGTCAGAACAATCGATTGCTAAAATCAATGTTAGTTGAAGCCCTAAGTTTAACATTTACTGTTTTTGAACTTAATATTTAGGAATTATTTACTTAAGACAAACTTCTGTATCTTTCTGAAAAGTTGCTTGTAAGTTATTTTTGTTTTATTTCACATGTACTAAAATATTTGCACTGGAAACTAGACCAGAAATACTTAGTAAGATTTTTGTGTTTTTGCAGTGTAGTAATAATCGGATAACAAAACATGATTAAAAGAAGATTTTTTTCCACAGAATTTGAACTAGGTGAAACTAAAACTAATCCACTTTAGTTTTGGGTGGAACATATTTACAAAGTTTTATTTTTTATTTAATCTTAAATGCAAAATGTATGTATTTATTTGAACAGTTTTTGTTTAATTGCTGCTCTGACTGCTGTTCTTTCAGCAAATATCCTTTTTGAGATTGTATACTCCAGTTAACAATTAATCGATTACAAAATTACTTGAATATTTCAATAAGGGATTCATCATGATTAATCTGACTAACTGTTTCAGTTCTAATCATTTTATCTCAAACTGGAAATTCTTTGAATTCTCGTTAATTTTTCCCAGATTTTCAGGTTTAGTCTGCCTGAAGTTTTTCATGTTTCATCCTAAAGCTGAGCACAAAAACAAACTCTAAATATTTGATCTAATTTGTTCTCAATTCTCCAGTCTGTCCAGTTGGTTCAGATTTCCATCCAGCTCAGCTGTTCTGTTTCATTCAGTCTGTAGAACCTCTTCGATCACTTGCTTTGATTCTTCTCCTGCAGGTATGGTTCTGGTCCGGACCGAGACGGGTCAGCTGGTCTTGGTCCCTCAGCAGGCTCTGGCCCAGGCCCAGGCCAAGCTGCAGCAGAGTCAGACGGTGGTCACCCAGAGACCCGCAACACCGCTGACAACATCGACTATCCGGGTCAGCACCGCCACCACGGTGAGTTTGAGACCATCAGAACTTGACGAAGATCTTCTTCATAAATTCTGGAGTTAATCTGTAATTTCAGTAAAATCAGAATCAGGTGATTTTTATTCTGAAACAAACCATAAATCGTCTGCAGGTGCCCGGAGCCCCCCAGACGGTCCGGCTGGCTGCACCCGCTCCCACCAGAATAGTCCAGTCTCCTTCCACCACCTCTGTTCAGGTAAGTTATCCTGCTGAGAGGTGGAACAGGTGAAGACACAGATCATAGCCCGACATAAAACAGACTAGGATAGCAAGCAATTAATAAACTTACCATTAATTATCGATTAATGTTTTATTAGATTAAAATGAGTTTCAATCAGTTAACTAATAACATCCGCTTAGTCCTTGGTTCCAGTGGATTTAGTTAGGACTTTGACTGGGCCATTCTAACACATGAATATGCTTTGAGCCATGCAGTTCGATTGGTTGGATCTAATCATGCCTCTCTGTTCCTGAAGCCCCTCGCTGTTCCTGCTGCCGGAGCCGTGAAGATGCCGCCGCCTCAGAAAACCTCCACGGTGATCACGGCGGGGGTGACGCCCGCCGCCAAGCCTGCACCGCTACCCGGCGGCGCCGCCACGCCCCCTCCCGCTGCCCCGCCTGGCGCCAGGGTCACCGTGGTGTCGCAGGTTGGCTCCCGTCATTTTCTAATGTTTCCGGCTTCCCGCTCTTGCTTTGTTTTTCACACGTATTTGTGCCCAACAGGAAATGCAGGAAAACGTGAAGAAATGCAAGAACTTCTTGTCCACGCTCATCAAGCTGGCGTCGCATAACTCCCCGTCTCCCGATACGTCCAAGAATGTGAAGACCCTCGTTCAGGACCTGCTTGTAAGCTGCTAAGATCCTTTTCCTGATGCTTCTACTCCATCGTACAACTGACAGAAGGGATGATTGAAATAATAAACGCTACTTGTAATTCCTTCCTGAGAAAAGAAAGCGAGAAAAAAATGGTTTTAAAAAAAATCAGATTTTGTTTTTAAGCCATGTTGTCCAGCTCTGCTGCATCCAGATGCTCCTCAGGTCCAGTTCGTGTCTTCATGGTGTCCTCTTTTATCCTCTTGCTTTTTGTTCCTGTGACTTCATTTCCTAAAACTTGAATGTGTCCGTCTGTTACATCCCTGAACACTTTGTCTTTGTGCCGTTATATTTCACATCTTCACGTCTTTGCGCTCTAACATCTTTTCAGGACGCAAAGATCGAACCCGAGGAGTTCACGTCTCGGCTGCAGGCTGAGCTGAAGTCCTCCCCACAGCCCTACCTCATCCCCTTCCTCAAGGTACCTGTCCTGAAAAAATACATATTTCTGCCTTTAAAGCTGCATTTGCAAATAAGGTTAACTGATTCTAATTGCTGTGGTAATTGAACTCTGTTTTTTACTGTTATTAATCCTAATATTTTATAAGAATTATAAAATTTTAAAAATGGTATTAACTAGATGTTAATGACTATGCATGTCAGTAACTACATTTATAAAAAAATATAAAATTAGATAAGTGAAAATATTGCTAGTTACAGTAACTTCATGTTAATAAATGTGTTATTCATGTTAATAATATTCATGTTATTAGATTTGAATGAATGTTTATCAGACTGTAACTATGGTTATTACAGGCTAATAACCATAGTTGCTGGTAAAGGAGTGAATATTGGCTGTAATGATTAATCGTGATGAATCGATTATTGAAGTGATCATCAGTTAATTTCGTAATCCATTCATTATTAACTGGAGTATACAGACTCTAAAAAAGGCAATTTGATGAAAGAACAACACACTCAGAAAAGTAATTAAGCCCAAACTGTACAAAAATATAAAAACAATAAAATTAAAATAAAAAATATGTCTGTAAATATGTTCTACCAAGTTTTAGATTCACCCTGTTCAAAAAAAACGGGGTGAATCTAAAACTAATAAATGGACATCAAAAAGCACCTTTTGATGTCCGTTTATTAACAGATTAATATAAAAAATAATGACTAGGTCAGCTCGTGTAGAGCATACTGATAAGCCAAGCAGGAAGGCTGAGTTTTTGACATGTTGATGTTAGAAATATTTTTAGCTGCAGATTCATCCTTTGCTACAAATGATGAAAGCCTAAATCAATCTGTTCTTGCATTTTATGCAATAAAAGTTTTTTTCTTATTCTAAACTGACTGCAATTATGTTTATTTTAATGTACTTATAATTTTGTAGAAAAAATGCCTTTTTTATCTGATTAACTGTGACAATAAACGACTAATCAAGTAATCATTAGTTGCAGCTTTAGTACAAAGTCTTCCATTGCACATTCATGCAGAATGTGCAGAACCTGAACACATTCTGCATGTGTTTAGGTTTGTACCAGATGTTTTCAGTATGAATACTTTTATACCCCAAATTAGAAAACATGAGGTTCTGCAATGTTGTCTAAGATGAAATCTGCTGATAAAATCACAAACCTCCACCAGCAGCTTCCTGCAGTGATGAACTTTGTGTGCATCTCCTCAGAAAAGCCTCCCTGCTCTGCGTCAGACTCTGCTCAACAGCCAGCAGTCTCTGACTACGGCTCCGCCCACCACCTCAGCTCCGCCTCCAGCCGCCCCCGGCTCCCTCACCGCAGCAGCCATCAGGCCGCGGCTGCCCGTCAACGCCACGGCAACCACGGTCCGCCTGACTCCACCCATCACAAACACGGTAACACTCAGCAACCCATCCTTCACTGCTTTAGTGGTTTAAAGAGGACCTATAAAAAAAAAAAATCATATTTGCACTTTTTTAGGTCTCTACTTAGGTCTCTAAAATGGCCCAAATGTTTAAAATAAACATCCAGCTATTTTTTGGTCATAAGTTAAAGTTTTTTGGTGTCTAGAAAATGAGCTGTTTCAAAAACCTTCCAAATGTAACGTCAAATCAGCAGACAATGCCCCTTACTTAGCAACACCAGCATAGCCCAGCCTGTTACCTAGCAACACCAGCAGAGTTCCACCTGTCACCTAGCAACCCCAGGATAGCCCAGCCTGTTACCTAGCAACACCAGCAGAGTTCCACCTGTCACCTAGCAACCCCAGGATAGCCCAGCCTGTTACCTAGCAACACCAGCAGAGTTCCACCTGTCACCTAGCAACGCATAAAAATAGATTATGAACTTTCTGTAAACAGAATTGCCCTTCACAAATTATTAATGAGAATGAAAATTATTGAGCTCATGTAAGTTTACCATGTGATTAATTTGATTAATTGATTTATTGTGACAGGCTTAGCTTACATGCAACTTATTTGGATTTAAAGTGATGAGGTTCATTCTGTAGGGAGCTCAAAATAAGCAGAACTGAGACTAAAATGTTATTGTCTAAACGTGATTTTCTGCAAAAAGTGTCATGAACAATATAGAGCAATCGTAACCTGTTCAAAGAAGCATAATATGTCAGCTTTAATATGTCTAAACAAGGTTGTGATTTCAGTGGTGATTAATAATAAACATGATGATGTTTTGTTTTCTGCTGCAGGCTGTGGGCAGAGCTACAGTCCAGACCATCCAGACCCGTTCTCCTGTGGTCCTCAGTCAGCAAATCAGACATCCAGGTGAGGCTGAAGCTGATAAAAATGGGTGACCTAAATCCTTGAAAGTGCTTGAATTTCAATTAGGTGTTTTCAAGGACTGGAAAATGTTTCATTTCTATATAAAGTCCTTTTAAGCTGCCTATTTTTCTATTATTTGTATTTTGTGGTGCAATCTAAAGTTACATTTAAAGCCTAACTTTGAAAAATGTTACAGCTGAATAGTTGCCATTGGGAATATTCATTATTCCCAATGGCAACGGGAATGAGTTATTGATCTGTGTAATTGGAATTAAGGTTCCATATGTTCAAGTTATTGAAATTGGGAGATTTTTTTTTTAAATTCTGGGTTTATTCTCAATTAATGTCATATAATAGTGAATTGAAACTGTCTATTTGTGTTTTTGTCATGACCAAAGTGAAAAAGTATGAAAACTTACATTGAAAATGCTTAAAAAGTTCTTGAATTTTACTAAGGAGAAGTGAACGATGCATTCAGACCTGCCCTCTCTGAATCGTCTCCCCTTGCAGCCACACTCTTGCGGGGACCCACCACCATGGCAGGTAAAGCTCCTGTCCACCTGGCAGCTCAGGCCAATCAGAAGAAACCGACTGACCCCGGGGGCGGGACCTTCAGGTGGGTTTGATGTCCAATCAGCACCAGGAACAGAAACTTCATACCTAACCTGGCAGATAACTGGTTTTACAGCCATTCTGAATGTTTCTGATTCAGCTTCAGAAATAATCACCTAATCACAGCCGAATAAACTCAAAATAAACATCAATAAATGTGTGTTTGAGTCAGACTGTATGGTGAAAATAAAAAGCTCATTCAGCTTCAGCAGCTTTATTACTGGTTACTATAGTAACAACCAGCTTGCTTTTAGTTTTACTAATTACAAGTGACCTTTTTAATGCAGGTCAGATGTGTAACTTTTCTCCTGGTGGTGATGAGAAATGAATAACTGAATAAACGTCACAGTGAGCTGGAGAGCCGGGCTTCATCAGCTCAGAGTTTCATGGTTTAGTCGGGACGTTGAACTTCCAGTCATTCAGTCAAATCTAAAAGTTCTGGCTCTCGCTGAACCTCCACAGAGACGACGACGACATCAACGATGTGGCTTCAATGGCCGGAGTCAACCTTAACGAGGAAAACGCCCGTATCCTAGCAACCAGCTCAGAGCTCGTCGGCACCAAGATCCGGTCCTGTAAAGACGAAGCGTTTCTGCCGCCAGGCCTTCTGCACCGCCGCATCCTGGACTCAGGTCAGTACATCCATTATTTAGGTAATATTATATATTCATCTTGACCAGCAGGGGGAGCCACTGCAACACCAATTGCATGGTCAGGGCTGCATTTTGGTGCATTTTCAGTAATTGAGAGCAATAGATGCTTAATTGTTTCTTTCCAGCTGAACTGTTCATGCTGGTTCGGTTCTGATGGTTCTCATGGTTCTGTTTGGTTCTGCTCCCCAGCCAAGAAGCTGGGCGTGACGGAGGTGCCTCTGGAGGTTGTGAACCTCATCTCACACGCCACCGAATCCAGACTGCGCTCACTTCTGGAAAAGGCCTCTGTGATCGCTCAGCACCGCACAGACGGTGCAAAGGTGAGAGGTCACAGAGAACGTGGGAATAACACAGATTATAGTGGCTCTTAATACCAGATTTTATATATAAATAACTGAGAAGTGTTTTAATAAGCCCAATATGGTTTAAGATGGCAGAGTCCAAATGTTTTGTTTGTCTGGTCAAAGTACTCAGGAGACATAATGTCTTTAAATTAAATATGGAAAATAGTTTTATTTGCATTTTTATTTCTATTTGCTCAGCAATTAGCAAAGTTTGTGGATGAAATGAGTTACAAAACTATTAATTATTGTAGATTTACCTAAATAAAAGAAATATAGTATTCCTGATAAACATTTGCTGTGTTTGGCCAAGTTTAATAAATCCTTGTTCCCAATGGTATTCTTTATTCTTTTTATATAATTTCCCTTGGGAATCAAAGTATTTTGGATTTTTCAAAACTGAATTTGAATTTAAAATAAAAACGTAAAATGCTTTTTGTAACATTTTCTACTTAAGAGGAAAGAATTTTAATTGAAAATCCCATCCAAAAAATACAAAAAGTTTCCATTTGGATCAAATAACTTTTGCTGGAGAGCGAAAGTTTTTACCACTCTTCACCAGGGCCACTCAAAATTATTCCGAGGCCCCTGGGCTGCACTTTGGTTTGGACACCTCTAGTTTAAAAAAATTACCTTCATCTTTCATCACCTGATAATCACCTCTACTGAAGCAGATCAGGGTGTTAAATAGATGATAACCTGCAAGCTGCCCGTTTCGGACCCAGATCCTGTCAGTTCTGACCGGGTTCCTGTCAGTTCGGTAACCAATCCGTGGCCTTCCTCCCTCAGGATGAAGGAAACCTGACCTATGAGCAGTCGTCGGACGTTCGCTCCCAGCTGCGATTCTTCGAAGCGCTGGAGCGGATGGAGAAGCAGCGGAAAGACGAGCAGGAGCGCGAGATGCTGCTGAAAGCCGCCAAGGTACCAAACGGGTTGCTATAGCAACGGAACACCTGTTTAATTAACTCTATATCTCAACCTGATCTGGGGAAAGCGAAGCAGAGACTGAAATTCAACTTCAGCTGGATGATGATGTCACAATGTAGAACCTCCAGTCAGAGCGAATAAAAACTTTACTGAACTTTAACTTTTTTTAATCAGTATTAAAGAATTAATTATTTAAAATAAACTCCTATTTCTTTGCTGAAAAGTTACTTGTAAGTTAGTTTTATCTTATTTGATGTTTACTAATATTTGAACTAGAAACTAGACCAAAGATATTTGGTAAGATTAAGTTCTTTTACAGTTAATGGGCACTGTGCCGTTGCCTAGCAACCTCAGCAGAGCCAAGCCTTGTTACCTAGCAACCAAAACTGAGCTCCAGAACGTTTGGTGAGCTAGTTTTACTGCTGCATGCGCTGTGCAGTGGATGACCAGACTAAAATCAGACCATGGAGCGATCCTCACCTGGTCAAAGAAGCCTAATGGGTCACATTTTGTTTCTCTTTCAGAGTCGGGCCCGGCAGGAGGATCCGGAGCAGGCTCGGCTGAAGCAGAAGGCTAAAGAGGTACGGCTAGGTTTCACGTTCAGCTTCAGCTCTGAGACAGGAAACGTCCTGTTTGAACCACTTCAACTTCCTTTCATAACAGCTTTAACTTCCTGTCCACAGATGCAGCAGCAGGAACTGGCTCAGATGCGACAGCGAGACGCCAACCTCACGGCGCTTGCCGCCATCGGGCCGAGAAAGAAACGCAAGTTGGACTCAGGAGGCGGAGCTTCAGCGAGCAGCGAGGTAATCAGCCGTTTGATCATGTGACCTTGTGATGACATAGACACATTGTAGTGTGACATCATGCATGCAAGATCCCCAAAAAGCTGCTACAATGGCTACCATTGGTTTTAGCTGTCAAGTTGTCAACATAATGTGCTAAATCTTAAATATACACATGACATATAAAAGAAAAAGCGACGCAGTGCTTTCCTAATAATTGTCAAGAGTACGACGATGAGATAACAAGGTCAGGAAAACGTTTTAATTTAAGAGGAAAAATAGAGAGGGAGATGGAAGTAGGTCAGTTATGCTAGCTTGACTTTGACATCCTTAACATGTAGGTGTGCTGTGGAATTTGGTGGTTCGGTTCAGTTACAAAATAAAAAATGGTGACCTACACACCAACTCTGACAAGTTATCAGTAGAGTAGGTGTAGCTAATAATTATTCAGTCTGTGTTCAGATGAACATTTAATACTAATTATAAAATAAACACCAAGCCTAGAAACATAAAATTGTAATGGACTGAATGTTCTGTTCTTTGTGTGGGAAATGGTTTAGTGCAGGGGTGGCCAAACCTTTTGAGAGCAAGATCTACTTTTTCTCTCACCAGCCACCTGAGATCTACCTCATGACACAAAGACATAAAAATTGCAAATTAAACTCTATTGACTTATTTTATATGCGAATATACATCAGTTGTAGCAGAAATAATAAAGTGACAGAAAACCTAACGCAGTTTCTTCCTCAGTGAGATTCCGACACTGGGAGCAGTTCACTGGTCTCTCAGTCATGAGCTGGTTGCAAACCTGAGGCCAGCAGGTGTCAGTCAGTCAGGGTAGATCTGAACTTTGGTTTGATGACTGAAATATGAGAAACTAACCAAAGAGCCCAGAAAAGGTAAAGGCAAATCTTCAGAAGTTGGGATATAATTAATTTAATTTCACATAATTATCGCGGTAGAATTAGTTAAAACTTAATGAAATATATTTGTCCTATTTGATGTTTGTTGTGACGTTTACTCACATACGAACGAGGTCATTAGTCCAAGTTTGTCATTTATTGAATGTTCAGAAACTGCAGCGGGTGTGATGAGCCACAGCAAAGGTAAACTAAGGTAAAACAACCCGAACAGGTGATCAAATCAAAACCACTCCTACCTTTTTACTTTCTGTCTCTTTGTCGTTTAGCACACCCGTTGCCGTGGCAACCGCCTGCGCCCCGCAAGCCGAGCAGAGATTATGTTAAAAACACAACATTCAGTCCGTTGCGATATCACGTTTCCAGGCTTGATATTTATTCCTCGATCATTAATAAGCCTCTCATGAACACAGCGGTGGTTGAGTAGCTAATTTAAACTCCTGCTCTGCTCGTCAGTCGGTCTTTGAGTCGCCTTTTTTTTTCTTTTTTTTTTTGTTAATGGGACCGAAACGCACTGAATTGCGCAACATCTTGTGCAAACAATAATTACTGAGATTATTAATTTTAACACATCTCGTTGATTTTTTTAAAAAATAATTATTCTTTTTTAATGAAGCTACAAACGTTTAGGATCTTAGTGAATATTTTTATTCAGGCTTAGTGAAGAATATTTTCTTCCGTCAAAACCTTCCGTGATCGACGTATTGGGCACCCCTGGTTTAGTGTTTTTTGGTGTTGAGTCCTGATCCATTAGTGGAGCTGTTTTCAGTTAGTTATTATGGCAACATATTGAGAGAGGGGGAAAAGTAGAAGAGTAGGAGTGGTTTTGAGTTATTTATTAACATTTTTGTCTGAGTTATTTTTCCCTCTGCTGTGGCTCACTGCACTAAATTAATAATACCTACATCTCCTGGTTTCATTTAGTTAAGTTGTTCTACTGCAGCAGAGTGGCTACGGATGGCATGTAAAAGAATCGTCTTTCTGGATGTAAACAATAACATGCAAGAGGATATTGGACTCTTGACTCCTCCCCCATCCCGTAGGCGTTTACTTCCTCAGACAAAGGGGGTCAGAGTCCGCTTGGGGGGGCTAACGGGACTCATGAAGCCCCTTGGCCCTCTATACCCTGGAGGCAGCCCTGCAGAAATGAGCCACAGGCTAAGAGGAGGGAGGGAGGAGGGAGCCATGTTCTCAGCAGACACTGAACCCTCTAACCCTCATGTCTGGGGTTTGGACTCTGTTAGCAGCTGCTGGAGATTTTCTGATTCTGTTCATTTAACATGAACTGTAAGAATCCATCTCTCTCCACAGTTTTTATTTTAGCTATCACACTCTGAGCTGCTCAGTCGAACAAATGTCTAATTAGGACTCGAGCATCAAGCCAAGTTTAGTGAGGAGTTAACTGGGGCTGAACGAATAATCAAATTAATCATTATTAATCAATTATTTAAATAATTGCCAACTAATTTAAGTAATCAATTAAGTAAACTTGAGTATACAGACTCAAAAAAATTTATTTGCCAAAAGAAAAACAGTTAGAGCAGTAATTAAGCAAAAACAATACTCTATATAGACATACATATTGCATTTAAGATAAAGGAAAATCATTTGTACTGTGGCATAGACTCAGATTCACCAGGTTCAAAATCTAAAAAATATTCCTTTTAGGCTCCATTTTCTGTGTAGTTATTAATCGGTTTATCCAACAGATTAGCCCCATACTGCATTTATAAATAGCCTTTGCTACAAATAATCAAGTGTACATTAAATAAATGCTGTTATTGTATCTTAGAAAATAAAATGTTCCATCTCTTTTTCAAAAAAGTAATTGAATTATTTACTTGTATTTTTTGATGTATAAAAAACATGCTTAAGTAGTTAAATGAAAAATCAGCAGAATGTGCCAGATTCATTATTTGCTTAATCATCAGAATAATCGTTAGGCCTCGTGTGAGACAGAGACAAATCAACGTCCTGATGACCCTGAAAGCTTCATCCTGGAATCTGCTGCGGTGTTGTCCTCCTGTTGGCAGGAAAAACCGGAAAATCCCAAACAGATAAACCCAGTCTGATGCTGCCCAGCTCCAGAACCAGAGCAGAACATTCTGATTTGGACTTATTTTATAGACTGATGGATCTGAGAAGCTCATGAACTTCCTCTGCAGTTTTCCTCTTGACTTCCTGTAGTTTAACTCTCTAACCCCGCCCCCTTCAGGTGACATCGGGATCCAGTTCCGGCTCCTCTGCCTCCTCATCCCGGCAGCAGCTCCGGCAGCGGATCACTCGGGTCAACCTCAGGGACTTCATCCTGTGTCTGGAGCAGGACCGCAGCTCGGCCCGCTCCCTCATGCTCTACAAGGCCCTCCTGAAGTGATTGGCGCCCCCTGCTGGTCCTCCAGCGATAGCAGACAGGAGTGGTCCGGCTACAGAGCGCTGCTGGAAAAGGAGAACTCCCAACCACCAGGACGGGTTCTGCAGAGGAGGGAAGGTTCTGTTGGATTTGACCTGTTCAGAGACGTTTAACCCGTTTAGTTCAGAACTGAACCAGAATCATGTTAGAACATTTAGATGAAACGTTTTCTCACTCAGGGACAGTTTGGTTGTTTCGGATCAGCCTGATAAACACGCACTGCAAAAACACAAAATTTTACCAAGTATTTCTGCTTTACTTTCTAGTGCAAATATTTTTGGCACACATGAAATGAGACAAAATTTACTCAAAAGTAAATGTTTTCAAGATATAGGAGCTTGTTTTAAGTCAATAATTTATGAGTATTTACAAAAACATACTGGTTTTATCATCAGACATATTTCCTTTGTTATAAATTTAAAGCTCCTATATTTTTCTGAAAAGTTGCTTGTAAGTTGTTTTTCTTATTTCAAGTGTACTACGATATTTTCACTAAAAACTAGAAGAAAAATACAGAGGAGTATTAGGGCTACCCTAAGAACATTTAGAAAATAAAATTATTATGAGAATAAAGTTGTAATATTATAAATTTTATTCCCAAATGACTTTATTCTCATAATATAATTTTTTTTCTTGGTATGGCGCCATGACAAAATATTTGGGCCAACTAGGAAAATTATAAAATATGAGAATAAAGTCATAATGTTTCAACTTTGTTCTTGTAATCAAATTTATTTTAGGGGTAAGAGGGAAATATTAGAATAAAGTCATCATGGATATTATTGAAATATTGACTATTTTAATTTTATGATTTTATTTTTGTAATTTTAGTATTTTTCTTAGTATGGCATATTAGAGCTATGCTAAACCATATCATGAATTTATCCTAGAAATATTGACTTTATTCTCTTCATTTTTGACTTTATTCCCATATTAATTTGACTATATTTTCTTAATATGGCCCCAATACTCTTGTAAAAAATACTTGGTAAGATTTGGTGTTTTTGCAGTGTGATTGATCCTCATTGATCAATTGGAGAACCAATAGTGAGCCTCATTCATGTAGTTTAAACTCCAGAACCAGTTCTGGACTGAAACTCCAGCTGGGCGCAGCAGAACCAGGTGAGAAACGAGGCAGGTGTGCGGTAGAACAGGTGGGACGCTCCTTTAACTGCAGCGGCTTTGTTTTAACTTCCCGCCATGTTGGACAGTGAGCTGCTCTCTGATTGGCTGCCAGCTTTTCCACGCCCCCCTCCAGCGCTGTACCTGAACAGGTGCCTTCTGACTGCTCGCCATGTTTTAAATGTTCCCAACGGTCGGCTCGGTTAGAGGACGCTGTTATAGAGAGTGTGTCTGTGTGTGTGTGCGTGTGTGTGTGAGAGAGAGAGAGAGAGAGAGAGCCGCAGACGGTTTAAAGGAACAGTTCAACAATTCAGGAACTGATGGAGGCCGGTCGGTTGGTGTTGGAGCGTTCCCCTGCAGGGAGCTGGTTCTCCGACACACAGGAACTCTCTCAGGTTCTGAAGGTCCGACATTCCTCCTCCTCCTCCCGGCAGACTGAGCTGAACCTGGACTCTGGAAAATTCTCGATGATGGAGCGCACTTGGACTTTTTAAGCTTTAACAGCTTTTAGTTTGGATCCAGCTCCTGAGCTTCAGGACTTATTTATATTTCCTACATTCAGCCTGATGCAGTTTTACACCGTTTGTACCTTTGTTACAAAATAAAATAAAGGAAGAAGAAACTCCTCGTTTCTTTTTAAACTTTTTATCTGCAACACAAATGTTAAATAAGAAGCTTAGAAAACAGGTTGGGTAGAAAAAGGACGCTGAAAGCAGCAGCTGCTTCCGGTTTCAGTCCAGCGGTTCCTGTTTGATCCGGACCAGGGTGCTGCTAACGGACCGGCTCGGCCTCAGTTCTCGACACAGGACGTATTCACTGAACTGGGTCGAGTCGACGCCGCCGCCGCAGGACGCCTTGATGCTGAAGCCTTTGAGGAAAAGACGCTCAAGAACCTGCAGAGAGCAAAGTAAGGGTTCTGATTAGGGCCAAAAATAAGTTGATTCACTACTCCCTTAGACCTTCTTTTAGTGTTGCAGATTGACTGCCATCCAGCAGAGGGCGCTGCTGGTCATTCTTAAACTGAGTTATTGATCCAGAAACAAAGATTGCGGCCAAAGCAGAATGGAAAAAGATGGAGAATGCACTTTATGCTGCTCTGGTTTGAAATAAAAACACTCAAGCTACTTGTTATATTTTATTCATATTTCTAGGTTTGTTATTGTGAGAAAAATCACAATTTTCTGTTTATTTGGTTAGGTGACAAAATGTTAAAATTTAACCATTTGTTGTGGAAACACAGTCGACTCTTGATTTTAGCAGAATGGCTGCGTATCAATCAAATAGGTATTTGATCAATGAGGTCAATAAACTTAAGATTAATTCATTAATTGATAAAAGTAAGCTTCTCCCTAATTTAATCATTTCTGCCAGCCAGCAGAGGGCGCCACTGGTCATAATTAAACAGAGCCAGATGATGCAGAAACAAAGATGGCGGAGTAAAACCACAACAGGAAAGGAACATGAAGACATGGAAATTTCTGAGTTTTGAAGTCAATTTCGGTTTTTTTTTCTAGAAAATTTCAGAATTTTTTTGATGGAAATGTGTTATTTTTCTAAATCTACAATGGCCCTGATACTCCGTCAACGCAGGTATCTGCTCTGTGATTGGCTGGCTCACCTGTACCGAGTTCAGCCTGCAGTAGCCGTTGAGCGGGAAGCGGATGACGTGGGTCGGGTCGAGGTTCCAGCCGGCGTTCACCGAGTTGCACATGACGTCTCCGGTCTCAGGAAAGGCCTCCTCAATCAGAACCTTCTCGCCGCTCAGGGCAATCCGCTCGCCCAGATCGGGCGTGACCCGAACCACCAGGCACTCGCACGGCGCCGCCGACCGCCGGGCCTCGCGCTCCGCCTGCCAACGCTCCAGGTCCCGGACCATCGGCGCCAGCTGGTAAAACCGGGCCTCCTCATACAGCTGGGGGAAATCCTGAGAGACGAACAAACAGCTGGATGAGAATTTGCTGCTGGAGGAACTGGATCAGTTCAGGAATCTGTTCAAAGACTCATATCCTCTGGATCTGATTTCAGTACTTTTAGGTCTGTTAATGAAATTATTGGGAAATATTTGGATTTCCAGGTTTTATTCACCAACATATAATCTAGATTCCTTCCTTTTATTTTTGCTTTTTTCTCCTGCACTCCTTCCTTCACTCTTTTCTTTCCTTCATTCCTGTCCTTTCTTGCATGCTTTTCTTTTCTTTCCCTCCAAAACTTATTTATTTTTCCTTCCCTCCTCTAACTCTTTGTGAGTGGTGAATGTTCTGACCTGGTCCACATTGACCCCTGTAGATGACCTTTGACCCACCTGAAAGTCTTCTGGCAGCAGCAGCTTGCAGGTCCTCAGGTAGCTCAGGATGAACCTGAAGATTTCTCCGTCTCTGTCGATGAAGTAATGCTGCTTCAAGCTGTCCAACACGATGGGCTCGCTGCCGCTGAACAGACGGCCGATCCTGGAAACCGATCACTTATCAATACCACACCAGCCGATCTGATCAGAGAAACAGAATCTCTGTACATCCTAAACATTTAGAATGTTTTTTAATCACTATTCCATAATTATTAGATTAATTTAGCATAAAAGCTGCTTCACATCATCCGATTTCAGATGGCCATGAATTCTGTGGTGGAAAATGTTATTATCTGATAATATATTATGACTTTCTTACCAGATGATAAAATATTTCATCACAATCCTCTTTTGATTGTAAGAAAATATATAAAATTTTATATTAATCACATGAAATTTTATTTTATTTCCACAGTTCTGCTTTTTTCCCCCCTTTGGTCTTTTCTTGTCAGAAATGTTTCCATGTCTTGCTTGCTAAGTAGCTCGGCCAATCATATTTAAAAAAAAAAATTTTAACTTATATTTTATCATAAAAAAAAACAGATTCAATAAGAGTAAACAAAAAATATGATGAAAATTTATTTAAGAAATGTATGAAATTAAATTTGTTTTTAGTTTTACACTTTTTTCCCTCATCTTCTCTCCAACTTGCTGAGCCCCCACAGCGCCCCCTGGCGACCCAACATAAGTACATTACAACTATTACTCCAGGGGTCCCCAAACTACGGCCCGCGGGCCGGTTCCGGCCCGCCTCCTCATTTGGTCTGGCCCCCTGAACAATACCAGAGAGCATTCAGTGTTTTTTTTTTCATATATATGTGGATTTTTCTTCAACCACCAGGGGGGCTCTTGAGCAGATATGAAACTTAGTTTCCCTCAATGGAATATATACTAGTCAGTACCAGTCACCATCGCTCACGGTTTTTTTCCATTTGCATTCTGGGTAAAAATCTATCTACAAACGCGAATATGTCGTCGGCAGTAATCCAGGCATTCTGGGTAAAAATCTATCTACAAACGCGAATATGTCGTCGGCAGTAATCCAGCCCCCCCCACCCCCCCCTCCACAGTTTCACTCAACGCCCCCCCACCCCAACAAAAGTTTTCTAAGGTTTCTTTCTCGAAAAACTAAGACCGGCCCCCGACCAGAAAAGGGAACAGTTATGTGGCCCTCGCAGGAAAAAGTTTGGGGACCCCTGTATTACTCCAATAGTTTTTCAATACTCTACCCATCTCTGTGTAATATGAAGATAAATATCAGATATTTACTCTTATGTACTTACTGCTGAACTAGCTAGGACCATTGAAACATTGATTGTATTTTGTTGATAAATATTTCTCTTCCAAATTGATCAAGAATGTCAATACACTTTGTTTTTGTTGGTCAGGAAGCCATGGTTTAGCTATGCTTTCGCTTCCCTACCAAGATGGCGCGGATCACCTTCGGTTCAGACTTGTGGGATCTATGCAATCTGAATTGACTTTTTTTTCTCCACCTCTAGTCCAGACTGTTCTCTTCAAACTACAAATCAAACTTTGTCTGAACCAAATTGTTCCTCAGAACCAACTGTTTGAGTTTGCAGGTGTGTCATGATGATATGTAACTCATCACACCTGTCCACTCCGTCTCACCTGGACTCTGGAAACTTGGTGAGCGTTGCCAGGCTGCTGGTGTACATGTGTCCGCCCACGTCGATGTGAACCGGGGCGTTGGCCTTGGTGAGCTGGGCGGGGGACGGGATGCCCTGCGCCGTCATGGGAGAGACAGGTGAGTGGCTCAGAGACATCCTGGACAGGCTTCGCCCCTCCTGCTGGACAGAGGGAACAGGTGAGAGGAGCTTTAGCTATGGGTCATTAAAAAACTTTACTTCCTGTTTCATTAAAACGCTGAGTCCATTGTGAGTCATGTCTTCTCTTGTATCACCAGGGACAGTCGCCTTTCTGTAACAAAGGGCTAAACTGAAGATCCTTCCTGCTCACAGCATCACCATCCACAACGATTCTTTGAAGATACTTGAATTATAAAAGTTACACCAATATTTAATCTTCCTTTTGGAATAAATAAAGTATTTTTGAATTGAGTAGAATGGTTAGTCTTATAAAGTGACAGCAACAGCTCTGGGTAATAACAGAGGAGATATTAGCATGATGTCCTGGGGGGTTAATGGGAGGGTCTAACTGGATTACCTCCCTCCACTCCCCATTCCCGGCACCACGAGGCTGTGAAGCATGAGGGAAACAGGAGTCTAGGCCCTGCAGCCTGAATGCTGCCTGCAGCCAAACACCCACACGCCTCCCCATGCGCGTGCATGTGCCGTGATGTGACCTATAGATGGGAGCGTGTGCACAGGCACATTGTGTTTTCAAATATCTGCAGGTTTTAAGGCCAAACGGGCAGCTTTCTGCGCCTTATTCCAGTCTCCGTCAGGAAATCTGGACATTTAAGCCTCTTCTTACAAATTAAAACTACAAGAGCGACTTGGCTAATTTTTTCCAGCTGATTACGGCTCTCCGAGGCCTTTAAGGGAATTCGGGTGGTAAAATATCTGTCAGCAGAGACGTGCACTGTATTAAAATTGCAGCTTTAGGTAGCTAGCGCCGCATTTCTGTCGGGAAGAACATGTAGCGAGTAGAGAAGGAAAAGTTCCATTTTAGTTTAAAAACCTACAACTTTAAAACTGGTATCTAGTGCCGATTTTAGAGGCTTATGTTTTTAGTAGCTCGTGTTGAGTTTGATGATATCGGTGCTTTGAACGGAATAAACAGTCCATAAAGCATAAAACTGGAGGTTTTTAAATGAAGTCTGGTCTTACGTCAGGACCAACGACAGTGTTGAATATCAGGTTTAAACGAGCAGCGCGTGTTTTTTTCTCACCTGGGAAGACACGGACACGGAAGACATGGACAGCAGCTCGGTATCTCCAGCTGAAGTTCGGTTGGGTTCGGCTCCAGGCCCGCTCCACTTCGTCTCCGTCCTTTTGGTGAGGGTGCGTAAAGCAGAAACAAACCAGAACCAACAGAGAGGAGCGCAGGCTGCAGGACGAGTTTGCCCCGGGGCACCTCAGACCCTCGGGGCCCGGAATAGGTCCTCCTGCCCGGACTTGTTTTTGAGGAGCGGAACACGGAGCGCGGGGCTCCGGCTGGTGACGCGCTCTGTCGGGGATAAACTGGGCTGCTCGGTCCGGTAAGGCTCATCACCATCCGCAGGGCTCAGACGCTGATCCACCCGGACATGGAGGTCCAACATCCCCCTGGTTCTGGACTAAATGGCGTCTGGCGTCACGCTTCATTCCTACCGCAGCCTGCGGCCAAATGCGCCATTTCAATTAATGCGCACTGATAGATGGAGATCTTCGCCGCAGGGCAGAAAACACCGGGCCGCTCCATGGCGCTCATCTGCCGGGTCCATGCTCCTCCTCCTGCAGCTGCTGCTGATGGAGGCGACGGGCGGCAACGGAACCACCGACCCCTCTACGGATCTCAGAACCACAATGTACTGCACAGTGATAAAAAAAAAGATTTCAAATTCAAATCTTTCCAGGTTAAACCTCCCGCCGTTTCAGTATATTCTTGCTGCAGTTGATTAGTTTCTTTTGTCATTGTTGTGAGTCACACACTCTGCAAACAACTAATCGACATATTATTAGATGAACATAAGTTCAATCGATTAACTAACAGCATTAAACCTTCTTTTATTATTGTAGTTTGGCCACCATCCAGCAGAGGGCGCGGCTGGTCATCTTATGCGGAGCCGTTGATACAGAAACAAAGATGGCGGAAGCCATACCAGAATGGGAAAGAGAAACGGTGGAACAAAGCGCGATTCTGTTTGAAATATAAATACTCGACAATCTCCTTTCGTTTCACCTGCTGTTATATTTTATAAATGTCAATATCTTGTTTATTATTGTGAGAAAACCACAATTTTCAGTTTATCCAGGTGTTTATTCTGTCAGAAACAACTGATGAAGTAATAACATTTAATGAAGTTTATGAAAAATGTAGTTCGATCCTCTTGACACTAGAGAAGAAACTTTTTTTGTTGTCAGTTTTATCCTTTGACTTATTGGTAGCCAAGTGATAAGATCAATCAAATTCAGATTATTTTATCAATCACCTGCTTCTGTAATTTCTCACTGTTTTTAACATTTTTACAAGCACAAAACGTTGCTAAAGAAACATTTCTTTAGCAACTTTTCAGAGTGATGAATCCAAGCATATGCAGAGAAAGTTGAGTGGAAGGAAAACATGTATTTAAAGGTGGAAAAGGAACAATATATCTGATTCCAGCCTTCACTAGAATCAGATATATTCTGGTTCACTTTGAAAGGACTGAGGCTACTTAATTTTCTCACTCTTTTTTCTAAAAGAGAAATTACAAATGACAGAAAATATTTTCAATAATTTGATGATGCGTTAAAAGATTAAATCTGTTAAACTAAAGTATAACTTCACAACAACCAACATTCCTCATTTTATCTTTTGTTATTTTTTGTGTTGGAGTTCTCACAAAATTTCTACTTTATTCTCTTAATATTACAACTTTATTCTGGTAATATTAACACTTTATTCTCACATTATTTCACTTTTATTGTCATTTAATTTTTTTATTGTTACTGCGACTGTATTCTTGACATGTCTCTTTATTAAAAAAAAAAGATTAAAAAAATATTTTTCTGACCCTTATATTTTGTGCTCACCTGAATTCAAATAATAATAAATAATAAAACTAGAAAATTCCGCAGAAATTTTAAGGGGCATGCCAAAGTGTGCCCGTCGGTTTTTAATCAAGCGTTCTGATGCAAAAAATTAGCATTAATGCTAAAGAAAGCTTCAATGTAGTCAATAACCTGTGGTGAGTCAGAAACATGTTGACTAAACTGCACCTGTACCATTCAGTATGTTGAAATTAATGCATAAGCCAAAATGCTAATATTAGCGTGAAGACTAATATTCATGTAGGATGTTAGGATGTTAGGATGTGCACTGCCTTGCTGCGCAAGGCAGTGCACTAGTGGGGGCAGTAAAATGCTAAAGTTTGTGCTAATGTTGTGCACAATCTTGTGCTAATGTTAATGAACTGCCTTGCTGCGCAAGGCAGTTCACTATCCTGAGGAAAAAAAATGCGAAAAAAGCTTAATATTATTGCAACGCCTAGGGCGTTGCACTAGCATGAGAGGAGTGCAGCAACTCTTTGAAGCAGTTAGTTTTTCTGATCAAAGCGGCTTACTGTTCAGCATCCATAAGAGCAATCCGAAAACTTTTTGAAGCATATAAGAGGGCAATTTCTTGTCTCCGATGGAACCGCGATTTAAATCTGTAGTTCTCTCTGCACTAACCTGAGAGAAAAACATAATAAAGGCCTGAGAGGAATAGTCAGGCTTTTATTTTGAAATTTTCAGTAAGCTTCATTTTAAATGGCCACACTAATCCCATGTCTAACAGTGGTTGGGTTAAACCAGTTCATATATAATGCCCAGAACATTCTGCCCTGTCTGTAGTTATAACATTCTGCTCACCTTCTTTCTGTAATAAGTCAGAGTTCCACCATTATTTACTTCTTAACTGCCAGCTCAGCCCTCCTTTGTAATGATTGAGGGTTCCACCATGTTGACCTTCCGACCTTCTGCTCAGGCCTCTGTAGTAAAGTGTTCCATCGTGTTTAGAACTACAAAGATGGTGTTTTTGTAGTCCTAAGGAGCAGTTTGGCTTTTGTCTGTGTTCTGTTGCTATAGTGATCAAGCCTCCCCCTGTGTTTCTCCAGACAGGGGGAGAAACAATTCTATGTGTTTGAGCCAGCCAGTTTCACTCCAAAAAGCTGTCCGAACAACTCCTTTCCATTCGGGAACCGTGATACGTATTCGAAAACCGTTTGAAGCGTATGAGAGGGCTATTTGTCGTCTCATTTAGTACCGCGATTCATATCTGTAGCTCATTCACAGTAATTGCAGTGATGAGAGAAAAATGGTGTGCGCTGAGCTCAGAACTTTTTGCAGAAATGTATGTAAAAAGAGCAATTACATGATGTAAAAATTGTCAAGGCTTTTATTTTGAAAATTTTCAATAAGCTTCATTTGAAATTGCCACACTAATTTCATGTGTAATAGTGATCAGGTTAAATCAGTTATATAATGCTCAAAGCACAAGTTGTTTATAATACCAGCCAACTCCTCCTCTGTAATAACTGAGTGTTCCGCCATGTTGTAGTTCTGACATGCTGCTCAGGCCTCTGTTTTAACTGAGTCTTGGCCATAGATAGAACTACAGTTATGGCAGTTATGGCTGCTGGTTTGTAGTCCAAACCAGCAGATTTGCCTTTCTCTGGATTCTGTTGCTATAGCGATTGGCCCTCAGCCAACTGCTGTGTGTGTGAGACAGAAAGCTGGGGAAGGATTTCAATCTTTGAGACAACCATGAAATGCTAATGTTAATGAACTGCCTTGCTGCGCAAGGCAGTTCACTATCCTGAGAAAAAAAACATAAAAAAAAGATTTTCATTTTTGCATCGCCTACGGCGATGCACTTTTGTCAGTGCAATTTTCAGAGTTTTATTTTGAAACTTTCAGTAAACTTAATTTTCATAACCACACTAATCCAATGTGTAACAGTGGTTTGGTTAATCCACCTGTATAATGCCCAAAACAGGAAGTAGTTCTAACTGCCAGCTCAGCCCTCCTCTGTAATCATTGAGTGTTCCGCCATGTTGTAGTTCTGACCTTCTGCTCTGCCCTCAGTATTAAAGTGTTCCGCCATATTTAGAACTACAGAGTCTTTGTAGTCCAAACCCCAGCAGTTCTCCCTCTCTGCATTCTGTTGCTATAGTGATGAAAGTGCCCTGTGTGTGTCAGACTTATCTATCTTTATGAGACACCCAGTCAGTTTTAATGGAAAAAGCAGTCCGAACGACTGCTTCCCGTTCGGGTTCCGTAAGTCCGATCTAAAAACCGTTTGAAGCATATGAGAGGGCTATTTCTCATCTCATCTATTACCGCGATTCATATCTGTAGCTCAATCACAGTAATTGCAGTGATGAGAGAAAAATGGTGTGCGCTGAGCTCAGAGATTTTTCAGAAATGTATGTAAAACACTGGGGAGGAACGTCAGTTATCCTGTCCCAAAACTTTGCTCTGAAGCACCTGGACAGAAAACCGTAAGCCCTAGGGAAATTTTGAAAACATTTTACCAGAGCAGGCATTCGTATCAATGTCATGACCGACTTTCATACCAATAGAGCAATTTTTGCACCCATGAGAGCAATTTCAAAATTATTTTGGGGTCAAAATTCCACTCTTTTTCTCACTCTAAAAAGCGGCAGTTGGTTTCAGTTACACTCTAAGGTTTCGGCAGTTGGAAATTTCGCTCGTTTTTCGCTTTTTACGTCGCCGTCGTAACTCCGATCCCCAATAAAAGTAATAGCTCCAATGCCGGGATCGAGACACACGTTTTGATACCACTTTTGTGGGTGGGCACGCAGCGGTACGAGCCGCATTAACGGTAATGGAAGAAGTTGTTATAATAATAATAATATCCAGGCGTTCTATTGGGTGTAGAACAATAGGTGCCTGCCATGCAATGCATGGAGGCAGTGACTGACCTGCTTCGCAGGTCAGTCACTGCTCTGCTTATGCATTGCTAATGGCATGCCCCAATAATAAATTGGGCTGTGAAACCCATGGAGTTCATTTGTAGAATGTTAGAAAAAGAAATCCAAAAAGTAAACCAAAAATATCAATTTATCACACAGCCAAACCCTAATATAGGAATAATCATCAAAATTACAAGAAATAAATATATGTGCAAAATTGTGCATTAAATGCAAACCTCCCTGCAGCTTCATACAAATACTACAGACGCATTAAATGTTTCACTCAGTTTATCGTTTTCCAAAAAGAAATAAAAAGCATCTTCGTCACTCTGATTAAACAAACTTTAATGTTTCACTGAATAAAAAAGGTTGAAAAAACCCCTGCAGCTAATTTCATTAAGTCACTTAAACATCTAAATATCTGCTAAACTCGCCGTAGGCTACAGCTCACAGAGGAAGAGGAGGAGCTGTGCTGTAACCATGGCGATGATGAAACTGTAAGGCTGCAACTAAAATGAACGAGGTGTTAACATCTGAGAAGAATTCAATGTAATGTTCACAGAAACTGAAGCAACTTCACGTCTGAGTCTGAACTTCACTGAGATGTTTGTAAAACCCAAAGATCTTCTGTTCAGCTGGGTAACATTAGAAACAGAACAGCCAGAGAACATGTTTACTTAAATTTAGGTGAACCATTTGTGCAATATTATAAGCTTAGTAACACAGAAAACTAAAATAGGTTGATATGGAAAGAACCGTGGGGAAGAAAAAGAGTTAAACTGAAATAATTTAAAGCTACAACATTTTTAAACATTGCATTATGAAACAACTCCAAACTGACCTGAAAAGTACTACTATGTACTAGATAGAAAAGAACGAGGAGTAACTTTCCAGCCAAAGAAAAACAAAACCTGATTTTTTTTTTAAATAAAGTAACAAATAAAGTTAAAAATTTTAAAGAAAAGGACTTGAAATTCTGAGATTAATCTACAAAAAACAAAAAAACATCGGACTTTTTTCTAGCAAATTTTCTGCTCTTCAAACTCAGAAAATTCAAGATTTTTAGAGATTAATCTCTAAATTTCTGATATTTTTTTCTAGTAAATCTTCGACTTTTCAAGCTCAGAAATGTCCAAGTATTTATTATTAGATTTCCTTTTTTTCTGTTTTATATGCCGCCAAAAGGTTTTGTATATCAAGTGAAATTGCAAAAACCTTAAGTGCCACCAGAGGGAGCCACAGTTCTATTTTCTGACCGGCCCTCATTCCGACAAAAGACTGAAATTTAGATGCTGAATCTCAATTTTACCTAAACTTTATATGCATATGTTTATTCAAGCCGTCCTCGTTTAGCTGCTCCACTGGAAATATTGCGGCGTAATTGTTCAAGAAACATAACAGAGGGTAGAGAATAGTGAAGGGATTGAGAATATGACCAAAACAGAACATCTTGTTCACCAACGTGGGAAGAATGAAGCGGGAGATCGCTAGGTAGATTGGAGCCCCGGGCAGCGCAAGCTGTGACCATAGGAGGCGCTGTTGAATTGGTTTTACACCATGAGTTGGCCTCGAAGAAGAGTATGTACCAAGGTTAAGTGAGAAAAAGCCGAGCAAACCCATTTTTCTTGTACCAAACTGTTTGTGATCAATTTCTCGTTCTTCAACTTCCAAAGTATAAAAAGCAAACAATATGACAATATGACGGCTATTATAATGATCATAGTGTAACTTATAGTAAAACCAAACTAATTCTGGAGACTTTTTGTTTAATTATTAATAATTTAAGCCTTGCAAAGACTAACACTTTGCAGTTATTAAATTGTAATAATAAATTTTATTTTCATCTACTTTCAGTTGGCCTTAGTGAGCGGTGCCACCATTGTGGGGTAAAACTACGGAAGAAGAGGAAGGTAAACTGAAGTAGAAGAAACAGCTGAAGCTATTAACTACTTGGGTAATTTTGTTAAACCACAAAATGAAGACCCAGGATCAGGATGGAGAAACTCGGCTGGCCTGGGAACGGCTTGTACCTCCTGAGTACAAGCTGCACCTTCAGCTTCTCCACGATCATAAAAAGAGTAAAGAATAAAGAAAATTGAAACACAAACAACTATTAAAAACCGCAATGTTTATTTAACATGATATAAAACAGATGGGATATGAACATTTGCAAATCAAATCTGTATGTACGTACCTATATATTGGGTATATATTCCCATCCTGATGCACCATGTACATTATATACACAGTAAACCTCTGATAGTTACACTTTATACACACACGCAAAAATATCTTCAATTTACAAAGGCTTCTTTTTTTATTGCTTTTCTCTTTTAGACATGCATTTTTTTCAGCTCCAGGGCTTTAAACCGACATGTCCTAAAATAGTACCAAACTCTGAAATTTTTGTCCATCTCTCAATTTAAATATATATCTCACATAGGGAACAGAGAGCGACTTAAGTCAGAACATTCAAATATGTATATATCGGCAGCTGACTGGAAACATCGAAATTTACAAATCATTTTAGTCTGCAAGATTAAAGTTGCTCCAATATTATATATGAGGAATACAGATCTGGTATTAATCAGTATAGACAAGTGTTCTTTACAATAAATTGATAAATATAACTAGTTAGCTAAATGTCAACATCTGAAAAGCAATCTGAATTAAATATTAAAGATTAAATTTAGCTAAAAGAATACGCAGAAGCATCTTAAAACCTTGAAAAGGTGTTGAAACGCGAGTGGAAAAAGGCCTAAAATACTCTGTATTCAGTCTGTAGCCTCCCATATATACAGATAGACCTATATTGCAACAACCTATTAAAACTAAAAATATAATAAAAACAAACTGAAAATCAAACTGCAGCATCAACGGTAAAAAGAAGAAAAGAAAGAAAAGGGGGAGAGAGTTTCCTCTCGACGTGGGGAAATGTAACCGAAGACCGGCGTACACGCTTCAGATGTCACAGTGAGGATACAGAAGTCTGAGGCTAAACGCTGCCAGGCTGAAGATGGCAGTTTTTCACGTTCTGTAGGTCAAGGCCTTGTGCTGATCTCCAGGAAGAAGATCCTCAGGAGGAGTTTATGCTTCCCTTGTTCCTTCCTTCATGTGTAGGTCTTTACTGAGGCCAGAGCCTGTGCTGGAGGGCCAGACATGGAGATCAAAATTACTTTCAGGTGGATTTTTACCTGATAGAATAAGCATTTTAAAACATAAAACGCTTCGTAACAGACTTGAGCCTTTTATATTTTGTCATGTCTCTTATTGGGATTTTGACCGACACAAAGTAGTGAATAATTACCATAATGTAATACAATGTTTTTACAATTTTATAATAACAGACTTTTGAAAGTTTGCATTAGCAAATTAACACCTTTTACTGCAGCTACACCTGCAAGGCTTTCTAATAATTCTTTATAAAACAGATGAAGCTCAGATCTGATGGAGAAAATTTCAATCTTTGTCAGATTCTCAACCGTAATGAAGTTTTAACATAAAGACAAGTGAAATGCACTGCAGGAGCTTCATCTTGGAAGGCGGGGCTAGGTCCAACCAGGTGTTCTGCACAGGTGAATGGTTGCCATGGCGATTAAAGGATTCCTCAAACATGCATTAAAGAGTAAAGGCAACACTCCAGGTGTGTTTTTGATGAGGGCATAACATTATAACATTCAAAAAAGTCACTTGTACATAATACCGCCCCTTTAAAGGCAACTAGTTGTGCTGGATTTTATTTTGGGGAATATTACTTTATGTACACCAAATGAGTATCAGATCTTAAATCATCAAAAACTTTTGCTATATAACATAAAATCCCAATAATGAACACTGAAATTATTTACTGGAAGGCACAGGAATGTATGAAATACTGGACAGTAACACCAAGTCAAACCATGCTGACGCACAGCAACAAAGAATACATAACAGCACCTCATAACCGTTCCCTTCATCATAGCATGTTTTACAAATTATGATTGAGAAATGAATTGTACAGGAATATGATTGTGAACAAAACAGGATGATGAAGGACCTTACTGGTGCCACTACACACACATGAAGTGAGAGCCGTCAGTGAGCTGAGGGGGTGTGTTGGGAGACTGTGGGGGTGGGGAAGAAGATGACAGGCTTTTCACTGCAATTAAAAAAAGCAACATGTTCAACACACAGCCACATACAAATGATAATAAAAAAACAAAAACAATAATTAGGTCAATAAGCAATTACTAAATGACCAAACAGCAGAATTAAACAAGAAGGTCGATGAAATAAATTAGGAAATTAAAAGAGTGTGTTAGGAGAAGTTAATTACTAATGGAAACAGAAAGTTTGTGTCTAAGAACATCCTCCCACCAGTTTTTATTTAAGACCATGCATTTCTTCAGTGTAATCCCCTCCATGTGTCTGTCGTCCCTGCAGACGTACCTGCTACCAGCTTACTGCGTTTGGAGGCCTCCGCTGCCAGTTCATAGGAGATATTAATCATCTTCTCCTTCTCCTGTACAGTAACCTCCTCTTCATTCACGTCCTCTGGGCTTAAAGCTAAACTAGGTAGCACATTCGCCATGCTAGGAAAAAAACACAAATGGCTTCTGTAGTGCATACTGCAGCTTTTATATATACAGTACAGTATATGTGGCTATTTGGCCGCTTATATTTTGCTTTTTTCCTACTTTTTTTGTCACGGTTAAATAATAATAGTGATAATAAACTATAATGTCATAAAAACATAATAAGGATGATCATAAGTGTTTTAGATTATTAATTTTATTTAAAGGTGACCCATTGAACAGGTTAGGATCAGTCTATGGGCTACAACGAAATATATTCACTACATTTTTTACACAACATCCTTCTGAGATAATGAGATTTTAGTCTGTGTCAGTGTGTTCTGATGAAATGTTCTGGAACTCAGCTTGGGTTGCTTGGTAACGGGCAGAGTTCCACTGTGGTTGCTAGGTAACGGGTCTGGGCTTCTCTGGGGTTACTAGGTGAAGGGCAGTGCCTGCTGATTTGTGACGTTATATGTGAAAAATGTTTGAAACAGCTCACTTTCTAGACATCAAAAACATTAACTAAATGTCAAAAACTGTCTGGATGTTTTTTTATTTAAGCGCTTGGGCTGTTTTTAGAAGCGGTAGAGACCCAAAAAGAAGTACATAAACACACAAAATGTAAATTTCCCCTTTATTTAAACTTTTTGCAGCACTGGTGGAGTGCCTTATTCACAGTTATCAGACATGCAGAAAACTGTCAGGAAACAAACCACAAGTTCCTATTTGGCAAATGTTAATATCAGACAGAGATAACCTCAGTAAACATAAGCTCATCAATATTTAATCTAGGGCTACAACTAATGATTATTTTATCTAAATCTGATAAAAAATAAAAGTTGCCACATTCTGTAATTTCTTCATTTAACCACTTGGACTTTTTAATGCAATATTAAAAATACAGTAAAAGTTGCAAATAAACAGCTAAGTTCCTTTTTTGAATAATAAAATGAAAATTTTACAGACTGGAGTGGTTTTGATGGGAAGGTTCTTCCTATTTGTGGTTCTCTGGAGTCCCAAAGCTTTAGAAATGGTTTTCTAACCCTTCACAGACAGATGGATTGTGAACGACTTTAATTCCAACCTGTTGTTGGATTACTTTTGGTATGTTGCTTCTAAAATTGTTGTCAGCTGTTGCATTTTTTTAAGTTAAGTTAACCACAGTTTATTGAAGCTTTAACAAGGGGTAGCAATCACATTTTTATAGGTTTTTCCCCTTTAATCAGCAAAATCATACCTTTAAAACTGTTTGTTGTATTCACTCAGGTTATATTTGTCTAACATTAAAGTTTGTTTCACGATCTGAACATCTGTAAGGGGGAAAATACTTTTTACAAACACAAACTTGTTTGTGACCTCTAAGTTTATCCATAAAGCCTAATTACTGAATCTGCTGAGAAATATTATTTAGCTGCAAGAAGCTCCTTTATATACAGGACATTTCTCCTATTAAGTGCCTGAACAGAAATGTCCATAGTTTAATATGACCGACTCGTGTATATTTACCTGTTTTTTGCTATTAGGGCTTTAATACGATCCACTTTCCGCCGCTTATCGGCCTCCTGCTCAGGACTCAGCGGCTCTTCTGGGTCTGACTCAATGTAACGCTCAGGAATCAGAACTTTGTCTGGAACAGAAAGCTGGGAAAGAAAAACAAGAACCTGTTAAACATTTCATATAAATCAACTGCTTTGTAGATGACAAATAAAGGAAATAAAAATGATGCTGATACAGTTTAATAGATTTCCTCACCCGTTGTGTTTTAACATTAGGACTGAAGCTAATGATTATCTTAGTAATCAATTATTCTGACAATTAATTCATTAGATAAAAAAGTCACATTCTGTAGATTTTTTTGCTTAACCACTTAAGCCTTTTTTACACAATATAGAAATACATTAAAAGATGGAGATAAGCAAATAATTAGTTCCTTTTTTAAATAACAAAAATAAATTTAATTGTCTAAAATGTAATAACATAGTAATCCTTCAGTGAATGTTTGATCATTTGCAGCAAAGGATGCTAAAACAAATATTCTATACTTTCCTGTTGATTATTTTTTCAATTAATATCTGGATGGCAAAAGGTGCTTATTAGGATTTTTATTTTTATTTTTAACAGAATCTGAAGCAGGTGATACTAAAACTGCCACTTGATGAGTTATGGGTAGAACATATTCACAGGCAGCAGATTTTCTTTTTCATTTTAAATGCAAAATGTACTTTTTTTTGTATTGTGGCTTGATTACTGCTCTGACTGTGCTGTTCTTTCAGGAAATGGCTATTTTTAGAGTCGTCATACTCCAGTTAACGATTTAACAATTACTAAATTATAAGACAATTGTTTTAAAAAAATATCGATCACAGCTGACACCACACCAAACCTGTCTAGTCGTGCCAGAGTGTGGTGTTCTGCCGGTTTACCTCTCGGTCCAGGTTGAAATGATCGTCCTGCGAGGATTCTTTGAGGCGGGCGATCTCCTCTGCGGGCGTCTCCTGCTCCCTCACCAAGTTCTGGTGTCTGAGCGACGCCTCCAGCTCCTGAATGTCACTGCTCATCACCTCATCTCTGCGCCTCATTTGGGACTAAACATGACAACAAACAAAACAAAAAAGACAAAATTACAGGATTTGATGTGACGCGTAAGGAAAAATTCACCAATCGGTTGAAGATCATAACGGCCTGAAATCTACAGACACATACAATCAATGTTTAAACAAATTGTAAAGCAAGTACGAACTCTGTGTGAATAACAAGGTTCTGGTGACCAGCAGAGTAAGTACATGTAGTAACATACATGTAGGCTGTATTAGCTTGCAGATAAAAGCTACATTAGAAAAGCTTATTTTGTTAGTCCAGCAGTAAATATCACTGACATTTATCTTAGTATTACACAGGGGTGGGCAGAGTAATCAAAAGTTGTAATAGAGTATTATGTGGAATGTATTTATATAGTTCATCTGTTAGATAGGAATGACTAGAGAGCCAATTGTAAGCTTGTGGTTTTTTGTTGTTGTCATAGCAACTCCATAGCAACTGCCTGCCAACATGGCTGTCAGTTACAAAGTTCACAGATGTGTGACATCACATCAGAGCTATGATTAGGTCACCTTTGATAAAACATTGAAATCTGCAGATCCGAACTCAAAGAAAACTGAATACGAGTATCAGTCATTAAATCATTAAATTGACCAGCACCTTCATGCTGTGGAAATGATTCTCCCTGTTGAACGAGTGACTGCGTGAGGGCGTGTTCTCCAGGCTGCCTCCCCGGAAGCTCAGCGACTTCTTCTTCTCCCTGAGGGAGCCCTGCTGGTGGCGGCGAATCCTCTCCATCTGCTCCTCCACGCTCATCCTGGGCCGGCTGCTGTCCACCGCGCACAGCTGCTGCTCCACGGCGCTGCGCGGCCGGTCCTAGACACACACCAAAACACAATCCTCACTGGAACCGTGACTTTGCCTAAAGCAGAGAGCCACTGGCTTTTCCCACAGTAAAGTTCAAGCACTTTCAAGCATTTTCAAGGTCATTTTTCAAACTGTTCCAGCAGCACACTTTGGAGATAAAAACAATACAACTCAACTGCAAAAGACAGTTTAAACTCACTGTTTTATGATACAATTTATAAGTGTTGCTAATAATATCTTGAGATAGTATTCTATATTCCACAGCAGGGGCAAGTTAAACTAAAATAAAACTAAAATGGTAACTTTATTTGATAGGGTGCGCATAAGACTGTCATGATACTGTCATAAACATGAAAGGAATATTCATGAATGTTTATACCTGAAGTGTCATTCAGTAAATGATGACACTTTTAATGCAAAGTTGATACTTTTAATGAAAGTTTCACCAAAAGTTTCACAACTTTTGGTGAAACTTTGAATTAAAAGTGTCATTATTTACTGAATGACACTTCATGACAACAGTCGTAAAAACTTATGATGGTTCCTTCATATTCCGATTGTGACTTTATTACTTTATTTTCATATTTTTTATTTTTTATCATAAGTACAGACCCTGTGACATGGCACGCACAGTGAATATAATTTAAAAATAGCACAATATGGCCAAGACATCCAGCACTGCGACAATATTGCCACAGTAGTGACTTGTTTTTATGTGCGAGGGGAAATGGTGTCACGCTCTAGTTAGGTCAGCCCCCCTGATGCAGCTTTATATATACTGTAAAATTTACCAACAACAATAGAGAAAAAGTGACTTCTTAGACTGTTGCATGTTTTATTAATGTTTCCGTTCTGAGAACCAGACTGAAGTGAAACCCAAATAGCCTGGCTGCTGTTGCTGGCACGCTCCTGCAGACACACATGGCTGCGCTCTGAGGGCTCGGGGCTTATTACTGCCTGAATAGAAGAGGACGATGATGTGAAGTTGCTAATTTTCCGGTTTGTGCTTTGCTGAAGGACTCGCAGATGTGGACCTGGTGTTAAGTCCAAGCACCGTCCAAGCTGGACCGAAGCTAAACTTTACTAGCTTCAGAAACAATCCAGTTGGAATTTTGATGAACCGTACATAAACAAGCGTTTACAAGAGATAGATTGTGTTATATATTCATGTTTCTTTAAACAGAAAGCCGTGCAGACACACTGGGAAGGGGACACACCCTTCTGCGTGGTGCACTAATGATATGGTTGGTGTATGTAAAATGATAGTGTTTGAGGCTGGAAACTGCATAAAGCTGCTTTAAGAGCATGAGTAACAGCCTGGCCATGTGTTGCACAACTTGCACACAATTAAAATGGGAATAAATACAATTTGAGAAAATTAGATGGTGTCAAGTTCACAGCTGCCTACAAAAAGTTCACCATGATAGAATCAAAAACAGTAATTTTGTGCCATTTCTGCAGATTAAACAGCTAAAACACTGAGATTAAGTTTCAGATCTACGTTTGGTGACTGACCGTCCTGAGATCAGGCTTCTTGGTTTTCCTCAGTGTGACATAAGATGCGATGGAGGAAGACTCAGGCACTGGAGATTTGGTTCTGGGTGGGACGATGCCAACAGGGTAAGACATGCCTAAAAAAAATAGTAAAAAATGTTAACATTCAAATAGTGTTGGAAAGATGCAATATCTACAGAGGGATTATTTGTTTGTAAACATGGTGGATGTAAGAAAAAGCCAGGTTCCCTTTAAACCATCGCCAGTTGCCATGGTTACACACGGTTTCTGTTTTAACATGGGCCAGCATGTGTTTATTACAGCATGATAAAATAAGTTATGCTACCAAACTGACAGTGATGATTAAAATAAGTCTCAATGACCCAAACGCGCTACATGCAGGTGAGTGGAGGAAAAAAATGACAGAAACTTCAGTGGCTGGGCTTTAGCAAGAATATTAAAGCAAGTCTGTTCATAGTAAAACCAGCTCTCACTGAGATCCACCGAGTGTCTCTAAATATGACAAACTGATCCATGGTGAGAAAAGGCACCAAAAAAGGGTTTTTGTAAAACTGTAAATTGACATAAAAAACTAAATCCACCTATTTTGGTCACAACTAGCTGTCATTTTGACTGCAGAAAATTTTGCACTGTTTTAATAAATTTTTTGGTCAGGCAAAAATAAAAATAGATAATCAGTTTACAAAGATTATTGCAGTGTTTGGTCCTACAGGGTTTAGAGTCCCAGTTGACGGCGTTTCAACTAAAAACCTAGAGGTTGGAGTCCTGGTCAAACGGTGTTTTTGACTAAAGTCCCAGAGGGTTAGAGCCCCAGTTAAACATCATTTAACTGAAGTCCTAAAAGGGGCGCAGGTTTTAATGTTTTTATCTTTTAAATCTTTTTCAAAATCTCTTTTTCTCACTGTTTATTCTGTCACATGCTGTTTGCATTTTAATTATGTAAAGCACTTTGAAATGCCTTGCTGCTGAAATGTGCTATACAAATAAAATTTGATTGATTGACATAAACAGAAAAATCCCATAAAATTCACATGTGAAAATAACTTGTGAAAACCATATACTACATACAGCTGCAGTCATCAAGACAGGTGGTAAACTAAGCTGACAGAAATCAAAAGTGCAGCAGGTTGAATGCGAGGCAACGCGAGGTTAAAAATAAAACCTCCAACATCTGCTGCAGATAACGGGTGCAGTGATCTGCACTAAACCATTAAGATGTATGTTTTTTACTGGTTCCCACCTTTGTTTCCCACATGCTCTCTGTCAGGCGGGTGTTCAGATCGGTCCTCTCCGTTGTTCTCGTCCACCTCGGCCACGGTGGTCAGCTCTGGTTCACTCTTATACAGCCTGTAGTCGGGACCCTGCAGACGGAAACAAAGTTAACGCACATGGAGAACAGAAATACATGCAACTGTAGTTACCATTCAGTTAGAAAGCAGGTGGACAAACTCAAACTTAGGCATGGTTTATAGCAGGGATGCAAACAATTAATCAACTTACGATTAATTGTCGATTAATGGTTTATTAGATTATTGTGAGTTCCAATCGATTAATTACGAATTAACTAATAACGACCTTCTTTTAGTGTTGTAGTTTTACCGTCATCCACAAGAGGGTGCTGCTGGTCATTGTTAAGCAGAGTCAATTGATACAGAAATAAAGATGGCAGGCCATACCAGAACAGGAAAAAAAACAGTCCAAACCTTTTCTATTTTTCTATGCAGCAACCCAAAAGGATCCTGTTTTCCTATATTTAATCAGAGTTGGGTAGTAACTAGCTACATGTACTCAATTACCTTTATTTGAGTAACTTTTTTGAAAAAAATTAATTTTAGGAGTATTTTTACTACATTGTACTTTTTACTTAGTAAATAGAATAATTTTATCACTAGCTATTGTTATTCTTACTTGAGTAAAACTTCTGGTTTCTCTGCCCCCTTAATGAAGAATAAACATGTTTTAACCAAATATTCACCAGACAGAGACGCACAAAGGTTTTGTTAAAGTTTTATAAGATTTTTATTGAAAGAAACAGATTTGAAGAATTTTTTTTGTCTGATGATGTTATTTTTTGTTACTTGCATGAATTATTGACATTTTTGTCCTTAAAATGCCAACATTTCCACTTAACTTTACATTTTGGTCCATCTGGTGATGTAATTTTTAAACATTAGATGATTTATAATTTGATCAGTTACTCAGTACTTGAGTAGATTTTTACCAAATACTTTTTTAGTCTTACTTGAGTCATTTCTTGGATGGCTACTTCTTTCCTTTACTTGAGTAAAAATATAATGAAGTAGTCCTACTTTTACTTGAGTACAATTTTTGGATACTTTGCTCAACTCTGCATTTCATAAACATGTCAAAGTTTATTAATATGAGAAAACCACAATTTTCTGTTTATCCAGTCAGTGTTTAATACAGCTGATAAAATAATGCTTTAATTCAGCATATTATAAAACTGTAGGCCTTTATGTTATGTAAAGAAGGTTGTCCATCTTGATAAATAGAAAACTAAGGTTTTTAAGAAACTCTCCGCTTATCATTTAATCTAAAGATCAATCAACTTTAGATCAACTCATTAATTGATAACTTGCATCCCTCGTTTATAGCATGAACAGAATAAGATGACACAACTAAAGAACACAGAAAATAAGCAAAGGTTTGGCTTCAAAAATGAAACTAAATCAAAAAAGATGGAAGCATTTTGAGGAACATGGATGTGACCCAACTAAAAAAAATAAATAATTAAACAAATCCAGTGAACTCAGGGATGTGATGAAGCGGTTGAGGGCGGCGGGGTCAACAGGTCAACAAGCTTACGCTCTGTGAGCTATTCCTTTGATTGGCCTTCCTGTCCTCCGGCCTGTGGAGTGACGCGGGCCGCGCACCAGAGTGAGAGGCGGGCAGAGGGGGAACGACAGGGGAGTTCGGCTCGTAGGAATGGGGAAGAGGCGGCCGCGGGGGTGCCGAGTCCTCCTCCTGGGGATTATATAGGGCATTACAGGACAGGAAGCAAAGGGACACATGGTGCCACCATGCAGGATCAGGGCAGCAGCCATCTGCTGCAGAGCCGTTTTAGCCCATGGTGTGTGCTGACCATCTGATTAGCCAGATAGCGCCCCCTCTATTGTTGCTGCTTGACTGATGCGAATCTTTAGGGCGATTTATGCTGTTTGCAAGAGGAACCGGCTATTTCTGGACTCATTATTGCAGAAGATTAAACACTTTTTTTTTTTTACAAGAAAATATGTCTCGGAGTTCATTAGTTTTAATTCAATTGATTAAAAAAAATCTATAAAAAAAGAAGCAACTTTTCTATTCTATTCAAAAGGACAGGCTAAAAATTTAGGGCTGAAATGATTAATTGTGACGAATCGATTATTGAAATAATCATCACCAAATATAATAGTCAATTAATCTTTAACTGGAGTGTACACACTCAAACAAATCTATAAAAGAAATCTATAAAAAGACAAAAATTAATCCAAATTTCAGTTTAGATTCAGAAGGACAGGCTAAAATGTGGAACTGAAACAATCAATCGGATTAATCATGAATCGATTATTGAAATATTAATCAACTAATTCAGTAACAAATTAATTATTTACTGGAGTATTCAGACTTTTCAAAGAAATTTGTAAAATCAAAGACAAAAATAAACTCCAATTTCTGTTCTGATTCAAGAGGAAAGGCTAAGAAATGTAGGGCTGTAATGATTAATCACATTAATTGTGATTAATCGATTCCTGAAATAATTATCAACTAATTTAGAAATTGATTAATCATTTACTGGAGTATATAGACTCATATAAAAGGCATTTGATGAAAGAACAACACACTCAGAGGAATAACTAAGCAAAATCTTTTCAAAAATATATACATTTTGTACTTTAGATCAGAAGCAAATCTCTAAATATGCCAGAACTCCTCAAGTGGCAGTTTTTCACTTTGTTCAAATTTAGTAAAAAAAAAAAAAAAATCTCCTAATAAGCACCTTTTGCTAACAATTATTAATTTGTTAATATAAAAATAACCACCAAATCAGCTCTACACTTTATTAATGTTGAGCAGAAAGGGCTGAGCTTTTCACATTTATGTTCGAAGGATAATTTTCGTTGCAGCCGCTTTGATACAAATAATTCAGAGTTCACTAAAAGAATGCTAAGTTGTAACATTTTAAGGAATAAAACGTTTATTTCGGGTTCAGAATGTTCCAGTTTTTTATCTGATTAATCATGAGTTGTTGCAAAAAGGTTTAAAAGCGCCTCACCTCATTTTTGTGCTTACTGAAGTTGGAATTGGACCCGTAGAAACCCGTCTCGTCGGCAGCATTTCTCTGAGCTTTCTGTTTGTCCAGGGCCTCCATCACATCCTGAATCCTCCAGAGCTCCTTCTGGATGCGGACGTGCTGCTGGCTGGGAGGCTCCGTCTGAGAAAGCAAACCAGTAGGTCACTGGTCTGACCGATGCTGCATCAAGGTCAGCATATACAACCAGAGTTGGGCAGTAACTAGTTACAGCTACTCAGTTACATTTAAATTATTAACCTTTTGGGAAAAATTACTTTTAGGATTATTTTTACTTATGAAGTATCTCTACTCTTACTTGAGTAAAATTTCAGGATTTTCTACCCACTGAATGAAAAACAAACATGTTTTAACCAGAAATTCACCAGACATAGACACACACCTGCAGGTTTTGTTCAAGTTTCATAAGTTTTTTATTGAAAGAAACTGATTTGGAAAAATGTTTCTTTTGCCTGATTCTCATTTTTGGTAATTATGTTATTTACGTGAATTATTTGCATTTTGGTCTTCAGAATATCAACTTTTCCACATAACTTTAAATTTTGGTTGGTCTGATTATGTATTTTTAAAATATTAAATGACTGATGTTTTCATCAGTTACTTTTACCAAATACTTTTTTACTCTTACTTCATTAAAAATATGCTGACGCAGTGCTACAATATCTGGGTACTCTACCCTCCACTCTATAAGACATATAGCCATGAGATTCCCATGTCTTCGCTCTACACTCTTCTTCAATCGGATGTTACTACTGGTGGAAACGTCAAAGAAGATGACAGGAAGTAGTAGGAGGATGATTGCTTGCTTTTGTTTTTTTCTGGCTCCACCAGAGCTCTCACAGCATCCCACAGCTCATAAAAAGTTGCTGTTGACTCCATAGGTCTTCTGTAAAATCAATGACTAGTTTCCTTAAAACATTGCATACGTAGCCACTGTGGGCTTGTCGCCTGAATAAAACTCCATCTCCTCTGACTGGCTAATAGATGATGAGCACTAGTGCCATAAATATCTCATGTAACTGTTTACATTTGTCGCTTTAATGTTTTTTAGTTATTTATTGCGTGAACAAGTTTATTCACCTGTGATCTTAAATTAATTTCTTATTTAATAGAAACATAAAATTGTATGTATATTTCCAACAAAGGTTTTTGCACATTTTTAATGGAAACGCAGGTACATGGTGAAAATCCCATAGGTTTTCTATGGGATTAACTTTTTGTGATTAACAGTGGTGGGTTTGTGAGAAATAAAGGTTGTCCAAAATGACATGCAAGTGTCTGACTTCTCTGCTCTGAAATGAATGAGAGTCAAGCTCCTTATTGCTACACTTTTCCCACAATACAAGATAAAATACAGACTTAATTAAAACTTGCAAAACAATACAGTCATCAATAATTCACTTTGCACTCAGCCAAGAGCCCTCAAGCAGAAACCTTGTATTTGCCAGAAGCATCAATAAAAAGCCTCGCTGAGTTTTCTCTGGGGCTCTAAAATTTACCGTTCTGTATTCAGTGTTAATGCTGCATTAACTTGTCATTCGTGGAAGATAAAGGATCTTACCTGTGGGCTACCAAGAGCTTCAAGCTGCTGCAGTAAATTGTTCTTTGCTACAATCACTTCTGCTTCTATCCGTTCAGACTCCCTACTGGAGCGCTCCAACTCCTAGGAGTCAGAGAAAACAATAAGGTAAAAACTTTCATCTTAAATTACATAAAAAACAGAGAGAGAACAGCCTGAACTCACAGCAGTGACTCTGGACAACTCCCTGCAGGTGCTGAGGAGGCCGCTCTGCAGCAGGTCTCTCTGCTGGATGACGCCCTGCAAGGCGGCCGGGTTTTCTGAGCCCAGCTCAATCTCCTGGCTGGCCGACAGAAGCGCCGTCTCCAACGTGTGCTAGAAAAAAAACACATACAGGTTATTAAATATATATATCTGACAAAACTTAATTTTTTGTTGTATTGGCAGCCAGTTAGCGGTAGCCGAATCAGAACGCAATGAAGATGTTTGGGTGTGACTAAAACTTTCAGAAATCTGGTAGAAAAGCTGAGTACATTTGAAATTAATCTGTGAAATTTTCAAGAAAAGATATGGAAATTTCTGAGTTTGAGAAGTTAAAAATGTTTGAATTTTGAAACCAAAACATCCATGTTTTTTCTAGAATTTTTTTTTAGATTAATCTCAAAATTACAGAGTTTCTTTCTAGCAATTTTTTAAACTTTTGGAGCTCAGAAATTTCCTTGTTTTGAGAAAACTGTGTTTTTTAGGTGGAAATTTCCTCCAGTTTTTTCTGTCCACAACGACCCTTATACGCCGTCGTACTTCTCCAACTTGTAACCCGGTTTTAAGTTGGTTTGTGATTAACCAAATGAATGTGTCGGACTAAATTTTCTCTCAACTCTTTAAAAACCTACAAAAATAAACATTTTAAACAAATAAACACTACATTGCATATATAATTTAGCTTTATTCTTTTTAAAATGACGCCACCATTTGTCATTTTCTGTGCTGCTGTTTTGTCTGAGGATTTAATGATGACAAATGTCTCCTCACCTTCTCCCTTAACAGCTGCTGAAGTTTCTCCTCCTGCATCTTCACCACCTTATCCTGCTCACACAGCCTGCTAATTATACTCTACATACACAGAGAACAAAAGTTAAAAAAAAATATCTTACAGCAGAATGAATAAATGAGTAATTGAGGAGTGAACTTACATCAATATCCTCCACCTCTGGCATGTACGTGTAGACCGGGTCCCTGTAGTCTTCTGGACTCATCTGTGAAGACGAGCGCAGCTTTAGATGGAGGTAACAGATCTGCACATACACTGTAGGATCTGGAGATCTAATGCAGTGCCATTACAAGGCTCTTTCACTGAGCCAGAAGATTAAACCCTGAATGGGAGCTCATAATTCACCACATCAGAAAACCTACATTACCCAAAACCCGCAGTGGAAAGCAGACGGCCCAAACACAATCTCTGTGCAGGTGGAGCTTGTGAATCATGTTTCTCAGGTCGTTTTTCTCCATCAGTGAGACAAGTTCGTATTATTGGAAACGGGAAAGGAAGGCATGAACATGAAACCAGAAGTTTACATACACCGACTGAAAACACTTATTTTTTTCTCACTGTCTGAAGTTAAATCAGAACAAACTTCTCTTGTTTTAGGTCAATTAGATTTACCAAAATTATTTATATTTTCTGAAATCCTCAATGATGAGAGAAAGAATATGTCAGACATTTATTTACTGTGTCAATGTCCTCACATTGGTAGAACCGGTGTAACTGGGTCAAGTTAGTGGGTCGCCTTGACTGAGACTTAAGAAATGTATTGTGTGTAGATATTCAGCTTGGCCATCTCTGACTGGTGAGAAGCTGACGGAAAATTAAAACATCAGATCTGATCGAAGTAACACATCAAAGCTCTTCACCGTGGACCATAATGTTGGGTCAGGATCTCTTTATTGTATTCTGGAAGTGTTTAGCAATAAGGTTGAAAAAAGCACAAAGATTTGAGAAGCCATTTAGAATAAAAATGTTTTATACGACAAGTCAAGCTCTGGTTGTTCATGCTAATCGCTAACAAAGATGCAAAACTGTGGAATCACTATCTTTGGTTCTGAATATTGGTAAAAACTTGCTTTGCAAGGTGTAGTCACATCTAAAAGAAATAATAAATGTTTACTCCAAGCAGGAAGACAAGAAGAAATATTCTGTATGCTGCATTTTTATCTTCTTATATTGTAGTTTCTAAAGGGAAAATAGGATAATATTGGTTTTGACAGAGCAAATAAAAAATCAATGCATCTCTAAACGCATAGGAACAAAGTGTAAATGTATTGTGTAAACAACAGTACTTCTAAATGCAGATCGAAAACTGTCATGTTTTCCCCTTTAACTGATTCATCTGAAGACAAAAAACACTAACGAGGTCAAAATGTGACAGATTATGGAAGTAAATAAATATGTGCTGAAACAATTTGTGAGACTATGAAAGAAACATTAGATTTCAGCTGCATTGGATCCCTCGTTTCCACAAAAATAATGTGCACATAATACACATTTACCAACTCTTTAAAAATATAAAACAATACAGTCCTCAAATATTGAGACAGTGACTTATTTCTGAGTTGATTTATGTTTCTACCCACATTGGATATGAAACAGCAGAAAGAGCAAAAGATCAGATACAAACACAGTACACTGAAAAAACACCAAATATTACCAAGTATTTGTGTCTAATTTCTAGTGCAAATAGCTTAATACTCTTGAAATAAGACAAAAGTAACTTTTGAGAAATATATAGGAGCTTATGCATCTTTAAACATTTAGGAACAAAATATAAATGTTAAGTTTATGCTTAGTTTAAGTTTATTGTGCTAGTTCTATTGAAAAAGTATGTTGCTATAAGTGAAAATATTTGCCAGTGGAACAAGTACTTTTTCTTTTTAATAAATATACAAGAATTATTGGCTTAAAACAATCTCCTATATCTTGCTGAAAAGTTACTTGTAAGTTAGTTTTGTCTTATTTCAAGTGTACAAAGATATTTGCACTAGAAATGCTTGGAAAGATTTTGTGTTTTTGCAGTGTAAATACAATGTTTATAGCTTTTACTATTGAAGTACAATTATCTTACTTGTTTTGGTAGAAGACCTGTTTGGTTTCACAGTAAACCGTTTATTAATTTTAAGTCCTATATGAGAGAAATAAAAAATAACCCACAAAATAACTCACTGCCCAAATATTTTAAGACTCTACGGCAACATTCCTCTCACACGTTGAGTGGTTCACACACTTTCCCTCTGCTCAACCACATGGTACATTTAAAGCAGCAGGAACCACATGGCATTCCACAGAGAACATGCACGCTCTCCTGCAGCCCAGAGAGCCTCACGGTGGGGTCATGTGGACTACCAGCGACATGGGGAGGAGGACAGGGGAGGGACACAGACTTCTGGCTACGCAACAGGTGGAAATGCAGCTAGCTGGAGTGGTGCCGGTATGTCAATGAAGGAGTGAGACGGGTCTCAGAGGGGGTCAAAGAGGTGGCAAAGTGATGTCAATAACAGGGCAACCGCTTTATGACACTGGTGAAGGGAGAGAATGGTAAAGGAAGGTTTACTCAGAATATACCAGAATAATTTAAAGTGCTGAGTGGTTATATAACCTACAGTATGCTATAACTTTAAAGATGACCTATTATGCTTCTTTGGACAGGTTAGGATAGGTCTGTACATTTTTTGCACATAATCATTTTTCATTAGTTTGGTCAGTTCGTTCTGACAAAATGTTCTTGAACTCAGCTTGGGTTGCTAGGTAACGGGTGGAGTTCTGCTGGGGTTGCTAGGTAACAGGACTGGGCTTCTCTGGGGTTACTAGGTGAAGGGCAGTGCCCCTTGAGTGTGACTTAATAATCGGGCTGTTTTTGTTTTGTTTTCCCACACACCCAAAAATATTAACTTTTTGCCAAAAAGTGACAGGGTGTTTTTTTTTTTTTTTTTTTAAGTGCTTGGGCTGTTTTCCAAAGCATTTGAGATACAAACGGAAGTATAAAAGTGAGCCATAATTTGTATAATAGGTCCCCTTTAAATGTTGGACTCAGACTTTAGGAATAATGAAGAATCTTAACTGCTAAACACAAATGACACCATACTTTTGTACTGTAAAATGAATGATTTTTCTGGCTTTAACATGGGAAAATGAAGAAGTGATAATCTAGACACTTAAATACGTTTGAGAAAATAAAGTTTTACTCTTACAGGTGAAGACTTTCTGTATATGGTTTCTGAAATATTATAATGGCTGGGGGAGTGACTGCATACTGATTGAGGTCTACACTTGTGACCATAATCTCAATAAATTAGAATATTGAAAAGTTAAGATGTAAAACAAAAGCAGAAACCAAATTTTGCTAACTGTAAGCCACAATCATCATGTTTAACATAAAAAAGCTGATTGAAATATTTTTTGCTCTGTGTAATGAATCCAAGAGTCTAACTTTTTCAGTCACCTAAAATAAATTAACATTTCTAATTAATATAAAATGCAAATAAAATGAAGTCTTTATATAACCCCCAACACACAAACCTGAAAATGAAGAGGGGGGATTAAACTGAACTGTGGCGAGAACACATACATCGGATTTATTCGTCTTGAAAGTCATGCCCACGAGAACATGACTTCTCCTAATAAAGAGAACAGTCAAAAGCGATGGATGAGGAGGTGCTAGCATAACAAACAAAACAAAGAGACCAGTCTCAAGATGCCGAGAGGACTTGGACATCGAAAAGGAGGAGCATTGCAAAACAACGGCAGCGACTGGTGAAGATGAGCTGGAGCAACGCCTGTGGCTGGCCTTACTTGCTGGTAAACTTGAGGCCTTGGGGCAGAGTTCTCAATCAAAGTGTGAGTCAAGACGATTAAAGGGTCAATTTCCTTCATCTAGTACAGTGTGAAGAGGAGCGATACAGAAAGTGTCAGAAAGTTTACAGCAGTGAACTTGAGTTCTGAGACAAAAGCCACAGCATGATTACACCTCTCCGATGAAGGCGACTCAGACATAAACATGTGTGTCCAGAAATGACAGGAATGGATGTAGATCTAAGAGGCAATAAGTCAAACTTACAAACTGAACTGTGGTGCAAAGCACTAAGAGGATTTCAGTCTTAGAAGTGAAAAGCTCCTCTTTAAATCTTAACTTATTGTATTAATACTAAACGGCAAAAACACAAAATCTCACCAAGTATTTTTAGTTTAGTTTCTGGTGCTTGAAATAAGACAAAACTAACTTACAACTTTTCAGCAAGATATGGCAGCTTGTTATTTAATAACTCTTTAATATGGGGGAAAAGATTCTAGTTTCACTGGCAGATTATTTCACTTATAAAACGGGAAAAATATCTTGCTATAAGTGAAATAATCTGTCAGTGAATCTACTAAGAAATTACTTACTTAAAACAAGCTCCTATACTTTGCTAACAGGTTACTTGCAAGTTAGTTTTGTCTTATTTCAAGTGTACTAAGATATTTGTACTAGAAACCAGGCAAAAATACTTGGTAATATTTTGTGTTTTTGCAGTGTACTAAAGCAGCAAGCTCTACTGTTGCCTTCAATTGTTTGTGGTAAAATAGTGTGAGGTAATTATTTCTCTGTTTACAAATATCAGAGGCAAACTGTAATGATAATTATTACGAACGTATTAGTGTTGCTTTGTGCATTTTATAAAACCCATAACATGCTTCAGAGAAGGGAAGTAAATAAGACTTTTTACAGAACCCAAATAAAGCGTGTGTCCTTTAATTTAACCAATGAACGCTTAATGTACCAATTAAATTATTAGACAGATTTAAATGATTGATTACTGAAAGAATGTATCTGCAAACACAGCGGTGGTTAGGGGTGTAACGATGCATTCTAGCTCAGGAGGCAAGGCAGCACTGCGTTCATGAGGCAGGACTTTAGCAGTATTTTTGGGAAAAATCAGAGTGAATTCTGGGTAAACACAACCAAAAACAACGTGAGTCTAGCGCTAGCAAGAGACATAAGAGAAATCCTACAGCCGCTAAAATCCGACGCTACTCCATTTTTGTTTACATTTTGTGAAGAAGGAAGTTACGCTCATTGTTTTCTTCAGAGATTTTCATGTTGTTTCCTTCAGTGGTTCTTGGTGCAGCGCCCCCACAGGTGAGGAGGTGAACTGGTTTTTCAATCAGTTTGGATCTTTTGACAAAGTGCAGTGTGAAAGTGAACGGCAGTAGCTGAAAATCCAACAAATGTTGCAATTTTGGTTCCCAATCAAACCCAGTCCACTGGACTATCAAGTGTTTAAGCACCCCAAGTGTCTTGTTTTGATTTCTTTTTAATTAGAGCAAACTTAACGCTAATCACAAAATCAAAAAAATCCAGTCCTCAATTTGCAGTTTCTATGCTTTGATCATTTTTAGGAGGTTCTAATGTTTAAAAAGAAGAATGAAAATATGGATTAAAATAAAATTTCACAAATAGGTTAAATAACTGGTATAATTATGATAGATTTTGTACAATTTTTTAATGGGCTAGTTTACATTAAAAGATTGTAAAATAGTCCCAATTTTACAGTGGAGCATCTAAATATGAACAGATCTGGGTAGAAATAAATGAACATGCAGGAAGGGAGTGGCAGGAGCCAGCTTGCTGCACATCCCTGGTTGTGTTTCACCACATGGCTCCACATGTGGCTGCCACATGCACGCTGTGTGTCTCCTGTGTGTTGCGCTCTGCCCTGCTTTGCCTTTCCATGCTGCAACATCAGCAGAGAAGTAGTCTCTTTCAGGGCCATCAAAATGTGGGAGAGTAGCCTCTTAACGAGCTGCTAAAGTGCTTTAGCTTCAACTAATAAAGATGTTGGTATAGCACTTTAGCATTAGCTTCTGCTAATAACTATGTTAGTATTGTGCTTTATCATTAGGTTCTACAAAATATCATGTTGGTGTAACGCTTTAGGATTCACTTCTGCTAATAACAATTTTATAGGACTTTAGCATTAGCGTCTCCTGCATACCATGTAGTACTTTAGTGTTAGCAGAACTAATGTTTACTATTAGTTCTTTAGTGTTAGTGCATCAAACCTTTTGGCTAATAGTTCCCACCACTGACAATCAGATATTCAGCCTGTCGGATGGAGTCTCACTGCAGAAAACGTTCGTAGCTAACACAGATTAGCGCTACAAAGGGCTCTGGAGGCAGAGAGACCAGAGGAGGTAGGCAGATGTGGATTTATCGCAGCTGATACTGTTATTACAGTATTTACCAATTACATCTCCATCACAATACTTTCTAATAATGGCTCTTCCTGAGACAGCCTCCAGTTTGACAATAATTATCATGCCATTTTAATATCATGCGAGTTTGTGGCGCATGGTTACACCCCTAGTGATCCCACCACAGGACGTGCAATAACAGAGAAAGAAAAAGGATAAGATAATTCATAGTTTTGAGAAAACATAAGCATTGCTTTGACCCTTTAAATGTCACTACAAACCTTGTGTAAATCATATAAACTGATAAAAGAGGAATATGTGAATTAAATGTTGCTGTATGGGTGCAACTGCTGTTTTCTTTGGGAATTTCAGATAAAGATGGGTTAGAGATGTGGATATTTTCATATTACCACGTTAACATAAATATTTCCAGTACAGGAATGAATGAGTGAGAAGATCAGTAGGCTTTAAGTCTGAAATACCATCAAAACGAGAGGAAATACGCCACTATTGTTGCTCATTTCTTTCAGATATTTCAGCTGATTTTGTGTTTAACAAAGAAATATTTAGAATAAGAAAATTGAAAGAAGGAAGGGAGGAAACTAATATAGATGAAAGGAAAAACTAAAGGCTTTAACTAAAAAAAAACTACATAAATGTACAAATTTATATATATAAGAGAAGAGAAAGTACTGATGAACACAACATTGAATTAGTTCAGATCATCACCACAGGAAGGAGGCCAGGCATTCATGCACTACCCCACCTGATTGTCCAAATACATGAGGTTCCTTTGGAGGTGATGGGAGAGAATGTCGTTCTAGAGTCGGCAGCAAAGCAGCGGAAAGAGAAAGGAACAGAGTGAGAAAAAAAGAAGTCCTTTTATTACCAGAATGCGTCTCTTTCTTACTTAGGAACCACAGAACCATGTCATGTATCCAAATATAGCCACAGAGAAAAGGAAGCAGGACAAGCCGATGTGGAGAAAGCAGGTCAGGCACCATATAAAACTGTAGAACGTGACAACATGAGTCTGCGGCTGTGCATTATGACAAAATGGCCCCATGCAGCCCTGACAGAACAGGAAGATAAATATGAAAGAGACCAAACAATGAAGAGTGAAAATTATCAACGCACAAAGATAAATTATTGTGCTCTACTGTTACAACGTAGCATATTTTATTTAAAATAATGCTTTATTGCTTTTGGTTAGGCCAAATAAAATCTATTAATCGCACGATGAATTCAAATAAGCTTAATAATTTGCATCGTTTTTCTCTTTTCCCTCTTTCTACCAAAAACTAGGCAACAAAGGTCTTCATTCTGCTTCTGATCAATATTGAAGAATTACTGACGTAAAACAATTTCACTTTATTTGAAGGGGTTTGCATAAGACTTATATACAACCCCCTCAAACAAAGTGTTACCCAATCTCCTATATTGTACTGAAAAATTACTTGTTAGTTTTGTCTTATTTTAAGTCTACTAGAAACTAGAATTACTTGGTAATATTTTGTGTTTTTGCAGCGTATAATTTAAATATGACCCCCAAACACGACAAAGAGTCGTTTTCCGAGCCTATGGTGTGTTGGTTCTGACTCGGCCATGCATGAAGACCAACCGAATCTTCTGGACGAAGATGGATTATGAGAGAGGGTGGAGATGGCACATACACCACACGCCAGCAGAGACGAGCCTGGGCCTGACCTTTGGGTTGCTGTGATCCATGTTTAGTTGCATAAGCTGTGCTACAGTGTGGTCCCGGATACTGTTTAGCTCTGCTTGCTGCCGCCGCAGCTTTATCAGCAGCAAAGTCAGTTCCTCAGGCTGCAGGGAGGGCGGAGAGAGGAGGGGACACATCCACAATGAAACAGGGACACACCGTCAGGGAGAGGGAGGCGGAGGAGAAGCAGGGCTGCAACTAACGACTGTTTAATAATCGATTAATCTATTGCTTATTTGATTAATCGGATTTTTAAAAAAGGCACATTGTGTAGATTTTTCATTTAATCACTTGAGCCTTTTTAGACAAGATTAAAAGATGTGTTCAGTTCCTTTCTTAAAAAAAGAAAGTACATTTTCTACTGCCTAAAATGCAACAATATATCATTCCTTTAGTGAACGCTCAATTATTTGTAACAAAGTATTCATCTGAACTAAAAAAAATACTTTAAATAATGTGAAAAGCTCAGCCTGTTCTGCTCGACTTAACATTAACACAGCAGGACTGATTTATTATCTATTTGTTGGATATCAAAAGGTGCTTAGTAAGAACTTTTTAGAGTCTGAACCAGGTGAAGCTAAACCTAAGCTTCACCTGGGTGAAGCAGGGTGGAACATGCACTGCACTTGCTGAAAAGTTACTTGTATGTTAGTTCTCTCTTATTTCAAGCGCACTGAAATATTTGCACTAGAAACTAGATGAAAATACTTGGTAAGATTTTGTGTTTTTGTATTATATTTACAGACAAAGGTTCTTTTTTTATCTTGAATACAAAATGTATATATTTTTGTCCAATTTTGGCATAATTACTGCTCTGAGCATGTTGTTCTTTCAACCAATAGGCTTTTGTTGAGTCTGTAAACTCCAGTTAATGATTAATCGATTGCTAAATTAGTAGATGATTATTTCAATAATCGATTAATCATGACCAATCCGATTAATCGTGATTAAATAGTAAAGGACACCAGGATGTAGAGGAATTTGTCTGCATGTCCAGGCGTCGGGTTTTCATGCACTTTATCCAACATGCTATTACAACTGGAAGAACACAAGCTTCTTGCATTAGCTAAAAACAGAGGAGTAAGCATGTGCTGCAGAATCCAGGTCACACTTCACCAGCTCTATCAAAACATAGCATTGTGTGCAGCTTTGACATAAACTCCTGATCTGGCTTAGAGAGTTGTGAGTGACATGGAGGGGTTAAGTCTCCTCTGATGTGAGACGAGCCTTAGGAGCTCCTGAAGAGGACGGATGCTAAATCCTTCAACTTGGAGCGCAAAACTGAGTGAAACAGGAAGAGGGAGAGGCAAGGCTGCGTGACAGAAATAGCACTGTTTTGAACAAAGTCAGGTTCAACCCAAACCGTGAAACCTTAAAGTATTTCAACAGAGCTGCAGACATATAAACATTTACAGTCTGACACGAGGAAGACACTCAGCACAGATGAAGACTTACAGTTTTGCTTTGAAGAGATTGGGCAGTGATAGTCTGGACTGGGATCCCTGCAGGCAGCGATCGCCTGTCGGGAGGGTAGGCGTACTGCAAAACACAGAGGGAGAAGGAGAAGAAGAGATTTTTCTGTCAGTGATGGAATAATTTACACCACGACTAAAATCTGCCCTGTAATCAAGAGTCAAAACAAGCTTCTACATCTTGCTGACAGGTTAATTTAGTTCTGTCTTATTTCAATCATGATAAGATATTTGCAGTAGAAACTAGACAAAAATACTTGGTCATATTTGGTGTTTTTGCAGTGCAAAGATCTGTGAGATGTGTTGTGGACGTGTTTCATGCAGAAAGTGCTTTGGAGAGCAATGTTGTTATTTTGTTTCAACTAGTCTGCTTCCACTAACTGGTTGTTTTGTATCTGTAAGCGACACGAGAACAGAGCGTTTTTTAGATTTATTGTAATCTACAGAAGAGGATCAGGATGAGTCGGGGGGGAAAAAAACAAGAATTTTTCCTCAGAATTTTTAGTTTTTCTCAAAATTTTGAGCTTTTTCTCAAAATTCTGACTATAACCTCAGAACTGATTTTTTTTTTCTCAGAATTTGACTTTTCATCAAAATGTAAAGTTTTTTTCCCAGAATTATGTCTTGAACATCAGAATTTAGATTTTTTTAGTTCTTAATTTTGACTAATTTTTTTCTCTCAGAATTTTAATTTAGACTTTTTTTTCTCTTAGTACTTAAGAGTCAGAGTTTGAGTTTTAATCAGATTTAAAAGTCACAATTCTGATTTTTTAAAATTCTGTCAGAATTAATCTTTTAACTTTAATCAGGGGATTCTAGTCAGATTGTTTTATTTTTCAGTGGCCCTGATCTTCCATAAATATCTAACTTTCACTTCTCCAATGTGTTTAGTTCTCCTTTAAGTCATTTGCTTCATGTAACCTTTTTAAAGACACACAATCTAAGCCACAGCTATTTATAACATTCTCAGATAGAGATAAAAACTGTTTGAGAGACCTTGTTGACTTGCGGCCGCTGCCGTCTGTCGATGCTCAGGTCTCTCCTGTAGACCGGAGAGGCGACCTCTGACCTGGCGTTGGCCATGTTGTAGGATCTCATCGGAGAGTAGGCGCCGTACATGGACAGCGATCCGTGTGAAGGTGAGGGGGGGATGGAGTGGCTCAGTGCGGCGTGCTCTGACAGGTTTATCATGGTTTTGGGGCTGGCCATGTTGCTGTAGAGCCCCGACTGCCGGCTGTAGGCCTGCCTCTGTTGCCACTCGTACAGCTGCCACATGGTGTCGTCTCGCATGGAGCGCCGCTTCTCGGCGGCCGAAGAGCCCAGGGCTTGATCGTAGAGCGAGGGCGACATGCTGCAGATGCTGTCCCGCTGGGCCATGCTGTTCCTGGGCATGCTGCGGTAGCTGTCTCCATAATGGGGCATGTAGGGAACCCGATGGCTCGGCATGTTTCTAGGCAGAGTCTGGTATGAGGTGATGCTAGGGAGAAAAAAAACACAAAAAATATGAAATAAGGCAGGAGGAAATGTTGCACAATGTTAAATAAATAAATTTAGCTTAAAATATTTAAAGTTTTATTGTTTTCTTTTGAATAAACACAAATAAAAACACTAATAAATTATAAAGAAGTTGGGTTATGTACTTAATTACAAAAATATTAAACTTTCTTGAACTTCCAAAAGAGCGTAATGAGTGGTTTTTTGACAGGGTTGCTCTGATTGCAGTTTTCTGGTCGATTACTGATCTTTACAATTGTATTTATTTTTTTGTCTGAAAAGTTGCTGAGTTGGCAGCAGTAAAATTTGTTATTGTGACAGCTCGTGGTGTCACTGGAGTCAAACTCCAATAAACAATAACAAAAAACAAACATTACATTTGGTTGTAAATACTATTAAAATCCAAGTTTAACTATTAGAGATTAATTGATCTGAATCATGGATGGTGCAGTAAAGATTTTTTCTCAAATAAACAACAGAAAACAGTAGTAGTGTCACGCCGCCAGATTCAGACAAACCAAACATTCATGTGACAACACGGCTAAAAAAAGCCCAACTTCCTCGCTTGGTTCAACGTCAGAGAGGTTTGCATCGGGAGAGCTTCACATAAAGGCTCCCTGACAGATCCAGGCTAAAGCGCTTGCTGGTCTGTAAAACTCAGCAGCAGCGTTTAAAAAGACACGTGACTAAATGGAAACTACACATCAGTTTGGAGGAGACAAGCCGTGTTGGAGGAGAGGAGCAGAGGGAGGACTGGACACGGACAGGCCAGGCTTTCTGCTGCTTTTCTTTATTTATTAAAAAAATAGTTAGAATATTAAATAGTACACACTAATAGGTGGGTTTTAATATATGAATATGAATAATACTCATATGTAGTGCTAGAACAAGATGTTTTTACCTCAGAATGCATCTAAGCCTTTGGATTCTTTCCTAATTGTATTTTTTTTTTCAACTAAATGCATGAAATCCTCTTATTAAAATAGATTTAAGCGAGGTTAAAGATGTCCCGTAATGTCAATGATAATAAGAGAAATAGAGACAAACTGTCAGCCAATTTCCTCAATAAATGGACAAAAGAAGTTTATTTTTAACTCGTTAAAACTGAGGTCCTCCCAGTTGACCAAGAATAAGCGTCTGTTTATTCCCACTGACAATAACTGATAGACTCCAGTGGATAGAGTCAAAGTGTTTACACTGATTGAATGAAGCTGAATATCTTCATTTTTCATGCTACAGGATGTTAGGAAGAATTAAAACTCAATTAAAAATCACAAACTGGATGTAACTAAACATGGAGAAGATCCCCTCATGTTTCCTAACTTCTAAATTAATGTGACTTAACAGTCCAGAGCACGTGTCAAATTCATGTCGTGGTTGATTATTTCTAAATTGCTCTTATCTTTGAATACTAAGGAAAATCAAAAGTGCCACAAATTGCAACTTTTAACGTGCATCTGGTTAAAAACCAAAAAACAGGTGTATATGCATAAAACATATATTTTATGCATATACAGTTATGGATACAAAACATAGCAAAAATCCCATCAAAATGCCATTTTCAGACCACCCTGTTCACAGCAAAACATACGCCATTTATACGCTGGATTTCACCTGTGATGGCATTCAGTGACCTAAGTGGCATGATTTTCACTGTGAAGAAAGTGCTCTTAAAACACAAAACAAAAAACTATGTCAGATTTTACGGTGTTCTGACTCATAAAACAGTGTTTTTATGCTTGACTTTTTAACAAGACGGATGATAAATGTGACTTGTGGAATTTTTGGCTTTCCGTAGATACTAGTGAATTATGTGGTTAAGAAGTCATACATGAAAAAATGTTTTATCAACAGGATTAAGACGAGGGCCATATTAAAAAAGAGATTAAAATCAAAATTCGGAGAAAAAAAGAATTCTGTGAAAAAAATCTGAATTCTGAGATTAAATTTTGAATTCTGAGGTTTTATTTCCAGTGGACTGAGCCAGGACGCCATAAAACATGCCAAGAATCCCATAAAAAAAATCTGAGACAGTTGTCTATTAATATTTTAGCAGTGTGTTATTCGGTTTTATCAATGCATTCTGGCACAAATAGCCTTTTAAGAACTTTCATGATGTTAATACGACCCAAAATGAGTTTGCCAGCACTGACCCGGAGTCACGTATAGTCCAGAGAATACGGCAAACGCAGTCAGTGACCCTACCTCCTGACGTCGTCGTCCTGACCCCGTCCTCTTTGCGTGCGAACCCACTGCTCCAGTTGCTGCATGGAGCTGGTTCTGCTCAGGTTGCGGTCCGGTTCGCTGATCGGACTCTGCTGGACAGGAACCCCGGTCCCGTTAGCCTTACAGGGCTCTCCTGACCCGTTCACTTGGGGGAGGTGGAGCGTCCTGTCCATCTCGTTTGGTGTCTGGGGCGAGGTCATGTTGGCTTTAATGGCCGCCGCCTGCTCCGGCTGCAGCTTGATGCTGTTGATCTTGGTGAGGGGTCGCTCGCGCTCGCCGCCGTCCTTCTGGAAGCCGTAGCGCTCGGCGTCGCGGTGCTTTCGCTCGTCCTGCTCGTTGCTGGGCGTCACGGCCGCGCTGCGCTCGCGGTCAACTTGAAGGTTACGTTCGTTGTTTTGGATTTCTGGCTGTGTTAGCGGCGGCTTGTGGTTAACTACTTGACTGATTTCTTTGGGTCCAAACTCTTCCACTTTTAGCTTCTCCAGCCTAAAAAGAGACATGAAGGAAACTGTTAAATGACGAATAGAGAACTCTTCCAGATCTTTTCACCAGAAAGAAGTTTTAGATTAATTAGCTGTGTAACTTTTATAAAAATGTTAAGACTGTCACCATGTTGTGACAGTTTGTTATGAGACAGACAATCTGATAAAAGATCGATCTCCTCCTTGACCTACTATTACCATCTGAATAAATGCACCACTCCAGACCAAAAGCAACCAATCAGAGCCAGAAGGAAGGCCTTAGTGTTGTCTATCAACCTCATGTACTCGTTCCTCAATGCGCTAATGGCGGAGAAACAACTTATCGTTAACAGGAAAACCGTTTAGCAGCAGAAACATACAATTACTTAAAAAAGAAATAATAAATAGTTCTTACCGTCACTTTTATCGTTACCACAAAATATTGTGATAAAACCTTAAGTCTATATCTTCCACCTGTATGTCTGACTGATACTAGGTTTGGACGAAACATAAAAAAATGCTTCACAGATACAACTTCAAACTATGACTGAGAAGAGGTCAAAATGTTTCTTCCAGCTGCCAGAAGGAACCAGGCGTTCAAAAGCAGATCAGATATCTCCATTAAAACCTCTCCTCCATCCCATCGTACCTCCCATCTTCCTCCCCTCCAGAAAGTTTTGTGCCTCTTTATGATCTCCAGAGATGCATTCAGAGGTGAAAAGCTTCCCGATTTGCTTAGCCTCCGACACGCCCAAGGTCAGAACTTCAAAGTTTCAGCCGTTTCTTTGAGTGGCGGGACTCAGTGGGTTACCAATAGGAGAGCAGAAGAAAAGACATTCCTTCAGAGTTTCCACTCAGACATTTTTAAATAGTAACACTAGTCACATAATGTCTTCTCCAGCTTCCTGTGACTCAGTTAACTACCCAGAAGACAAGCTGGACCTTAGATGTCTGTATTTATTCTACTGTGGACACACAAGACACACTCTCTCTTTTCTAGGTGGATAAAAAAGCTGCTGTGCAAACATATTTATACCCATTTTGTCACAAATGCAATCTATTCTTATTGTTATTTATTTATGTGATGAATAAACAATACATAGAGCTTTATTGTCAAGCAAAATAGGAATCTGAAAAGTGGGTCAGCATTTGCATTCAGCCCCCTTAAGTCAAGTTAAGTTTATCTGCGTAGAACAAGGCGGTTTAAAGTGCTCTACACTGTAAAAACACAACGCAGTAAACAGAATGAAACAAGCAACAAACATTACATTTTGTCATCAAAATTATTCAGTAAACATCAAATATGTTAATGTCAATATTTACCAGTATCCTAATCGTAATATAATCAAATTTTCTGGTTTTGTTCTCTTCTTAAAAATGCTGCGACAAACACAATCAGGTAAAGTGGAAACAACATAATGTCTGGCAATATTTTCTATTAAGATCAATAAAATTAATAGTGGATCAAAAATCATTACATTCACCGTAGAGTATGACAGAAACCGATAAATAAAATTTTATAAGCTCTGTTTGTCCACAAACTCATCTGAGTTCAGCTTCTAAGCACCACAATGGATCAAATTTCAAGAAAACTGAAAAACAGTCGAAACACTGAGTTCCTTTAAAGGATGGTTACAAACCCGACTTGTTTAGAGTCACCTTTAATTAATTAATAACTGGAACATTCATCTACATATTTGCTGGATGATTTTGATATTAGACAAAATGTAACGTTCATTGTTTCATAATTAATGACTACGATGTTTGAATTTAAAGCATTTTGAGCTGACTTGCTGCTGTAATGTGTTATACAAATAAACTTGATTTTTTTCAAATGCGACCCAGGCCATCTGGATATCCGATACGTATCGGATCTTTTCAAATGTGACCTAGTCTCAATGTCATTGATTAGTCACAATAATCAATAAATCAATTAATCACATGATAAATTAAAACAAACTCAATCATTTCCATTGGCATGATTTATCATTCATCTCTATTTTTCTCTCTTTCTACCAAAAACTGGACGATAAAAGTCTTCAGTTTGGTGTTTTGGTCTAAATTAGCTCTTTTTTTTGGAGGATAATTTTGTTTGCAAAAACTTCAAGATTCATTTTATTTGTTGCTTATTTATTTTTTTTGGGATATATAAAATGTCTACCGGTTCCACTGTTAAATGTTCAATCGAATTTAAAGTTTACTGGTCTTTGAGAATGTGTTCTTGCATTATTATTAAGCCATTACTCTTATATTACTTAACAATGACCTCAATGACTTCTGGACCAATTTATCGTCCAGCAACATTTGTTATTGTGACAGGCCTATCATTGATACTCAACAAAAGTAACAACTCTGCGACCCGACACAAGCAAGCGAGAAGAAAAACAACAACGAAGGGTAATGAGGATTAAACTGCTAATGTTTGCTCCGGCTGGGTCACAACTTTAAAAACGTAAGATATGCTCCACCGTTAGCATCCATGTTTACTTCCACAAACACAGAGCACTTCTTCTTCTTTTTTACAGCGTTTGGAAAAACACTGAGCACGTTCTCTGTGACGTTATTGTGCCCTCTACTGCACACTTTCAGGTCGTTTGCCGTTCACACAGGAAATCATGTACAAGCCGCATTTATTTGGAAGCATGACGATCACGCAGAAAAATTCTGATTTCACAAAAAAATCGGATTTGGGTCACTTCAGGTTGCAGTGTGAATGTAGCCTAAGTGAGTGAGTGATTGTCATCATCTTCAAGAAGCACCAGCAGCGCCAAATAACATGCCCACATCATGCATGTGGCTTTGTCCTCTTCACTGTTTTCTTTTAAAAAAATTAAAATACAGCCAAACCCAGCTGAAAAACATGGAAGAATGGCAGCTTCTTAAACAAGCCAAGAGACCAGAAATGTCAAAAGTGGGTGTTGAGCTGCTGCCAAAGACCTTAACAGGATTAAACAGGGGGATTTAAAAGTACTCTCTTCCAGCATTTATGCAAGAAAAGGAGGGGAAAAATCAGGGTGGAGAAGCAAACTAAGAAAAGAGGAATCATTAGGGAATGTTTTTAAAAATCTGCTCAAAGATCTGCTTTCTTTGCTCTGCTACGAACTGCAGCAAAGAGCCCATTAATGAAGCTCTGACGAACCTTTTGGTCGGCTCTGAATGCACATTCGCAGCATCCGTCATGACTTTCATCCACGATTCCATCTCTTTTCCAGTGTCAGTGCAAAAATAGTACGTCCGCATGTTGGGATGTGTTGCCTGAGAAGGATGAAGGACAGGACTATTACCTGAAACAGACAGAAAGAAGCATTTTAGCCTTTATCTGCAGACAATTTGCTTCATCATAAGCCAATAACAACTGCCGCCGTTATGCATGTTCTTTTTAAATAAGTGATATATTAAGCAGAGATGGATTGTGAGACACTGCTGACTGCGACCATCTGTGCCATGCAGATAAATCAAATCCTTGAGTCACTAAGGTTTCACGCATACCACCAGATTAGGGCAGTAAATCTGCCTGGTACAATACTGTAGGACTCACCATGCGGTGCATTGTGCAGATAACGTGTTGTTCTTCTGTTCCCTCGCAGCGAACAAACCGAGATATTGTGAGAATCCAAAACAGAGACAAAGAACATTTACTCAGCAACCTCAATATCCTGTTTACCAACATTTCAGAGCAAGAAAAGAACCGTTGTTTCTCTAATTCACCCCAAATAGTCTTTAAAAATGACACAGTCGGCGAGGACGAGGAGAATAGGAGAATGTAATCAACAAATCATCTCATTCCTGCATTGAGGAGGTTGTGCCCTGTGTTCTACGGTTTTCCTGTTTTCTTAAACTCTCTCTGTTTTATCCTGAGTGTAAGTTGGAAAAGCAGCACGCTCTGTGGTTACACAGACCTTCAGCAGACTCCTAAACGTCTGTGTTCAGCTGTTTTTGGCCATGGCAACTTGGTCGTCTCCAGGGGTTTGTTAGGAATGCACCGCTACTATATACATCACAAAGTGTTTTAAGAAAAGCATCTTTCTACGAATATCATGGGACAAACCAAAGCCATGCGACACATTTAACATAAAAAACAGATCGGACTTCTTATGTAATCAGCTTAAAATCAGTTTGCAAGCTTCCCTAGATTAAAGATTTATAGTAGGGCTGCAACAAACGATTATACTAGTTATCGATTATTCTGATGATTAATTGATTGATCAGATAAAAAAATCTACACAGTCTGAAAATTTGGAGCCTTTTAGATTATGCAAATAAACAAATAAAATTTTTTAAAAGGGTTATTGCCTAAAATGCAATAACACAGCAAGAGATTTGGGTATAACATGTTTACAAACAGATGGGTTTAAAAAAAAAAAAAAAACTGAAATAATGTAAAATAGATATATTTTTTGCATTGTTTTTGCCTAATTACGTACCTGAGTGTGATGTTATTTCAGAAAATTGCCTTCATTAGATTCTTTATACTCCATAAATTAGTTGATGATTATTTTAATAATCGATTAATCACAATAAGTCCAATTAATCATTTCAGCTCTAATTAATATTGCAAAAAAGTCACATAGAATAGTTTAACAATCTCTAAAAATCAAAAGCGGTAAATGCATTACTAGTGGAAAATCTACAATAACTTAAAGTTTCTTTCTTTTCTTACAGAAAACCACATAGAACTTCATTTTTTAAATTAAATTTTGCTCTAACTTTGAAAGCAATGGACAAACCTTGAAAGCAAATTTTCTATTAATGTGATCGTCCACAGACAACAGGGATATCTGGAAGCTGGGAAGGAGGATGCTGCCGAGAATCCCCTCCTCTTTTTCATCTGCAGAGAAAAACAAATAAAGAAACAAAATAAAAACAGGTTAGAGGTCATTTTCTTAAAAGCTTGGTGATTCAATATAACTAATGTATTGACAAACCTGGTGAAAAAAAAAATTACACCTTTTATTGCTGCTTTTGGCAGAGGTCACCAAAGTTTTTAAGTTAACCTATTATGCTACCTTGAACATGACGAAACTTATTGTTTTTGTCATGTTTTTTGCACAAAATCATTCTTACATAATGAGATTTTCGTCTGGTCAGTTCTGACTATTTTGAACTGTTTTGGGGCCTCTGTCACTTTAAATCCAAATAAGCTGTTGCTGGCAACACCCCCTACCCTCAACTCAAAGTTTACACTTGCAGGTGAAAATGGCTGCAAACAGATGTGCAATTATACAACTGTACATCTTTGAAAAGCAGAAGTAGAGCCTCCTGCACAACCAACAGGAATGCAGTAGTTGGTTTCTGGATGGTAAGTAAACAACAAAACACTTGTCTTTCCCAGCAGCCATTGTACAGTGCGTACAGCAGTGAAACCAGCTGACCAAATGTGTTGGAGTTCCATTTGGCTTGCTAGGTGACAGGCGGAGCTCTGCTGGGGTTGCTAGGTAACGGGCTTCAGCGAACCTTTGTGATGTTACATTCCGAAGGTTTTTGTAACAGCTAATTTTCAGGCACCAAAAAACATTAATTTATTACCAAAAAACGTAATTATAAAGTCATTGATTAATTTTTAGAAGTTCATTGAAACTGATCAATTTAGAAAAGTGAAGTATAAAATAACGCAACATTCTGATTACATTTAGGGGTAACAAAAAGCTGTGGGATTGGTCAAATTAAAATCCGTTCTTATAATAAAAGGCTTAATCCTTCCCTCCTATTACATCTGTTCTGAGTTTATGAATTTACCAGATGTGGCAGCAAATTTATCCTTGTCTGCAGGTAAACGGCTTCAGTTGCTTAAAGCTTTAGTTTCCTAAAGTTGTCCTGCAACTAAGTCAGACATTCAGATTTATTACTGAAGCGAGCGTTAGCTGTTCCTCCAACATGATGGTTCAAAGTGTAGCTACACATCAAGTCTCTTTCTCTGCTGCTTTTTCTTATATACAGTATATATATACACACACACACACACACACACACACACACACACACACACACACACACACACACACACACACACACACACACACACACACACACACACCTGCAGAGATGTGTGCAGAACAAAAGCAGCCTTTTGGGATTCCTGGGTGAACAATAATAATCTTAGCAGATAACAGTTGTACAGCTGAGGCAGCAAAGTTAAGAACCTGGCTGCCTACTCGCTGCTGATGGACACATTTTCTCAACATTTCCGTCTAGATAAAGCCTCTAAGTCTGCTGCTTTCTGTGGCGATTGAAAGCCTGTGGGCGGAAAGGAGGTGGCAGGAATTATATACTGGAAATAACACAGACTAGACGTAATCTTGAACAACACAAGTGACAAAAACGAAGACGTTCAGAGGAAGCATTCAGAAACACAGCTGAGATCTAAATTCAGGCAAAGACATCTACATCAGAAACATATTTTCTTACTGAAGTAGAAGAAAGGCTACAGTGAGTCAAACAGTGGTGACCAAAACGGGGGGTACAGGGGGCCATGAGCCCCTCTTGAAAAATGCTGCCCCCCACCAGAGAATCATGTTCATGCCATAGAAAGACAGACTGAGTCATCTTCATCCTCTGAAAAATTTGATAATTAATTAAATAATTAATTATGGACTATTTATTATTATTTTTTAGCTCAGCCCACAAATTGTTTTCTGGCCTGGTCTGTCCATTCCAACAGAAATTTTCTCGAGGTGTCACTGGAGTCAAACTCCAATAAACAATAGCAAAAAACAAACATTAAATTTGGTTGTAAATACTACTAAAATCCAAGTTTAACTATTAGAGATGAATCGATCTGATATCAATATCTGTACTGGTCCTGATATAAATAATAATTCAAGATCTATTAAGTCTAATTCTGAATAGATCTAGACTGAATAGCATGTCCTCTGAGCAACGTCATGTTTTATTATTTATTTTACATTATATTTAGGATTCCTAATAGCACTTTCTGAGCCATTTGACAGAAGGTTTGTTGCAGTTTATTTTTTAGATGTTTTGATCAATGTAACCAACTCATTGTTTTCGTCAGTTTCAATTTCATTGTTTATTTTACATTGGCTAGTTTAATCTTAATTCATCTGACTGAACAAATTAAAGTTGCTTTTACATGTTTGACGAAGCTTGTGAAGCTGTTGGTGATTTTAAGTGTGCTGCACTGATGCAAAGTTATCAAATAAATGTGTAATTTTTTCTTTTAAAGAAACATTTTAAGAAAATTCAACACTGTTTTTCAGTATCGGATTTTTATCGACTTATACTAACCTCAGATTTTGCACTTCCTCTTCAGACAGAGTCAAAACAGATAATAGCATGACTGCCACTAACTATTGTTTTCCTAATATATTGTCAAAGTTGATTAATCACCAACTTTTCCTCCAAAAATAGGATTTTTTCAGATAGATTTTTTTATTTAGTGCATCCCACAAAATGTAACCAAAGGTTTGAGGTGGAGAAAGTATGCTCTCCACCACGATGAATATAAATAAAACAGGCCTTTATTTTTTTTTGTCTTGACAAAAAAATCCAAAGTATTCAGGATGTCAAATATGGTGAAAATGACGTGAAAAAAGAAACAACGCTCATGAGAGCAATGCAGAATGAAAAGCAAATCTGTTTCCATTGACACCTAACAGACACTGTAACTTACAAATGACTTCTACTTATTAAATGCATTAGTTTGCCTGGTTTATATTTAATTAAGTTAAAAAGCCAGAAACAGCGTCAATCACACGTTGGCCTAAATGTTTTCTGAAATATTCAGGGGAAAACGCAGCACAGACAACCTGTCTAACCTCATTGTCTGTATTCAGCTCTAAAAAAATCAGGTTTGCCTTTACTGTTGGCTCTCAAGTTGCCAATCTCGTCTTTTCAGCTGCTCATCGTGCATGGTGGGTTTTGCTACGGTGTTAAACCCTGACAGAGCTTTAAAACTCTCCGTTTACTATCACCTAACTTGAAGTAGGCTCATAGTTTAGCCTTCGAAAACTTTGGCTCACTTCCCAGATTAGCAGACGCTTCAATTCCCTTTTCTTTGGTGACCAAAGCTCAGAGGAAGCCGACCAACGTCTGGAGGCGAAAACAAGACCTGAATACATGCATAAGGACTGCTGCTGACTGCAGCTATTTGAAGAAAAATATATGTAACTTTTGAGGATTTATCTATCTTAACTAGATTTGATATCCATTGTTTTTGTGTACTAGCTTCTACTGTTTGTACATGTAAAAAATATAGCTGCTTTTCTGGCTCTGGGAGAAGTAATTTTTAAAGATGACCTATTGTGCTCCCTTAAACCTGTTAGCATAGATCTATAGCTCAAAATATGTTTGATACATTTTTGGACAAAATCAAAAGAGCTATTTTAGAATCTCTGTCACTTCAAACTCAAATATGCTGCTGCTAGCCACGACTTCCAACTCAACGTTTATATTCTCATGTGAAAATGGTTGCAAACATATACAACCGTACATATTTGAAAAGCAGAAGTAGAGCCTCCTGCACAACCAACAAGAATGCAGCAAGTGGATTCAAAATGGTAAGTCAACAACAGCAGCCATTGTACAGCGCATACAACAGTGAAACCAGCTGACCAAGCGTCCTGGAGATCAGCTTGGGTTGCTAGGTGACGGACGGAACTCTGCTGGGGTTGCTAGGTAACGGATTGGGCAGGTTATTTAAGCGCTTGGGTTGTTTTTAGAAGCACCAGAAGCCCAAAGGTAAGTATAAAAACGTGAAAAATGTGAGTTTGGTATCATATGTACCCTTTAGGTCCTTTCAGTTTGTCTTGAAAGCTCATTTACTTAATAAAAAATATCTTAGAAATAAGGAAAAGTTTGTGAGGTTTTGTAGGTAGGAGCAGCACTTTAGTTGGACTTACCTCTATAGTAGAACAGACACAGGTCAGACAGGACAAACCACCTCTTTTTCCACAACTTCATGCCTGTGCTGTCCTGTAAATAAAACACAGGAAATTTCTGCTGTAATCCCTTCAGCTCAGGCAGTAAAACTGACCGTAATCTTTACAGCCATCGTGGATATGCTAAATAGACAGTTAGCATTGATAATAAACTCGGCTGTGTTTAAACTGATCTGTAGGCTGCAAAAGACAACATCTTGCCGGGTAAGACTGTGCTTTAAGTGCAAACTAGTCCACTTTTCACTTAAAATCTCTTTATTTATGTCCTGGCACAGACTATTTTCTAATTTACTTTTAAAGAAGAGCCAACAAAATACAACAAACTAATCTTTCTCTACCAGTACTGGCTTTTAGAATCAGCTCAAAGAGCTTTTTAGTCTGCTGTGTAAAGAGTATTAGCCGACCCTTTAATGGAAACTTGAGCAGGGTCCTTAATCGTAGATTTTATCCTGGAGACTAAAGCAGGAGGAGGGACTACAGCAACTCTGTCATTATGGTCAAACAGCATGTGGGTTGCAGTTTACCTTAAAGGAAACGTCTCCTCCACAACCCACAGTGTTTTACACATTAAGATCCAGGCGGATACGAAACGCAGTCGGACATCTTGTGTCTATTTATTCACACACATTGCTAAGTTTAACCGAACTCTTAAGGATTAATTTTACTATGTGTTAAAAGTTCCTTAGGATTCACATCAATCACTGTGGCATGTTGATTTCCCAGTGGATCTGCTGCGGGGCTGCAGCTTTCCCTCGGCCGTGTGGAGTTCAGTGGCTTTCAGGTTTCAATGAGGCAGGAAAATAAAAGTGCAAATCCAGCTTTTACTCAGGGTAGCAGATTTGTGAGTCTTTTGCACGATCTCCATCTCCCTGATTACGGTCTCCAAAGAGAAGCAGCTGCCAGCTGCAGCAAAAAGAAACCGTCTCGTGTGCTGAGAACTGCGATCACAACTAATTGAGCCTTGTTGCAGGGAAGCGTTAGCGTCCAGTTTAGCCCAAAGCTGTTTGAAGCGCCACCTCTCAACCTGAGGCATGCAGTCCAGGTGTGATGTGTTTTAACAATGTCTCTGGACGAAACAACACTCACATCCTCTCTCTGCACAGTTGCTGCTGTGCAGTTTGGGTGGTAATAAATTGGAGGATTAGATTCCATAATTAAGCATTATTTATCTGCTACAGTGTTTTATTTTAACATTATTATTGATGTGAAGTTTGTCAAAATTGATTTGCTTATTCTTCAAATTCATTCTGTTTCATCAAAAAGTTAAATTTTCTCCAGACATTTATTGGTATTTAAGTTATATGGTGCTATTGACTGTTGGTGGTTCCCATAGCAACCAGTAACTGACAGCCCCTCCACATTTTTCTGTTCTGTAACTGTGGTATGTATGGAAGAAGAATTGGGCCAATGGAAAAAACAAAACAAAACAAAAAAAACCCCACAATTCTGACTTTTTTCTCAGAATCTCAAAAAATACATGATTTATTCAGAGCATTGAACTTCGCGTGTGACCGAATAACTGCAGTGTGTTTCACTGTTCAGAAAGTGGTCTTAAAATGGCGAACAGAAAAACTGTGTGGGATTTTATGGCATCCTGACTCATAGAACAGCACTTTTTGGGCAACTTTTTAACCAGATTGTAAAAGTGATCATTTGTGGCACTTTTGGCTTGCCGTAGGATACCAATTAATTATGTGGTTATAAAGTCACACACAGAAAAACTGTTTTAGAGGATTAGGGCCAATGAAAAAAAACAAACAAACAAAAAAAAAAACTTTTTTTTAGGATTCTGAAATAAAAGTCAAAATTCTCAGACTAAAGCCAAATTTTTGTGTGTTTTTTTTTTCCCAGTGCCACTATTCCTCTTCCATAGGTATGTATTAGGATCAGCTCTGTGTTTGTTTTTTTTTTACAAGTGTTATGTGTCAACATAAAAAATTAATTTTACCATGTATTGCATATACTGCACATTTTAACTGTTCTCATAATTAAGGTTGTGCATTTTAGCTGTTTAATTTTACAACAACTGTTTTGTAAACTGTTCATTGCTCTGTACTGTGTTTAGGTTTATTTATCGTATTTTATTGAACTTATCAGAAGAAGCAGAAGCTGCTGGATTAATCTTAACCACCAACTTCACTTCCTCTCTTGTTTGAACAAATGCAGTAAATCTGAGTGCTTCTGTTGTTAAGTTAACAAATAATGCCATTTCATTTTCTGATTAAGTTAGATTAAATGCAACATGACGTCCTCACCTGTTTGTAAAGCCAGTTTCTCTTGATTACTGGGGCGGTGGGATTCCGCCTGATGGAGTTGGATCGCTTCCCAAAGTTGTGAATCTTCTTAGACGGTCTTGAGGGCTGGAAATAAACATTTTAACCAGAATTACAATTATTTTTAGTTCAATTCTATATGCCTTTAACTGGTTGCTTGTGAAACTTTTTCACATTTTTCTACGATACAACCACAAACTTCTATATATTTAATTAGGATTTTATACAACTCAAGCAAATTACAGTGTGGAAGAAAATATATAGTGTTTGTTAAATGGAAATCTGAAAACTGTGCTGTGCATTTGTGTTCATTCCTCTAAGTTTAGAACCAACATTTCACTGTAATTACAGCCACAAAGCATTTGGAGAATATTTCTGCTCGCTTTGCACAACTACAGACTAAAATTTTTGCTCTTCCTTATCTGCAAATTAGCTTAAGGGCGACCTGCAATGCTTCCTTGAACAGGTTAGGATAGGTTTATGGGCCAATCAAAACATATTTATTACATTTTTGTTGCACAAAATCATTCTTAGTAAGAGTTTAGTCTGCTCAGTTCTGTCTACGTTGAGTCCTTCCAGATTGAGCTGTTTTAGGGGTTCTTTCACTTTAAATCCAAAAAGCTGCAAATGGCTGGATCTACTGGATATATGAAGGGTCTCAGAGTAAAAGGGGCAGAAAACAAATGTATGCCAACATTTTTTCTATATTGCTTTCCTTCTACTTTGCAATTATTCAGTACTTTGTATTAATTTATAACAAATATTCAAATAAAATACATCAAGTTTGTTGCAATTACTTACAGTTATCAATTAAACTATTTATTATTTGGATGATTAATTGATTAACCAGATTTTAAAAATTGTGGATTTTTCATTTAAGTGTTATTTTTTATTACATCACTAGCAATATATTAAAATAAACAAATAATTAAATTTCTTTTTAAAAATAAATATTGTATTACCTAAAATACAGTAACAGCATTCCTTTAGTGTTGATTATTTGTAGCAGAATATTCATCTGAAGCTAATAAATGCATCTAACATGAACATATGAAATGCTCAGCCCTTTCTGTTTTACTGATTAATAACTGGTTAGAAAAAGCATCTGTTTTTTTTGCAGTTTGAAACAGATGAAGCTAAATTTCTGCCACTTTAGTAGTTTTGAGTAAAACATATCCACAAGCAAAAGGCTTTTTTTTCATCCTAAATGCAAAATGTATACATTTTTGGTACAGTTTTGGCTTAATTACCTCTCAGAGTGTTTCTTCTTCCAGCAAGTGGCATTTTTTGAGTCTGTATACTGTTGAATTAAAATTATTTCTGACCCCTCCCTGATGTTCCTGACCTCATAAGCATCAAAATTGACCAGGGTGCCAAAACGTTTATAAGGGTGCGAATACTTTTTAATGTGTTCATTTTGCTTAGTTTTAACACAGGAAGCTACTCTGAGACTCTTAAAGTCCTGGGATCAACTTTTGCACAAAGTCATAGCAAGCTTACCCCTTAAGGTTGCACATAGTTTCTTAAGCTTAGTGAAGCTCAGACATATACTTATATCCAAATAGCATTATGTGTGTGCAAAAAAAATGGTCTCATAAGCTAATTGTCAGCAGAAACTAACAAGCAGAAGCGTCTGTATATGAAACTGATTTAGCAGGAAAAGGCTCAGCCACCTGCCTCATTCAGGGCTGAAGCAGGATGCTGCTTAGACTTACACATGTAAGTCTCAGTTAAAGGTCAGTTTTTAGCACCTATGAATAGAGAACAAAGACGTCAGCTAGACCATTTGCTGATCATAGGGGAAATATTGACACCTTGCAGGATATGCAGTGAATAACCTATAGATACAACTCCGAAGCATATGAGGTACATCACACCTTTTAATTTCTTAGAATAAGGAACTTGGTTGTCAGAAAGTTCTCAGAATTGGTTGACATGTTGATGTTTTGCAACCGTTTCCATTCACACCTACGTATGTGATATGACAAGAGCTGTATAAAAAGAGGGAGCTCACTCCGACATTGTCAAGTGTGTTTCTCCATCTGCAGACGTTCAATAAAGTATTTGTTCCTTGAAACTTTGACTCTCAGCAGCCTTATTCCGGAGATCAACTGAAAGTTTTCTCCAACAACACTCCAGTTAACGATTAATTGATTACTAAATTAGTTGATGAATATTTCTACAATCGATTAATCACGATTAACTCGATTAATCGTTTCAGGCCTACTTTCCAGATGTAATCGTTTGCCAGGCATTTTCGTGATTCCCGTGACACTTACTCTTCCTGCTGGACTGTTGGCGCAGTCGGGGATCGGCGTGTTGTTTGGGGCCTCGCTCATGGTGCTGATCGGCCGTTCCTTCTTCTCATTCGCTGGCACTTTGGAGGCAGTTCTAAACAACAAGACATCAAGACAAATCTTCCGTCAGTAAATACAGTGTGTACTGTTTCCAACTCATTTAGTGGGAGTCGCTCTCAGAAAACAGGAAAACGAGGAGGACGCGGGGTTAACGCTCTGCTCCCCTCTCATTCCTCTGAAGTCAAAGCCCTCTGTATAATGAGATCCCAGCATGGGCTTATAAATCAAACCAATTACTCCCAGTATGTTGGGCAGATAATTTTTCCAGTTCTCCGACAGCTTTATAGTAAATGGCTTGTGAGCTCTGTCCAACTGACAGACAGTGCTGTGGGTTTATAAAAAGGAAACAATGAATTATAATAACAATATACACAAATAAATAAATACATAAATGAGGTAAATTTCCTTAGGATTTGAGCTCCAACATTTTTATGAGAGGAAATTGATGAGAACGACCAGGAGAAAAACCATTCTGGAGCAGAAAAGCTACAGTGAGGAAGGAAGCATCAAATCTAGAATTGATTTACAGCACTGGAAAAAGAACAGTGTGTTCTAGCAACGGGTCGCTAACTAGCATCAAGGTATAATAAGATTTAACATTATTGCTGCTTTATCCGCCATAATGCTCCTTCAGGAGAGGCCAAACGTTTTGCTACATGACAGAGTATTAGGGATATACTAAAAAAATAAAAATGAAAAAATTACAGGAGTAAAGTGGAAATATTTTGAGAATAAAGTCATAATAATAAAGTTGTAATAATATGATAATAAAGTTATAATATGAAAATAAAGTCAAGATAATTATAAACTTGTACAAGAATAGAGTTATAAAATTACAGAAGTAAAGTCATAAAATTACGAGAATAGTCATAAAGATATGAATGAGTGAACATAATTTATCTCTTTTTCCATTTCTTGTGCATCAATCCTGCTCCAACCCAAATAAGGAAAAAACAGGTATAAAATAGATGGACATCGAAACATTAGCCAATGTGTTACAAGTTGAGGCAGACCTGAAAGAAGCAGCTACTTGACATCGCTACATACCTGAGATTTGATCACTGCCTCATAAATCTGAGTATTACAAACACAGCAGACAGTTTTCTCACTTCATCGCCTATGAAACTGAACAACACATCTGGAAACGTAGAGAAGCCATAGTGTGACTAATGCTCTCTTGAGGTGAAATGCACACATTTTCAATCAGCACTCTGACTCAGAAAGACGCCTGAAACTCGACTTCTGGGCTCGCTGCAGTGAACGAGTTCTGAATGTTCCCTACGCCGCCGTGACAGACGAAGCTCAAAGCGGTCCAGTAATCGATGACGTGTAGACGTGCGATCAAACACTGACACTCGGGGAGGGCTGCAGGGAGTGGACGGCCTGTTGTCCGCAGAGGTCCGGCTCCATTTGATGCTCTATTTGGCACCAAGCCACAACTCGGCTGTGAGCAGCGGATAATTAGTTTGGACCTCATAATCAATCTTCATGCAGTGAGGCTGAAAAGAAGGGAGTGTGTCAAACAGATATGAGCTGGCAAAAGATAACAGGCCAACTGAGATCAATGATTACTGTTAAAATGCTGATATGCAGCCTTAAGGTTGTTTTCTACTGGAGTTTGTATATATTTATATAAATATGTTATGTTGTGCTGCTCTTTGTGGTTACAGTGGCAACCAGTAACTCAGTCTGTCGCTTTTTCTGTTGCCGTCTGTAACTGTGGTATGTATGCAAACTACATACATACCAAATTCTGACTTTTCACTCAGAATTCTGACTTTTAGTTTCGGAATTCTGAATTTTTTCCTCAGAATTCTGATTTATTTTTCTTAGAATTCAGATTTTTTTCTCAGAATTCAGATTTCTTACTTCATAATTCTGACTTTTCACTCAGAATTCTGACTTTTAGTTTCGGAATTCTGAATTTTTTCCTCAGAATTCTGATTTATTTTTCTTAGAATTTAGATTTCTTACTTCATAATTCTGACTTTTCTCTCATAACAACATACATTGCTTTTTTGTCACATCTAAATATTTCAGATCACAAAACAGATTTCATTACCAGAAAAAAATGAGATTGGGTTTCTGGGGGGCTGAGTTGGTAGAACAGGCGCTTTAAATCACTGTTTTCTGGTTTCACGCAGTTGTTTCCTGTTACCAGCATAAACCCACAATGCAAATGGCTGCAGTGCAGGAAAGCATTAGCTGTAGCAAAATACCTCGGGTAACAGTCATCGTTAGTTGTTTACCATGGCTGTAAGTCAACAGCAGAGGTAATGAACCTAAAAGTGAAGCTGAAAACGCCATGCAAAGTTCATTCCTCAATAATGGCTTCTCTCACAAATGAGCAAACAGACATTTGTTATTTTACCTGCAAGAAAGCAGCCTGGTTAAGTTGTCACTCTTTATTTCATATAAATGGAACAAAATGAGTTAATTTTGAAAGAAAACAAACAAAAGAAAACAATATAAATCACTAATTGTAAAATTTATGTCAATGTTTTCAAAGGAGTTTAAGATATAACTCTTGGAAATATGAACCTAAGAGTTTTATCGCGATATGTTATGGTGCTATAGTGACAACAATAAAGATTATGATTAAAGAATATTTATTATTTCTTTTTTAGATTGCTGTATTGCTGTAACTCCATGTTCATAGCACCACAAACAAAATACTGACCTCATAAGAAACATTCCCATTTGAAACAGGCTTTGTCAGGACACCACTCCACAGTAGCTGCTTTTAATTATATTTATTTTGAATTTACGGATGTTGACTGATGTTCTCGTGTGAAGAAAATAGCAAAAATAAAATTTCCGATAATACTGACCGTTTTCTTTTAAGAAATGTTTTACAATAAATGATAACAAGATAAACACCTTATTCTATCTGCATCAAATCAAGATAATGGAACCAACACATAAGTACCAAAGTGTTAGATCTTTGTTTGGTGAAAGTGTGAATCTGTTTGTCCAAAAACTGTGTGGCCCGGTTCTGCTGCTGCAGAAGCTGGGCGATCGGAGCCCACTGGGGGGAAACAGTGAACTGACTCGCTGAGAGTGCATTTTAAAACGAACACAGAGCACTTTCAAAGAGGTGAGGCTGCTTTTAAGCACCTCTGTGTGATGCAAAACTGGACTTTTATCTTTTTAATGAAGAAAGCAAGGCAGGCGCATTCTGGTTGTGTGTGAGCACACAGATTTCATGGTGTCAGAGCCCATTTAGCTCTGAGACAGGACCTCCACACACTCTAGAATAAATCCTGCTAATTTAACGCAGCTTATGAAAACTGGTCAAACAAAAACAAGGAAACCAAATGTTTTGCTTTTGTTATAAATTGACAATTGAATCTATAAATGGTTACTGCCACCAATAAAACCAACAAAATGCCTCCAACACATTTTTTATGGTAAAGTGTAATGCAAATAAAATGGAATAGAGAATAAATCCTGGAAATACAAATGTTTCCCCTTTTTATATTTTCCTTCTATGCTTATCCTGACCTGGAAATACTTCAGTCAAAACTTTTCCAGGTTGAGTAGAAACCCCATAAAAATGACAGTAATGTGTCATATAATCTCCTTTCAGAGTGATTCAAGTGCTATGGTGGCCCAGAAAGGTCAACAAAATGCAAACGCCACAAAGCAACAGCAAAATTACAAAACAATAAAAAAGCCACAAGTGAAGTTAAAATCAAAGCTGTGTCAGCAACTATATCATAAAATCTTGTTAGCATAAAATGAAATTATGCTAAAGTAGAACTTGTACAAAAGCGGATTCGTGCTGTTTTAGCATGATAGCTATTTTAGCACAATGCTAAAACGGAACTTATGCTAAAACATGAGTTATGCTAACAGGTTTACCATAAATTATGATTTAGCATAAAATGGAATTTATGACAAAACAGAATTCAGAAAAAAATTAATTTATGCTAAAATGGAAGTTTTGCTAGCAAGTTTAGTACAACTTCCATTTTAGCATCCCAACCATTTTACTATAACTTCCTTTGTGGTTTTTGAAGCTGTGTTGTTGCGCTATGTTGTTGCATTGTGTGTGTGTGTGTTTTTTTTTTTTTTTTTTGCATTGTCGCTTTTGCATTTAGTTGACTCTTCAGTGTTTCCGTACATTGCAGCCTGAACCTTCATTAAGAACAGAAGATTAAAGGGAGTTCACAAGGTCAAGGTTTCAGACAGTCTGTCAAACAAAGTGAACATTTAACTATGTGTACCACAGAGTGCGTTAGGACCATAATATTTAATCTCTTTAATCTTATTTCAAAACAAGCCTTGCTTTGTTTGAACTCAATGAAATAGAAAAGAAGTTTTGTCTATTAAACGAGCAACAAAACGCTTTAATTTAAAATAAGTTTTCCCTAATTATAAAACATGCATTTCAGAAAAACTAAATAACCATCCATCTGTGCCTAGTTTATAAAAAACCCTAGAGTAAACACACACATTTGTGCAGATAGGAAGGTGAATCTTACAAGATTTTATGGTGCAAAAATACAACCAAAGGACATCAGGCATCTCAGTATCATTAAAAGTGACTGCGCAGACACAGACTTGTCCAAATTTTGACAGTAAATCAGATCGCGAAGGTAACAAAAAAAACAAAATTCTGTTGCAGCTGAACACAGCAAATATCTAAACAACAACTCTAAACCCACCTGTTTATTATTTGAACCATAATAAATGGTATATAAACCTACATATTTGATTATTTTAACGATGGCACTTGACAAAATGTAATGTCTGTTACTGGCTTTCACAACTGTTGACTGTATGATGTGTTTACACCAAATGTTTATATGATGTAAAGCATTTTGAACTGTCTTCAATGCACTACACAAATAAACTTGACTGATTGGTGACACCCTTGTTCCCACCACACCTGCACTATTCAGAACAGAAGTTCATCAAAAATAATTGTCATATTTCAAAGACTCCTAAAGGCTTTTTGTTCCATAAAATCCTCTAAATCTACTGATGCACCAAGTGTTTTTCTATATGTTTCAATATGTGTTGTGTGTGACTCAATTCCAACAGAAACACACTTCAAATTATTGATCTAAAATGATCTCAGAGTAAACATGTTTTACACCTGCCTGGAATCAATAGGATTTGTTAGCAGGCACTTGATCATACAGACCACTAAAAATAGACAAAGACATAAACAATGATGGCAGCAGAATGCTTCGAGTGGCATTTACAGAGGTGGAGGAAGTGATGTCAATAACAACCTGATAGCTCAAGTATACATCAGACCCGCGGCATGTGCGGAGGTTAGGGGTCACAACCGCCTGCAAATAACTAATATCTGCAAATACTTAAGACTCTCTCTAAAAACGTATGTAACTACCTGTTTTAATAGTTCAAACATCAAATATGCCTTAATAAGCATTAATAAGCACAGTGTAAACCTCCTTAACCTGACCACAGAAGCTAATAGCACCAAGCTAATTAAATGGCGCTCTTGGATTGGTTGCATTGCAAATGCCAGCCAACAGCATTTCAAGCATCATTGTATCTCCATATTTTACCTTCTTTAGAACATTTTATGCTCTGCAAAATAAACAAATCTGTGAATAGGTGAGTTTATCTGCAAATAACTTGGAGAAAAATACATAAATGCTAGGAATGGGTTAATCTAAAGTAATTAATTATTCAACAAAATTAATTCATAAATGGTCATTTCTCTTGTATCTTGAGGGCTGGTCATCTTTCCACAACATAATGGGCAAGATTTTTCATAATATGAAGAATAATATATATATATATATATATATAAAGAAAATTCTGGTTTTCTCACAGTATTAAACTTATACATATTCATAAAAAATATGGAAAATACGGAAAAATAAAAGATGAAAAGAATAAAATATGTGAAACATCCCATACGGTCTGAGTTTGGACCATTTCTCTTTCTCGTATGACACCGCCATCTTTATTTTTCTATCAACTGGCTCCCCTTAAGGATGCCCAGCGGCTCCCTCTGCTGGATGGCGGCCAAACTACAACTAAAAAAAAATCTAAGAAAACGTTTTCAGTTAATCAATCGAAACTTATTTTACTCTAGTAAACCATTAATTGACAACTAATTTTAAGTCGATTAATTGTCGACTAATGAATGCGAGTAGACGGGTTCACTGTAAATGATGTTGACTCATATCGGTGAAAAATGCAGTTTTCTTTTTAAATTATTTGTGTCTCATAACAACAGCAGCAACATGTGGTCATGCTGTTAAAGGAGTAGAAAGTGGGCCACAGATGTCCAAAACATTAAAAGCTTAAAACATTTGTTTCTACCAAACTGCCCGTGTCAATTTTGATTTATTAGTTTGACAACATAATAGAAACCAGACTCTGCTTCTTGTTCCTTTAGCTGTTAAACACTAACGGCTCTTTGCCTCCTCAGATCTGCTGCTGAAACTAATCTGGGTTGTCCTGAATTATTCATACTTCGTATTAGCTGTACAGTGCTGCTTTTAGTGTTGAAGATATCTTAAGATGGGCTGAATTGATGTCTTTTTTTACGCTGAATAAGGCAAGTTTGAATCACAATACCGAGCTGAGATGAAGATTTGTATTTGGGATGTATTTAAAGGCAAGAGAAGATTAAGTAGAGATTTTAAGGCAGGGATTTTTATCCATGTGACGTCCAAATCTGCCTTTAGCTCTAATTACTCATGCTAGACAAAGACTTCTCTCTGATTTTCTTTTCTTTTCCAAAACACCAAATATAAATTAATTCATATTTCTTTCTTCAAGCAATTTATATACCCTCCTTTTTGTAGACTACTTAAAGATATGCATCCAGTTTCTAAGTTAGAAGTTATCTTCACTCATGTGTTGTATTTCTTGGTGTGAAAAGCAGCAGAGACGTGAGAGCAACACAGCGAGGAGAGGAATGTGACGAGAAAGTGCAGCGAGACAAGCTTCTATCGCTGAACAAAATGCTCTCTAGTGGATATTAGGGATAATAAAAAACACAAAACAATTATTTTAGCTTGTTTTCTGAACTCTAAACTGAATGTGAAAATGTCTGACATCTTTTTAGCTTATCACCGTAGGTGATATGGTTTAGGATTGTGGAAGATCGACTATGACAAGGACTTCCTGGGTACTGAGCAGAGCTGATGCATGTTGCACAACATTAAACTGAGACGCTGGAGTGCAAGATTAAAGCAATCACTAATGGCAGTGTGGGCTGTGATGCAAACAGTTGGGTAAGTGAATGGCAAGTACGCCTACAGTTTCAAAAACAGAAGCATGTTGGGGCTAAAACTTGGAGGAACAGCTGCGTTTTGTGCCGCTGACCATTGATCAGCAGGTTAAATAGTTACAAGTAAGCAAACAGGAACACTGATAATTCCTCAGGTGGACACACACCTAGCTTAGTCTGACATATTTAAAGAGTAAGATGGCTGTTTCATGTGCAGACATGTGCAAGAAAAGAGTAGCAGAGATAATAAAACAATGAAGTTTTGTTCAAAATGTGAATGAATGCATTCCCAACATCTGTAAAAACATGAGACGAGGAATTTTAAAGTGTTTGTCATTTGTTTCAAGATTAGAAATCCTGCCTAGTTATGCAACAGATAAAATCTGAGATGAGCGTCTCAGAAAGTTATGTTTTTATACCAATTTCTTGGAAATTTGATTGTTTGATTACATAACAGAGCGTGCATTGACTGAACACAAAGGGTAGAACTGCAAATAGAAAATAACTTGGGAACATCTTGTGCCATGTTTTCGACATTTTCAGAGTTTCTCCTGCATTTTGCAGAGCTCCAAAAATGTAACCCAGCAGCATTCTGACAGCAATAAACAACACACTCACTGTTCGTTGACGACAAAGATGCAGTTGTCTTGGGAGGGTAAGCCTGAGACGGGATGTTTGCAGGTCACCTTCCGCTCATTGTGGCTAAAGAGGAAAAGAAAGAAGGGATAAATTATTCAATAATGCACAAACAAGCTCAACACAAACATGCAATCCATTTTCAGGAATATGTTCCGAGTGGTTTGTGTTTAGGTCAAGCTGCTGTGGGGGTATTGAGGAGGCCATCAACTCTTCCCGACAATTACAGCCGTCCACACTCATTTCCACCCTGACATAATTATAACTCTGCCACAGTCAGCTGGCCTGTCAGTGGTGGCCCTTCATGAACGCTGCCATTCTATGTTTTATGTAATTTCAACAAATTTACTGAATTCAGACATGAGGTGAGATAAGATGTGATGTGAAGATGTGTGTTACAGTTGTGTTTGAATAATTTAGCCCAAATTTACCAGTTTATGTGTTAGGATGTTCTAGGGCTGGACAACAAATCAATAACAATATATATCGCAATAAACATGTGATCAGGATCAATAGATAACACTGATCCAGAACCGCACAGCATTCTGGGAGACATAGGCAGAGTTGAATTGAACTGACGCAATATTCTCTCGTTTTGTGGAGCCAGGGTGACGCCCTGTGACATGAGGACGCCCTGGGCAGGTAGCCATCTTGTTCATGTCAAATTGAACACAGTTTTCAGCGAAAGAAGCATAGCTGTGGATGTGCAAACAATGGACAACCCACAGCAGTAAGTTTTCCATCCTCTTTTTTTCACCAGCATCAGTTAATCCTGATTACATTTTTCAGGTTCTATGCACCACAAATCTGGAACAAACTTCCAGAAAACTGCAAAACAGGTGAAAAATAAAAAAAAAATCAAGACTAAAAAAATTAGAGTTGTATTTGAACCACAGTAAATGAAACATTGACCAACACATTTGCTCTCATAAAAATGTAATGTTTGTTCAACTGTTGTCTGCATGTTGTTTTCTTTATAACTTTGCACTTTTGCTTTTATTATGTAAAGTCCTTTGAACTGCCTCAGTGCTGAAATGTGCTATACAGATAAACTCGACTAACTGATTATTTTTTAGTAATAGTGACTTAAATTCACAGTTCATGCATTCTCTCTAGAATTTATTAGTTTCTAAAGTATAGTATCTAAAAGTTACGTGTTGTGATGAGTAGGATGAAGAATCACAGGTTCACAAGCAGATTGAATCATTTCCACAGCAATAATCAAACAGGTGTAAAGGTAAAGCCACAAGGCTGCTCCATGTTAGAGCCACTTCTCTTCCAACATGGTGAATAGTTACTCTGTTTTTTTTTTTTTCAGTGATATTCAGAGCAAGTCAAGCTGCAGTCCAAAAATAACAATTTTTAAACATGGGGTTCTTGTGTACTGAAAAAAAAGCAAATACCAAAGATGAAATGGGGGTTTTAGTTTCAGTTCGGCCTGGATAGCAGCAGCCTCCAAACTTCTGCTCTATAATTATTGGAGGCACTGTTGGCAGCAGAGCACACTGTGCGGTCTTGGGGCAGACCAATGGCACCAAACTTCTCTGGTATCATTTCCACATGCCTATACAACCCTGCACACATATGCTGGTAAAGATTTATGAGGAAAAGGGAAAGCCTGGATATACAGAATATTTCCATGCCATACTGTGAGATGTTAAATACAACTCTATAAAAGTATTTCCAGCAATTAATCCATTCCAAATATTGTATTTTTCACTTAGTTTTGAAACTTTCTACAAATAATTCACTAAATTACCATAACACAAAGCATAAACAAAGGCCTGTACTCATACAGGTTCAACCACAACATTAAGGGAGCATTCCCACCAGCCATGTTTAGTCCGCTTTAATCAGACTCCAGTTCGTTTGTTAAGAAAGTGAAGTTTGTTTGGAAATTGACAAAAAAGCAAACTCAGTGTCGGTCTCGGTTCAGTTGCAGTGGATTCTGGAGCTGTTTGAATTCATATGTGAATGTTAAACGTACCAGATCCTGGCCTAAAAGCTGAAAGCTGACTACAGTGCAGGGCATTCTGGGTAAACACAACCAAAACAAAGGAAAGAGTCTAACACTAAAGGGAGAAATGCCTTACGGCCTTTTACCAAAGAGAAAAGAGAAATCCTACAACTGCTAAAATCTAACGCTACTCCATTTTTGTTTACCTTTTGGGAAGAATGAAGTTGCACTCAGTGTCTTCTTCAGAGGTTTTCATGTCATTTCCTTTAGTGGTTCTTGGTGCAGCACCACCACAGGTGAGGAGGGGAACAAGTTTTTCAATCGGTTTGGTTTGTTTGACACTGTGCAGTGTGAAAGTGAACCACAGCAGCTGAAAATTTAACAAATGTTGAACTTCCAGTCCCTAATCAAACAAAGTCTATCAGGTGTGAAAACACTCCAACTAATTTACAAAACTGTTTAATTAATAAGTATTTCTATATTAAAATTGAATGACAATGAGCAGTTAGTTGGTAGAGCAGCCAAGCCCACTGTGAATGATTAGACAGTTTTAGCTTCTGATTTGGCTCACTAAGTGGTGAAATCCCTACGGGTCTGAATGATGGTACTGTGTCTATGTTTTAATTTACAACCTTATGAAAGCCAGGCCAATGAAAGCCATTATTCAGGCTTTGACTTGTGGCAGCGCTAAAATGAAGCCCAAGTTGCTCTGCTCTTCTTGTGTAGTGAACAATCTTAAGAGGCTTTCAGATGCAATGTGACAATTGCCCCACTGAGCACTGAATGGTATTATTTCCAGTGGCTTGTGACATGCTATATCAGTCTGAAATGCTTCACATGTTGCTCTGCAAGCCCCAACATCATCAGCTGTAAAGCCTTTTACGCTCTGAAGGGCTCCAAGGTGAGAAGAAAACCACCATGAACAATGTAAACAAGCATCCAGGCCGACATGGAGGCCAAACAGAGAAAAAGCTTTGGGTATTTCACTTTAAAGGACTTTATACATGAAAACCAAGCACTTTGCAAACATTGATAACACCCAGGTCTGTCACAATAAACAATAAATAAATTAATCACATAACAAATTAAAACCAGCTCAATCATTTCCAATTGCATGATTTATTGTTCTACCAAAACTCGTCTTAAGTCTGGTGCTGTGGCCTCAGCTGTCCTGTTTTTGTTTATAGCAACTTCATAATTAATGTTATTTGTTGTTTTTGTTTATCTATTTTGCTAAATATTCATTAGGATTTAAAGTTTATTGATGTTTGAGCATGTGTTTTTGCATTCTTACGGTTATATTACCATTATTTTACTTGAAAATTGTCTCAAAATAACACCTAATTGAAAATCAAGCCTTTTAAAGGATTTCAAGCACAGTATAGACTTTGCTTTTTGATTTAGTGTTGGAAATGTTTCTGGCATTTAGAGGAGTCTCTCTTCGTTAAATCTGCTTATATTGGTTAAAGTTAATAGCACGTCCGGATCAATTTTGTTGGCGGAAGTGCTGTTGCCCCCAGTACCAGGCCTGTTTGGGGTGTTGGGGGTAAAACAGGCCAGCTGGAAAATCCATGAATACCATGACTGTCTTTGAAATAAAGCTTCAAAGACAGTCAAAATGTCACCTTCAAACTGAAGGCTCTTAAATCACTTCAATAAGAAGACCGTCCTGTCAAAACCTAATGCAGACATGCCAACTATCGTACGACAGGTCAAGCTCCTTACAGCACACCTTTATATATGGGAGCTATTTCAGAGGGTCCTATATGTTCCCAAACATGTGATGTGGAAGGACAGCGAGTTCTTGCAGCTCAGAGGAAAACATGGGGCACCTCATAAGTGGGCTAACACTGGGAGGCTGCTTTCATGAAAATAGTCTAAATTTTGCAACAAAATATAAAAACATGTTCTAGTGTTTAGTGACATATTTTCCTGACATTTTGTATTTATTAATTTACTATATGGCACCCTGAGGTGGTGAGCACTTTTTAGTGTAATCGCTTTGTCTTAAAGGTGACCTATTATGCTGGCTTGAACAGGTTAGGATTGTTCAATGGTCTATGCAAAACATGTCCATTGCACTTTTTGTACGAAATCATTATTAGGTAATGAAGTGGAGACTCCTGCACAACCAACAAGGTCGCAGCAAATGTTTTCTGGATGGTAACTAAACAACAAAACACTTAACTTTTCCTGCAGCCATTGTATAGCGCATAAAGCAGTAATACCAGCTGACCAAACATGCTGGAACTCCACTTTGGTTGCTAGGTGATGAGCGGAACTCCACTGAGTTGCTAGGTAACGGCGCAGTACTTTTCTAACAGGCCTTAACAATTGCGAGGTTTCTGAAATGGCTCATTTTCCAGACACCAAAAAACATTAACTTAATGCCCAAAAGTAATTGTGTGTGTGTTTTAAGCAGTTGGGCTGTTTTTAGAAGAAGTGGACCCCCAAAGGGAAGCATAAAAACATGCAAAATGTGAACTTTGCCTAATGGGTCCCCTTTAAGATAAAAACTGGACTCACATTAAGTATTTTTACATAACTTGCAGCTAATTTTAGGCTCAAACACACTTTATAATAGCCATACATGGTCTGGAGGATGTGGCCTGAGGAGTCCAGATTTGTACAGCCAGAGGAGAACATGGTACCATTTTATTTCCTTTGGCTGAGGGGAAGAACATCGTTTCTCTGTTCAGGTTGAAAACTTCTCTTTACCTTCCTAGATGAAGTTGTTGTTGTTTCTTGGGGTGGATATGGGTTAGGGGAACCAGAGAGTTCCCTCTCTGTTGACCTCAAATGTACAGAAGTGGTAACACAGGGAGGGGGAGCCACAGCCGACCACCCTGCAGCGTTGGAGGGGTTGGGCAGTTTTCTGGCGTTGTCCACAATAATTAGCCGTGAGCTGCAGTAATAAAGAGCTTAAGGTCTGGGGGTCAGTTCAGCACTCTACAGGGTAAGCTTTTATTACTCTGAGTGGGTCTTTGATCCTTCGCACCCCTTTAGCTGCGGCGTAACCACAATAAACTGAGGCTCTCTAAGACAGATCCATACATAACAGAAAGGAAGAATGGCCTCTATGAGTTTTGGCAACATAAGACTGGGCTCGTAGCTCTGAGTTTGGAAGATCTTGGAATAAATTTAAGATTCATTCAACATCCCAGTGTTCAACAAAAACAAAACTTGATCTGTTTCGCAGGCTCAAGAGTAAATTAGGGATCAGGAAATTGGAAGCGAAGGGGATTCAGAAGAGATCCTTAAATTATTAAACAAAAAATATATATTTAGGCAAGGTTGGAAATTAGAGCCAACTGGTCAAATGAGGCCAAATTTATGCATAAAGTTGATCAAAAGAAAAGCAACAGTAGCTGTATTTCCATTACAAATGAGCACAAATCTTTGTCCAGTTTCTGGTTATATCAAAAAAACAATTTTGAAATCGCTGTATTTCCATTAAATAAGGAATTAAATTAAAATCATACGTGAATAAGTCTGTTCATGCAATAAGTCATGAGAAGACATCTTCCTGTTTTCTTCATAGTAACATCCAGATGCTGACTATGTGACCCGTGCGATGAGAAAAAAGTGTTTCCATTCTAATTTTGCCAAAAATTTATTTTAAAAAATGAGTTTTTTCAAAATTGACGTGTTTCTATTTCGCAAATTTATTTTCGAAATGTCAAATTCCTCACTTATGTGGTCAATGGAAATGAAGCTAGTGGTGTGTTTGCAGCTCAAACAACAGAGCGAGCCTCAGTTTCTACTGCTGACCTGTAGGGGGCAGCGATATGCTTGAGTCGCCAGTGAACTACAGTGAATGTCCTCACCAATGCATCGTCCTGTGTAATTCGTGCAGTGAAGCAGTTGATAAGAACCAACAAACTTCCTCAAGCTGAGCCAAACCAAGAATCTTAAGTGAAACTCCTGCTTTTCAATGAGAAGCTAAAAAGAAAAAAATCTGCGATTTATGTGACTGGCTGGCTTTGGACAAAATAAACCAGTGAATGTTTTGTTCCCAGTGGCCTTGGTCCAGTATTAAGAACCTATGATTAAAAGGTAATTCCCAATAATCTGGTAACGTCTACTGTTGGGGAATATGTTTGTATGACACACATAAACAACATCTGCCAGCAGTAAATTGAGCTTCAGAGGTCAAAACCTCCCTTTAGTCAGCTGCAAAATAAATGGAAACATGGCGTACTGTTAAAAGTTTGAGAACTGTTAACATTTTTACAACATTTAGCTCCAAAGAAAAACAAATGTGGTTAAACAGGATTTTGTGGTTAGGAAATGGTTTGTTTACAGGTAAAAATTGAAGTAAATTGGGTCCAAATGGCAACAATAAGTTTGGTGAGAAAATGAATTGATCTTTTCATATAATCAGGAATAAATAACCATAAGACTTTTTATAACTTGTGTCTGAATGTTTGTCTAAAACGAAACTTGAAACAAACTTTTCATTTGTCCTAAAACATACATATTTATGCTGTCTCTCTAAATCATCAGTTAAGAAAAATCCACAAGCTAAACCTACAGAAGTGCAAAGGAAAAACTTTAAGATCCCTAAAGCAAATCCAACTGAAACTCACCAGACACGGCTCCTATTGTAGCCCCAGTCCAACCCTTGTTAATGCTCACAGTCCTAATCCTATTACAAAGCAAGAAACCTGAACACATCTTTTGACAAGAACGGATTCAGGCTTTCATATTATCAGTTAGGCATTCCTAACAAGCATGCAAGAGTTGAGCTGCAACCGTCCACGAAAAGTACCACCAGAAGTATGAATAGCCGTCCCCACAAAGGTTAAGCTGAATAGGCAGAATGGGCAGTTTATGAGAGGGCATTCAGGGGCGCGCCGAGTGAAAAGACAAAAAAAGACATTAGGGGAGCTTTGCAGTTGCAAAGAGGCCACATGGCAAAAAGCAATGTGCTGTCACCAAGTGGGATTAACCGGAATATCTACTGTAACATCTGAGAGAGGGAGCTGCAGGCATGCAGAGCATTTAAAGGGCATTTAGAGTCGCTTACAAGTGAAAATGTGACATAAAACTAAAACGAAACAGGTCAAACTGCCAGAAATGGGACTTCAATCACATCCCATCAACTAACAGCACAGGTTTGATGTAATTCTTGAGGAAATCACATGAAGGATAGTAATTTTCTGATGAAATAAGACACAACTAACTTACAAGTGATTTTTCAGCAAGATACAGAAGCTTGTTTTTAGTCAATAATTTCTTAATATTGATGATAAAGTTCTGGTTCCACTGGCAGATTATTTCACTGATGATATGGGGAAAAATGTCTTGTATAAGTGAAATAATCTGCCACTGTAACTAAATCAATATTCATCAATATTGAGGGATTATTTTCATAAAACAAGCTCCTATATATTACTATTTTTACTATTTTCTCCAGCTACTATGTGCAGTTCAGGAATATAAATTTCACTTCTTTAAGGAGCTTATTTTGTCTTTCAAGAACAACATTTGTGTTTGTATCATTATGAATGATGTGCCATCCTAAAAAATAAATAATAAATTGTGTTTTAGTCATTTTTAGCATTATAGTACCACAAAATACTGTGATAAATGTTTAAGTCTCCTACTTGTGAGTAAATTAACTCATGCATTCCTTCTTGTATAATGAATGCAAATTATACAAGTACAACTATTGCCAAATAGTTGGTAAGATTTTGTGTTTTTTCAATGTGGTTAAAAATTTTAATTTGCATGTTAGTTTTCAAAGATTTATTTATTTTTTCCTCCCAGGAAAATCTTGATTGGTGCATTTCTACACAAACTGATTGGCCATCATATTCTTGTTTAAATTAATTTAGCTCATTACAGGAACAAGACTTCCCACATGGATATTTTTCACTGACATTAACTGGAACATGTCAACAAGGAATTCAAATGATCATTTATTTTGGGTTTTTCTTATCTTCTACTGTGAAATATTTCAAGAATCCGGCAGAACACCCAGGGAATATTATTATAAACCGAAACTCAATCCATGGGAAGAACATAGATTAGATTGCTGCTTCAGCTGCTTGCTCATTAAGATTTCACCTTAGACCTTTATATTCAATAACAGAATGCAGCTGCCAATTTGGGCAACAAATCTGATTTTATTTTTTGTTCTCATATAATTAAATTGGCATCTCGCTTAAAGCAGCTGCGACTGTGTGCAAAGTGGGTCAAGGTGACACGGCCGATCAAGCAACCCGTGAATCCATAGAAACAGGCAGGAGAATAAAACAGAAATCAACCAACGACCGGCAGGCCTTGTTCAATCTGGAAAGCTGCTCTGAATTAGCCACAACGATCATGAACAGACCATCAACCTGAAAACAAACATGATATTTAGCATTAATTACCAAGCATTAACAAGATGAACTATTGGAATTACTGAGCTGTTAGCCCATAAAAACGAGCAACAATAATAAATGCCAGTGACGCATGATTGTTGAACAGTAAAATAAGATTCTGACAACATGCTGTTTTTGTGTTTCATTTGGAAAAATGCCCCCAACATTACAAAAACCAGTGGAGCAAATGATATGAAAGTTTAGCCTTTTTGTACAAGAATTTACACTTCACTTTTCAATGACTGTGTAAGAATCCCACAATCCAATTAAAGCTTTGAATGTTTGCAGACAATTTTTGTCAAAACCTGTTATTATGCTTCCTTGAACAGGTTAGGACAGGTTTATGGGCGATACAAAATATGTTCATTACAAAATCATTCTTAGATTATTAGATTTTAAACTGTTCAGTTCTGTCAATTTTGAGCTTTTTTCAGAATAAGTTGTTTTAGGGCCTCTTAAAACAAGTCTAAGTTCAATGTTTGAAAATGAATGCAAATTATACAAGCGTACATATGTGAAAAGCATCAAAAGAGCCCGCTGCACGACTAGCAAGAATGTAGCAGGTGATTTCTGGACAGTAAGTCAGCAACAAAACACTTGCATAATAATGCAAGAACACCCTGTCGAAGATCAGTAAACAATAGTTTATAAAGGACATTTTACACTGGATCTTGAAGATATTTTAAATATCTCACATAAGTAAACAAAACAACAAATAAAATGGAAACTGAATTCTCTGAAAGCAAAATTGTCCTTCAAAAAAAGGGGCTTGTTGAGACCAAAGACCCAGACCGCAGAAACAAAAAAAGAATCATGCAAATGGAAATGATCAACCTCATTTTAATTTATCATGAGATTAATAGATGTACTGCTTAATGCGACCAAACATTCTGGAGTTCCACCTGAGTTGCTAGGCAACGGGGCGGAACTCTCCTGGGGTTGCTAGGTGACGGAGCGGAACTCTGCTGGGGTTGCTAGGTAACGAACTAGGCGTGGCCAGGGTCACTAGGTGAAGGATCAGTGCCTGCTGATTTGTGACTTTACATTCTGTAGGTTTTTGAAATTGCTCAATTTCCAGACACCAAAAGATATAAACTTATTGCCACAAAACAGTTGGGTAGGGATTTTTTAAGTCCTTTGACTATTTTTAGAAGCAGTTGACACCTATATGAAGGTATGAAAATGTGTAAAAAGCAAATTTAATAGTTCCCCTTTAGCCACAACAGTCCTTTAAGGCATGTGAGAGCAGCGTCCCGTGACCCTCGCTGACCAGACATCTGTTGTAGCTGCTGCTCATGCGACTAAAGTCAGGGTTCCTTTAAAGGCTAAAATATGAACCACAATTCAACTTCCCAACTTTAGATGTCCATCAAAGTTTCCACCTTCGCTTTCGGTGCCTGTGAAACTTCCCCTTCTTGACAAGTCAATGCTCAATCTCAAGCCCCAATAAAAGCAACTCTACAGAAGGCAGACTTATTTTGGGACCAGCTTTGTGCATTTAGGTCTGCTGCTGTTAGACATAAAAGGAAAAATGTCTGTTTGGGGCATTTAAAATTATATTTCCCAAACTGAAGTCTTCTTTGTAGAAAAACTACCATATTGTACCTTAAATTTTAACTTTAAGGTACAATGTAGACCTCATTTACTAACGACTCTATTTTAAATAGATATCTATGTTTTATATATAAATATTTAATCTGAATTAAAAATTTAAGACCCAAAAAATCTCAGAAATACAAAAGCTCAAACTGGAAAGCAAGAACCATTTCATCTGATTAAATATGAATGAACTAATGTCATCCTTATTTTTCAGTTGGGATTTTGCGGTTTTTATCATTTTGCTTTTTTTTTTGTTAGCAATAAATAAAACAAAATAGTCGTGAATATGGCGGTACATTTACATATTTCTGCTGTACGCACATTTTCAGATGGTGTTTTTTGAACATTCTAGCTCAAAAGCTACATGCTTTCTCTGCATCACCAGAGCCATAATACAGAGAGAGAAATCACATTTAAATAGTTATTTATGATGTGTAAACAACAGAAACTGGTTTATAAATGAAAGGTGTCAGTTTTGCTACAAGTATTGTCATTTCCGGTCGGAACAGCTGCAGCAACGCAGTGATGACAGAGTATTTCCACATTAGATGATAAATAATTTTCTAGTTTAATTTGTAAATTAAACAGCCGGGATCATGACACGTACGCACCGCACTGTATTTGTGTTGCTCAACAGGAAAGGAGGTTGTGTTAATAATCCAGGGGTCATAAGTTTGAGTCAGGCTAATGCCACTCCTTTATTAACTGTAATAATATTTAAAAGATGATTTAGATGTTGAAAAGCCTTTAATTGTAAACAAAAGAACAGCAGCTTTTTGGACCTCGGTGAACAATTTTATAGATATTTTCAGCTGGCCTCCATTTAAGGGGGAAAGAACTGGGAAATGTTATCTTCAGATTTGGTGCGTTTCAACATGATTTTATCAAATTTAAAACATCTTTACATGTTCGATCATACACAGAACAATTCCTGAAGCTCTTACCTCAATTCTCTGTCTAAATAATATGTTTTTTTTAGGCCAACAAATGTAAAATGATAGTTTAAAGGTTTTATCAGTGGTGTTGGCATAAACTGCTGTGGTTTTTGTAAATTAGGAGGCAGAAATCCACTTTGGCTTCAGCACTCAGACTACATGTTAGCATCAGATTCATGGACTAATTAATCTAGATTAATACTAAAAAAAATGTGAGGGGTGCTGGTCATCCTGCCTCAAACATGTCTTACCTTTCCAGGTTTTTGTTTTTTTGTCTCCAACTTTTTATTAGTTGATACTTTATCAAGCAATAACTTCAAATATTTTTCTCTCTTTAACTCATAATCTAATCTAATGAAGTTTGGCTGCATGACTCAAGCAGATCAGTTATTTTTGGCTGGATCAGGGATCATTATCTGTCAAATTTTGTAAGAATGAAGTAAGACACAAAGTTTTCAAATCTTAATATGCAACTGGGTTAAAATATACAAAAGATTTGAGCATTTTTATAAACATTTAACTCAATAATTCATCAAAAATATTTACAAAAACCTACAAAGTAAACGAAAATGACATGGTTTAAGTGCATGGATACAAAATTATTTGTACACAGGCATAAAATTAGAAAACTGGTGCAAACAGAACTGGCAAAGGAGTAAAAATACTAACTGCTTAGCATCTTTCCAGAACCTTTTTTCAATTCAACAATCCAGAACAATCCCTTGCTTTACCAAATGGGAAGTAAGAATTTATTCTCAGGCATGATTCCTCTTTTTGCTTCATACAGAAATAAATATAATATTTAAAATCAGAACTGAAAGTGAGTTTCAAGCATGAGGCGTACTGAAGCTTTTCAAACACCCAGTGATAACTTATGCCAATTTAATCAAACTAGTCCCACCCAGAGTATTGCACTTGGTGAGAAACGAGGGGTTGTTTTCCAGATGATTCCAGATGAGCACATGACAGCCGCAGCAAAATGCCTCAGCAAACATCCTCCAAAAACACGAGAAACAGGTTCAGCTGATCACTTGTTTACTTCTTTCCAGGATTTCTGCTCCAAAACACAAGATCAAAACAGCTATCATAATAAAATGTTCAGCTAGTTTGTGCTGTGTGTGTGGCAGGTTAATGAGAGGTCAGTTTGAGCCACTGCAGGAAAGGTAGCTTAATGCAGCATAATTACACCCTTACTGACTGTGATTAGCTTTCAAAGATGACCAGAAAACCACAGTGCAGTGTGCAGTTCAGCGCTGGAAGCAAAGGGAACTGGGATCTTAATGCAGATTACTGGAATGGAGTCACAGAGGGAGGGAAAAAACAGCAATGCTTTCAGGACTGCTTGCAGTTAAGGGGATGGCAAACACTTCAGAAATATGGAAATGCAGTTTCGACAGCAGCAAACTGTGTGTTAAATCAGGATTTATATCCAATGATTCAAAATTAGATTCAAACCAGATGTGAAGCAGCATCAAAAAATATGCAGGAGTCATGCAAATTAAAAACAAACAGAAACCTTAGTATTCTCAATGACTAAAACAATATTTTCACAGTTATAAATGTGTTCTTTGGTATATCTGGGGTTTTTTCTAAGGATTGCGGGTTGGAAATGCTGATTTGTGTTGTGTTTTTTTTTTTAAGCCTAGAAATAAAAATGAGGGTAGCAATTAAGACGCAACCCTGAAGGATACGCAGTCAGCAAAAATAACGAGGTGCTTCTGGCAAACGCGGGACAAAAATCAAAGAATCTGTACGGCAGCAAAGCTGTTTGTACACAAAAGCCATGTCAGAAACAAAACCCTAAGCAGGGGGTTGTGGTGGCCTGGTCCGAGCCGCATGCAACCGCATCACGGACGGCATTCACGGGGCTCATCTCCATAGCTTTCTGCTAGCAACAACCATCACACAATCGATACAATTAACGCCCCCTGTTGTTGTCGCGTCGGGACAAGCCCCGAGTCAGTACTCACAAAGAAAAACGCTCCGCGAAATATCCACGCTGTCCGGGCAAGCGATGCGAAACAGGCGAAGAAGAAGAAGGAATTAAATAAAACTAAAAAGCACGCACGTCGTATCCAGAAATGAAGCAGCAGCTTGATAGTTATGGGAAGCGTCTGGTGTGAAAACAGCGCTGTCGGTGCTCCGCTGCTGCTGCTGCTGATGTGCTCGCGGGGCAGAGCGGCGTGCGCCAGTAGTAAGGACGCAATGGAACCAGCGAGGCGATGATGTCACAGCCCGGATGTGAAGCAGGTCCAGCTCGGCCCAGGGTGCATGCACTACACAGTAAGGAACGCTTCGTTGATAATATTGATTAAAAAAAACTAAAGTAGAAATGAGGAATTTATCCTAAAAAAAAAAAGGAAAACTGTTTTCAATGTGAATTATTCCTTCATTTATTTATTTATCTGGATGAGCGTCCAAGCTGTGATTTAAACAAAAGAGGGTACAGGATCCAAAATTTGCACTTAAGAGTAGAACAACTTCAGGTATATTTTTTTAACTAAATAAATGTAGCTGTTCAAGTAATTACTCAAACAAGAGTAAAAAAGTTTTGCAAAATTTCTTCAGTTTTGATTAAAGCTACAGTATGTAATATTTTTAATCAAAAAAAAAAAAAAAAAAAAAATATATATATATATATATATATATATATATATATATATATATATATATATACACACACACACACACACACGTGTGTGTGTGTATGTATGCATGTATGTATGTTTTAAATATTTGTTGAAACTGTGACTATATCGAGCTCGTTTTTAATCTGTGAAAAAAACGAGCTCCCACTGCTCCCAGTACCAACTAGAAACAACCAATCAGAACACAGAGGAGGGTCTTAGCGCTGTCAATCAAGCCAGTGTGTGTGCTGACAAAACTATTAATCTGATGTACAAATTATGACATCTTAAAGAGTAAAAAAAAAAAAAAAATACTGTTCAATTTAGGCAGAAGAAACACACTTTCAAAAAAATTTATTAGCATATAACTTCTGGGAGCTTGTGTAGAAATAGGAGTTCTCACTTTAATTAAATTTCCAATAATAATAAAATAAATACTTAACTGATCCCAGGGCCGACCTGAGCCTTTTTTTGGCCTTAAGCAAATTTTCATTTGGTCCCCCCATACCAACATGTCAACACCAGATTCTTCATCATTCCTGAGCTACCCTACATGTGTAGCGTACCTACTCAATTGTAATTAGCTGACATCGTACCACTGCTATCATGGCTACTGATTTTCACCTTACAGCAATAGCAAACTAAATACATATATTTGTATTTTGAAATGCACAGTAGCATTTAAGGCATTTGGTTTCAATTATTTAAAAGTAACATCAGTGAATAAACAAAATTTACAGTGAACAAGTCAACAAGTTTGATATATTGTGTTTTCCCAACAGCGACAGCAGCCAACATCAGGAAGAGATCATCCATTATTTGTGTAACAACTCTAAAAATAATGAAAATCATTGTTCCATGTGAAATGGCATCTAGTTTGTATTATTCAATGTTATTTTAAATATGTTTATGCATTTTATCATGGTGCTCTTGGGTGTGGAGGCCCAAAGTTTATTCAGAGTTATTGTAGATGGTGAGCTATGGGAATACTTTATAATATTACTAAGCAAATTTACACAAAAATGTAAAAACTCCCAAAGAAACATAAATAAAGAACTCTAAATAACCATTTCGATAGTTTATCAGAAAAGAAAATATTATTTGGGAGTTAGTTACAGTTTAAACTGTAAACGTAAAAATGTACAGTGTAGTAAAGCTACTTCTAAAAGTAAATGTTTAGTTACATGTAACTGATTACTACCCACCTTTATTAACTGGCACATCAGGGCATTAATCACATTCTATCACTGAGTTACGTTGTGTAAGGTATTTCCTTAACTCTGTATGCAGGTACATTCTAAAAACTGCATGGCTGTTTTTTTAACCCATTTATACTCAAACTCTTCATAAAAAGTAATACCTCACAAAATGCTACTGTTTCCAACTACACTGTAAAGGCATTTTAAAATCATTAATACAGAAAAAAACATTTTTGAAGACACTTCTTTCCCTCAAACTGGATTCAAACATCTAACAGAGGTGGCACACAACTTCTTATAAGCATTTTTAGCCATTTATATTAGTGAATATGCTGCTTTTATGCTTGAATCAATTCTGACAAATTAATTATTACATTGTATTGCAAATAGGTGCAATTGGCCAATTGGTCAACTGGCACTTTAACTTGCAGACAGAACACGGAACATTTGGGTTTAGTGTTTTTCCACGAACCAAATGTTTACCATCTTCTGCTTCCATTTCTAACATCTGGAGCTAGGAAACTCTTTTCCACTGAAGATGACCCTGGCTGAACCGGATGGGTCTTTTTTTTATCCCAACAGTTTTCAGAGTGCAGCTGCTCCTCCTCCAGCTCATTCTTTAGCAAGTCCTGACAGAGATGGTGCATGATGGAGAGCGAACTGATCATGGCTGCACTGCGCCAGAGAATGAGGAAAACTTAAAGCTGTTGTAAACACAGCTAAGACCTAAAAACAATGCATTTACCTCTGGATCCCATTTAAGTCCTCCCTAGTTGCTGGCAGTTCGGTTAACAATAAGAGACTTGGCTGAAACTGAGAAAGAACTGAATATCAAGCAGGTTCAGCAGGGAGCCTGCAGCTATGGAGGACGTGAAAACACGGACAATGACCTCGACCCCAAGCAAGAAGCCAAACAGCTCTTCAGCTCATCAACCTGCTGGGTGCAGGAAAGGGTCACACTCAGAGACAGAAACTCATCTTCAGAGCAACTCCACCGCTCCTTAGCATTACATGGAAAAATAAAGTTTTAAATGTAACATTGTGTTTCCTTGAAATGGTTGGGCTAGGACTATGGGCTACACAAAACATGTTTGCTACATCTTTTTGCATTCTTAGATAAGATTTCAGTCTGCTCAGTTAAGAATCAGCTGTTTTAAGGCCTCTTGTTACTTTAAATCCAAACACACTGCTGCTGGCCACGCCCTCCAGAACTCAACATTTAAACTTGTACGTAAAAATGGTTGCAAAAAGAGGCGCAATGATACAACCGTACATCTTTGAAAAGAAGAAGTGGAGCCTCCTCCACAACCAACAAGAATGCAGCAAGTGGTTTCCGGGTGGTAAGTCAATAACAAAACACTTGAGTTTTCCAGAAGTCATGATACAGCACATACAGCGAAAATCAGCTGACCAAACCTGATGGAGTTACATTTGGGTTGCTAGGTAACAGACGGAACTCTGCTGGGGTTGCTAGGCAACGGGCACAAGGTCCGTCAAATGCAACTGAACAATCGAGAGGTTTTTGAATTTGAAATGCTTCCATTTTCAGACAAAAAATAATAATTACTTACTGCCAAAAAAAACAACTTGGCAGTAAGTTGTTTTGCTTTTTTTTAAAGTACTTGGGCTTTTTTCAGAATCAGTAGAAACCCAAGTGGGAGTAGCCTAGTAAAAACAAGACCCTTGTTCTACACTTTGCTTCGTCCAGAGGGTCTGGACACTCGGCTATTAAGAAACAATTGCTTCCTGGAGGTTTGGATTATGTTGAATTAAATCAAGTTGTTCAATTTTAATGCTAATGTTTGTCTGTTACGTACGTAATGCGCCAGTTCAGCACTAACATTGCAAACAACCATCCTCCACTGCGGAGAGAGAAGTGCCGAGTCAAATGGTTGCTAAAGTTAATTCAATATTTGTACGCGTGGCCAATATGGACTGAACTGCTTCCTTCACTTCCTCTGCTGCCATTACTAAATTACAGGAAGACTACAATTCTAAAACAGCGCAGAAAATTGATGTCATTATTCACAACTTCTCCTTCTGTTTGCTGATTGGCCCAGCTGAAATTCTGTCAGAGAAATCCAAGTGAATGGGAGAAAGCCCAGATTGTCTGTAAAGAGAGATTTGAATCAATGGTCAGGCAAAAATGGAAATACAAGAAGATGCAAAATGTGGGTTTTGCATAAAAGGTCCCATTTAATATAACCCATCTACAAAGGTTAAATCTGCTTTAAATAAGAAAACATGGGAAATGTAGATCATATGTGTAATAAGTCATTTGTGAACAACTTTGACCATTCTTCTTTTATAAATAATGCAAAAAGGGTTCAATTTCACAGAGGGGTGTGGGATCAGTTAAAACGCTTGGTCTTGCTTCCCTCCAGGGAGGTCTTCCAATGCTGGCAGCGCACATGACCACCAGCTGGGACGCAGAAAAAACTCCAGACCCCAAGAAGGAGGGGAAGGGGACAGCAATTATCTGGAGGATATGTGACATATCTAATAACCTAACCCATTGAAAATGAGAGCACAGCGAATAAAGAGCCTGTGCAATAAAAAGGTGTCGGAGAGAAAAGTCAAAGCAAGCTGTTCAACCATCTGTGTGTGTGCTGTGTCATGTGGAAGAGTTTTTTAAAAATTCATAAAGCCGCCATCAGCGTTAGCTGTCAGTTTCTAATCATCTGGGGAAAAGTTTTCCACTCCCAGAAAGACACCATCATCTCACAGATTAACCACAAGATGCCTTTAAGAACAACTTCATTGACTGTAAATATGGAGCTAAATTGGGGACAAAATGATTGTTCAAAACGATAAAAAAGAAAATGTAACCGAAAAAAAATAATTAAACTGAGGAAGTTTTGAAACTGAAGAAAAAAATTGAAGCTGAAAAATGAGTATGAAACAAAAAAGTTTGAAACTGAAAAAAAGAAGTGAAAATAAAGATTTGAAACTTGAAAATTATTTTGAAGCTGGAAAAAAAGATTTGAAACCAGAAAAAGATGCAAAGCTAAAAAAAAAGTTTCAGATTTATAATTTTGTTTTCCCGTTTTAGATTCTTTTTTTAGTTTCAAAACTTTTGTTTCAAATCTTTTTTTTTATTTTTTTTTTATTTTTAACAAACTTTGTGGCCTCAGTTTTTTCAAACTTTTTTTCAGTCTCAAAATAATTTTTCAGTTTCAATTTTCTTTTCTTTTGGACAAACGCTATGGCTCCAATTTAACTCCATAGAAACTCAAAGACAATCAAATATAATTACTCAGTGGATCTCTGACTCAATCTGGAGCTGAAAGTTGTCCTAATGTGTCCAAAAAGATTTTTATCAAAGCGTAACTGGTATAAAGTTGCAAAAAATATCCGTGGGCATTGCATTTATCCGGCTTTCAAACAAGCAGTAAAAACGTCACCATCACACCCACGAAGTCTGACTCAGTCACCCTGAGGCAACCAAGAAAAACTTCACCGTCAGTAGCTCAGAGTGTTTCACAATTTTGCAGAGATTCATTCAAAATCTCCTCAGCCAAGATCAAGCCAGTAGCTGAGGGTTTGCTTTGATTGAAGGGACGTGTTGTTTGTTGCTGTTTTCTTTTAATAAATCAGGAAGCGCCGCCTGAGTCAGCCTTTCATAGTGGAAACATTTCAAAGCAGTAAGCTCATCAGCCACTTCAGTGGGAGTGGGAGTTACTAACTACTGTTCCAAGAATCTATTTAAGTGGGGGTACGGTCAAATCAAGGCCATGCAGAGTCTGTTTATTCTCAAACAACAACAGAAAAAAACTTGACTGCACTTTATTTTGGTGCAGAGCACCATTAGACATTACAACAGAGCAAACATAACCTGATGGACTCACATTCCTTGATGTTATCACTGTTGGGTTGTTTGACTCGTAAAAGCCAGAGACCACAGGAGCAAGGGGAACAATCAAAGCAGCAAAACCATCAATCAAAGTAATTAAAGCACTTTAATATTTATGTTACATTCAAAGAAATAGAAATCATAAGATGACTAAAATGAAAGCTACAGGAAGCACAACGTCATGCTAAAACCAGTTCACAGTAACGGCGCATGCAGATTGCAGGATCTTTGACCCATACTCTTTGTACTGTTTCTGTAAATCATCCAAAGTCCTGTGTCCCACTTTTCAGTCTGGGAAAAGTTGATTTTATGTCTGGTGAAACTTATCTGTGGTCAAGTAGCTCAAAAAAGGACCATTTATACTCACACACAGGCATATAATTATGCAACTATACATCTTTGAAAAGCAGAAGAGGAGCCTCCTGCACAATCAACTATAACAAATTTTGTTGGACGATAAATTGTTCCAAAAATTACTGCAATAAATGACAATATTGTCCAGAACAATAAAAGCATAACAATGCAAAGATCAAAAAACTTTAATTTGTAAATTACATTTAACACTGGAACTGGACATAATTTTAAATATTCAACAAAAACAAACAAAACAACCGAAACAACAAATAAAAGTGGTACAGAAGTCTCTGCAATCTAAATTGCCTTTCAGAACCAGACTGAAGCCTTTTATCATCCAGAGACAGAAAAAAAAAAAAAAAACAATCAGTCATGCAAATAGAAATTATTGACCTCGTTTTAATTTATCATACGTTTCACTAACTTATTGGAACAGGCTTACAAGCATCAGGAATTCAGCAAGTGGTTTCTTAATGGTAAGTCAAAAACAAAACACTTGTCTTATCCAGCAGCCACTGTACAGCTGACCAAGCATGCAGGAGCTCGGCTTGGGTTGCTAGGTAACGGGACAGTGGCCCTAGAAAGTGACTTAACAATCAGAATGTTTTTGAAATGGTTCATTTTCCAGACACCAAAATACGTTAACTTATTGCCAAAATTGAATGGGTGGTTTTTTTTTAAGCTTGATCTGTTTTTAGAAGCAGTTGAGACCCAAATGTGCAGCAATTTGGCAACTATGACACGTATTAATACTTAATATTATGTATTAATACGTATTGCATAATACATATTAATACATAATATGTATTATGTATTAATTTTACATAACACGTCCGCTTAAAGAAAATCAGGAAAGTGCATGATGGTTGTCATAATAAATATACAGATCAGTTTAGTAAAAGATTTTGCAAGCAGGTATTTTATAAGCTGCCACTTCTGTATTTGGAAAGGAGAGGCATCAAAACCAGCCAGTTTAAGTGCTATTGGTTAATATTTATCCTCTATGCTACAACAACCACACAGCGCTTTGAAGTGCGTAATAGTCTTGAACGTCTTAACCAGTTGTCATGTTCAGTTTGTTAGATACACACCATCAAAAGGATGGAGCTGAAAGGGAAAAAATACATTTAAAACTCAAATAAACTATTATTTATTAAAGAGAAATGAAGTGTTTCTTTTCCGTTGCGGCCTGCACTAGATGTTTCATCTTCATCTTGGCTGACAGGTGCCAAGGATGAAGCTTTCAGACTCATTAACGGCCCACTCAGAGTCCGACAGAGACAGGAAGTACTAAGTGTTCACATGTTTATCCACTCTCAAAGGAGCCATTTCTTACTGCCCACACGCTCTTGTCTTTGGCTCTTTCCACTTCCACCTGCACTCCCACGCTCTCCCCTTTTGTCACCGAGGTGCAAAATATTACCTGCTGCTGCTCTGAGTAGCTGCATGTTCAGCAACTGCAACTCCCAGTAGCTGGAGGCCGATGGGGAGAGAGAGGCATCCAGAGCCAGAGCCGCTTTGCATGCACTCTGCAGGGGCTTCTGCTCCTACTGAGCAGTAGCAAAAGAGAACCACATGCATAAACAGTTCCACTCCCTGCCTGTCCTCAGGGAGCTGGGGCTGAGATGACCAGTCTTATGCACACCAGTGAGCAAGCGCATGGGGGGAGATGGGTGTTTGTGCTCTGGTAATTAGCAGAATGTGTCAAATGGAGTTGGAAAAGCACCAGCTGCCTGAACGGTCACATTCAGACACACCAGACTAATAGGTTCTGCAAAAGAGCAGCGCAAAACGTATTCGTAACCTCTACATGTTTATATACTTTGTCACATTTTAACCACAACAAAGTTTCTAATCACAGACAAACTTCTCAGTTAAAAGAAAGTGATTTCAAGTTAAATCTGCCAGGGTTATGAATGGGTTTGAGATTAAAAGTGTTTTCACTCCCGATAGTCTGGTAGACTTGGTTTGATTTGGGACCAAAACTGAAACATTTCTTACATTTGTTTGTTTTTACAGTGCACTGTATCAAACAACTGCGATGGACTGGCGACTTGTCCAGGTGACCCCGCCTCTCGCCCGGAATGTTAGCTGAAGATAGGCACCAGCACCTCCCGACCCCACTAAGGGACAAGGGTGTAAAAAAAATGGATGGATGGATGGATGGATGGATGGATGGATGGATGGATGGATCAAACCAACCAAGCCCTCGCCTTCGGTGGCGCTGCACCAAGAACAACTGAAGGAAACAACATGAAAACCTCTGAAGAAGACACTTCCTTCTTCATGAAATGTAAACTAAAATGGAATAATGCCAGATTTTATCAGTTGTAGGATTTCTCCTTTGTATTTGTTCAAAAACCACACGCAGTTTTTTGCCTGCTAGTGAAAGGCTGAACGATATGGATAAAAAAACTTTCAAATCAGTCAATATCAATAATTGATTAATTTTTTGTTTTAAATTTCTGAAATACTACCAAAATGGTTGTGTGATCTTTCCTCTTGTATCCACAGTTTTCACTCAACGCTGTTTTTTCTTTTTAAAGCAGTTATGAGGAACACAGAAGAAACAAACCTTAAACTGCTGCTGGGCAAGTTACTCAACTGGATGTTGCTAGGTAACAAAAGAGTGAGTGAGTTTCTAGGTAACCAATGAGTGAGTGGGTTTCGAGGTAACCAAAGAGTGAGAATTGCTAGGTAACCAAAGAGCAAGTGAGTTAGGTAACCAATGAGTGAGTGAGTTGCTAGGTAACCAATGAATGAGTGAGTTTCTAGGTAACCAATGAGTGAGTGAGTTGCTAGGTAACCAATGAGTGAGTGAGTTGCTAGGTAACCAATGAGTGAGTTGCTAGGTAACCAATGAGTGAGTGAGTTGCTAATCCCACCAACTTTGCTTAGCTAGCTGTGAGAAGTTGAGTGGCTAAAGCCTTTCCTCTGCCTACATCTCCCAGAATGCTGTGCGGATCTGAATCAGAGTTCAGTGGATATTCTATATATTGAATATTCTATCAGACATATTATCTATCAGTATTGATCACTATAGCAATATATACTGTTAATGATTTATAGTCCTGCCCTATGTTATGCTAGGCTCTAGCAATCGCAATGTAGTCCTCTTTCAGTTGGACTAAAGCGGATTAAACAAAGCTGGTGTAAACGCACCTACTGAAACTCAAAGGATTTCTTGTTACTAAGAGACAAATATGCTATTCTCTGGGTCAGGGGTCAGCAATGTGCAGCACTTCCACAATGGAAGACATTTAAATAGTGGATATTTAAAAATAACACAGCTTATGTAGCAGACGTTCATCAAGATTAAAAAAGTGATGTACCATTTGCTGCTGTAAACAGGTTTTATTAAGCTTTACTGTGGATAAAAATGGCTCTTTGGATTGTAAAAGTTACAGACTCCAGGAGTAGGCAGAAAAACATCGGGACTGATGCTATCCAGTCTGATTCAAGGATATGAGACCAAGAAACGTCCAAATATTCCTCCATCTGCGTGAAGGAAACAAACCTGATAAGAACTGAGACATCCAACGAAACGACAAGTTTTATCATGTAACATGACGGCAGGGATCAAAGAGAAGAGTTCTGTTACAAACCCAAAAGGACGGGAATCGTTTCCTACACACTACAGGACAAGTAACTTCAAACACACAGTTTTATCTCTCTCTTCGTTCACCTCTTTCAGGGTGAAGGTAGAGTGGAAAAAACAAACGTGTAAATACAGTGAATCAGGCCAGGAGATCAATGAACTCACAACATTTCTCAATCCCAGTGGCCTTGGTGGCATCTCCCCGAAGGTCATTGTGAAAACCGCTTTGCGTTGCTGTTCAGGCTGCTTTGTGAGCCTTGGCAGCACAAAGATTCACAAATTCCACAGGCTGCAAGTCAAAACACCAACAGTGAGTCGCTGTAGCATGAGGCCACGCCCCGCAGCAGCTCAGGTCTGCATGCTGACCACGCTTCATTCCTTAATCAGGTAGATTCAGGGCCTCCTTGTGCAGTTGGTGCTAAAAATAACAGAGCACTTTATGTCTGTCATCACACAGAAACCTGCCAGCTTGGCTTTACAGCACTCAGGCAACTCTAAGGTAATTATTTGGATATGAATAATTTAACGTTCAGCTTCAGGAGTGAAGGTGCTAGTTAATTCAAGACATTACAATTATGTTGAAGTATATAAACTTTGCTCAACTTCTATGGATGTCTGCCACTTTATACATTAATGTTCAACAAACACAAAGGCGGTTAGAAAATGAAAGATTACGGTGGCCTTAAAAACACAAATAAGATGTTTTTACTAAGTGTCCTGCAAGTTTTCTCACACTATAATCTCAAACTGTATTGTGTTTTACTGGGATTTTATGTAATAAAGCACCACAAGATGCTGTATAATTATCAGGCAGAAGGAAAACTAGGGATGCAATCATGTAAAAATGTGGGCCTATATCAATATCTGATTCTTATATTGCTGTTATGGCACCTATGTTGTTATTTAACTTCGCTTTGGACACCTTGAAAAAAAGAAAAAGCAACAACACTGCTGACTTTACTGCTTCAGCTAAACTCACCACAATCATCAAACACCACAGGACCGACTTTCTCCATCTACAACAACAAAAGGCAACAAGAAGGAAAGAAATATCAATTGTTGGCCCAGTTTTATCTATTGGACTGATACAAAATGATTATATTGGCCGATACCGATGTCCCCAAGGGAAATTACTAAAATCATTTACAATTAAAAATCTTTCTTTTATCAATTATTCTGACAATTAATCGGATGAAAATGACTGTCACATTATGCAGATTTTTCATTCAACAAATTATGCATTTTTATACAATATTAGAAATACTTAAAAATATGCAAACAACTTGATTCCTTTTTAAAATAAGAAAAACATTCCTTCCATGAGTGTTTGATTTTTGGCAAAGGATGTATCTGCAGCTAAATAAACACTTTCAATGATGTGAAAAGCTCAGCCTGTTCTGCTGGACTTCACATCAATACTTTTCTGATAAACTGATTATTAATAAGATAACAAAAGATAATTATTAGGATTTTCTTTTTTTTTTTAAACTAAAACCACTTGAGAAGTTCTGAATAGAACACATTTACTGACAAAGTTCTTTTTTATTATCTTAAATCCAAAATGTATTCATATTTTATACATTTTTGGCTTAATTACTTCTCTGAGTGCCTTGTTCTTTCAGCAAATCAAATTGCATTTTGTAAGAGTCTTTACACTCCAGGACGATTAATCGTCTTTTTACTAAAATGTTTTTAAAAAGTGTTTTTTATTCCACTTTACATTATACTACTACATTGTACCATCTCATAAAGTCCAATAAAGAAAGACTGAAGTTTGTAACATGATAAAATGTGTTAAAGCTTAAAGGGTATGAATACTTTTACAACACATTGATAACTTCCAATGAATAACACTGAACCACATTTACATGAAGTCTGAAGCTGCAGCTCTGGAGCAGGACTCTTACTTTGTAGGAGGCTCTGCAGGCAGATTGTGATTCTAGGCAAAGAGGGACTTTCTCAGCAGCAAATCATGACTAGACTGGAGGTTTCTAAGGGGATTGCACATGACTCGACAACACTGCGAGTACCGGATCAGTGGTATTTCAAGCACGATCAGGCAGAGCAAAAACTCAACATTCAGAGGATTAAAACACCAAGCTCAGTTTACACAGCAACAAAGAGGGAACGCAAAAACAAAGACTTTCATACAGAACAGAAAGCTTCAATCATCAAAGGTCCTGCAAAGACTACAATCTACTCTCAGAGGACAAATAGTGTCTGAAAATCTCTTCTTAGGAGAGGAAAAAAAGGATAAACAGTGAAGGAGAAGACGCATTGCAGTGGTAACAGACTCAAAATTACAAAGTGGTTAATGCAACAGAAATGTCAGAACAAGAGCTGCAAAATCACAAAAACTACCAAGTATTTTTGGTCCAGTTTCTAGTGAAAATATCTTCAAGTGCACTTCAAATAAGACAAAACTAATTTACAAGTAACTTTTTAGCAAGAAATAAGAGCTCATTTTAATTGAATAATTCCTAAATATTGATGAAAAATGGATTCACAGGCAGATTGTTTCACTTATAACAGGTGGAAAATGTCTTATTATAAGAGAAATAATCTGCCAGTGAAACTATAACTTTTTAAAATCAATATTAAGGAATTACTTAAAACAGGCTCGTATATTTTGCTAAAAAGTTAATTTTGACTTATTTCAAGTGTGCTTAGATATTTGCACTAGAAACTGGACCAAATATACTTGGCAAGAGTTTGTGTTTTTGCTCAGTGTAAGCAGAAGCATAGAAAGTAAGTAGTTAATTAAGCGCAAAACGTATTTCACTGTCAATTCAGACTGCAATATAGAAACAAATTAATTGTGATTGATTGAATTTATCGTCAGAAACTGATTAATCAACCCAAAAGAAGAGATATGCATCATTTAATGTATTTCTAATATTGTGTCAGAAATCCTGAAAAATCTGGAGAATATTTATAATTTAATTTCTTTTTATCAGATTAAATGATTAATCGGATTAATCGTCAGACTAATCGAAAGAATAATTAATCATTAAATAATCCTTAGTTACAGCCCTACTTATTAAATATTTCACTATATTAAATAAATACATAATTTCTGATCAGCACATCCAGACAGTAAAATCCAGATGTCAAAGTTTTTCTTCCAGGTAAATGCAGAGTAAGAAGTGGGATAAATTTCACTCACCTTGGTTTGCACAGAAAACTCATAAAAATGATGAACACAGTTCAATATGAGCTTAATTCCTGTATCAGCTCTTCCTTTCCAGTGTAATGAGTCACTTGGGAGCACATGGTGCAAAGTCAATGACAACATCAAAGTCCACAACAAAAACAAGTTAAAACATGATGTTTACACAGCAGAGATATAAAATATGACACCCAAAGCCCCAAACCAAATGTAGCTGCAGAAATGATGATTTCTGGAATACAGGAGAGGAGAAAAGGAAAATAAAATGGAGCTTCATCAATTTTTCCGAATGCACAGTTTGACGTTTTTGTATGCTGGTTTATTTTTTTTATTGATTTTCAGAGACAATGCAGTCTCCCAGAAGGAGAAACTCAGACACCAAAATCTTTTTATTGTCCTTTTTGCTGCTTCTTGCAAGCGTGGAGGTGTCCAGTTGCTCTCTTTTCAGATCAGGAATCCAGATAAAACGTACGTTTTTGGTAAAAGCAAAACGAGGATTTGATCCAGCAGAACTGAGCATGCTCAGTAGGCCTGCCAGAGGGAGAGGCTCCCACTTTAGCCTACATTTGACAAACAAATACTGTCTTAGAAAGTTTCTCTGTGAAGGCTCTGTGAACATGTATGTATGACAGACGATGAGTGACTGAAAAGAGCTTCCCAGGAACAAAAATATGACAAATGGCAAGCAGCCCAGTCAATTTATCTAAAATAAAACTCCAGGAACCGACGCACAAATGAAACTGACTCGCTTCCCAAATTAGCAGAGAAATGGAGAGATTTTAACTGGCCACATAATGAAATGTGATGCAGGATCTGTTGAGCTCCAGTTCCTGCTGTCTCCAGTCAGAGATAGCTGCTGACTGCATTTACTCACTTTATGCAACTGATTACAGAGAAGATGACCAACAGAATTGGGTCAGCTGCAGCAGTGAGAGGCCAAGACTGTCGAACAGAAACAGAGGCTCAGAGGGGGATGGAAGTCAATGTAAATATAGGAGGAAGAACCACAATACAACCACAAAATTCATTGTATTTTATTAGTATTTTATGAAATGGACCAATAGAAAGTAGGTTCTCTGAGCTTCCAGACCTAAATAAAATTAATAATCTATGGTAGGACTTGAAAACTGGTGTACAAAGAAGCGCTCTATACAATCTGAATGGGCTGATGATAGCTTATAGAGTTAAAAAGGCTCCAAGTAGAGCTGCAGCTAACTATTCCTTTAGTAATCCATTAATCTATCCATAATTTGGGACAATTAATCGAGTAATCAGAAAATTGGAACATTCTGCAGATTTTTCACTTGAGCCTATTTTGCATAATATTAAAAACCCATAAAAATGCAAATAATTCAATTCATTTTTTTAAATAAGAAAATAAATGTTTTATTGCCTAAAAATAACATGACATTTATTTAGCAAAGGAGGCATCTGTAGCTAAAAAGCACTTTTAACCTCAAAATGAAAAGAGATCATCCGTTTCTGCTTGACATAATAATAATAATTAATAAATCAATAGTTGAACAGCAACGACAAATATGAGGGGGGGGGTTATATAATTTTGACCAGGTGAATCTAAAACTGCCACTTGAAGAGTTCTGGGTAAAACATATTCATAGACAAAATATTTTTTTATTTATCTTAAATACAAAATGTGTATTTTTGGTACATTCTTATAATTACTGGTCTCAGTACGTTATTCTTTCAGAAAACAGCTTTTTTCCCCCTCAGTCTGTATACTCCAGTTAACAATTATTCAATTACTACATTAGTTGACCTTTATTTCAATAACTGATTAATCGTTTCATCTCTATCTCCTAGTATGCACAGCCAACAAGCATACACTAAAAATAGCTGCACCTGTTTTGGCAGTAAAAAAAATATTCTGACTCCAGGAACTTGAATTAAAAACACATGCCAGACTTTTAAGATTTCCAGTTGCAAAATAAAAAGAAGAAGAAAATCATGCATCATTTTCCACTTCACCACTTTGTTTTGGTCAATTACATAAAATCCCAACACAACACATTGACGTTTGTGGTTATAATGAGGCAAAATGTGGAAAACACACACTGTTTTTCTCGTCAACAAATCCTACAGTAATAGGTGGAAATTTCTTCAATAACACCAAACAAGATAACAGAATGTATTCTGAAGGCTTATTCCTCATTATACATGAGAGTTGCTACTGTTAACACCCTTTGTCTCACGTATGCAAAACAAAAACAGCAGCGCAAAACGCCAGTTAGTGATAAAGCTTTCATTAAGCCAGAAGTTCTGAATAAAAACCGGCGTGCAGACAGACAGAGACAGACAAATCAGACGTCATGGTACATTACATGCCGGATCCCGAAAGAATAGATGGGTTGCAGCTTGAACACGTCAACTTGAATGCTGTGTCATCAGCAGTCCTAATCCAAGTCAGCACATACAGAGCACACAGGCGAGCAGGAGCGGACTTGAAAAGCACGCTGATGCAGAATACGATTGCTCCACATTCACAGCGAGTCGTGTGTTCTCCAATTTCCAGTCAACACATCTAAACATGTTACCCATGAGAGTGCAAGAGTGTGTTCAGTAGTTTTCTACTGGGGATGCTGAGTCATATAGTGATAACTTTATGGTTATACTCCATGTCAAATTTGTCTCCCTTTTTTCTAGATATAAAGTTACATTTTAAATCATCTTCATCCTTTTTCTGCAGTTTTTTTGTTTACTTTGTTCTAACTCAGTTCAGTGCAGGCTCTTGAAATTGCATCAGCAAATAATATACTGTAGTACAAGTCATGTTAGCTGTTGTACAAAAGCAAATTCAGATAAGCAGAAGTGCATAAAAGTCTAAAGCAGAAATGATTAATCGGATTAGTCATGATTAATCACTTATCAAAATAATTCAGTAATTGATTATTCGTTAACTGGATTATACAGACTCAAAAAAGCCATTTGCTGGAGAAAAAAACATATTCAGAGCAGAAATTAAGCCAAAACTATACGAAATATGTACACAAGTTGGATTTAAGATAAAAACATCTGTCTGTAAACAACTAACTTAGTGTTATCTTCACCTTGTTCATATGGACTAAACAAATGCTATGCTTAAGTAATTATTTAGGTTTTTGGCATCTTTTAATGCATTTCTAATATTGTACAAAAAGGCTTATATGGTTAAGTAAAAAAATCTGTAGAATATGCCAATTTTTTAAATCCGATTAATCAATTAATCATCAATTACTAAAATATTAATTGGTTGCAGCCCTACAAAAGTATATGTTCTGCTCAGTCAAGGTTATTATATATATATATATATATATATATATATATATATATATATATATATATATTATCCATTTCCTACTCTGGTTTTTGTTCGAGCTCCTTTTCAGAGATGCACAGTTAAGAAAATCTAAAGAAAGAAAGAAAGAAAGAAAGAAAGAAAACTGGATAAGGGAAAGTCCTGAGAACAAAAAGTGCCAAGGTTAACACTTTAATGATTGTCTTTAATAGGTTGTAAAGTAGATGGGGGAAAGAAGCAACCATTTTGGGTAACAGCTCTTTCGCACATTTTAGATGGAAAAACACTGATTGCTATTAAAAACCTTTTGGAAGATGCAAAACAGCGAACAGATTTAGCCTTTTTAACAACAGTCTATGGAGGAAAAAGGAGTGAAAATCAGTCAATCTCAAAGAAAACCTCTGGAGACCTTCGGAAAGCAGCAATAAAATGCCACTTTCAGAGCTTCTAGGGAAGTCTATTAGGTATTACTCAGTAGGATGTTTAAGACATCAATTTTTACCTTCACCAATCCAAACAGACAGGCCATCCGTCAACTTTATGTGCTCTCGTCTTCCTTTTGTAGCCTCACTCTTCAGCTTTCATTACATAAAGTGCTTGGGGAAAATGGCGAAACCTTATCTCATTTTCCTGTTCCACTTCCTGATTTCATATTGATTTGACAAAACCCTGTTAATCCATGGCTGAAACAGGGACAATCAATAGCACTCTAAACAGCAGCGCAGCGTAAAGGCATGGTAAACAAACCGAGGGCAGCCGATGGGCGGGACGGTCATCTGAGGTTGTGACTCTTTCTCATCACAAAGTCAATGCAAGCTATTTACAATAACAATTCCCTCATGCAGTGATTAGAAGATTATTATGTTGCAACTGCCATGCGCTGGACTTCATTTCTGGTATCTAAGGTATGTATTTGACCAGTTGGTTGAATCGATATAAACTAGGAGCCTTTATTAGGAAAACGTGTTGGATTTTGGGGTAAAAAAACACAAAAATATATGATTTGTTTCCACTAAAGTCTGTGATGTGACAGTAAACACCCCCATATATTCCTTACCTTGTTTTTCTCAGGAATTGCAGAGCTAGAGATTATAATTAGAGCAAACAGAGATGTGGAAAAAAATATATTAATGCAAAATATTTATGTAAATATTTATGTAGTTGGACTGAATTACTTTTGTTAAATCTGGTACTTATTACATAGAAAGAACTCTCTAATTATATATGTTGGTAAATGATAAGTAAAAAATTAGGCTTAACAACTAACAACTATTTTAGTTATTAATTAATCTATTGATTATTCTGATTAATCGATTAATCAGATAAAATATTGTCACATTCAGGTTTTTCATTTAAGCCTTTTTATACACAAGACATACATAAAAATGCAAATAGACATTTGCATTTTTCTTTTTTAATAAAGAAAATAAACATTGTATACTCTAAAATAAAATATTATAGCATTCCTTTAGTGAAAGCTTGATCATTTGTAGCAAAGTATGAATCTGGTGCTAAATAAGTTCTTCTAACATCGACATCTTTCTGCTTGACTTAACATCAAGGGCAGAGCTGTTGATTATTTTTGGCTTAACCGGTTAATAATTGGATACGAAAAGGTGATTAATAGCACAAAATGTGACTCAAGTGAAGTTAAAACTATGAACATATTTATTGACAAAGTTTTTTAAAAACCTTAAAAGTACTGTGTTTACATTTCTTCCTAGTTTTGGATTAATTACTTCTCTGAGTGTGTTTATGTTTCAGCAAATTGCATTTTTTTGAGTCTTTTATACTTCAGTTAATGATTAATCGATTACTAAATTAGTTGACAACGATTAATCACGATTAATGTGATTAATCGCTTCAGGCCATTAAAAAATAACAGTAAAACTTAAAGATCTTCTTAAATGTCTGTATTGTTTCCTGTTTTTTACTAGCTTGCCCAAAAAGAGGCGAATTAAAAAGAAAACCACATTCTGATCTGATTTAGGGAGCGTCTCCTCCCAGGTCACCCACTGGTGTTTTTATAGGTGCAGCTGCATTACTGAAAACTTTAGAGAAAAAGCATAATAAGCTATTCCTGTTGGGTTTATCTCAACACACCTCCTCCTGAACAGGCAAGTCCAGCTTTCATATTAACTACAGAAGGAGTGTATTGTTTCCTGGACGTTTAAACAATCTCCGTGACCTTGACAGATTTGAAGTCTGTAGGCTGCAGGTCCCTCTGGTTTACAGTTTACTCTCCAACAGCTGCATGGGATCATGAAGGAAATATCTAAAAACTCAAGCAAATAACTTAAAAAGCAAAGAGAAAGAGAGAAAATAAAACTTAAATGAAAATTCCCATTCATATGTCTGAGCCAAGGGAAGGAGAAATGACACCGAGCTACACAAAACACCAAATAAAAGTGAACAAGATAATTAAATTAAAACACAAGAATGCTTTAAAGTGTTCCTTGTTGAACAACTTTCTTGTTAGAACACCATTAAGCCTCCTACTCCTGGCAGACCAAAGCTTTTTATTTTTTTAGTAATCCATGTTCTTTAAAGCCACTTAGCTGTATTTACTGAAGAAGCAGAGCAGAGAAAAAAGCTTGAAGAGGCAAAAGGAAACAGTAAATGTGTTGTTATAGCGTTTCTTCTCCTTATATTGGTGAAGATCTCAGCAACACACAGAAACTCTTCATGTTGTGGCCAAAATCCAACACTGCCCTCTACTGGCAGCAATAATGTGCTACACTTTCCTGAGGCAGAACATTAAACTATTTGATGGCATAAATTCAATAAAACGAGAGAGAAAAAAGATGTGATTTAAGATTTTAATGCACCTTTTTTGCTGATTTAATTATAGTGGTAGAGAATATTCTAATTAAAAACCTAAAATAAATATTTTCCAACATCAATGTTACAGTTTCAGATGGATACATACAGAGACAGACTGTTCAGAGCCAACATAAAGCTGAAGTTTACAAAACAGGAATACCCAAAAGGTTGTGAAACTTTGGCGCCCTCTGTAGGGTTAAAAATGCAACAATCTTTGCAAAAGTCAAACAGCGTGCATTCTGACATCTGGAGCCAATCTCAAAGTGCTTGTAGGCACACACAATTAACTCCACATGACTGGAGATCTGTGCAATTTCAGAGCATATTCATCACGGCAATAACAAAGAAATATGCTTCTTTAGCGCAGATGTTTCTCTGTTCAAGGCGCATCTTTGTTTGGAGAAGAAGTCTAACAAAGAAACACAACCGTCAAGTGCAAATAGGCCTATTTTTCTGCCAGCTACCAGTTTCTTCTCCTGCACAGATCTACAGCATTGAGTGAATGAATCCAAGTGAGGAAAATATGAAAAGCTTCCAGTGACTTATGGTTGGTTTTAGAAAAATATTAGTTGTTTTTTTTTTTTTTTTTTTGACAGATATGGCTGAAACGATTAATTGGATTAGTCACAATTAATCCATTGTTGAAATAATCGTTGATTAATCATCAACTGGAGTATTCAGATTCAAAGAAAGGCAATTTATTTAAAAAATAAACATATTCAAAGCAACAATTAAGCCAAAACTGTACAAAAAATATGCACATTTTGTATTTCAGATAAAACACGTTGGTTTGTAAATATGTTTTAAAGTGTCAATTTGTTCTCTGATTAATCATTTTTATATGATTAATCGTCAGAATAATTGATAGATTAATCAAACACTAAATAATCATTAGATGCATCACTAATGACCATGTAAGTAGCATATTAATAAAATGCATAGACTCCTAACAAAACCCTTCAGGGTTCTTTTCCTCCTTTGCATAATCACATAAGAGTAATTGTAAAGCTCAAAGAAGCACTGCATGGGATAATTCAGACAAAAAAACAACAAGACAAAGCTTTTAAAAGCTCAATTAGATAACCATCCAGACTAAACCTTGATCAAACAAGAACCCCATGGGTAACTTTCCAAAATAACTTCAATCAAATAAGGAAACCTCAAAATAATGAAGATCAAAGCATCTTTTTATCTCTCCACAGAGATGTGAAACTCATTCTGAAAAAGGCCGAGCTGCAGGAACATAAAACAGCCACAGAGACAATGATTGTTTCTAAACGCCTGACTCAATACTCATTTTATCTGCTCCAGGGTCCAGCAGGGTCACTAAACCTATCATCTTTTGGTGACAAGTGATGAAAACTTTAATTTTACACTTCATACTACTGCTGAACAGAGGTTGGAGTCAGCAGAAGAAGTTTGAAGGAAAATAATATTGCCAACCTATTAAAACCTGGTGAAACATGCAGCAGTTTCTAACACTGCTGGATCTTTATTACTGTTCAAGAAAGTAACAAAACAATTACAGAAAAGAGTCAGTGCCACCATATGGTTATCTGGAGATATGAGGAGAAGCCTCTGAATTACTGCTTGTCATTTTTCAACGTGTATCAAGATAAAGGACTCGCTGCCAAGCTGCCAGCAAGTTAAAGCCGAACAGCTTTAGGACTTTAGGGCTTTCTGTCTCTAAAATCCAGAGCTGTCTATCAAGTCTAGTGTTTCTTTTTTCATCAGTGAGCTGAAGAGCTGGCTCAACCTTTCAACGCATCATGAGGTAGACTTTCTCACTAAACCCTTTTGCTGCTGCTTCTTCTTCTTTTTTGTTAAACAATAAAAGTTTTCTGCATCGACAGGTAGCTCCACTTTAATGTTATGAAGTTAAAAAAGGCCACAAGTCACAGGTCAACATGATGCTTTTCTACAATAATGATAAATTAATTCTTCGACAGCTTAAAAACAAAACATCTCCAGGAATGAGAGTCAGGATCACAGTGAGACATTTATAGATGAGCAATAAAAGCTGGACCAATAATTTGACAAATAATCCCTTCATCTGTGATCAGCAGATAAAATACTAAAAATTGCGTTTTTCATTCTTATTCATTAAATGTACCAGAAATAAAAGCTCCCAACATCATCTATGTGTAAACACAGCAACATTAAGCATGTATTTACATTTTATTTGGTGAATTTTACAGGTTTGTCTTGATTAAAGAAATTTTTTCTCTTTATGACTCAAACATGATTTTCTCTGGGGGCCGGTGCCCCCGCTGGTCCCCCCTTTGGGGACGCCACTGCTCTGAATTAAGGTCAGGCTTTTGGGATGTAAAGAAATGAGTCTACGCTAAATAATTTCAAAATGTTTTCCACATGTAATTACGTGTTAATTGGCTAAATGTAAACAAAATGTATATAAAAATGGGGAAAATAATCTGAACCAGCAGGTCAAACCTAAAAACAAAAGATATATACATTGTAAATTAGGAAAAGCCTAATCGCTTTTACACAGAGGCTGTGAAATTAAAGAAAAATATAATGAATTTAGACCTGAATAATAATCTAAATGCTGTAGAAACATCACATTTACTGTGACAAAAAAGATAAATAAGGGCTCTTTGTTTAAAGCAGCGTTTCAGTTAAAGTTCACAAAAATATCCACCAAAAAACTTAACATTAATTAACCCTTTTACTTTACGGTATATCAGAGGGAGTCTGGGGATGTTGTAATGATTGGTAAAGGTTAAAAAATCCTTTCTGAACTGCTCTTCAGTCTGACCTGAATTCTTCTCATCTGCATCTATATAAAAATGCTGATAAAAAACTGCAGAAAATCTGATCCCATGCGGGAGCAGGGAATAAAAGTTTCCATATACAACCTATATGCAAACAACACATTACTTAAAACACCGTAAAAATGTCTACAGTGTATTTTTATCTCAAACACATTAATGTTCCCTAGAAAATGTGGGAAAAAGGTAAAATTCAACTGAAACCAAAACAGAACATGAAAAGAATTTTAAATGTCTCCCAAAAGAATGGCGAGTGATTTCTAATGCTTTTTAATTAAGCTTAATAATTGATAACTAAGGTAGCACTTGGGATCCACTTCAAGGATTTTTTTTCTAAAGCCCATATTCTATTTTATAGACAAAAGATAAACACTGAATTTAAAAGTAAGGAAAGAGGACGAGACTGCATAAAATATAAGTGTTGGATGAAACAAAACAGAATAGTAAAAAAAGACTCTGCAATGCAAGCTGTGTTAAAAAGCAATGGCATTTCAACACAAGGAGAAAATCTTGAAAGCCAAAGTTACATAATTACACAAAAGCTGTTTGATGCAAAGGTTTGTGCAAACCAACACATGGCAATCAAGCAAACAGACATATAAGCTTAAAAAACCGCTGGCTGTGCTGCAAGTTTTATCTCGACAATCAGTCTGAGTACACAGCACTTCAATATAATTGCATTATTAAAATTATGTTTAAACTGGTGCGGCTTTGAGGTTTACTTTAAAATTGTATATCCTCCTGCAGACAGAGGCTTTATTGTGGCTGTTTGAGTCAAAGGTTACACAAAAAATGAACACAATCGAACATGATCTGGGATCACGAAGAAAAATGAGGAAGTAAAAACACTCCGGTCTGCTAAACGTTTGAAAGGCACCGCGTCCCAACCTTTAAAAATCCACTAAATTATGTCATTATGTACACGGAAAAAGGCCAAAAAGTCAACGTACCAAACAAAGAGCGATTTTATGAGGCAAAATATAAACCAGGATTGTCATCAAGTTGTTTTTATACAAACTGAAACAAGTTTCAAACTTACAGGCTGCATTTTTTAACATTTGTGATAATAATTCATTCTTAACTAATGGCAGCAACTGAGGCAGAGTAGCACACACACACACACGCACGCACGCACGCACGCACGCACCCACACACACACACACCTTCAACTGTCCTGAAACAGTTTTACATTACATATATTAGGGCTGCAGCTAACAATTATTTTAGTAACCGGTTATTCTGACAATTTATCAATTAATCGGATAGAATATTGACACATTCTGCAGTTTCTTTTAATCTAAAACATGCAAATAAACAATAATATTTCTTTTTAATAAATAAAAAACATTTTATGAGCTAAATTGCAATAACACAGCATTCCTTTGGTGAACGCTCAATTATTTGTAGAAAATACTAAGAGCACCATAACTTCTGCTCAATTTTATGCCAAAAATATATGTATATAGTGTGTATATATATATATATATATATATATATATATATATATATATATATATATATATATATATATATATATATTGTTTGGACTGTTGCTTCATTAAAAGTAAAACAGTTTATTTGCACCTTTTGGGGTCATCAATTCTTTTCTATTTTCTCGGTTAAATTTTTACAATTCATGGGCCGAAAAAAACATTTTAAGGACCAGGAATGGCCCTGGGCCACACTTTGGACACCTTGGAGGTAGAACATATTCATAGACAAAGGTTTTATTTCAATCTTAGATGGAAAATTCACATTATTTGTACAGCTTTGACTTAATTACTGCTCTGGTTGTGTTGTTCTTTCAGTAACTGGCATTTTTTTGAGTCTGTATGTACCCAATTAATCACAATTAATCTTTTCAGCTCTAATATATATTATTTTCTCACTTTGTCAAAATAATATGCATATTTATAACATTAAAACACTATTTAACAAAGGAGCTGGGATGCTTTTATTAGAAAATATACTGCATAGCTTGTGCTACCAAGTTTCCTCACCTCCTAAAATGTTGATTTTCATTTCAAAAGGTTCCAAAGTTTTGCATTTTGGCTAAAAGTCCCATTTCATTCAGTCTAACAATGCTCTCCAGAGCTACGATGGCAGATATCTGGTTCATGAAAGGACTATATGAGCCAATCAGAGCCACTGTGGACCTGACTGGAGCAGCAGCTGTTTACTGCAACCAACACAAACAACAGAATCTGAGCTCGGCGGCTGTTTGCAGTTTGACGAAACGCTGCTTTGGAGTCACAGCTGATTCTCTCCTTAGCTTACTTTATGTGCACAGGCATCCATAAAAACAGGCCAGCCGCCCGAGTTTCATGCCTAATTAAGCAGAAGAGAAACTCACTGATCTCCAGCTACAAACTTGGAACAATATTAACGTTCAAGTCATTTCCAAACATGGGAGGAAACATTATTGGCTTCAACAATCTGTTATAGGAGCTATAATCTAGTATTCATAGTTCAAATTTCAGTAATATTAAAGTAGATGAAGCAAGAAATCACCTGGTGAATTTTTAAAAATCTAATTGTTTTCTTATCAGTAAACGTCACCCTGTTGCCTTGACAACCACTGTTACCAATTTAGTAACTTTCCGCTACATTTAGCCACTTAATAAAAAATAAAGATTTACTTATTTCATAAAGTTTATATCTAGACGTATTTAGAGTATTTTCAATAATTTTTTGTCATGCCAGTGTTGAGATTTCTGTCTTCTACTGCCCAGATCTCATGTGACCAAATATGCAAATTAGGCGATATGCAAATTCATCTAGCAACTCTTAGGACAGCCAATAGCTACTTTCCTTGCTGTGGAGTTGGGAACAGTGCTGACAACACTCTTCGGTGTTAAAGCCTAAAACGGATGCATAAATGTTTCCTGTTAAATCATCAAACACTGTCCAGGGATTTCACATATATAATGGCAACATTTGCCATTAAATCATAGTTCTTTATCCAATATAATAAGACAGAAAATAAAATTATTACAATTTCCTATTCTTCTGAAAGCACTTCTAAAATCAATATAGCTTAAGCCGCTGTTTAAGCTTCCCGAAGCCTATGTCTCTTAAAATATATGTGAATATATTTTCTCAAATTACACCCTTTGCTTGGAGGTAAAGATAATTTACTCTTGACAGTAAAGCAGATTTAAAAGTGCAATAGTTGCTAGTAAATTTACACAAATTTAGGCTTTCACAGTGAATGACTAATGAGTCCTCCTCCTTCATAAATAAACAACGAATACACAAGGAGAGGGAGGCAATAAAATAAACCTAATGAGACCACGGAGTTCATCCAGATCAAAACACAGAAACTTTTAGGTGAAAAGTCTTCAGATTTTCAGACGAATCACATCCAGCTTTTATCAAATAAGTTTGAAACAACAACAACAACTTGGATTGAAAACATGGGAGTCGGTAACAGTGAATCTTTAGGCTTTAAAAACAAATTCCCACTAAAAATATGGCTTTAATTGTGGATTAAACATCTGAGGGGGATGACATGTAGCAAAAAGATGCTCTCTAAACATTCATCAAAAGATACCGCAACAGCTCGTTAATGTATGCGGTTTTAGCTCGTTTAATGAGGCTGTAGTTCCAAATCACACTTTGAATGCTAATTAATAATGCAACACAGCTTAATGTTTGTTTAATGTGTTAAATGAACACCAAATTATCTAGAGGAATAACACAAAATTACATTAGATTTAAGCAAAACAAGCAAAACACGACTATTTTCTATAAAAAAAAATGCATATCCACACTTTAAATGGTCAATAATCTAATCCATAATTCATCTGGCTATTGCAACTCTATCTTATAATTATATATGACGCATCTGTCTGTAATTGTGAGTGATACTTTTGAGTTCCCAAACTTAATAAGGAACATATTTCCCAGTCCTCAGACGTCATCGTAGAGGAGTTGTGAAGTGTAGCAGTGGAGTTTTACCCGAGCAGCACAGAGGCGAACAAAAACACACCAATTACAACGTAGCGGTGCAAAGTGAGGGTGTATTTATCTGAGCCACCAGCAGAGGTATTACAGTCAGAAACACTGGGCTTCCTCTCACTCAGAGGGGCAGACGGGGGATTACCCGCACGCATCAATTTGTGAATTACAGCAGGAACGTGGGAAGGCTGTATTTATCCTGGAGTAAGTGGAGCTGATATTTAAACCAGACCCTTGACTTCCAGCAGAAACGCACTACAGAAGTCCGACAGCTGATTAGACTGATGGATCACTGGGAGGTGAAGTCATTATGAAGTTATGAAGCCTCTGTCAGCTCTGCGCACTCTGGTCTCATCTCACACACGTCCTCTAAGTGAAACTAAAAAAACCAGGTCCTGTTGAGTGGGACAGATGGGTTTCTCTGAGCCAAATGTTTGATGATAGACTACAACCGTAGTCAGCTGGAATAAACCTAACATTCCTTTAATCTTTGCTTTTAGTCTCCTTAATAATGCACTTTTATAAGCTGCAGTAAACAAATGAAAAAAGTCAATGGACTCATTGTAAACAATGCAACAAGCAGACTGAAAAGTGTTTATAAAATCTTCTCACAGAATGTGAGAGCACAAAACTCCTACATCATTCGTTCCAGACTTTTTGCAAACCTTTATTTAGTTTTTTTTTTTTTTAAATCAAGCAATTATGATTAATCAAATTCATTGTTTCATGTTTGTTTTTCGATGTATGGATGTGCATTTGTGCGTATTTCTTGTGTTGATTTGGACATTGTAAATTCTGCTGAAGTTGTAATATGTTGAAAAATGTGGCCAAATATGTGTTACTTTGTACAGTTTTGGCTTAATTTCTGCTCTAACTGTGTTGTTCTTTCAACAATTGGCCTTTTTCTGACATCAATTAGTCACGATTAGTCACAATTAATCACGATTAATCGTTTCATCCCTAATATATCATTGTCTTGTTTTGTCAAATTTATATGCATTAGGATAAAAATAGTATTTAGCAAAAGCCATTTCAGCTAATTGTGTAAGGGAGATGGGTGTTTTATTAGAAAATATACTGCTTTAGATCAAATCCTGTGCTTATTAAAGGTTAATTTTAATTTCAGAAAAGGATCAAAGTGTTGAATTTTGGTTAAATTGGAGCAATCGGGAATAAGGAAACTAAGTATACAAATTAGGTCCACAATGGACTCAATGTAAACAATGCAACAAGCAGATTGCAGATGGTTTATAGGATCTTTTCACAGAGTGTGAGAGCAGGATGTGAAAACACAAACTTCTACAGTATTTGTTCCGGACTTTTGCAAACTTTTAGTTTTTGCAGTCCTGAAACATCTGAAGTTTCATCAAACTATGGTGCATTCCTTGTGTGGTAACTCCAGTGATGACATTAGATAAAGCCAATCACAGCACGCTATTTAAATAGAGACTGAGTTCAAATATTTGCAAGAGCATCAGAGGACAGAGTGTGGGAGAGGATTTTCCAACAAGTCAGCTGTGAAACTACAACTCTATATGCTCAGTATCACCATTACATCCAATGAAGAATAAAAATTATTTATGTACAAAAGATGTTCAATAAAGCATGATGCTGTTTTTCTGTATCCCAGCAGGCTCTAAATGTTTCTTGTCTCTTTCGGGAGTCGGGGTTGTTTGACAAGTCAAGATGACCTGGGTTACCTTTTATATCTGCAAAGCGCCCCTTCAAGCAGCAGCACTCAGCTTACTACAGGCGCAACACTAAAACAGCATACAAGAGGTTTGATAAGGTTGAAAAAGCACTTTGACTTTGTGTTGGTGGCTACTGGGAGCGACTTTAGAGGCTGCTCATCCAGTTCTAATGGTTATATGAATGACTTCTACAAGTCCCAAAGCAACTGTGATAGATTGAGCAGAAAACCAGTGCAGATCTTCCTTACTTGAGTACGTTTTCTCAGAGTAAGGTCTTCTGATCATCAACTGATTGTGACTTCATATCTAACTGTATGCATAGAAAGTTTGAATGCATTTGATGCAAAATTTCAAAATTGTAGCAATTACTCAGCCTTTAAGTAAACCTGCAAAATTCACATTTTGCAGGTTTTGTACTTCTATGTACTTCCGTTTGGGGCTCTACCGCTTCTAAAAACAATCCAAAGTGTTTCTTGGCAATCAATTAGTGGGTTTTGTTTTGTGTCTGGAACATTTGCCGTTTCTAAAATCTTCCAAATGTTAGGTCACAAATCAGCACACATTGATTTGTAGCAACCCCAGCCAAGCCAGCCCGTTGCCTAGCAACCCAAGCTGAGTTCCTCCCGTTACCTAGCAACCCAAGCTGAGTTCCAAGAGTTTGTTCAGCTGGTTTTACAATTGTATGTGCTACACAATAGCTGCAGGTTAGGATAGGTCTATGGTCACAACATTTTTTTGCACAAAATCATTCTTAGATAATGAGATTTTATTTTTAGGTTCTTTTCCAAATGAGCTGTTTTTATACCCTCTGTCTCTTTTAATTCAAATAAGCTGCTGCTGGCCACGGCCCCCAACTCAACGTTTACGCTCGCAGGTGAAAATGGCTGCAAATAGATGCCGAATTGTACAACTGTAAATCTTTGAAAAGCATTAGTAGAGCCTCCAGCACAACTTACAGGAATTCAGCAAGTGGTTTCTGGATGGTAAGTCAACAACAAATTACTTGTCTTTTCCAGGAGCCATTGTACAGCACATACAGTGGATAAACCAGCAGTCCAGATCTGCTGGAACTTAGCTTGGGTTGTTAGGTGACGAGCACTGCCTGCTGATTTGTAACGTTACATCCGGAAGGTTTTTTATACAGCTCATTTTCCAGATGCCAAATAACGTATTACCAAAAAACATCTGGGTGTTTTCTATGCACTTGAGCTGTTTTGTTGTTTGTTTTTTTAAGCAGTAAAGACTTAAATGGAAGTACAAAAAAAATTTACATAGTAGATCCCCTTTAAACCTCATGATAAACTTGCATTTTCTAACAAAGCTCTGAGGCTTTCACAAAACAACTGTTCTAATGCTGAGATTAAATTGCATTCAACTCCACAGTTCTGCTCCCCTTTGTGTTGGGTTACCACCCAAAAATGCAAAATCCCAATGAAGCACTCCAAAGTTTATGGTGGGATTAGAAATACAAAATGTGGAAAAGTTCTCTACCTTTGCAAGGCAATGAATGTAACCAAGACTGTCACTAAGCTCATAAAATCTAGATGAGAACTGTGAGCAGATTTAAAACCTTATGAAAAGAAACAGCATGAACGTGACCGCTGTGGGACTTCTGAGGAGCGCAAGGGGAGAGCAGGTGATTGCAAGGAGACAGCAGAGTGAACAAACCCGAACCTCAGCACCAGAGGGGAATGATATTAATCCCTCCACTGCTGCTGCTAAATTGAAAACTTGGCAACAATCAGTGCATCAATATAGCACTGTACCTGTGAAAAAAACATGAGAGGGCTGTAATATTTCCAGGAGTCGTTTTCATGAGGGTGTGAATGAAATCAGAGGTTTGGTTCATCTGTCTGCAGAGCAGATGGGGACCAGGGGGGGAAAAAGCCAGTTGGCTGCCTCTTTAAATGTGGATAAAGGCAAATTAAGAGATTGTATTTGCCACAATCTGTCTCAGGAAGCTGTCCATTAGTCCAAAGTTCTCTTTGGACACTTTAACATAAAGTCCCACAAGCTCACAGCTGTAGAGCATTTCAGCTGAGTGATGCCTTCCAAGAGCTCCCTAATCATCACAGACCATCTGGAAAACAACTGGGCCGAGCGCGGTCCGCTGAACCGAACTGGAGGAGGAGAGAGAGGGCCGGCTTCTTAGGGCGCAATAATAGAAATATAGATGTGTTGGAGGCATCTGATGCAAAAAAAAACAAAAAAAAAAAAAAAACATATTATTGCTACAAGAAAATTCTGCTCTGTATAAACACATATTTAAGAATGTTTCACATCTGATAGTCTGGTAGACTCTGTTTGATTGGGGACCAAAATTATTACATTTTCAGTTGGAGCAGTTCACTTTCACATTGCAATAGAAAAACCCGTTCCCCTCCTCACCTGTGGTGGCGCTGCACCAAAAAAAAAAAAAAAAAAAAAACAAAGGAAAAAACTCAAAAACCTCTGAAGAAAGCAGTTTGTTCACAAAACTGCTTTCTTTTGTTTCGGTTACATTTACCCAGAATTATTTGCGCTATAGTCGGCTTCCTGCTTCTGGAGCGGTCTCCGATCCGCTTGGATCCACATATGCATTTGAATCGCACCAAAGTTCACTTCAAATGAACAGAGATCCAGGTTTTTAGGTGAAACAGAAATTATATTTCCTGTTTTTTACCCAGACTTTCTAGTCAAACGAACTAGAATTCAATTAAATTGGACTAAACAGTGCTGCTGTAAATGCACTCCAACTTCCATCTGTTTTTCTTTTATTAGGAAAAAACCCCCCAATCCTTTCAGAAGCAGCCAATGTGGCTGAATGATGCACCAGGAACAGCTGATCTCAGTCAAACTCTAAACTATGAATAATAAAGTTCAGTACCGAGGCGAAGGCAGAAGCGGACGGATGTGAGCAATCAAACATGAACAAATCTGGGAAACTTTTCCTATTGACACGAGGCGATGCCTGAGATGGTGGCACACCACGATGCGACCCCCCATGAAGACAGCTGGCCTCAGACTGAACCGGCCCGACATCAGCAAAAAGGTCGGCTCATCACAGATTAATGCAGGGATTATTTGAGTCCGACAGCTTTCTCAGCATTAAATCAAAGACACCATGTTACTAAGAGGCTTTAGAAGAAAAGAATTAATTTGCTCCTTGTATGCTTTCCTTACTGGGCCCATAAACCTGGAGGAGCTGAAACTGGTCGACATTAAATCACACTAAAGTTTTCCTGTTTCAGGTCAGTTGGGATCAGTAAAATTATTTATAGTTGCCAGAATAAGGAGCGAGAGAATCTCTTTAGAGGATATTCATTTCTTCATAGAAGCAGCATTCAGCTTCTGTGCGCCACAAATCTGGCGCAAACATCCAGGAAACTGCAAAACAGCCGAAACACTGAGTTTCTACAAATCTAGACTGAAACTCCACCTGTTTAGACCAACATGATGGCACTTCACAAAATGTAATGTTTCCTGGTTTCCTGTGTTTTTCTGTTTTTACAATGTAAAGCACTTTGAACTGCCTTGTTGATGAAATGTTCTATACAAATAAAATTGATTGATTGATTTATATTCAGAAATTTTCCTTAGAATATGATAAAAACTGAAAATATGTGGTTAAAGCATCCCTAGCAAAATTAAAAAGTTGCTTGACACCGGACCTTTAGGTCTGGAGTTAAGGATCCCTTTTCCAAAATTTTCCAAATTGTTCAAACATCTGATAATTTTAATTTAGTAAACTTTTTAATTTCTTGAAAGAAATAATTTAAAAATCCATTTTATTCTTCTGACAATCAGCAAATATAAATACCTTACTTAATCCTAAATAACTTAGTCAGAAAATGTTTAACCTGAATTCGTGGAAGCGTTAAACTGCAAGAGCTCGGAAATAAATTCAGGAGAAGAATCTCATTTAAACAAGAAAATAACTTCTGGTTCTTGTTTTAAGGAGATTAAAAAACTCATTATAATGAGATTTATATCTAATTAAAACTAAAATATCACCTCTTTTAAATAAGAAAGGTTTAACAATGAAACATGTCTTGGGATTTTTAGACATCGTAGAGGAAACAGGAGGAAAAGGTGTCGCACTGATCCGCTTTATGCCTTTGTAACAAGTTGTTAAAGTCAGAGGAGCGTATTTTTATCTCTCGTTAACATGAGAAAATCTCTCATTATAACAAAACTTTCTCGAAATAACAAGATATAAAACTCGTCTTGTTATAACAAGAAACTTTCTCGTTTTTTGCATTTTGTTACACCAGAAAGTTTTCTTGTTTTACTGAGAAACTTTCTTGTTACAACAAGCTCCAGCATTTCCAAGCGGCAAGTAAATGCTTCTGTATGTCAGTGGAAAAAAGCATTTTTATGTAAATATGTGGTTTTAGCAGAAACATATGGTCTCAAATATTGGACACTCAGAAAAAAGAGCTCTCAATAAATTACAGGGAGACATTTGTTTTAAATACTGAGTAAAAATACTATAGGATAAACACCAAAAAGCATTATGTGCATTTGTAAACAAGACATTTTACTTGTTCCTGTGTGGATTTTCTCTGTGAAATTGTCTTAATTAGCACCTGGGGCAAGCAGCGACATCAGAGGGCTTTTAACTCATACATTTGCACAGACGGCTCACACACCACACAATGTTTTCTTCCTGTGCGAGACAGATGGCGGCGACCCCACAGGGACAGAGATGCAGTCTGAGCACCTCAAAGCCGCCTGCCTGCCTCCCAGTCAGCACCAAACCTCATAAAAGAGAGCAACGCAGCCGGAGACAGGCTGGATGCTGCACAGCAGATCCAGATCTGCAGTTTCCCCCTTAAATCATGCTACGCACGTTAGTGAGCGGCTAAACTACAGAGCGCTGACGGATCCGCTGAGTCAGCAATCTGAACATCCCCTCTGCAGGAAGGGTGATTAAAAATTCTCTCTGTGCTTTGCAGCTTAAAATAGGCGTAATATTAGCTAATATTTGGTGTGTGAATGACTGTGTAAGTGATTTATTAACAAATCAGTGATTTAAAAAAGAAAATAACTGTGGTTAAAATTTCTAATCAGGGACATTTGTTTACAATAATTTGCAAAACTATTTATACCCTTTGTCATATTGAAACCACAAAATTATAATGTAATTATAGCAACAAAGAGTAGCACAGGGCTAAAGTGAAAGGAAAGTAAATCATGGTTTTTACATGTTCGTCAGATAATCATCGAAAAGCGATTCCTGCATTTGTATTTAGCAGCTTTTGATAAACCAAACCAAAATCTAGATTCTAGCACAAATATCTCAGTACACTTAAAATAAGACAAAAGTAGTACAAGTAACTTTTCAGCAAGAAACAGGAGCGTCTTTCAAGCCAATAATATTGATCTAATTTAATTCAACTGGGAGATCATTTCACTTATAACATTTCTAACATGTTATAAGTTAAATAATCTGCCAGTGGGAGAAGCACTTTTTCTTCAAAATTAAAGAACGCACCAAAAGGAGGAAACGGTTTAGCAACCAGCCTTTCTAGCAACAGAATCTGATGCCATTTTTCTTTGCATTTCTAATAAATCCACAGTATTTTATGTTCTAATCTGTACAGTGTTTTATTGTTATTGTTAATTTTCCTTTTATAAATTCGACACTTTTGGAACTTTTCTGTGAATCTACATCTCTTTATGCACCCAAATGTACAGTTTGGGGGAAAAGCTGCACTTTGTGTCTTCTTCAGAGGTTTTTGTGTTGTTTCATTCACTGGTTCTTGGTACAGCGCCACCACAGGCGAGGAGGGGAACAGTTGTTTTGACACACAGCATTGTGAAAATGTAACTTTTGTCCCCCAATCAAACCAAACTGAATCTTAAGCTCCTTTGGGAAGAAGAATATTAAAGACTCCTAGATTTTTGTTTGTATAAAGATTGGAAAACCATGTCCTTTAATACTTACTTCATAATGTGTTAGTCTGAAACATTACATTGAAAAGAAGCATGAAGACATTTCCAAGGGTATTCATACTTTGCAAGGCACTGTATGTTCAGCTGATTAAAAGATTATTTCATCTTTTAATGCTTTTTTAAAGGTCAGCCAACATACAGCAGAGGGCTTTCCTTACATAATATACTTAAAAGGTCACACAAAAACCTTCATTATCTCTCGTATTAATCCACACCGACTCGAGTGACACATAAGTAATAAGGGGACTCTTACCCTCAAGCGAAAATCAATATCATGTTTAACTTGGAGCAGCCACATGTTTACTGTTTTCACCCAGTAAATCCTCTCTGCTGTGACAGAGATCCTCAGGTCCAAAACAGACTCCAAATCGTTCTCACCTAAGACTTTTAAAGCTCCTCAAAGTCACTCAAACAAGACAAAAATGTCAGCGTGACAAAACAAAACCATCTACGGGTGTGAGTGATTTTGGTTTTGTTAGTGTGACAAAGTTTTAAGAGAGTGATTTGCCTCCCATCAGATGCATGCTGGAACAAGCCGTAGCTATGGTAACAACAATAAGAGAAACTGGATTTTCTTGTTCCCTTCGTGATTTATTTCAAGTCCTGTTTTTGACGTTAGGAGCCAGAGTTGGGTAAGTCTTGTGTATAGGTGTATTGTTACAGATTTAATAAAAAGACACATAATGTGTCAGAAGGACCTCAGGTTATCTGCAGAGCAAAGGATGAATTTAGATTGGTAAGAAAAAAAGTTATGTGATATCTACAATAAAACGCTACAGGACTTTTGCCTTTTTGTGACATGACTATCAAACGTGTATTTACCTATCATAAACAGGTTATGATAGGTTTATGGGTGATACAAAACATATCCATTACATTCTTTGCACAAAATCATTCTTAGATAATGAGATTTTAGTCTGCTCAGTTCTGCCTATTTCGAGCTCCTTTCAGAATAGGCCGTTTTAGAGACTCTGTCACTTTAAATCGTTGGCCACGCCCCCTAATTCAACGTTTACACTCACACGTGAAAAGAGATGTGTAAATACACAACCATACATCTTTGAAAAGCAAAAGTGGAGCATCCTGCACAACCAACAAGAATGCAGAAGTGGTTTCTGGACAACAAAACACTTGACTTTTCCAGCAGCCATTGTACAGTGAATATAGCGGTAAAACCATCTGACCAAACGTGCTGAAGCTCCACTTGGGTTGCTAGGTAACGGGGTGCAACTTGACTGGGGTTGCTAAGTAACGGCACAGTGTCCATCAAACTAGTCATGGCTTAAAATCAGTTTAATGTAGAGTCCAAACTGTGAAAACGTATGCCAGTATTAAAATAAATTAAAAATCTACATGCTTTCCTCAACCTTATCTGGATTTTTGTCCCAACAATTGGATCTCTCTCAGTTTCAGTGATGTAACTGAGTTTTCTTGTTACATAATAATGTCTGATATAAGGCTCGGCTCGGCTCACTCCCTGCAGAGAAGAGGGGAGCCTTACATGTCTAGCGTAACAGTCTGTCTCACAGTAAAAAAGGTTCACAGGGACTCATCATCTCTGGTTTGAAGGATGAACACCGAGGCTTCCAGCTATTCCTAGATTTCAGGTAAAGCTACAAAGAGAATCAGTTCAAACCGGTAGACAGCAACGAGAACCGATGTCGGCGCAGCCGTGACTGATTTTTTTGTTCACTTTGTCTAACAAGTACCCTATGGTGACATCCTGGAGTATTCTGCAGACTGAAAAGATCTCTAATTTCACTGAAGCTTCAGATTTATGTCCTGAACATAAAACTACAGTAAAAGAAATTAGTGAAGTCAAAAACAGAAACATAATTATCAACGTTTGATATCAAACTCGAGGCTCGGGGGCCAAATCTGGCCCGCTGTAGCTTTTTATGTGGCCCTTTAGGCTCTAAATTACACCAATGAGTCCGTCCAGTTTTTTATAAAGCTGCACTCCCTACATTTTTTTCTGATTTTTCTGACATTTTTTCTCAAAATTGGCCAAAAACATTGGGTTAAAGTGACTGCTGCGTCAACCTTACTTTATGTCAAGTTATAGTCTGATCAGTGTGAAAAGATGTTCAATATTATTTAATTTTAAGAAGCTCTTATTGAATGCTGAAACAAACAGCTGTTTACTGATATTTTAACAATTTAATGTGTTTTATCAATGCATTCTGGCTCAACAGGCCCCGATCTTTGATATGGGCCAAAATGAAAATGAGTTTGACATTCTGGTCTACAGGAACAGCTGCAAGTACGGTGAAAATAACCTTTCAGATTTACAAAGATGTGCAAAATTTCCAAAAAAAATAATCATTTAATGCACATAATGAAGATAAAAGAATAAAATCTAGTAAAAGATATATGTGAATTAAGACTGAAACGATTAATTGGTTATTGAAATAATCGTCAACTAAAAAAAGACCATTTACTGAAAGAACAACGTACTAAGTCCAGCTGTATAATAATCTAAATCCTGACAACACAGAATTTGTTTAATTGACACAAATAAGCCCAAGCCCATCTCAGTCCACACATCTAAATCCAATTAAAATCTGCCGAGTGGGATTAGGACTATGGAGATTTATCAGTAATCTCTTTCTCTGCATGTTCCAACTTTTGGTTCACAAACCTTCAGCTGTGCAACCGGTGAGCGTTGGTCTTCAAAGCAGAAAACAGAGCAACAACTGAACAGAGATATGCTGCATGTATTTTCTGGTGAGAGATAAATTATGCAGAAGTAAGGTCCACAGAGTAAACTTGTAGAATATTTATATTTTATATGCCAGTTTATCCTTATGATGATAAACTGCTCAATGGAAGCCGAAAAACAACAACCAAACACAAACAACCTTCAGTTCACTCAGGTGTGCTTATTATTCTGCCCTTCAGTATTATAAACAACACAACAGCTATCTCATCGTATACGTTTAACTCTTATTTCCAAAACAGAATTAAGGAAGCCAAAACATCAAACCGGAAATGTATCCGGAGATTCTTCCTGTAAAATCCTAATTGGAGTCAACGTATTCAACCAATTTTCTAAAAACGCCCAGACAGAGAATCCTACTTCCATATCATGACAGACGTCTTATATCTCATTTCAAACTGCAACAAGATGTTATCAAAATGTTGATTTTTGTCATTATGAAAAGTAAAATGAAGAGTAAAATAGGTCTCAAACGATTAATTGGATTAATCGTGATTAATCTGAAGTCATTAATCATGATTAGTCGCATTAATCATGATTAATAAATTATGTAAATGATCATCAATTAAGTTAGTAATTAATTAAATGTGAACTGGCGCATACAAACTACAAAAAAAGGCCATTTCATAACCAATTAGAGCAGTAATTAACCCAAAACCGTCATATGTATGTATATATACTTTCCATTCAAGACTTGTGTTCTACCCAAAACTTGGTTCAAATACTGTCACAAAAACAAAAATCCCTATTAATCACATTTTGTTATCCAATTATTAATCAGTTAATCCAAAAATTGATCAAGAGTACATGAAGGAATGCAATCTTTTTTTAATTTCAGGCAATACAATTTGTATTATTTAAGGAATATATTCTGCATCCCTTAATGTATTTCTAATATTATATAAAAAGGCTTAAATGAAAAATTTGAAGAATGTGCCACTTTTTAAAAATCGTAAGGATAATCGATTATTAAAATAACTGTTAGTCCCTAGAGTAAAATAATCTGGGAAAAGATCTACTGTTTCTGAAACAATCCAGTTTTTTCTACAGGTTTTCTTCTCTTCAGTGGCAGACCGCCCAACTAGAGATGATTGAAAAGAAGCAAAGTTCAACGAAAGTCCACTGTCTGTGCTCCAAAGTTTTAATCTGCCGTATCATCCCCAGCAACAGAAACATTGATCCACAGGGAGGATGTCAGTTACTGTAATGTGTGATTTATTGTTTGAGCTTGCTCAGACCCGAGCAGCAGAATGGACACGTAGAATTCATTATTATTTGATTTACCAAGAATTTTATTAGCTGTGACAGGATCTAAAGCTGCCAGCTTAACAACTTGAATTGGTGCTTTCAAGAAACGCGTCACAACAACAACTGCTCGGCTCCTGCTTCTGCTTTCTCCTCAATGAGTAAACCTGATTTATGGTGAGATGGCTGCAGGTAGGCAGGCATTCATAGTAAAAAAGACTTTGATGGTTTTTTACTGTAGGGGAATAACATATGTACGTATGTGCGTACTGATAAGCAGACCTTTACATTAGGACAGTAATTTTTTAAAAGTTGACCCATTATTTTTCCTTGAATAGGTTAGGATAGGACTGCACAAAACAGGTTCATTAATTTTTTTGCCCAAAATTATTCGCATTCTGCTCAGTTTTGCCTATTTTGAGCTCCGTACACCTTTGAAAAGCAGAAGTGGAGCCTCCTGCACAACCAACAAGGATGCAACAAGTAGTTTCTGGATGGTACTTTAACAACAAAACACCTGTCTGTTCCAGTAGCCATTGTGCAGTACATGCAGCTGTAAATCCAGCTGACCAAATATGCTGGACTTTGCTTTGGTTGTCAAGTGATGGGAAGCCTCCTGATGTGTGACATTACACTCAAAAGGTTTTGGAAATGGCTCTTTTCCAGACACCAAATAAGTTTAACTTATTGCCAAAAACCATCAGGTTGTTTTTTTAAGTGCTTGAGATGTTTTTAGAAGCACATTGTGAAAATGTGACATTTGCATAATAGGTCCTCTCTAAATTTACTCTTAAGCTTTAAATTAATTACATCACAACATCAACCAGAACAAAGAGCAACTGAACACAACAACTTTTAAATGTGCAGTCAGTCAGTGTTGATCTTCAAAGGTGAAAATAAACCAGAAACTAAACACGAGGGTGAGTCCCTCGTGTTTAGGGACTCACCCTAAACACGAGATGCCCTGGAGAGACTTTGGCGTCCTGTTTCTATTCTGAGTTAAATTCTACGGAGTAACTATAATTTACATCGTAATTTATCCTAACAATGGACTCTCCGAAACAATAAAGTGTCTTCAAAGCAAGCTGCCAAACGGTCTTTAAATGAAACATTAAGAACTGGACTGTAATAAAACTAGTCTTCAGCTCAGCCACAGGCTTACTTATTAGCAACCCGTTCTTCAAAACAAGGCAGCAGCTATCTCAAGCATTGCTCGAAGCAATTAGCACTGTACGGTGAGTTTTGTTCTCTTCTTTAATTTCCAAACAGAATTAATGAAACCAAAATAGAAAACCGAGAGAGGAACTGGCACCAACGTGCACCTGTTTATTCTCAGCATAATTTCTGTAACTACTTCCTGCATCCACGCAGCAACATAAAACCTAATTGCGACGAATACCATGCCAACACAACAATCAGGTTTTGTGCACCAAAACATCAATTTCTGCAATACTTCTACAGCTCAATAACCTTTAAAGGTATAACCTGACAAATATGCAAGTGTATTTATCTAATTTAGACTGCAGTTTGAAAAACAGTCATTAAAATGCTGTTTTGGTTACAGAGAAAAACAAGCTGGACTTTAACATTTAACTGCAAAATGCAGCAGCAGCGAGATGATCCACAGAATAGGATATTGGCTGAAATGATTAATCAGTTTAATCAATTATTCAAATAATCATCAGCTAATTTAGTAGTCGATTAATTAAAAAAAGGCCAATTGCTGACAGAATAACTCCCAGTAGTAAATAAGCCAAAAATGCACAAAATATGCACATTTGGCAATTCAGATTTAAAAATAACAAACCCGTCTGTAAATATGTTCCACCCAAAACTCCTCATCAAACGACAGTTTTAGCTTCACACAATTCAAATTCTCCAACTTAATTAACCTTTGTTACTTTTTTAATTGGTTAGTCCAAAAATAAACAGATCAGCCCAACACTAAAGACCTGAGCTATTCACAAAGTTGATGTTAGAAGTACTTTCTTTTACTAAAAATAATCAAGCGTCTGCTAAAGGAATGCTACGTTACTGCATTTTAAGCAATAAAATGTTTATATTTTATTTTTTTAAAAAGTAATTTAATTATTTGTATAAATAAACAAATAATGTATTTCTAATATTCTATAAAAAGGCTTAAATTAAAAAATGTGATTAATCGGATTAATATGATTAATCGACAAAATGATCAACAGATTAATTGATAACTACAGTAATTATTAGTTTCAGCCCTATTTTGACTACGTGAAAACCACAGCGGCAGAAGGTTTAGAGGTAGTTAATTGGCCGCAGGTTTATTTGTAGTGAAGAAGTGTTATAGATGCCTGCTAAAAGCCTAGAATTGGTGCTTTGAAGCTTCTCCTCAAATTACTGTGACTCCTCTCTCCTCGGTGAGATACACTGAGCTGGTTAAGATGGCAGTAATCACTTTTGGATGCTGAGGCACTTTGACAAAATTAAATCTGACATTTTGTACTGAGGCATACCACTAAAAGAGGAGCACATTTTCACCGCTTCAGGTGCCCAAAATGTTTCCTTCATTTCTGTGTAGGAAGTTCTATCCAATTTGCTTAAAGCCAGTCACAATCAACCCAGAAAGCAAGAAAACCACATTTGTCTTAGGAAAGCAGTAAACCTCAGCTGGTTTATTTAAGATGAATCTGCTTCATTCAAACCTGCATGTTTGTAGTAGAAGCTTAGGGGAGGCCATGTTTCTAGTTTGCACTGTCACACTAACAACCTGTAACTCATCCCTGCTAGCACGCAGCATCAGAGGACAGACTGCGTCAGCACAATCTGCTACTTGATGCTCACACTGTGTAACCTGATGGTAACAGCCAACTCACAGAGCCAGCATGACAACACACCAGATCTTCTGCTGCTGCAGAAAGCACAGATAGAAATGGATGTAAACGTACTGCTTTCTTCAGTGATCGATTAGAGATCAGCTGATAACTGGAACTGGATGAGCTTCAGTTTGATTGGTCCAGCTGGAAACTCAAAAATCTGACTGTTTTCTGAACAATCAAATGCAGTTGAAACAATTAATCGTGATTAATCGTTTATTGAAATACTCGCCAATCGATTAATTGTTGACATGACTCAAAAATAGGCTGTTTGCAGAAAGAACAACACACTAAGACTAGTAACTAAAGCCAAAACTGTACAAAAATATTTAAATTTTTCATTGAAAATAAAAAATCTAGTCTAAATATCTTAGTACATTTGAAATAAGTCAAACGTATCTCACAGGTAACTTCATTAAGATATTGGAGCTTATTTAAATCCTTAATATTGATAAAAAAGTACTAGTTACACTGGTAGATTATTCCACTTATTGAACTTGAACTTTTTCATCAATATTAGTGAATCATTTACTTAAAACCAGCTCTTTTCTCTTAATGAAGTTACTTGTAAGTTAGTTTTGTCTTTGCACTAGAAACAAGACCATAAATGGTAACGTTTTGTGGTTTTGCAGTGAAGATGGATGAATCTCTAGATTATTTGAGGATTTAAAATTGTTTCACCTTCCTTACATTTTAAAAGGTAGTTACAGTCATAACTTTATGATACTGGGAAACACAAAATCGGTGACAAAGTAATAAGGTCCTACTGAAAAACCCGAGGCACATCCAAGGCTTATCCAGCTGTCAGCAGGAGTTGGAGACTTCTCAGAGGATTTTATTGGCAGCCTTGCATAAAACCTCAAAATGTCCCACAGACTGTCCAAGTCGCAGTTTTCTCATAAACCTGTCAGCAAATCTCCTATCAAAACAATGAGTCACACTGAAATTAATAGTCTTGACACAGTTTTATGACTTAACGTCGAGAAAAAGACAATGATTACGGCACACTGGGCCGTGCCTGCAGCCATCTTTATGACTCTGGCTTTAGTGACCACATGACTGGGACTCTGTTGAGTAAAACACTGGAGGGGGAAACCAAGCAAACAAGCTGGAGAAAAGTGTCAGAAATAAAACACTCACCACCAGATCAGGGAGGCATTTGTCACATGTAAGCTGATATCTGTGCAGGTTTTCAATTAGGCTTCGGTTATTTCCTTATAAGCTCTACAGGAATAAATTAGACACATGGCGACTTGTGCTGCTAATGAGCCGCAGGACAAATGAAGACATTAAGAGAGGGAGTCGCTAGAAGGCACCGAGATGCATCACAATCCAATAAAACTGCGACGTGTTTGCTTGCTAGATTATGCTGCAGAAAGAGTGGCTTTATGACAGCTTAACAGAAGAAGTGAGAAAATTATTTTTGCTGCTCATTCTTCGTCCAACAGCGCACCTCAGGCTGGTGCTGGATGTGAAAATCCCTCCTTCAAACTTTTAGAGACTTGTTTAAAATTCAGCTGATGCATGAAACAAATCGTTTTTCACTCGCCAAAACGCAGCATGCATGCATCATCGGGCTGGGCCAGAACCACACTGATCGGCTAATGAATGTGGCGCTCCCTAAAACTGTTTTGCACAGAGAATCTGTGATAAAATAGGGGATATGAAATTACTGGCAAACTGCCACATGAAGCTCAGGAAGTCAGAAAGGATTCAGTGGGGATAACAAAGCATAATATCCTTCATTTTTCATATCACTGATGCAGCGGCATTACAGTATTTTGGCAGATTTGACTGCTAAATATCAAGGAAGGGTAAGTTTTTCCTAGAAAATATGCAAAATAACATCCTTCACTCACATACTAGGATCTGAAGGACAGATTATGAATTAGCACAGAATAAGACCACAATGTCAAAGAGAGAGTAGAAAATAAAATATGTCTTTACTGAACCATAAACTGAACATCATGCAGCTAAATGCAGATTATGTGGATCCAGGGGTGGGCGATATGGACTTAAAGTTTTATCATGACATTTTGTGTTACTACTGTGATAATGATAAAAGTGATTTATTACTTCCTTTTTAGCAATCATAGCCTCACAGACATGATTACTGCTCTTGTAAAATGTGACCATTTGTAAAGAAGTGTGATTCATGCACACAGTAACTGCATTTAATCATATTTTCATATTTATTCATACTATCATTGAAAAAACAGTGAAGAAAATAGTAACAATCCTCACACCGTCTCCCAGCATCTGAACCTCTTCAAAGTCTCGGGTTAAACTTTATTTTTCTTGGAAATATGCCCACATCATGGAGAAAGTTATCTTTGTTTCAAGAACGACTGCTTCGGGAACCTCGGTCAGAAACAAGAAGGATTTGCAGAAAAACTTCGCTGGATTGAGCGGTCAATTCCTTCCATCTATGGCAGCGATGGACACAGCAAAGAGATAAGCTGCAAATAATGCTACAATGAGAATAAACTTTATTTTAGACATTAATTTATTGTTTTGATACCACGAGCATCGTCCCTCCTGCTGTGTTAGCTTGAGTTTAGCTGCTTGAGAACATAAGCATTAGTGATTAGTATAACTATTACACCAACAGTTTGGGATTGGTGCTAGCTAACTCACAAACTACATTGAAGAAGCCTTGTTTGTAAGACATTAATTCATATTCTGGCACCATTTAAGGATGTGAGGCAGGATGGACGAGTCTTTTGTTGTTGTTGACATATTTTAAGGAAAAACTTTCTGCTACCCAAGCTACAGAAACGGCTGAAGAAGGTGGAGTGGAACGCCTTTTAAGAGCATCATATGTCCACTTTAAACTGGGCAGTTTTTCAGTGTAGACCAAGCTTTTAAGCACAGTGGCCAATAGATTTATGGTTAAGCTTCAGGAACAGCCCTGAACTCAATCTTATGAAGAATAATTGAATCTGCTTGAAAGCCAGAACAAAGGATTTTGTAAGGGAAGACTCATTCCAGTGGTTGATGAAAATGCATATGGGATTCATGCACATCATGGGTGCAGGGTTTTCCTCAGTGTATTATAAGTCTGGCGGTCAACAGGCTTTACTTGTGCACCCACCAGGCTTAGAATTGATTACATTTTTTTTTATGTTTGCATTTTTTATATACTTTATAGTTGGTGTTCAGGTATTAATCTTTCAATAACAAGTAATTATGGATATTTTCTAATTCCCTCTCAACTTTAAACATGTTTTAAGTCAAAAATACAACGGCTGCTGGATGAACGACTGCCCGGCCCCCCAACCACCAAGCTTAGCAAATTTTCTGGGGGAAACCTTGGGGTGTATGTAAACTTCTGACCAGCTCGGTGGCCAACAGCAAGCAGAAAATATGTGCAAAAGTGGGTCAGTGGACAGAACTTACATGTGTTACATTAGTTCAACAAGAATGATACACAAGAAACGTTAATGAAGGGAGGCTTTATACACACTTTCATGGTATGAAGATTGCTATTTTCCAGAAAGATTAACAGCCACTGACAGTATGCAGTGTTTTGGGCTGTCCCAGAAGAAAGAGGATCATTATGAAAAGATCTCGTCAATTGTTGGCTTCAAAAATGTGGCCCCAGGTCAAACTGTCAGAACGATTTAAAAAGGGCTCTTTCATTGGTTTTGGAACAAAAAAAATCCTTTAAATACAATTTCAACAAAACTCAGGATGGAGTTACTGCAAAGTCACAACAGCAGAAACCTTCTGCAACAAACCAAAAAACCAGAATGCAGCACAAAACGACACACGATCAGAAAAGCTGCTTGCACTTTGAAATGAATGCTCTGGATTCCAGACAGCAGAGGTGCATCATCACAGGGATTATTGGTGCCATTTACCTTTTAACAGCACTGAATGCATGCAGTAAGCATTTATTTGCTCCAAGCTGCAAAGGTTTGCTTGCGCCAAACTTATAAAGTAGTGAAATCTCATGTAGGTGCTTTAAAATGTCATTCTATAAAAAATAAGAAAATTTCTGAACTTCAAAAGTTGAAAATTTGGAAGAAAAAAGTTCTCAGAAATGTTTAGATGGATCTCTGAGTTCCGAAAGTTGCTATTTTTTAAATGAATCTCAATTTTTTTTTTTTTTTTGCAGAATATTATTCTTGTTAAATAGAAAATGCACATGAGGTTCACACAAATTTTCACATGTATGCTTTGAGTCACATGAAAAAGCCCATGTATTGATGTGTTTTTGGAACATTTCATGGTAAAAACACACCTGATTTTCATGTTTTCACATGTGCTACACTAAAATCAAGGTGAAATAAATGATAATAAATTGAGTTAAATTAATAGAAATATTAAATGTTTACATTTTAACAGCACTGATTGCATGCATTTAACATTTTTACACATTTATTTGCTCTAAGCTGCAAAGGCTTGCAGCTTATAAAGTTGTGTAATTGTATGTAGGCGCATTAAAACATCATTCCAAACTTTAGCACAGCATTCAAACCCCAACAGCGAGAATAAATTATGAAAACAGAAAACATATTAATCTGCAAACAGCTCCAAGTAGGACAGGAACCCTGGTCTGTCTGGTACTTGCACCATATTTCTGTGTAATCATTAACTTTGCGATAGCCTCCTACTGCAAAGAAATAGGGAGTAAAGGTCCAGCATTTATAACCTTTCACGAGTTTACTGCCAGAACAGAGCCCGGTTTCACAAGCAACATGCAGGCGAGTGGAAATAGATACATTTCTGTTCGGTAATCAAGCTGCATGGGAACGGTGAAGTGGTTTAATTCTTTTACTCAGTGTTTGGGTAAAGGTGTAATGGGTGTGTGGTTTGTAGAGTAAAGTTGAACTTACTTGATAAAGCATCTTGCACCTTCAAAGGTAAATCCCTCTTCCCATCCAGTGGGTAGGTCTGTGTGATGAGGAAATAAAGATAAAATAAAATATGTCAACATAGTTCTGAGGAAACGTGTTTGGATACGAAATCTCAGGCTGCTAGGGCTGTAGTGATACAATAATCTCACGATACGGTACAATACACAATATTCTGCTCATGATGCGATATATATTGCGATATTCAGCAAACGATACAATTCAATACACTTTTGCGATTTTCTGAAAGATTTTAGAGGGACAGAGTGATTTTGGTGACATTTTGACTGTTATAGACTTGGATTGAATTAAATTAACTGAAAACTGATTAAAAGCACCAACTACACAATACCGGGCTCTGGTTGGACATGGACACAGACTTAAAGTCGACAGCTGGACAAAATGAATCAAATAAGTGTTGAGAAGACATGTTTCTTTTAATTGAAACAGTACAAACTGTAGTTTACATGCGTTTGTAAAGTAGATAAAGTGGACCAAGTACCTGCTCTGAATAGTTTGATACGTTTTTAACCTTGACACTTAACATCTGAAGGAATCGCCCTAAGCCTGATGACCTAATCACTCTCCCGGCGAAGCAAGCAGTGAGTGAGCAAGGTGACAGTTGGATGTTACGATACTTGCGGATGAATATCGATTTTTTTCCTAGGAAAGAAAATATCGATATATATCACAAAATCGATATTATTACACAGCCCTACAGGCTACATTTCACAACTTTATAGTAAAAGATTTTAGATGCTTTCTCTCTCTTTTGTATTGTGAAAACTGATTCCAGGCAGAAGTGTTAACATTTAAAAAGTTAGACTAAACTGCTAAAAAAATTCCTATATAATAGTATTTAATAATTTGACTGAGATGCCACAGAATCTCAGCCAAAGAGTCCAGAGATTCTTTGGCTGTGCACTGCAAAAACACAAACTTTCACCCAGCGATTTTGGTCTAGTTTCTGATCTAGTTTATGTTAGTACCCTTGAATTAACTGACATACAAGTACCTTTTCAGCAAGATATAGGAGCTTTTTTAAGTAAATAATTCCATACTATTAATAAAAAAAAACTGTTAGCTCCACTGGCTGATTATTTCACAAGACATTTTTTTCTGTTTATTTCAAGTGTAATACAAAGTTTGAATCAAACTAAACCAAAATTACTTGGTAAGCTTTTCTGAAGAATTGGTTAACGTTAGAGATGCACCAATTCCAGTTTTCTAACCGATCACCAATATCTGAAATACGACAAAGTACTAGGGCAGTGTAGAAAGAAAGAAAAAGTAGTAGTAAATTTCTACAAAAAATCTCAGACATTTTCTATAAAAAAACATTTCTATTTTTTAAGACACTAAAACTATTTAATTTTTACTCTAGATCATCATATTGTGAGAATCACAATTTCCAAGTTTTATTCAGCTTATAAAATAAAAGTAAAACTCTAGTTCCTGTTAGTTTTAGCATCTGTGCTTTTTAACGTTTACACTTTGTTGGACAGCAGCTTCTTGGAACACAAATATAGCATATTTCAAGGTATGTATCAATTATTTTTATTATTCTTGACTTTAAAACAAAACAAATATTTCAATTCAGCTTTATTTTATTCAACCAGCAGTACCAAACTCAAGATTTATTCACTAAAATAACAGGATAATAGAAGCATGTTTCTGCTACAAACTGAAAATGAAAACATTGGACTGTGTTCTTCCTGCTAAAAATGTCAATAAACAGTTATAAATAAAGTCGCCTGCATGAGTCCCTGAAGACTCTGTGGCTGTTTTTGAAATGTTTAAAGCTGAATGCAAAAATGCCACACAACAGGAAGCGGAAAGCCAAACAAAAACTAACAAACAGCACACCATGCTCCAACTCCTTATGTTGCTTCTTACATAAACATAATCGCTTCTCCTTTCACATGCCTAATTTAGGCAGGAAATCTGCTTTATGCGACATTTTAAACTAACTTAGTGGTTCTTGACGCAGTAAAACATTTGTACAAACGAATCAACATTTTATCCGCAGGCGGAGTGATGCCAGCTAAAACTGATATTTGCAGTTCTACAACAGGAGCGGATGTCTGATTAATTGCAATATTTAAAAGGGAAAACCCATTAACAGTGTGTTTTCAGGAAACCAAGAGGTAAATACTTTTACAGGAAATCAATTATCGTTAAACCTGGAACACTTACTTACAGACCGAGTAGAGACGGGAGAAAACTATGATGTCAGTGAGCATTAGGAGGGATTTTCCATCTAAACATGTTCTAATAAATCCCAAATCAATTCTACTCTGCCTCACAAAACCTCTTTAGTTTGATTCGAAAATTCTGGAGGAATGTTTATTAAAAGTACTTTTAATATGCAACAATAAAAAATGTGTGTTTTCCTTTTACATTGTTAATGTATTTCTAATACTGATCAAGTGGTTGAATAAAAAAATCTGCAGAATACAGTAATTTTTGTATCCATTAATTTGATTAATTGTCTAAATATTTGATAGAATAATCGATCACTAAAATAAAAGTTAGTTGCAGCTCTGCTCATCTTTAATAGACTTCCTCACAAGTGACATATAAAAAAATTTATTCTTATCACTGAACTGTAAATTAATCATAATTCCAAATGTATTTATTTATGCTCTCTTTGAACAAACAGTGGAGTAAATACTAAATCCTGGTAATAAAGCCTGTTTTGTTGCCAGTTCAAATATAATTAGTCGGTATTTATTGCTGACATAATAAATCAAACTTATCATAATAAGAAATTCAATAAAGATACGACAAACTGCCTTTCTGCAGGGAGTCTGCATGTTCTCCCTGTAGTCTGATAAAGTTTGAGTTCCCGGTTAGCCGGTGCGTTTTGGACTGGGAGTTCAGCCCGTGGAGGAGTTTTCACACTCGCCTCATAGTCACGCAGCACGCTGGTTTGTTTTTATTTTTTTACAGCGATACAATGCATATCAAATGCTTTGTCTACTTAAAGTCAGGTGGAGTTGCATTGCAGCCACATGAGGATCAGAACAACTTATCCTGTTGAGCTCGGGCAACCAAAACCGTTTCTGTGGCGCTTATTAAAAACTCAATAGACACGAAATGGAAGAGCTACTAAAGCCACATAAAGTAAATCTCCCGTTTGTCCCCCTACGTCCAGCAGCAGAGATGCTGTGCAGAGGATCTAGCTCATCATGCAGGGCCGGTCCAATGCTGAATGAGGCCTTGATCAGAACATGTTCTAGGGGCCCCTCTTGCCGCTGCAAACATCAGCACCACTAACAGCATTTAACCATTTAGTGAAATCTGGGAGAGCGGGCCTACTTTAATTGACCAAGCAGTCAATTATAGTTGTAGTTAACTAAAAGGTTTTTTGTGAACAAACGGAGCTAAAACTCAAAGATTAAACTCGCAGCATCAAATTGTTGCTATGGTAACAAAACAATCTAACTATGAAGATTGTTCTTTGAACTTTTACAAAGTAAACTTGCCATCTTCTTAAAATCTTAAATTTAAATGTTAATTTAAAATCTTTTAATTTATCTAGGCTGGAACCATTAAATCAAATTTAACAGCGTTGATATTCTCTTAACAATTCTATACAAATTAGACGGCGTTTATTTTCTATTCAGTGAAAACAATCATCTGTTGTTGCTACCAGCTGTCTGCTGTCACAGAAACTACTTAAACACTCAGAAAGTTTTAAAATATGTCTGCAAAACTATTTACATCATGCAAAGTATTTTAATAAGTAGTGGTGGAATGCATGTTACTGAACTTAATTACATCTTTTATGCATCTGTACTTTACAGAAGTAGATTTAATTGTGGGTACTTTCGACTTTTACTCCACTACATTTTACATTAAGTATCTGTTGTTTCCACCTTTATTATGTTTATTTATATATGTGTTGCGTTACAATCACGTCACATTGCGTTTATTAGTTTGAAAACGTTTAAAAAACAGCTTTCAGGCCCAAGTTTTGAAAATGAAGTCAGGAAATTAAAATATTGTTCACTTTTATTGACCAGTTATAAGGTTGAATATAAAGTATATTGTAACTGTGGCCAGGGAAATAACCAGAGTCTAATGTCCCTTTTTTCAAGGCAGACGTCTTTTACCTGAATGTGTTTAGTGCAGCTGAAATAATTAATTGGTTTTGCTTTGTGTTAAATAAAAACTTTGCAAGGTATAATCATTCCTGCTTTATTTGGCCTCCTGGCGTTTAACTCTGCAAGTCATTCCTGAAATTTTGATCCACAGGATCACAAGTTTAAGTGTAAACTTTGTCACAGAGAGTAAACACATTAAAAGCATGCATAATTTGAAAGATTGTTCTTTAAAATGGCACAACATTATTGATCTACTAAGCAAAATATACAAAGAAACTTACTTTCACTCAAGTAAAACTATAAATGTAGTACTTTTACTTGAGTATAATTTTATCTGTTTATTTATACTTTTACTTAACTACTGTAATTGGGTATTTTCTCCACATCTTCCCATAAGTAATTTGAATTTTGGTACATTTTGTGGAAAGGTTTAGCAGGAAAACAAAATGTAAGTTTTTGCAGCATGATGACAAAATATTAAAACCACTAGTAGAAGAAGTAAGTACTCTTAGTCTCTTAATTATTAGGATTATTAGGTCCTTATAATTAGGAAAACAGGAGTTTAAAGGCGATTACTAATGAATATATCATGTTGCACCAAAAAGAACAGCAGGAACTGATTTCACTGTCAAATACAGTGATTTTACAGGAATATCTCATACAGAGAGGCTTTGTTATAAAATGGAATATCAAAGCCGTTGTAGATAGAAGAAAAAAGAGTATTCGTAAGTTTCCACAAAAAAGTCATGATGCTTTTGGGTTACCGTATTTTCTGCACTATAAGGCACACCTTCAATAAATGGCCTATTTTAAAACTTTTTTCATATACAAGGCACACTGCAGTATATATTATAATATAGGCGCATTATAAATGCGCATAGAATAGATGCTACAGTTAGGGTTACCTAACGATTTTTTCCGTACTCTACAAATGTGGATGTGTAATAGTAAAGAAATGGTCCCTGAGTACATTATATAGTAGGCCGCCCCAGTCATTGTTTCACTCACGGTGTTGGTGTTGCGATATTGTGCCCAACTGCTTTCTGGGTAACACAATGTATAAATGTATAGGGGCTGGTCCCTTGGTTACCCTATCGAAGCACCCCGCATGAATGTCTAAAGCCACTTTGTTGACATAAAGAATGTCAATAAAACAGTCCGACTCCAGTCGGCGAGGAGAGCCTTCCGCGACTGGGCCGGGGCGTCGCCGGACGATGGTCACCCTTCTCCGTTCGCGCACAGCATGTTTGTGAAGAACATGGTGCTAAATGACCTGCAGGCGACCTGATTATCAGGTCGGTAGGTAGATAGGTCAGTAAAACTTTAACAAACCAGCGTTCTGACAACTATCCCAGCATGCACCACGCGCTTCTTCTTCTACTGGCGAAAATGAAGTCGGCAGCTGCTTACCTTAGTTCCTAGACCTGTTGTGGCTCAATATTGGTCCATATATACGTAACACACACCGGATTATAAGGCGCACTGTTGGCTTTTGAGGAAATTGAAGGTTTTTAGGTGCGCCTTATAGTGCGGAAAATACGGTACATTTTCAATTTGTCAAGTTCACATATCTTCTTATTTTTTAAGAAAAATTCTGAGATTAATCTCTAATTTTCTGAACTTTTTGGCGGAAATTAACTTTTCCTGTCTATAATGGCCCTAAATCACTTTAGTATTGATATATTCCAGCCTACCAGCCAGATTAAAGCGCTGTGGATGTTGATGTAAACACAGCTAATCCCACAGGAATTCAACGTTTAGCGATGGGCTTACGTATTTCTTGATCTTTCAGAAAACACATAAAGAGTAGCTTACTCTTGATTACACACTAATTGTTTGTACCGTCGCTTTATAAATTCTCAAGTTACATTCGCAATCGATTAATCTTAGAAATTGTATTGAAAAACTTGGATATTTCTGAACTTAAAAAGTGAAAAGATTTTGACTTTTGAATCAGAATTTTTCACATTTTTTCTAGATTTATGAGCTCAATCGAAAGAAATAAAATGTTTTTTTCCTAGCAATTTTTTTTACTTTTCAGACTCAAAATCTTTTTACTATAAGATTTCTGAATTAAAAAAAATTGAGTTGTTTTTTTTGTTTTGTTTTACAAAGCTTTTTTTTAAAAACTTTTCTCGCTCAGAAATGTCCTTGTTTATTCTAGAAATTTTCTGAGATTTCTGAGTTTCTTGATGTAAATTAACAGATTTTGTCCCCGTCTCTAACGGCCATGCCCCGCCGTGGCATTGTTGATACTGAAACCTACCCTACCAGCCAGATTGGAGCGGTGTTGATGTAAACACAGCTAATCCCACAGGAACTCAGAGGTTAGCGGTGGGCTTTCAGAAGAAAGGAGAAAACATCAACATTAGCTTCCAACGCTGGTTACTGTTTGTACGAACCGTCGCTTTACAAGTTCTCAAGTTACGTTCGCCAGCGTGACGTCGTCAACTTCAGGTGACCGAGCCAACCTGAGGAGGCTCGCGGGGAAGTGGCTCGAGCTCGGCCAACGGTCGGCTCACTTTCCACAGCACGAGCCCACTCATGCATTAAGAAAGGGATCACGGATGACAGAGCTCACCCCCCCCCTCTCTCTCTCTTCCACTCTCAGCGTGGGAAGAATCGTGTTTTTATTTTCTGTTGTGTTTTTTTTTTTTCGGCGGTGAAACATAACACATGACGGCGGACGCGCAAGCCAGCCGTTGCGGTTAACTGAAACTTGACAGCTGAGTGACATTTCTTCTTCGTCTGCTTCTTACCTGGAGTTTTCCTGTGTCCGGTTATGATTGCTTCACCGCTCAACGGATGCAGCCAGGTTGTACTCTTGGCTTCTTCGCTGTTGAGACAGAGAGGGATAATAATACAGCACATGCAATAACGAGCCCTGACTTTTTTCCTTTTTTGAGAGCTGAAAGACTTGAAGTGGGTTAGTTAAAGGTGCGTTTACTTAATGAAGAAGACGCGTCCGTCCCGAGTAACCCCATAAGTCCAGGAAGACGGGAGAGCAGAAATCCACTCGGGCTGTAGCTCCGCCGCCATGTCTGGCACTAATGTATGACAGCGGCGCGGCGCCGCTGGTGCAGGCAGCGCGTACACGGAAACCGTGGCAACGGGGAAAGCTGAGAGGGGGCGGAAAGGAGCCCTTGGTGTGGGGCGACCAGGTAGAAGGCTTCGGCTGCAAGAGATAGACCTTAGAATGGGCTTAGAGGGGCAGTAGCCCAGGGCTTCATTTATTGGGGGGGCGACCCCAGATTATTATTATTTTTTTTAAATGAAGTTCAGCAAACATTTTTACTTTATATTTGTGTTCTAAATCCCTTTAAAAAAAAGATTAAACTTGCAGTATGTAACTTTTATAAAATGAAGAGACCACTGAAGCCCATTAAAAACATCCTGGTTATTCCACCAAATATTGATTTATGAACTCTTCCTAAGTTGAAACATTAGTACTGTTTCTAAATGAACATGAACTTGTTTTCTTTGCATTATCTGAGCTCTGAAAGCACTGCATCTTTTTCCTTATTTTGACCATTTCTCATTTTCTGCTAATAAATACTGAATTTTTGCTTTGAATTTCGGAGACATGTTGTCAGTAGTTCATAGACTAAAAGAACAATATTCATTATACTCAAACATAGACCTATACAAAGTAAAATCAGAGAAACTGATCATTTTAAGTGATCTCTTAATTTTTTCCAGTAAATAAATATCATTATCAAATATTATTGAAACTGTCACAACAGTCAGTTTATTTGAATTGTACATTTCAGCAACACACCAATTCAAAGTGCTTTTCATTGTGAAAATATACAGAAAACATTATATAGTCAACAGTTGTGAAAAACAATATTAATAGCATTTTGTCAACTACCAAAAGCATCAATACACATTAAACAGGTGGGTTTTCAGCTTTGATTTAAAGGAACTCAGTGTTTCAGTTGTTTTATAAATCAATCAAGTTTATTTGTATAGTACATTTCAGCAGCAGGGTATTCAAAGTGCTTTACATCAAAAAACACAAGAATAAGAAGACATAAAAACAACAATTGAGAAACTAATAACAGGCGTTACATCAAACATGTTGGTCAATGTTCCTTTTATTATGGTTCAAAAGCAACTTGAAGCTGGTGGGTCTGGATTTGAAGGAACTCAGTGTTTCGGCTGTTCTGCAGTTTTCTGGAAGTTTGTTCCAAATTTGTGGTGCATAGAAGCTGGATGCTGCTTTTACATGTTTGGTTCTGGTTCTCAGGATGCAGATCAGAACCAGAAGCCCTGAGAGGTCTGGAAGGTTTATAAGAACCTCTCCAACCCAGGACACAGGTCTTAGCACTGTCAATCACCCTATGTGTGTGGTGCTGCTCATCCCTTCATCCCTCTTTGCTCTCTGCTACACTGCAGCTAGCATAACATGGTGTTAATGCTAATGGTAGTTAGCACTGCCAATGAAAACAGTTTTCCTGTAACTACGTCATTTCTCCACCATTAGCACAATATTTTTAAAACGAGTACATGAGGTTGACTGACAGCGTTAAGACCCACCTCCTGGCTCTGATTGGTTGTTTTTGGTCGTAGTGGTGCATTTGTTCAGACAACAATAGTAGCTCAAGGAGGAGGTGGAGGAGATCAATCTTTTCAGATTTTCTGTCTCAAACTGTCACAACATGACAGTTTTAACAAATATTTTTTAAAAACTATTTTAAAATAAAAGTTATGTATTGCACTGCAGTCTGCTGTGGCAGTATAAGAGAGATAAAATGTGGGAAAAAGATATAGATGCTTTTTCAATTGTATAAACTTTTTAAAACAATGTATTCTTTGACTAGATTAAACTTTAATCTAGTTTATGATTTGAAAACTTTTCCAAGGCTCTGGTTATGTTGCTTTGTTATATTTTTTTTCAATATTTTGTTTTTAAAAGAAGAAAATCTCTTCTTTTGAAAGAAACTGCAACAGAGCCCCAGGATAAAATTGATCTGCAGGATCCCATCAGGGTTTTCGTTTTTCACTGGAGACATTTCTGATGAGAGCCTCAAACCCCAGAAGAAGCCATCAACAGATGGGGCCCCTTTATGCTGACTGCAGCCCCTGCCTTATAGCTGGAGCCACCTGGGACTCTGATCGCATAATTAGGCATTTTGCTTCAAGAGTACAGCCTCCAAACAATCACAGGGTTCCTTTGTCTGGAAACTTACAGGATTTTTTGACTGTTTTTCAGGTCTGGTATTGAAACAGAAAATAATAAAAAGCAAAATGTATTTCCAGACTTCATTTCTTCCTAATTTGGGCTGCAAGTTTAGATTTGTGTAGCGTAATTTCAGCAGCAAGGCAGTTCAAAGTGTTTTACATAATAAAAACACAATAAAAACACAAAATTACAAAGTTACAACTAACATTCAATTTAGTAATCGATTATGCTACAAATCGTTCTGACAATTAATCGATAATTCCAGTGATTAACTGATTAATAGGATAAATAAAATTGGCAATTTCTCCAGATTTTTCATTTAACACCTTAAACCTTTTTACACAATGTTAGAAATACATTAAAATATGCAAAACAAATTATTCAGATTCTTTTTAAATAAGAAAGTTAACATTTTTGTTGCATGAAATGCTATAACATAGTATTTGTTTTGCATATTTGAACCATGTGAAGCTAAAGCTATTGCACATGAGGAGCTTTAGGTAAAACATATTTACAGGCAAAGATGTTTGTCTGTATACATATTTTTGACAGTTTGGACTTAATTATTACTCTAAATATATGGGGGCTTTTTCAGCAAAATGACTTTTTCGAGTCTCTAGTTAACAATTAATCGATTATTAAATTAATTGACGATTATTTTAATAATTAATTAATCTGATTAATTGTTTCATCCCTACTTCTAATTAAATATAAGAAATTCCCAAAATTACTGCTGGATAATTTTGAGTAAGTTAGACCACACTAATTTAGTAAAATGTCTACTCCCACCTTTCATATTTTAGGCAGAGCTGTCTTTGGAACCATCAGATGAATGTAGACATTTCAGAAACAGATGTTACTCAGGTAAAAGAAGAGGTAAAATCTAAGGTTTTTTTCTTAGGAAAATAGTAGAAAAATTATATTTCAATTGAAATGTTTGGTTTTCAATGGCACTTGCATTTGAAATAAATTAAATTAATGTATGATCACTGTGGGCATTTGGTGTAAATTAAAATTAACTTATACTAAAAGTACAGTGTTAAGAAGTCTAAGTCTTTCCAGGGAATTCTTTCTTTCATTTACTCAGTTCAATCTAGAAATTATTAATATTCAGTCCACAAAAACTAAATTATGCATTATAAAATTGAGCAACAAGACAAATCTTCTGTATATTGAACTTTTCCATATTTTGTCACATTAAAACTGCAAACATATAGAAATATTTTGTTGGGATTTTATGTGAAAGACCAACACAAAGTGCAGTACAATTGTGAAAATTATAAATGATTCAAAGAGTTGGAGTATGAATACTTTTGCAAGCCACTGTATTTGTTGCTTATGTCATAACTGAGAAGCACGCCCATGTTTTTAAACTCTACCTTGAGGTTTCTTTTTTTTTTTTGCTTTTGTTATTGGGCACGGAAACTGCATCATCAGGCTTTGACTGGATCACAAAGCCAGGTCATCCAACACCACTGTGCCTGTTCTGTTGTTGCGCTGCCTCGCATTGTTCTCTGGGCTCACCAGCAGCCATGATGGGTGGTTCCAGAAGACGGACATTTCTCCCAAATAGACAGTCATACATTTAGTGAATAAAGCTTGAACAAAAACAGAAGCAGCTTGGGCGCTGACACTCAACCATTTTTGTGTTCTGTTTACCTGGAGAGAAACATCCCAGATTTTCCCTGATAGTTGGACAAATAATCCAAATGAGGACAGAAGATACTGATCTCATAATCTCCTATTAACTTAGCCTCATATTACATTTAGAGAGAGATTTCCTGGAAATAAACAGCTGTATACTGATAGATGATATGGCTTGAAAATAAAATTTCAGATTTCTTTCATACCTCCAATGCGCAATAAGGACATTTTAGACAGAAATAAAGAGAAAATTCTGCCAAAAAACTCAATATTTTTAGATTTATCTCAGAAATTTTCAAGAAAAAGAAAATTGGAAGTTTCTGAGTTGGAAAAGTCAAAACTTTTCAACAGATTTTCAGAAGTCAAACATTTTCTATACAAAACTCTGAATTTCTGAGATTCACCTCAGAAATTCTCTAGAAAAACTTGGAGTCTGAAAAGTAATGTTCAAATGTCAAACATGCTCAACTTCTGAAATGCAGAAATCTCCAAGGATATTGAAGAAAAATATCTGAGAATAATCAGTTTTTTTTTCTCAATCAGAAATGTCCTAATTTTTCTAGAGAATTTCAGACAATCTTAACATTTTTCAAAACAAGCAACCATAAAAATAACCCTTCTGTGGTGGCGGTTATTGCATGTGATCTTGAAACCAACCTGTGATTGTAAAGGATCTGAAAGATGTTGCTCCTCACGTAAAACCTGAACGCCAATTCCTCTGAGCAGAACTTCAGCAGAAAAGGGAAGTGAAACCAACTTAACTTTGACACATTTTCCAAAAGTATGACCTAAAAAAAGTTTTTTACTGTAAATTCATTGATCATTTCTTCAGAAAAACCAAAAATTGCAGGGAGGATGTGTAGGATTTCACCGTTAAGGCCCGGCGGTTCTGACATAGCCAAACGTGAACGAAGGGGTTCTTCCTGGCGGAAACAGACATTTCTCAAACGCAGCCCACAGTTGCCAGGGTGAACAATGCTGCACTAAGCCACAGCTTATCATCCCCGCTGAAAAGGCCTAAAACCATTTCGCTAAAGTAGCGCCCTGAATGGAAGTGGGAAGCCGTGTTCGACCTTCTAGAGGAGGGATAAGTACAGAGCTCAGTCCATTTGGTGCTGAATGCCTCGGAAAAGTATTTATACCACCTGAGCACTTTCACATTTTGTTACATTACAACACGAAATCTTAATACACTTGAAATAAAACAAAGCTAACACGTAGAAATGCACCAATCTGATATTAACATCTTTAATGGTATTATTTATTTAAAAGAAGTGCTGAAAAGTTACATGTAAGTTTGTTTTGTCTGATTTCAAGTGTACTAAGATATTTCCATTAGAAACTAGACCAAGTGGTAAGAATACTTTCACAAGATATTAAATACTATAGAGAATTAAAACAAAAAGTTAAAGTAAGGGGGAAAAAAGAGAACTAGTCTGGGATTTAAATGTCTTGCTGAGATACTAATGACTTACCAGAAATGGTTTGGCATTTCATGCAAATACAAAATCAGATTTAGGGAAGACAGGCAAAAATAAATAAAAGGCAAATTGAAGAAATTTTATAAAACTTTCCAGTTATAAAGTCAGATTGAAGATGGTGAATTTTACTTCACGTACTAAAGGAAAACCTGTGTTTACACTGCAAAAACACAAACTCTTACCAAGTATTTTGGTCTAGTTTCTAGTTCAAATATCTTAGTGCACTTGAAATACAACAAAACTAACCTAAAAGCAACTTTTCTGCAAGAAATAGTAGCCTGTTTTAAGTCAATAATTTCTTAAAATTGTTGAAAAGTACTTGTTCTATTGGAAGATTATGTAATTTAAAGCAAGTAAAAATGTCTTGTTATAAGTGAAATGATCTACCAGAGACACTAGAACCGTTTCCCCATTATTAAGAAATCATTTAACTAAAACAAGCTGCAATATCTTGCTGGAAAGTTACTTGTAAGTTAATTTTGTCTTATTTCAAGTGAACTAAGATATTTGCAATAGAAACTAGACCAAAAATAGTTATGTGTTGATCGTACATGACAAACATATAGGATAATCACCGCGAGCCACAGAGCTTTATGTAGTTGGGATTGTGCAATGCATTCTTATGCAATTGCTCAATGCTGAGCAACGCGTGGGTTCTGCCCTCTGCGACTCGGGCCAGACTCGAGACATGAGGCACAATGTAATGAGTAGCTGCACATTATGAGACAGCTGTTAGAGGCTTTGTAGCGGTGCCAGCTCAGGAGAGAAACCTCGTTCCTGTCTGAGCTGAGTGAAGTCGCTCCCATTTACACTGGAGACACTTCAGCACTCAGCTCTCCACCTGCGACGGGATCAACAGGATTTTTATGTTGTAGTTATAATTCAGAATGGAAACAAAATGGGGAGATGTAAATATGGAAGATGATAAGGGCCACTGAAAGAAAAAATAATAATAATCCAGACTTAATTCTCAGAATATTTACTTTAATCCCAGAATTTTGATATCAAAATAAGAACTCTGAGTTAAAAGTCTGAATTTTAAAAATTCTGATTTTTTTTTTTTTATTCTGATTTTAGGAATTTTGACTTTAAATTCAGAATTCTGACTTTAATCTGAAATGTTATCAAAAATTTGAATTCCGAGTTTAAAGTCAGAATTTAGAAAATTCAGAATTGTTCAGAATTCAGACTGTTTTCACAAAATTCTCAGAAAAAAAGTCAAAGTTTCTCAGAATTTTGACTTTAGTCACAGAATTTGGATTATGATTTTTGTTAAAACATATGGGAAAAAAAAGACTTACTTTCTTGGAAAAATTTCTCGAGATCCCAACTTAGTTTTGCGAGATCTAAGGGGACATAATGAAATAGTCGCATAACATTTATATGAAGCTGAAAATATATGTGTGAGTAAATCTGACTCGGCCACACATGTCATTTCAGGAAGAATTTTCTGCAAACTATTGTTAGTTTATTTTGTTCTTTTACAGTTTAAATAAACATCTAACATGAATAAAAAGTACTAGTTGGAAGAAAAGTATCTTATTTACACCACCCCTTCTCTCAAAAATCTATCCACTATGCCAGAGGTGTCAAACTCATTTTCATTTTGGGCCAAATTAAAAATCTGAATGTTCTCAAAGGGCCGGTTGTGCCAGAATGTATTGATAAAAACTAATTGTTAAAATATAAATAAATAGCTATTTCAGCATTCAATAAGTGCTATACTAAAATTAAATATTGAAAATTTTTCCACACTGATCAGTCCATCCAGGATTTTGTGATTGTTTTTGTTTTTTTGGAATCAAAATCCCAGATTTTGTGGTTACAAAGAAATGTTTATATCTGCGCTAATGTGTGTTTTTTAATGTGACTACATTAAACCAAATGTTTTTCGCCAATTTTGAGAAAAAAATTTCTGTAAAATCAGAAAATTGTGGGAATCTGCTGATTTTGTGTGAAGTTTGCGTGAAGTTTTCAGATTTATGAACAGCTGGAGGAACTTACTGATGTAATTTGGAGTCTAGAGACCCACATAAAAATCTGCAGCGGGCCAGATTTGGTCCCCGGGCCTCAAGTTTGACACATGTGCTTTATACACATGTGGTAAACTTAACACGGTAGCCTTTGAGAAGGGAACACAAAATATGTGTTCCAAATCATGCGGTTTGCACAGCAATTCTACTAAATACAAAAGACAGACTACTCAATTTAAAGAAAGCAACAAGAAATCCTCTAAAAAGTCTCTTTCATCCTTCTGGCTTTCAGAAATTAGAAATACCTGCCTGGAAACAGGAAGCCAAATCCGATTACATGACAAAAGAATCAGAAAAAATGTTTTAAAGTGTATGTAAATATCTGGTTTCAGTTTGAAGCGAATGTAAACTCTTATTTCTCACAGTAGAGCGCTTTAAGTCCATAACATAAAGTCATCCGCGCCTCCCCAGTCTCAACACATGGTATCATTTGATCGGCATGCATAAACCACAACCCAGGACGGCTATTATGGCGAGGCAAGTCAGCAAACCAGGTTAATGGGCAACTCTGGAAAAATCATTTAACAGTTAATTTATTTACATGGTTGGGAGACGTCTGTAGGAGTTTTAAGGTTTAAGAAAAGGCCTGAATGAAGTGTTTTTTCTCACAGTTTACCTCTGAATCACTAAACACGCCTCCCTGAATCACAGTTAGTCACTTCAGAAAACAACCAAACCCTCCAACAGCTCACTATTCACCACCATTCACAGGCTAAATCTATTAAATATGCTGGTATGATCTAACCCAAATGTTTTCCTTACAGCTTTCCATGAGATTTAAAATCATTTAATGTTCAACAGATACAAACGCAAACTAGAGGAAACATATGAAATAGGTGCAGTAATATGAAGAGCAGACCCACAACGGCAAAGTTTTGGCAGGCAGGAAGTTGTGAAGCTGCTTCTGATTTTGTGGGTTTTTGCCTGATGGCAGCAGATCAAAACGTTAACGTCGACTGTGTTAAGCATTTCTGAGTAAGTTGCAGAGGTTTGCTCCAACAGTAGCTGACCATATAATCAGAAAAATTGGAAATATAAAAATAACTTTGCTTAACTGAAGCATAATAACTGTGGAAAAAAGCTGATTTTCAATCAAATATTTTGGCACTAGGATAGAATAATTTCCACTGGCCGTATAATTGAACATTTGGACATTTCTAAAATAAATCTGCTTAATGGAAACATGATTTTTGAAAAACTCTTGTTTTTACATGGTGCTAGGATTTGACCAAACAATTTTTAAATTTGATAATTCGAAAATATATTTGCTTCATGAAAACATGCCCATTTAAAGAAAAAAAAACCCAACTTGTTTTTCAATAAAAGGTTTTGGCACTAGTATAGCTGCATTTTCACTGCCTATATAATTGTGCAAATTTTATGTACAAAAATAAATTTGCATAATGAAAAAAAACAACACCTAAAAAGACCTCTTCTTTTTCGATAAAAGTTTTTGTGTGTGGATGAGTTGTTCTTTTTGGCCGTATGAAAATTGGTTTATTTCTCAAAACCACAATGGAAACACTTTTTTTGCATGAAAAGAGTTCCATAATAAACAACCGAATGTTGCCAATGGCGCAAACAATAAAGTAGAAAACGACAGGAATCATGGGGTGACATGTTTTTAAATGACTTATCACGAAAACAAACTTATTCACATTTGATTTTAATTGTGTTACTTATTTAAAGGAACTTCCACAATTGCGAAATTCTGTTTTTCTGATAGAAGTTTTGCGCACATTTATAATGGAAACTAGACAAAAAATTTTTTTACTTTATGTAAATCTCAACCCCCCCAAATTAGGTGAGTTCTGAATCTGAACAATATTCAAGTATTTGAAAAATTATGAAGTTACAGTCGACATGGAGTTATTGAATAGAGGACATAATAAACCTACAATGTATCAGTTCATACCTGTTGATTTGTAGGATTACCTACTGACTTCCTGCTTTTGCATTAGTAAAATAATTTTTTCCTAGTCGCCAGGGCATCAGCCCCGGGGCCCACACCCTATTAGATCCGGCCCTGGTCATATGTTATGCTTGTCTTTAAGGCTGTAAACATTATGACAGTTTATACGTAACATCATTCAGTCCAAGGTTGTTATAGTTAACTAAAACCAACAAAATGACAAAAGCTGAAATTGAGAAGACCGACATTAATAAAACCTGTATCTAATGGGGAAATACTATAACTAACTGGAAATATAATATGGGTTTCTAAAACTAACTATGACATACCAAAATTATAGATATGATGTAATTCGTTTTTGTGTTTATGAAACCATTTATTAGCCTTTCAACTGACCTGAAATTGATTTCTTCCCCCATTCAAGCAGTTTAAGTCAGCAGTTGGTAAATTACTCCATACGCCTCCACTTATTCTAATCCGCAAAATCTGGAACAAAGCGCCAGATTCAGTTTGTTGTTTAACAATAATTGAACACATTTTATGAAAATGGCATTTTCTGTAGAGTATTCATTACCCAATTGATGTAAACATAATCACAATAGAATATCGTTTTGAAAAAAATTAACCAAAGTATGTTTTAATACTAACTGAACTAAAACTAAACAATATTTAATTAATAAAAACACTGTAAAAATGAATTAAAGCTGAGTTGTCACAACGAAATAAAACTATAATGAAAACTCTGGTTCATATTTTGTTGTGAACTCAAGATTCTCATCTGTTGAGTAACTAAACCAGCATACTTATGATTTTCTTAGACACGTAGTCTTCAGGCATTATTGGTTTAGACAAGGACCTCTGTGATTAGATAATGAAATTAGCCTGGCCCCTTCTAGCTCTCTCTGTGCTCCATAAACTACTTTATTAATTGCCATTTCCATGCAGAGTGCTTTAAAAGACGTCTACTGTAAATACTCCAGACACTAAATTATCTGCACATAGCAGGAGTGGGTCCTGCGCTGATTGCAGACGGCATCATTACTCTAAAGTTCCTGCTGTGTCATTTCAGTAATGGAGCATATTTTTATTCCAGATAAAGGGCCACTTAACATTGATCAGGGTCTTTAGCTCTACTTAGCAGCAAAGCGTAAATAACCCGACACTGGAGTGATTCCCCAACATGGAGTGCTCATTACAGCCCATCACATGTGCTGACATCACAACTAGTGATGTGCTCCTGGTTTCATCTCCATGAGTGCACCGCTGCACCTTCACCCTGCAGCGTGTGCTTATGCTTAAGTAGCAGATTGCAGATCAGTTCAGTGAAAACCACCTCAAGTGCAGGCTTGGAGTAGAGTCTCGAAAGCGTGATTATACACTACATGTGAGGCTGTGCAAATATAAAAGAAGCTGCATAGACTGGGGTAAGATGAAATAAGACCTAATGCAATCAGCAATAAATTAAAACAAGCTCAATAACTTCCATTTTCTCTCTTTCTACCAAAAACTGGGTGATAAAACTCTTCAGTTTGGTGATTTGGTCTCAATTGGCCCTTTATTTGAAGGACAATTCTGTTTACAGAAACTTCATTATTAATTTTATTTTGTTTATGTATCTTGGATAAAATGTCTTCCAGGTCCAGTGTAAAATGTTCATTTGAATTTAAAGTTTATTGGTTTTTGGGAATGTGTTCTTGCATTATTATCCAGTTACCATTATAAAAATGATCGCAAAACAACAATATTATCGTTTATCACGATAACTTCTGGGACAATTTATCGCCCAACAACAAAACAAAATATACTTTTTCTCATCAAGTATATTCTATTTGTTGCATAAAATCTAATCGGTACAAGGTCATTTTAATTGTTGCAAATCACAGCTAAACTTCTGTTTATTAAAAGAAAAATGTCACAAACAAAACAGAGTCTTTCAAGAATATTTTTGGAAGTGAAGATTAAGATTTGAAAGGGAAAAACCTCTAAAACTGCATCCTTGTTTCAGAATAAAATATGCTTTCCTCAAAGCTATCTGGTCACATGATCAATGTTTTTAACATTTTGTAGAAACAAGGGGAGGCTAAACTTACCCGAGTCTCCTCTACTGATAAAAAAAAAAATCTCTTTAATCGCACAAGTTGATGCAGCCTGCTGTATGGCGGTTCAACCACAACATCTGTTGGCGTCTGCAATATTTACGATGCCTCAGCGTGTTGTTGTCCCCTGATGACACACATATCCTGTGTCTGATGGGAAAGCATAGCAATGAGATGAGCAGGTCATGAGCGTCTTCTCGGGGCACCGAGGGTCATGTGAGCGACAGAGAGAAGCGTTCCGGGTTTGGAATAATTCTTCAAAGCAGATGGTAGGCACTCCTCAAGGACAGCTCTGATGTTAGCCGATGACTCTGGGAGGATAAAGTCTCCCAGAATAAATCCTCTTCCTTTAGCTTTGAGTCGCTGCTCCCCGTACGTTTAAGATTACAGTCGATTCATAATTCTGGGGCAGAAAGTGTGTCCAGCAAAGAATGTTAACTTCTTCTTCAGAGCTTTCTCTTAATTCTTGTTTAGAAGATCTTTGTTGCAAAGACCATATCAACATATTTTTTCTGTGCCATCAAGAAGTATTTTTAGGTTGCCTTAAAGGGGATTTATTATGCAAAATTTACATTTTGCACATTTTCAAACTCTGGGTCTCTACTGCTTCTAGAAACAGCCCAAGCACTTAAAAAAAACACACAAAAAAAACAAAACAAAACTTGTTTTTGGGTAAGAGCTAAATGTTTTTTGGTGTCTGTTCAATGAGCCGTTTCAAAATCCTCCTGATTGTTAAACTCACATTCGATAGGCACTACACCGTTACCTAGCAACACCAACAGAGTTCCACCCGTCACCTTGCAACCCTAGCTAAGCTCCAGCATGTCTGGTTTTAACGGTGTACAATGGCTACTGGAAAAGACACGTGTTTTGTTGTTGACTTATCATCCAGAAACCACTTGCTGCGTTCTTGTTAGTTGTGCAGGAGGCTCCACTTCTGCTTTTCAAAGATATACTGTGGTAAAATTGCATTTCTAGAGCCATTTTCACACTGAGTTGGGGGCGTGGCCAGCAGTAGCTTATTTGGATTTAAAGTGACAAGACGCCCTAAAACAGCTGACAGGATTTGAAAATAGGCAGAACTGAGGAAACTAAAATGAATTTGTGCAAAAGAAACATCATGAATATGTTCAAGGAAGCATAATAGGCCACCTTTGAATATGTTGATAAATGCCCTTTAATTATTTTTAAAGACAAAAATAGTCAAAGTGAAGTGCTCCAGAACAAAGGAGCCCTTGACATCACAGTTTTACATATATTTATGCATGGACATCTGTTCCTGTTGAGCCTATTTTGGGCCTGCAGATTTTAAAATTCAAAGTCATGCTCTTGCTGCAACAATCATACAACTATTCTCATTATCAACTGGTCATCGCTGCCTTTCTGAGTTACCTAATGTTCTGCATGAAAGGGCGATCCGTTAGCGCACGCCTTTGCATTTCAGGGATTTGTGCTTGAGCATTAAACTCAGACAAAGGAAGTGATTGTGAAACATGAAATTAGTCAGCTGTTCTGTCTGCTAGCAAAGCTGATTCTTGTGTCGTCAGGATTAATCATGTTACTTACTGCAGTAAGTGCATCTCTGAAAGCAAAACTATCAACTTCCACAGACAATATCAGCTTTTAGAAAACCTTGTCAGCACTCAGTAAATTAGATCCCTGAATCTGCTAACTTCCTAGAAGAAGCTGTCTATTGTGCATGAAAGCCACAATTTTTAGGCAATGAAACTGTAGGGTTGACTCTAATCCTTTCCATCCTGTTTTTCTCTGCAGGAACCCGGAACTGAAATGTAGTTTCCCTCTGACTCACTGCCAGATTCTGTGACTGCAGCTGAACTCACCTTGTCTTTTTAAATGTAGCTTTACCGGGTTTCAGTGTCAATCAACTCCGCTTCTAAGCCAGACTCAGCGCTCCCACAGAAAAAAAAAGAAACAGCAGGAAGTGAGAATGGTTTTCTATCCATCAGGAAAGTAATATAGTAATGAAATTCCAGTCAGGACACATCAGAGTGCTGAAGCTGCTCCATTCAAACTCTGCAGTGACCTGTTCTTGTCCTCAGACAAAAGCTAATATCTGATGCAAACATGAACTGTTTCAAATCCAAAGGTAATTTAAAACAGATGGTGTGTGTCTGAATATGTTGTTACACTGCAAAAACACAAACGTATTAATGTATAGTTTCTGGTGCAAATATCTTAGTATGCTTGAAATAAGACTAAACTAACTTACAAATAACCTTTTAGCAAAATATAAGAGCTTATTTTAAGTCAATGTTTTAACATTGATTTTAAAAAAGTGCTAGTTCCACTGGCATATTATTTCACTTATGACGAGAAAAAAGTGAAATAATCTGCCAGTAGAACCAGTACTTATAATATTGGATTGGATTTTAAAAATAATTTGCCATTGTGTTTTGTTACCGAGTAGTCTATGTTTTTATAAATTTGATTGTTATATTTTTATTCCATTAGTTGTTCGTCGCTGTTTTGGAATTTAAGATTTGCTTAAAGTGGCTATGATATGTAAAATTGACATTTTGACCTTTACATCACCTGCGGTGTTTAATATAAGAACTATTTCTCAGTCCAATGTTACAAAGAATATTTGTAAAAGGATTAACGCAGAAATGTTGTTGTGATGAATGTCGGAAAGAACAGGAACTTCTTAAAGAGACAGAGGCCCAAATTCAAGACTTCAAGTTGTGAAGTGAAGTTATGTTTGATATAATCTATTCAGCATTTTTATAACTGAAAGTAACAGTTCCATGATTGTAAACGGCACTATAATACTGTCCATTTAAGCAGACTTTTGAGCAAATCTACTTGTTTTAATTGCTCTTTATTAGTAAAGTTAACTTAATCTTTTGTCATTTTGTCTTTGGGGTAAAATACGTTTTCTAAATAACTTTAGATTTTTAGAATGTGATGAAACATGATGAAATACATTTTAAAAGAGACATGGTGTCTATATTAATGTAATGTTCATCTTTCAGCCTGTGCTAAATATACACCTAAAGTCCAGCTGCATTGCTTTCAGTTTCACTAAATCAGTGCAAGAACATCTCATCATATAGTGTTTCCATTTGGTTTCTCTTTAAAAATACCTGAAACAAGTATACGTATCTTTCTGCAGCTTTTTGTAATATTATATCTGTTATGGGTTGGTGTCATATTTCTGATTTCTGTTCTGGGTTTATTTATTCTGCTTATGCGGCTGCTTCCTTGAGCTTGAAAGCCAAGTATTTCGTCTGCAGCAGATCAGGTGCAGTGACTTTCATATTCCACCTTTGGGTCGAAAAACGACGTAACCGCATTTACTGTAACCAGTTCTCACGATGATCCGTGTCAGAAGCAGTGAAGGAGCTGGGACAGTAAACTGGTGCTGAATCGATGAGTGGGAGTGTTGTGAAGGTTGTGGGAAATCGGAGCTCATTTCCTCACTGGTTGAGGTCCAGTAAGCGAAGGGGCGGTACGTCAACGTTCAGGCGTTTACTGCACATCCCCCAGAGATGCTAACAATGATTTATAGTCACTCTCTCTAATGAAAACCCCCCCTCAAAAAACATCAATGGTGTAGGTAGAAAGAAAGTGTTTGAAAGGTGATCTGTTATGCAAAATTCACATTTTGAATGCTTTGTTTTTTACGACTATTTAGGTTTTACTGCTTCTAAAAACAACCCAAGCACTTAAAAAAAAACCACCACGCTGTTTTTTGGTGTCTGGGAAATTAACCGTTTCAAAAACCTTCAGAATGTAACGTCACAAATCAGCAGGCACTGCCCCTCACCTAGTAACCCCAGCCTGTTACCTAGCAACCACGGAAGAACTCCACCCGTTACCTAGCAACCCAAATTGAGCTCCAGAACGTTTGATTAGCCGGTTATAGAATAGAATAGAAATAAATAGTCTTTATTAATACCATAGCAGCAGCTTGGAAACAAAATATACCCCACTGTGTGTGTATATACATATATATATGTACAATATAAACAACTGTATATTAATAAAGTATCTACAGATAAAATAAAATTAAAAATAAACAGGAACTTTAAAATCTGAAGATTATACAGCTATATGTTCTGTACAATGGCTGGGGGAAAAGACAAGTCTTCTGTTGTGCATTAATTGTGTATCTGTTTGCAGTCATATTCAAGTGTGATTGTAAATGCTGAGTTGGGGGGCGTGACCAGCAGCAACTTTTTGGATTTGAAATGACAAGAGACCCCAAAACAGCTCATTCTGAAAGGAAATCTCATTATCTAAGAGGGATTTTGTGCAAAAAATGTTTTATACTACCCATAGACCCATCCTAACCTGTACAATGAAGCATACTAGGTCACCTTTAATCAAATGCTCTGTGACAAAACAGAGTTATACCATTTTCTTGAAAAACACTGGCATGTTTCAAAACCATGACAGAGTGCTGCAGTGGGTGTGCGTCTCCTGCAGGAGAATCTAAATTTATAGGTCTGTTGGAGAGGATACACGACACTGCTGGGTCTTGCTGAGAGGTTGCGTCTGGGCCACTAAACAAGTCCTGTTGGCTGAGCACCGTTGGCCACCAGGACCATCTGCCTTCTGCAGCACGACGCCTGGCTAAGCCGTGAGGAAAATCGATACGCATCGATTCCTCACTTATCTCAAATACAGCCGAGCTGATGAGATGCAACACATCTGACCAGAGCAGAGATTGGTATATAACATTTACAGGTATGAACATCCATACCTATACTTTTAAATGCTGCAAACACAGGAAGCGTATGTTGATTTATGAAAACACAGGAGGACAAAGGTCATGTCTGTGAGGACGTTTGTCTCTGAAATGTGTATGCTAACAGTTGCACTGCCATTTCCTCTGGTTGGACATGTTCTGAGCTAGCATGAACAGTTATTCCCCTGCTGCTGCTTTTTGCTACCCATCTCCGATCCGCCTCCCCCTGCTGCTTTCATTCTCTCTCATTGCAGGCAGACAATTAATCAGCGCTTTGTCGGCTGGATGGCTCACATTCACTGCAGCTGCTGTGCTCAGCAGAAAGGTAAAATAAATAAAGAACAAGGAAACCCTCTAAGGTGACAGTCACACAGATGGATAGACGGACGGATGGAGAGCTTTACAGACAACCTTTTTAAGGTTTTTTGATCCAAGTCCTTCTCACACAAGCAGAGACACTGTAGTAAAATTGTAATAAAAATGGAAGGCACAATACAGTTTCTGACAGGAGCCAATAAAGCAGCTGAAACTGCCATAGAAGCTCACAGGAAAATGCAAATGCTCCATAGCTCACAGATCAAAGAGCTCAATGTTCTGAGACTTAAACCATAAAAACCTTCTAGATTTGCTTTTTTGTGCTGTGAATGTTAAAAATGCAACACATATTTTATCTTGCTGTAACTCCTACCCTTCCTGCCTCACCTGGCTTCATTCCTACAGCTTTTTACACAATACTTCCTGTACATGGGCAGGGATTGAAGGCTATAACTATATTTATTTTCAATCTATTGTGATGTCTAGACAAACTCCCTACCCTCCTGATAAATGTTTGCTGAACAATTGAACAATCATTCCCTTTGGATGGTTGTTGTGACGCGTAACCGCGGCAACAAGGTGTCGTTTTTACAACTGGGAGAATCCGATTAGCATCTCTAAAGCCCTAATGACACCTGAGATCTAGCGCCTTTCTGGATCCATATGGCCAGACAGGGACTTAAAGAGGAGCGGCAAAAGCAAAAGAGGTGGATTAGCAGAGCTTGTCAACACCTGGAGATGTTACTGTGGATTATCATTTACGCTGTCTGGATACAGAGCTGTTAGCATATTGTGACAGTCATGAGGCCGTCATTCAGCAACGGTCTTCAGTCGGAGGCTTTTTTAGATTTGTTGCAAGACTGACTGCTACTGGAGATTATTCCTGCCCACAGAATCATCATCCATACAACATAAAAGTGATTAACTAATTTAATTGCACTGCTACAAATACCTTTTGCCGTCGTTAATGATTCAAAATGTAATTTTTCTTTGTAAAACAAGTAAAAACATTTTGGATGTTGCAATATGACAAATTATGCAACAACTAGGAAAGCAGTGTCTACAAAATGAGCCTATGTCTTCATAAATTGCAGATCATGACCGCTGTGAAGTGTAATTAATGCATCTTGGGTTTATTTAATGAGCTGTGATGAGCAAGTTAGCAGGAGCTCAGAGAGTCAAACTGCACTGTGCACACTTTATCCAGGCTTAGCATAAAATCCCTGTCAAAACGTCACGATGTTCTGCTTCTAGGGATGCATTAAAGGAAAAACACATTCAAAGAAACTTAAATTTAGATGTAGAAACAGCTGTAAAAATAAAAAAGATGTTGTGAATTCATACAAGCTGAATATAGAACAAAGTCAGATATCACCCAGTTATAGCTCTAAGCCACTTTCAGTACATTCATGTATTTAAAACACCCTGTTGTATCATTTTATTTGGAAAATACCAACATGGATGTCATACAGAGGTCAGAGTCATTTTCAAAGAGGTCGATGTTGAGGGAAAAATCTTTAAAAACTGTGAGACATCAGTGCAAAACACCAAGATTTTCCACATGACTGTCATTACCCTGCAGGGAAGCGCTAGCAAGAGGAAAACCATAAAGTTACTCAATTATAACTGAAGATCCCTTCTGGAGATTTTAGGCTTCGTTGTTCAGTTTTGTTTGAACATGACGCTTTTAATGAGGATATGAGAAGAAGAAACCTGCATAACCACTGCTAATCTTAGCTGTGCTGGAAAAAAATAAATCTTTAGACGTTATTACACATGCCTTTCCGACTTTAACCTGAGGCTCCAGAGCCGCTAGCAGCTAAAATGGTAAAGAACCAACTAACACACTAGCATGTAGATATTAGATGATGTGCTCTTAAAGGTGACTTACTATGCTTCAAAATAGATCAATGTGTTACAGAACATGTTTGCTACCTTTTATTTTTTTTAAACAAAATCATTCTTTGACATTAAGATTTTAATCGAATGCTGGCCAATTCCCCTCAACTCAAGGTGTACACTCACATAAAAATGGCTGCAAATAGATGCACCATTATGAAATGAAATTTTTGAAATTTGAAATGAAATGAAATTTTATTCGAACATGATACAAATATAAAAATAAAATAGTGCACAGTAACAAGAAGTGCATAAAAAAGAAGAGAAAATACAGGTTTTTTGTTTCAGTTAACATATGCTCAAAATGGGGTAGGAAGAAGTGAGAACTTATAAACTCCTACCCCCTTATACAACCATACATCTTTGAAAAGCAAAGTGGCGCCTCCTGCACAACCAATAAGAATGCAGCAAGTGGTTTCTGAATGGTAAGTCAACAGCAAAACACTTGTCTTTTCCAGCAGCCATTGTACAGCTCAGTCAGCAGTAAAGCCAGCTGATCAAACATGCTGGAACTCTACTGGAGTTGCTAGGTAACGGCGTAGTGCCTGTGGAGTGTGAGGATCATTTTCCAGACAACAGAAACATTGCCAAAAACCTGCTTGGTTCTTTTATTTAGCACCTAGGCTGTTTTTAGAAGTAATGGAAGTATAAAAATGAGCAAAATGTGAATTTTGCATAGTAGGTCCCCTTTAAAACCTTATCACAATACATTCCACACACACACACACACACACACACGCACACACACACACACACACACACACAAATCAATGTTAGCAAACATGATTTTTTTGCTAACATTGATGCTGGTGGGGATGTGCTCTGTACATACATTTTTGCTTTTGAATTGGACTCTATTATTTTTTTTACAACATTGTCGCTAAAAAGTAAATTAGTGATGATGAAAAGGAGTCCTTTATTGTTTTTGAATTAAATAAATAAAAGGTAGGGAATTTGACCATTTTTTCAGATTTTTTTTATGAACCAATTTACATTTTCTTGTCTAACAAACCAAGATTTAATGAAATTCAGCACCTCGTTATAATCATTGATCTTCAGACAATACAGAGTGTGCCTACAAGAGTAGAAGGAAACATTTACAGTAAATTCAAATGTGTTCAGAGTCTGGAGACTTCAACTCATTATGTTTCTTTAACAGCTTTTCACCAGGCAGATTTATTCTACATGCATAATGCTTTTGTGAGATCGCAATTCCATTTTTATAGAACAAATAACCAGAGAAAGACTGCAGAAAGATTTTGTGCAACATATATTCGATACGAGAAAGAGATTTGTCACAGAACATATTCACTACACTGACAAGGAGATCCAGCTTGGACTGCTCCCAGAAAACAAATTGTTCAATATCGCTGTGGAAAAACGCCGCCTCTTTGTTCTTACTACTTTGCAATCTGTAAGGGAACTGCTCTCCAGACTCTGAACGCCATCACCGTTGTTGTTCTTGTTGAGCTGTTTCTGCATAAATGGCAGCATTCTAATCTTTATGTGTGGAGTATATTTGTCACTCAGTTTTATGGTGTGATATCTTATAAACAGCAATTTATCCCTGCAGAACAAATAACAAGAGTCATAACCTTCTGCTGGAGTTTAAAGTGTAAGCAATATAGATCAGAAGAAATTAGTTTTTGTTTTTATTGTCAGTTTCTGGGAACTCTTTACTGCTTGTTTCTTGATGGAGATGACGATAACTTTCAACAATGTAAGGAGGAATAAACTACAAGACCACTGGAAAATAAGCACTACCAAATTATACTGTCATTCAGCTGCTTTGCTACTTTGGCATGTCTTGAATCTGAGCAGGGTCTGATGAAATCTGAAGACAATCAAGGCATTCTGGAGAGGAATGTGCTGCCGTGTCAGAAAGCTTGGTCTCAGTCGCAGGTCATGGGTCGTCCAGCAGGACAATGATCCAAAACAAGCAGCTAAAAACTCCCAAAAATGGCTAAGAGCAAAACACTGGACTATTCTGAACCCAGATCTAAATCCTATTGAAGGCAACACTCAAACAATCACTTGATTGTTTGAGTGTTGCCTACAAAATGAGTTACAGGTGCCATCATTTTCTCAGGATATGTTCAACTTTTCAACAGTTTAATACAACACAAACAATAAGCAAACCTTAAAAATTTGGCCCATAAACATCATCATGTTCAAGTGTCACATAAATAGCAGCATAAACAGAAAAGGACATAGCACAGTATGAATACTGATTAGCACAAAGATGGATTCACTCATATTATAATACAGAGGTTCAGTAAGGACTGCAGATATATTCAGTCGTATGTATGACAAAAAGGGTTCCCATATTTTGAAAAGAACATAATCTTTGTTATGCAGCCAGCGTCAATTAATCAAGAGAGACATGTCTTACCGTCTACAGCGTAGGGCATTCTGGGTAAATAAAACCAAAACAAATTCAAGAATTTAGCGCTAGGCGGAGAAATTTCTCATTGTCTTTTACCAAAGACAACAGAGAAATCCTACAACCACTAAAATCTGATGCCACTCCGTTTTTGTTTACATTTTGAGAAGAAGGAAGTTGTGCTCAGTGTTTTCTTCTGAGGTTTTCATGTTGTTTCCTTCAGTGGCTCTTAGTGCAGCGCCACCACAGGCGAGGAGGGGAACTGGTTTTTCTATTGTGGAAGCGAAGCGTAGCAGCTGAAAATTTAAGCAATGTTGCAATTTTGGTTCCCAATAGAACAGAGTCTACTGGACAATCAGGTGTGAAAACACCATTAAATGTGACCAGAAAAGCAAAAATCTAAGAAGGGGGCAAATACTTTTATACTAAATACGCATTTTTCAAGTTTTCCTTACTCTCAACAAGGGTTCTTAGATGCTGAAGGCAGCTTTAAGTTTCAGAATATTAACATTTAAAGGGGAATACAAACAGTCCTACTACTGGGAGTGTTTGACATAATTCTCCATATTTCCATATTATGATTTATTTTGGCTAACACGCCCTTCCCTGACAAAAGTAGCAGCAGAATACGACCTCACAGGAGGCAGCTAGGCAGCAGACAAACTCAAATACATAACTTATTTACCTAACATTATCTGTTTTTCCATGCTGCAGATTCATAGGAGGAAGGAAGACACACACCGACGGCTAATTCCGCCGAGGCCCGGTTCGGCAACTAATTGCCTGGATGGAGAAGGTGCACGAACTATGATGGAGTGCTAAGTGGGTCAATTTTCCCTGCCACGTGAACGGCTTCCTCCAGCAGAACTCTTGGCAGCCAGCAAGGCTAACAGACACCAATTAATCTCCCATGTCTATTATGGGGCAAGCTGGCACAGAAAATGAATGGGGAGTCTCACTGAGACAGAGAGAGGATATGTAATTTGCTGGGGATTACTGCTCATTGGCTGGAACCAGCTATAATTAAGCAGTCAGCAAAAGTTTGACGATTATTCCATAATTTGTTACAGATGTAATTAAATTAGCGCTCTTGCTGTCGTGCTTTCTGGTCCTCGTGAGCTGCACCACAGAGCGGACCAATTATACGTGGCTCGGTTTAAGTGGCTTCCATTGAGGACTGTTTTCTGCACAGTTATGAACCGAGAAAAACTGTTTTGCATTCCACCAGGAAATTACTTGTGTTTATTTTTAAAGGGATATTATTTTGTAAAAAGAAAAACAAATAGACGTTTGAGCTTTACGTCATGTTGCAACGTTATCCACTCATCGAAAACAGACCTGGAGTGTTGCCTGGATTATTTAATGAATGTTTGAGAAATCCTTTAATCTCCATGGCAACCATTCAGTTGTGCAAAACGCCTGGGTGGACTTAGCCCCGCCTTCGAGCAGCAGCTCCTCCCTAGAGCTGCAGCTTCCAAGTAGGCCCGTCACAATAACACATTTTGCTGGATGGTAAATTGTCCCAGAAATTATTGGGATAAATGAAAATGTTGTTGTTTTGAGACCATTTTGAAGTGATACAATGGTGATGGAATAAAAATGCAAACTTAAATTCTAATGAACACTTAACACTGGAACTGGAAGACATTTTAAATATACAAAATAATAATAATAAAAACATGAATTATGAAGTCTGTAAACAAAACTGCCCTTCAAAAAACAGGTTCAGTTGAGACCAAAACACCAAACTGAAGACTTTTGTCATCCAGTTTTTGGTAGAAAGAGAGAAAAGGGAAAAATCATAAATCCTGCAAATGTAAATTATTGAGCTCATTTTAATTTATCATGCGATTGATTAATTGTTTATTGTGACAGTTCTATCTCCGAACTTCAGAGCTGTGTCTCCTCCACTCAGCTCCTTCAGACTAGCCAACAGCAATTAGCAAACACCTGGTATAACTGCACATCTGCTGAACTGATTATACAAGCTGCTTCTCAGTGGTAAAAACATTAAGAGTGTGACTTTTTAAAAAGACAGAGGCCCAATTTCAAGGCATTAAATTACACAGTGAAATTTCTCTTACGTCATATTTAATATGTAAAACATTTGTGTAACAACTGAAGGTAACAGTCACTTGACTGTGCTATAAAATGGCGCTAATTTTTGTTACTTGCTTCTCAATTGGTGATTGTATGTTGTTTTCATGACTTTGTATTTTTGGGGTTTTATAAAATATAAGCTACACAAATAAACTTGATTGATAGATTGATAGTACTGCCTCTTTAAATAATTTGAATCCGATATGAGGAGACTTGTATTTGACCTGTGTTGTGACAAAACCTGCATTCCGTTGTTGTTGTTTTTGTAAAACTCAACATTCCAGTTGGTTACGTTTAAGCAACTCTCTGTTTAAAGCATAATCTGGGTGTGGCCGGCCTGCCGCAGCTTGCAGGCTTGCCTCCAGAATCCGTGTATTATCAGGACTCACGCGTTCCCCGGACGGGCCCAGATCAGTATCAATGGCTCCATCCTGAGCTGGATTACAGATGAACATCTCTTGTTCCTGCTGCTTTGACCTGCTGATTTCAGCTACAACCCGGCTGCCAGTCGCTCCACACCCAGGAACTGCCAGAGAATGCAGATTTCAGAGCCTCAGAAACATGCACGCTGTCGCTTCCCTGACAGATGGTCATTTGCTCGAGGCCACAGCAATATCTGTCAAGAAATAACAGGAATACTAACCAGCAAGGAACTTTGATTTATTTTCCAGTGGCAAACCAAACCAAACCTCCAGCATGTTTGTCTCCTATTAATGCTGCATTATTGGCATGATCTGTCCTAGTGGTACTGTTGCTTCCTGAGCAACCTGTTATTTCTATTGTCGTTTAGAGGACGCCATAAACTCTCATTATGTCAGGTATTTAAGTGGTAAGATTGGGTGCTTTGCTATTTTTAACATGGTTTATTACACAGACAGAGGATCTGCGTAACAACCATAACAAACCACAACAAATCTGTGAGTTTGCCTACAGAAAATCTAACAAAATATGTAAAGAAATACTGAATTTTAAATTCACCTCACTTTTACTTACTATTAAACAATTATTACATCCAGTTAGCATAAAAGCTGCCTGATACTTTTTGATTTAGCTACAAATGTTTTATCAGGTAACATATAACTTTATTAATCTGTGTTGAATATATTGCCTACCAAGATGGCGCGGATCACTTCCAGGAGTGATCGTAGCAGGGCAGCGTTTGCACAATGCATACTGGCTTCGAGACCAACAAAAAGAAAATATGTGGGCACTCTTAACCGATGTGAGAGAGAAAGATACATGAACAAAATGGCTGCTGTCGGGATCGACTGTATGAGCTGGAGAAGGAAAATATGTGAGACGATGTGGACAAGCTGCCTCTGATCTCATGTAGTTCACTACTGAGTAAACATGAAGACTGAGCTTTGTGGCCTGAAATCCATGGATGCATACAATCAACGATTAAACGGATTTGTAAAAGATGTACGAACTCTTCGTGTGACATGTCTCTTAGCTTGCATGTAAAAGCTACATTAGCTGAGCTAATTTTGCCAGTTCAGCAGTAAATATCACTGATATTTATCTTAGTATTACACAGAAGTGGGTAGAGTTACTCAAAACATTAGATAGGAACGAGCCAAGTGTCATGATCCGTGTTTCTGTGTGTTTATTTTTGAGATTTTCTGTGTTCAGTCCCGTTTTCCTGTAGTCTCTGTCCTGTCCTCCCCGTTGATTGTTTCCCAGGTGTGTCTCATCCCCTTGATTACCCCGTGTGTATTTAAACCCACCTGTTGTCCTTGTCTCTCGTCGGATCCTTGTCGTATGTCGTGTGATGCCTGTTTCTCCGTGCTGTTCCCCGTTGTTCTGTACCTTGGAAATCATCATTAAATTCATCATTTTCACTTCATCCTGAGTCTACCTGCGTCCTTATCCTCACCACAACAAACCACCCACATGACACCAAGAGCTTGTTTTAAGCTTGTAGTTTGCTTATTGTTGCCATAGCAACTCGATTGCAAGATGGCTGTCAGTTAGGCTACGTTCACACTGCAGCCTGAAGGGACCCTATTCCAATTTGTTTTTATATATTTTTTGTCTTGATGCGACCTGAATCAGATCTTTTGACAGCCTGAACAACACAGATTGGATTTTTTCGAATTCTAACCAGACTACTTGGATATTGGAGTCGTCTATGTAACCTGAATCTGAACATCCAGGTTGCATTCATCCGACCCGAATGATTCTCGACAAACATCACTGTTTTACGCCCTGATACGAGCAAACAGGAAGAGAAACAGCAACCATGGCGGACTATAATAAGGACTAAGTTGTTAATGCGCTGGTTCTGGTTGGATAACAAGTTTAAAATAGTAAGATATGCTCCATCGTTAGCATCCATGTTTACTTCCGCTAACAATGAGCACTACTTCTTTTTTATGGCAGTTGGCAAAAACAATGAGCATGCTCTCTATGTGTGACCGGAAAATTTTCAGGTTGGTTTCAGTTCACAACGGGGATCACATAAAAGTCGCAACCATGCAGAAAAATAAATAAATAAATAAATAAATAAAAAATCGGGTTTGGTTCACTTCAGGCTGCAGTGTGAACGTAGACTTACAAGGTTCACGAAAGTGTGACATCACTTGAGATGTATGTATTCTTATACTGATCTGTTCTTCAACACTCCAATCTGCTCAGTTGCACCAAAACCAAACCTGACAGATTTCATGACACCTACACGCTGCGACTTCAAATCAGTCCAGCTAACCGGCTGCGGAGAAAGAGGGACGAGGAAGCAGAGACAGAGGGCTTCATGCTCACAGCCCGAGAATTATCACATCAGACTACTGCTCCAGATTGTTCTGACAGGCCCAGGGCCAAACAATTAAAGGCTGGTGTGGACAGAAACAACTCTGCCCGTTTCAACTTGGCAACAGCTACTCGGTATTGCATCAAAATGTTTAATCACACAACCAGGGAAGGAAGGAAGGAAGAGTGGATATTGTCCTGGAAACCTCATCGACATACTCAGAGCATTTCTTCATGACGCAAAAACACTTTGATCCTCTGTGGTTTTGGCTATGTGGAGGACCTGGACTTTATTTCATTAAATTAACGCTGCTAGAACTAATCTGAATATCGGCAGTCATTTGCATGATGTATACTGTTCCCTTGTAGAAAATTGTAAGCAAAAAGTCATTTGTGAGATACATGAGAACACACTGGGGAACCGAATTATTGTTTTTCAGCTGCACTTTCCACAGAAAAAATTATCATTTTAACCTCAGCAGTGCAGATGTGAATTGTTCTTAAAGCAATAAGCAGCAATATGACGAGATTAGCATCACCGTTCATCATGAATGGTGATGTATGCAAGATTAAAAGTTGAAAAATCAGAAAATAGCTGCCAAAGTTAAAGGGGAAAAAGTAAATCCTAACTCGTGTGTTAACAATTTCATTGTTTTTGTTATTAAATCAACTTCATGAACTTTAATTTCTGAGTTAAAACCAAAACAACTTTCTTGTGACTTAAACTGCATTTTCCAGGCAGCAGGTGGACTTTCATTTTCAAGTTAAACCACCTGTAAATGTTTTACAGTGTGAGGGGTCAAAGGGTTGCCTACATTTTTGCCAAGAAATCATCTGATAGGCCAACAAACCTTTAATTGGGCTCTTTTATACTCAGATTTGAATATATTCAAAGGAAAAACAGAAAACTGGAAATTTAAAATTCAGTTTTTCGTTAATTTAAAATATTTTAGATCCCAGAGACGACGGTTTATTAAACGTTTTAACAGCAGCCGTATCTCTAATCTGTTGTACTGATTCTTCCTTAGAAACGGTTTTAACGAAACTAAGAAGTGGAAAGTTTTTATAAAAACAATAAAGCAGAGAGAAAACATGAAGGGAGGCAACACTACAGAGAAACTGTTGTGTTTGTGATTTTCACATTTCCTGCCTTTAGAACTGGAATGTTCCGTCACCATGGCAACAACTTTCCGTACCTACAGAGAAACTGGCTGAAAACTTTAGAGATTATTTACATGCCCAACGGCTACAGCGCTTATTTTTTAAACATATTTTTAATATAAATATAAATCTATCTTTACATTTTCAAAGCAGAGGCTCAGCGGCCATCTTTAATCAAGGTAGGTTGTCTCAGAAAGTTTTGGGGAAATTAATCAAGCTGCGCTAAAGCTAACTGACGAAAGCCTTTGTTACTGTAAAAGTCATTATACATCATGCATATTTAATCTACTTTGTAATTTATATTTGGTTCTTGGATGATTAGTAATCTAAGTGAATGTTTAGTTTCTGCAGGAGAATTAAAAGTTTTCAGTATGAAAGGCCTTTTCTGCACTGCTAACATCATTGTGGCATACAGGCACTTTGAAGGCATGTAGAGCTACAGATCTGAATTGTATGGAGGAAAAGTGGCAGAAATAATAAAGAAAAATGAAAAAATACATATAAATAAGCCAGAGAACGTCACAGACTTTCCCTCCTGCCTGAGAGGAATGACAAAGACAGGAGAAGCAGTTTTTGTCCCTCCGAAGATTTCATCTGCGGAGGCAAAAATCCAGACTTCTCTTTTATTCCCTTTCATGTTGAGCTTGAGAAATAAGTATTCTAAAGATGCGAACAGGTAAACACTGAGATACATCTCATGGCTGACACCTCTGTTCACGGCTTTCTGAAGAAGTTTTGTGAAAATGTAATCTGTCACTGAAAGTTGAGACTCACAAAAATGATCTGAAAAAATGCTGCAGCTCAATAAATAAATTAGAATGTGATTAAAAGGTTAATTTATTTAATTCCAGAACTGAAACTTGTGGATTATGCTGCAAAAACACAAAATCTCAGCAAGTAACAAGGTGTTATATCTTGCTGAAAAGTTACTTGTAAGTTAATTTTGTCTTATTTCAAGTGTACAAATACTTGCTTAATTAAACTCTGTGTTTTTGCTGGACAATAAATTGACCCAGAAGTTATCGTGATAAACAATAATATTGTTGTTTTGATTTTTAAGTGACATAATGGTAATAAAGCGGAAGAAAACATTCTCAAATATCAAAATGAACATTTAACGCTGGAACCAGAAAACATTTTAAATATCCACAATAAAAAAACCAAAAAACAAAACAAATAAAATTAATCATGAAGTTGCTGTAAACAAAGTTGCCCTTTAAAAAAGGACTAGTTGAGACCAGAGCTAGTTGAGAAGACTAGTTCTCAACTAGTCTTCTCAACTAGAAGACTATTTATTTGTGTTGAACAAAGTTTTTAGGAAATTTTTTTTAGCATTTACTGATTTTCTGTTTCCTCTGGTTGTAAATTTAAGATGAAATAGATGCTAGTTTCACTTTTATGGACACTATGGACTCTGTTGTAAAAAGACAAAAGAGAAAAACAATAAATCCTGCAAATTGAAATTATTGAGCTGCTTTTAATTTATCATGTGATTAATTGATTAATTGTTTATTGCCTATTTTTGAAGTGTATTTAGTTTCAACACACACAGTGTGACATCTATCAAGTGTTGATTTCTGTAAATTCTGATAATTATACTTAATCAAAAAACCTGAAATTCCCAGATAATTAGAATATCGAGTAAGGCCAACAGAAAAAGGCAGTTTTGATGAAAAACCTTCTAATGAGCCTGAATTGATCTTAGTATGGTTTTATGTCTTCAATTGATTAATTAAACTTTACTTTATGCAGGTAATGTTGAAGAGAACCAAGGTGCTGCAATCCAGGAGAGTAGAAATCCTGTCTCTGTTTCAAAGATACACAGAAGGAATCCCTACTTTACCTGCGAGCGCTCTGCTGACGTTCCTCTGTAAGGAACAAATGGAGCTCGCAGCGAACAAAGACACGGCGGAGGATCTGATCGACAGATACGAGATCGACGAGGCAGGTGAGAGACTGAGTGAACGAGGGGGAATCTCGTCTCGTCGCTGCATCAAGGAGGTTTAAAAATTATTCTGGAAAACAGATGAATCATGACGATGGTGATTCAGTCTGCATGTAAGTTGGGACCTGACAGGTCTACAAGAGGAGAAAAGAGGATTCATCACTGGGAAAGTGGAACAGGTATTGCTAAAAGCTCGATGTGCTGCAGAGAGAGTCAGAACGTCTCATTAAAAAGCAGGATATGTAACAGGACGTGTCTCCCAGTCGCACAGAGTCTGCAGCTGTGCAGGAACAAATGTTCATGCAAAGAACATAATTCAATCTGATCTTAAAAAGACAGAACTGAAGAAAAATCCAGAAAGAACTGGATGTTACTGGAAAACTCAACAATCCCCTTATAGTAATATAAAATAATATTTTTTTTAAAGCTTTACTTATTTGTGTTAATCAAAGTTTTTAGGAAAATTTCTTAAGCAATTACCCATTTTCTGTGTCCTCTGGTTGTAAATTTAACATGAAATAGATGCTAGTTTCTCTTTTTTGGACACTTTGGACTCTGTTTTATTCAAATTTAAATAAATACTGTTAATAAAATAAAAAAAAATTTAAAGGGGATTTTGCCAATCACAGTTTTAGTTTTTTTGATTTCAGGATTTATTTGTGTATTTATTTAGTTATTTGACTATATGAACATAAAAATAAAAATAAGTCACAAAATAAAACACCATTATTATATATATAAATAAGAAAATACACAAAAACAATCTTGAAATGAACATAAAACAATTTAATATTTATTTAGTTTTTATTTTATGGGGACATTTATTTGTTTTCATAAACCTATTAAAACAAATAATATATTTAATAAATAATATATTTATTTATAACAGTATTACTTCAGTACTTCAGTAATCACATGAAAGCACTTTGAATTGCCTTGTTGCTGAAAACGTGCTATAAAAATAAAAATACCTTACATTAAGTAAAGTTTCTGGATCCTCTATCCATTGAGTAACTTCACAAACAAATTTGTTTTAACCAAAAATTCACAGGACTTGGACACAAAACTGCAATTTCTTTTCAAGTTTAAGTTTCATATTGAAAGAAACCGAGTTGAAAAAATGTTTCCTTTACCTAATTTAGTTATTTTGTAGTTATTTTTTAATATGAATTATTTTAATTTTGACCTTTAAAAAACATTTAAAGTATAAAAAAGTTAAATATTAAATGATTGATGTTTTGATCAGTTACATTTTTTTACTCGAGTCATTTCTTGGACAGCTACTTTTTACTTGAAAAATGTTGAAGTAGCGCTACTGTTGTGATTTTTGGGTACTTTACTTTTCTCTTACTTTTATGTGAACTGATCTGTGATTGCTCGGTTGCAGCATGTCTATTTTGGAGCTGGAATACTTTGACTTGAGACGCGTGCAGCTCCAGTATTGGTAAAAAGACAAAAACGGTCTTTGCAGCTCAGATATTCCACTTAGAACAAAATAAAGTGTTTTTCAATAAAAAAAAAAAAAAAAACTCATTAGCGAAGTACTTAGCAGGCTCTGTCCTTACATGTAAAGGGGATCAGCAGTTTTTCTGCTTGGGTTTGCTGTTGCTGATCTGTTTTATTAAATTTCCTGACCCAGAGTTCAGCCTGTTGTTTCCTTGCAGCTATAGAAAACAGGTGCATGACGTTCGAAGGCTTCCTCAGATATATGGAGTCCAAAGACTGCTGCGTGTTCAACCGGACTCATAAGACGGTGTACCAGGACATGGACCAGCCTCTCACCAGCTACTTCATCTCCACGTCTCACAACACCTACCTGACCGGAGATCAGCTGGTCGGGAAGAGCCACCTGGACGCGTATGTTAGGTGGGGAGCGTTTTTATGACGCTTTGTTTTAACGAAGCACCTATCATTTCAAAATTTATAAATGAGGATGGACATTATATAAAAAGAGGGAATGACAAAACATTTCTTGGTGTAATCTGGTGAAAGCTACGGAAGATCAAAGCTGTCAAAATGTACTGCAATTCTCAGAAGAATAAACCATATTTTGTACCAGAAAAAAGCAATAAGGATAATTAAAGTATTATACAAAGAATACACAAACCCACAAGTACAAGTAGCTAAAATGATTTATCCTTAACAACTTATGGTTTTAGTGTACATGTTTAAATGTATGTTGTTTTTAATTTATTGTATTGATTTGCTCATATAGAATCTAAAAATACAAGGTGCCTATACAGAAAGAGCGCTGAAATCTACAGTTTTTTTTATTTGTAAGTCGATCCTGAACCTGCAGAGCTGCACGTTTGGTTTCTGAACACTGAATATCATCCTTCTCGTCTCACTGACCTACTCATGTGCTGAGGCAGACAGCAAATCTGCTGTGGATACCTCTGTGGCACAATGAGAGCGATTACAAAGCAGCTGACAGCAGCAAGAGTTCAGTATTTATGGATCCGGCGAACGGCTGAATGCCCCGGCCAGCTGGTAGAAACTAACCATTCAGCCCCAGCAGCCTTCAAGCTCTGCTCTTGGCCTGATAACTAAATGTTTATCTGCAAGAAAAACAGGACTACAGCTGCAGAAGGCTGCTGATTAGAGACTCAGCAAGGAAATAAAAAAAAAAAAGCTTAGATTCACTGTTTGGAGAGTGAACGCAACTGAACTGAGGCACAAAGTTAAAACTACACTGAAAACGATCACATTAGACTTTCTACGTGTTTTATGTGGATTTTATGTGAAGTGAATCTAAAACACTGTTTTCCAATTTTCTTCATATTCTCAGTTCATAACTGCAATTATCAAGGAAAATGTCTTCAACTGAAACTTTAACCTGCAAGTCGTTCAAGGAAAAATGGTGCAAAATGCATTCAAGAATTTTATTTTATTTTATTTTGCATTGATTATTACATAATGCGGTTTTATGTACATTTTAAAGTCTGACTTTGTTACGTTACTCCTATAGAGTGCAAGCGATTGCAGTTTTTACTGATCTTTAAAAAGCCTGACCTGCTGATTCCAATTTGGCCGATACCGATTGTTTTTGGTATAGATGTTGCTAAATATAGCAAGAAAGTCACTGAGTTGGTAACGGTGGAGGGACTATTGCTAACTGAAAACATGCAGAAATTACCTGGTGGGTCAGTCAAACCCCTCTGATGGGAGAGCAGAAGAGGACAGAGGTTGATTTTTAGACCTTTGTTGATGCAGATAAAATCAGAATCACATGTATCGGCTGATCATCGATCTCCCAAAATTAAGGAAATCGTGTAACCCTGATTATTACTTATTGCATCGTTACACTGATTAGAGTGAATATTTAACTTGCACGAGCGTTGCATCAATTCATCGGTACGAGATTGGTGATCAGTTGATCATCTGCCTCTGTCCTCTTCTGCTCTGCTGTGAGAGGTTTGACTGACAGACCGGCCCATCAGGTCACGTCTGCGGTTAACGAGTTGCCCACCTCAGCTATCCGAGTACGATAATGCTAATAGCTAGTAAGAAAATGGGTAAAAGTGGACCCTCCGTCACCAACAAAGGATTGGAATAATAGAATAAATCTACATCATGGAAATACTGACATGTCATCTGAGACTTCAGCAAACAGAAATGGAAGAAAAGTGGACAAAATGGACACTACTCAAGACAAAAGACAGCGATGAAAAATAGAGAAAGGACTGGACAAACTGGATGGGAGAAAAGGTCTGATAGAACAACAGCTCCCATCAAAAGTTTCACGTTATATAATGTTGAATGTGAATTTTCATGTATGTTTTATATGTAAACAAATGTGGAAGATGCTTATAAACGGTTAAATGATAAAAAAAAAAAAAAAAAACAATAGTCATCCACCTGTGGAAGGCTCAGTGACTTTCTTGCTATATTTAACGATATTTCAGACGAAAAAAAAAAGTTAGTATTGGCCAAAACTGGAATCAGCAGGTCAGGCTTTTTAAAGATCGGTAATCACCGATCGGACAGAAAACTTGCACTATTTTGTTTTTCCCCTTACAGTATTTGCATTAACTGGACACCATGATTTAAAAACAACATACTGGCTTGCTTTGGGCTGCAGCCTTTCTACGTCGCTTCGTTAGTGATATAAGTGAAGGCAATAAACTGGCAGAAAACCAAAAGCAGTCCCTCTGGAGAGCGTCTGCAGAAACAGAGATAACTCTTCACTACGCTGCCAGAAAATATATCAAATCCATAACAATTTAAAGTGACATCATTATCATCCAGCTCAAGCAGAATGCTGCTTTCCACAAGACTTCATGTTTAAATATTCAGCAGAAGGAATACACATCTATGGTATCATTAAAAACAGAAATAGATGAGTGAGAATGTATGCATGGGAAGGAAGTAGTGAAGTTTGTGATTATGATAACCCTGCCTGAACTCAGTGTGTGTGTGTGTGTGTGTGTGTGTGTGTGTGTGTGTGTGTGTGTGTGTGTGTGTGTGTCGCAGCGCGCTGAGGAAAGGCTGCCGCTGTCTGGAGATCGACTGCTGGGATGGTCCAGACACGGAGCCCGTAGTTTACCACGGCTACACCCTCACCACCAAGATTTTATTCAAGGATGTCATCAGAACCGTGGAACAACACGCCTTCGAGGTAACGGCTCCGGCTTTTCACTCGCATTTATGCAGCGCCGAGAATCAGTTTCTGATCATACTTTTATAAGCGCGAGGAATCTCTACTGAGACGCTACTGGTCCAGCTAGCAAACACAAAGTCTTACCAAGTAGTTTTGGTCTAGTTTCTAGTGCAAGTATCTTAGTTCACTTGAAATAAGGCAACTTGCAATGGACTGCTAAGGCCATACTAATAAAAAATAAATAAATTTACGAGAAATAAAGCTATAATATTACGAGAAAAGTAGAAATAATACAAGACTAATAATAATATGAGAATAAAGTCAGATTTTGAGAATAAAGCGGTAATATGACTATTATAATACTATTCTGATCCGAGTTTATTCTCGTAATATAACTTAATTCTTGTAATTGTATTTTTTTCCTTATACTTTGTTGTGAAAACTAACTTACAAGTAACTTCTCAGGAAGGAATAAGAGTTTGTTTTAAGTTAATGATTCATTAATATTGATGAAAAAGTACTAGCTATGTTAAACAATAACTAAATTTCTCATGTTGTGTATAATAATTATATATGTGAAATTAGAACTTATTGATCGATAATAAGGAATAATTTACTTAAAACAAGGTCCTATATTGTGCTGAAAAGTTACTTGTAAGTTAGTTTTCGTCTTATTTCAAGTTTACGAAGATATTTGCACTAAAAACCAGACCAAAAATACTTGGTAATATTTTGTGTTTTTGAATTGAACACTGTGACTGCACACTTTCAGATTTCAGGAGTTAGATTATTGTGGACTCTTCAGTGATGTGATTTGTTAAATTAGATTTAATTTACGTCCTGACAGGTCTCTGCCTACCCGGTGATTCTGTCTCTGGAAAACCACTGCTGCGAGGAGCAGCAGGAGGTCATGGCCGAGTACCTGACCTCCATCCTGGGGGACAAGCTGTTGAAGAGTCCTTTGGATCACCCGACCACCGGAGACCTCCCAAGCCCAAATGTAAGACTGGCATAACAGTGGATGTGTTGAAGAATGTAAGGCTACGTTCACACTGCAGCCTGAAGTGACCCAATTCCACTTTTTTGCCTTAATGCGACCTCTATCTGACCTTTACATGAAGTTTGAGTCGCATATATTTGGAAGTGTGAACGACCACGCAGAAGATAAACTGGATTTGGGTCACTTCAGGCGGTAGTGTGAATGTGAGCTTGATGGCAGGATGAACGCTTATGGGAATTTTTAGCTGATTTCCTGGACAGAAAAAATGTGCAGAATTAGAGGTTGTTCATTTGGCCATTGGGTTCTTTGTCTCGGAGATGAAAACATTCTCTGTTTTTGAAATGAATAAAAGCAACGGACCATGCGACGAAGCTGGTGTTAATGTTTCCCCTCAGAGAAACGAGTCCTGGTCCAACATCTGCTGCAAAGCTACTCGGAAAGAAAGGAGCCATTATCCTAAAAACGATAAATACAGAGATTACACAGGGACGAGGGGAAATGTCCTTGAGTATATGAAAATGAGAGTTTAAAGAGAAACTAAACCCAAAATAAATCTTTCTTTGCAGATAAAATATCTAAACTGGGGCTCAGAGATAGCACATCTTTATGCTTCATTTGTTTAATTCTGCGTAATTTGCCTATAACCAATTTTGTGCTGCCCTCTTCTGGTTGAACTGTGGCAACTGCAGGCACATTTTCCTATTGGTTATGAAATTTGGTTTCACGTATTGTTGCCATAAAAGTATCCAATGACGACAACAAAAGAAATGGCGAGTCGCTTGTTTGAGAAAAAAAGTTGCTCTAGGCGTTTAAAAAGTTTCTAAATTTGGAGACTGTGAAGTCGCTACAGTGTTTTACCTGAAACCTGGGCATGACTTAAACAGCTGATGTGTTCTTGGACACGCAGAGTTTATTCATGTTTATGCAGAGTTTTAAAGATCTGCTACTCAAGTCTGTCAATCAATTAAAACAAGCTTGGTTATTTCCATTTGCATGATTATTTATTTCTCTAGTTTTGTCTCTTTTTCTTCTCAAAATGACCAAAGGCTTCAACCTTTGATCCAAAATGGTCCCTTTTTTTAAGGACGATGTTGTTTTGTTTATTTATTTTGGATATTTAAAATGTTTTCCAGTTTCAGTGTTAAATGTTCATCAGCTGGAAAATGGTGTCAGAACAATATTGTTTATTCTGGGACAGTTTATGGTCCAGCAGTATTTATTTTCATGATATTCTTTATTGGGTTTGAGGAGGAGCTTATAGAGGTAAGGTTTTATTTTCTTTTTGTCTCGTCAGAATCCCAATTCTTGTACAATTTTCTGAAAAACTGTTAGTACTGAAAAGAGGGGCCCTTATTTAGCTTTCCACTGGAAACACTAAGGTTAGTTTTTTAAAGATGTTTTAGCTTTGCTTTGAGAATAACGCTTATCTGAAGATATATTGTTAAACAAGGGAAGTGATTTGTAGAGTTTATAGACCCTAGCATTGCCTGCATTGGTAAATCTGTCAATATGTGTCATATTTTCTCCCCAAAAATCTTGTATATTACAGTTCGTGGCAGAAAAAGATGAAGATTTAAAGCACAAATAGAGTAAATAGCAGATGTATTGGCGTGTGATTAAATGGTTTCTCTGTCTTTGTAACCCCAATCTGTGTGCAGTAATGCGAATATGACCTGAAATGATCTCTGCTGTAGTGATTTATGCAAAAGTGGTGCTTGGCTGTTACACTTATGCAAGTATGTGATAATTTTTAAAAGAGGAGCATGAATTAATGATGTATATTAAGGGTTGTGTGCATAACTTTATGACTGAGTTCGTGCCGTTTGTGTGGCACCGTTAGGACTTGATGTATAAGATCCTGATCAAGAACAAAAAGCTAAAGTCACAGATTAGGAGAGAGGACAAGACAGAGGACAGTGGAGATGAGGGCGAGGATGCTGATGATGAGGATGATGAGGATGATGAGGATGATGAGGACAGCATTCAACCCAAAGCAAAGTTCTGGTCTCCAAGAAAAATGAGTTCAAAGAAGAAAGTAAGTCAGGGTTTGTTGTTTCAGTCAGTTTAAAGCAGATTCTAGTAAGTGGCATGTTTGTGTAATAAGTCAGAGTATCAGGTTCACGCTGAGAAAACTTAAAAAATAAAATTACAAGAATAACGTATGAGGAAAAAGTCATAATATTACGACCTTAACTCTGGTAGTATTTCTCTTTCTGGTATTATTTAAACTGTATTCTCATAATATTACTTTATTCTTGTGCTATTCCGACTCTTCTCATATTATTTAAACGTTTTTCTAGTGATATGACTTCTTGTAATATAACTTTTCCTTGTACACGTTTTTCTCATAATAATAACTCTCGTATTATTTTGACGTTATTCTCATGTTATTTCAACTTTATACAGTATATCACTTCTTGTAATGCGACCATTTTTCTCAGTAAATTTTTTTTCTCATGATTATTATTGTAATTTTCTGATTTTATTTCCACTTTATCCTCTTGACCCTATTCTCGTAACACGGCTGTTTATCTCAGACAGATTTTTTCTTGTAATTTTATGAGTATTTTCATATCATTATGACTTTATTCTCAGAATGTTATTGTTTAATTTTTTTCTCAGTATGACCACTCTGTGAAGTTTAACCTTGTCTCACTTAACGGCACTGAGCAGAGGAAGGTGAAGGTGGCCCGGGCTTTATCGGACCTGGTGATTTACACACGGTCCGTGAAGTTCATCAGCTTCAGCCACTCCAGGGACAATCAGAACTGCTATGAGAACACATCCATGGCAGAAAAGAAGGCGCGCAAGCTCATCAAGGCCTCAGGTACACAGAGAGACTCGCTGATGAGGTCATGGTGAGGAGTGATGAGGTCATGGTGATGTCATGGTGCGGGTGATGAGGTCATGGTGATGTCATGGTGAGGAGTGATGAGGTCATGGTGATGACCTCATCACCATGACCTCATGGTGATGAGGTCATGATGAGGTCATGGTGATGACCTCATCACCATGAGGTCATCACCTCATGATGTCATGATGTCACTCCTCACCATGTCATGGTGAGGAGTGACGAGGTCATGGTGATGTCATGGTGAGGAGTGATGAGGTCATGGTGATGAGTGATGAGGTCATGGTGATGTCATGGTGAGGGGTGATGAGGTCATGGTGAGGAGTGATGAGGTCATGGTGATGTCATGGTGAGGAGTGATGAGGTCATGATGATGTCATGGTGAGGAGTGAGGAGGTCATGGTGAGGTCATGGTGAGGAGTGATGAGGTCATGGTGAGGTCATGGTGATGTCATGGTGATGAGTGATGAGGTCATGGTGAGGATTCCAGTATGAGGATTAGGATGAGAAACTGAATCCTGAACTGGGAGACCCAGTTGGATGTTTAAGGGGCGGGAACTTTAGGGACAGAGACATTAATGGAGGTTTGATTCGGTGAAAAACAAAGAAGAGCTGTGCAAAAGTCTTGGGTCTTCAAGGCCTGGATATCCATCCATCCATCCATCCATCCATCCATCCAGCATCCATCTGTTTGTCCATCTATTCATCTGTCTGTCAATACATCCATCAGTCATCTATCCATCCTGTATTCACCCATCAGCCTTCCATCCATCCATCCATCCAATAACTTTGGGATTTTGTATCTGAAAATCACAAAGTTTTGGGATTCCAAACTTTTATCTGGAAATCAATGTGAATTATCTTCCATCATCCCACATTTCTCTGTTTGTTATCAAACAGCCTAATAAGGTCTGGTCATGCTGTTTGTTGTGGTCTTGATTAGAGCTATAAATCAAACAGCCTAATAAGGTCTGGTCATGCTGTTTGTTGTGGTCTTGATTAGAGCTATAAATAGTTCAGAAGAGATGGATGGATGGATGGATGGATGGATGGATGGATGGATGGATGGATGGATGGATGGATGGATGGATGGATGGATGGATGGACTTTATTCATCCCAACCGGGAAATTACTGTGCAGTTGCAGCATACACATACACACAGATCAAATTACAATATGAAAAATAAAATAAAAATAAGATAAATGCATAAAATATAAAATGTAAGATTCTGTACAGTATGAACAGTGAAAATTAATAATCTGTACAGTCTGTACAATAGTGCTTTGTAAACAAACTGTACAATATCGATTAATGGGCAGATATGTACAAAGGTAACTTAACGTTTGTTATATAAAGTGACAGCCTGTGGCAGGAAAGATTTCCTATATCTGTCCCTGCGACAACAAAGCTGAAGCAGTCTGTGAGAGAAAGTGCTCGAAGGAAATGTTTACCCGGTAAACACCTTCTTTCTAAATCTGAGGGGTGTTTAAAGTTTATATGTAAAATTATTGTTCCTGTGAACTGACCTTCTTTTGAACTCCAGTTGTCCAATTTCCTCTTTTTGGCCAGAAAATGAATAAAACAGAACCAAATGTCCAAAGACAAACTTTTAGAGATGTTCAGAAAACCTAAGGAATCCATACATCAAGACCAAGTAATGAGATTACAGGACTGTCTGGCTCCCTGGAGGCAAAATGTTAAGAAATGAAGAGTTATTTAAACCTTTTCCACAGAACTGCATGTTGAAGCTGAAGATTATTTGTAGTCCAGGAGCAAGAATAAGATCCGTCTCATACCAAGCTGAAAAATGTATTCGAAACTCGTCAAAAATTGACCATGTCCTTCCAGATGAACCCCATTACCGCCTGACGGCGTCCAGTGTGGCAGCGTGGAGCATCACAAGGAAGTGGCACTCAGTGCCGTATGTTTAACATTTCCCCCTGACCGGCTTCTGCATCCTCTCTTTCAGCTTCCAGTTTTATTCAGCACAATCAGAGGTTCCTGAGCAGAATTTATCCTGCAGGCTCCAGAACGTCCTCGTCCAACTACAACCCGCAGGAGTTCTGGAACGTCGGCGCGCAGCTCGGTGAGTCCAGAACCTCTGGACACACTTGTTAGAGCAAAAACATGTAGATTTAATTAATTATTGAGGAAACGCTGATATTTACATTTTTAAATGCTGTTGCAACAGTGTGGAGTATTATCTAATGTTATTGATAAATTAGTCTAAAGTTGACTGATCTTATTGATCAACTAATTAATTTAGAGGCGCCCATTTAAAAAAAAATTAGTTCTCTCTTGTATGAAGAAGGTCAATCGTTTCCATTTTATAAAGGGCTACATTTGTCATATTTTGGCTTTGAAAAATAAAAACCTTGTGAAACTTAAGGAGCTTGTTATGTAAGAGGATTAGGGCCACTGACAAAAAAAAAATCTGTCTTTAATCTTCTGAGATTAATGTCGGAATTCTGGGGAAAAAATTCAGAATTCTGAGATTAAAGTCTGAATTTTTAGTTCAAAATCAGAATTTTGAGAAAAAATTCAGAATTCTGAGATGTATCATAATTCTGATAGAGAAAAAAGGTCAAAATTGTAGTAAAAAAAGTTCTGACATAAACATAATTCTGACAGAGAGTTTATATTTCAAAACAGAACTGCATAAATGCATTGTGCATCCCACACCAGACCGTTTCTCTTTCCCATTCTGGTATCCCGCTGCCATCTTTGTTTCTGTATCAACTGGCTCTGTTTAAGGATGACCAGCGGCGCCCTTTGCTGGATGGCGGCCGAACTACAACACTGAAAGAAGCAGACCTTATTAGTTTATCACCTGTAACTAATTTTAATCTAATAAACCATTAAGCGACATCCCAAGTACAGACACAAATGTCCTTGTCAAAATGTTAAATAAATGAATACAGACTCTTTTTGATGCCTTGTATCTGCAGTGTCACAAGGAATCAAAAAGCTTTCGACATTCACCGGATCGTCTTTGCAACTCATTACAAGCTGAGACGGAGAGAAGTTGCCGTCCAGAAGTTAAGTTGTCAAACTTCAAAGGGAATGGCTTAGAAATCTGTTTTCCATTTGGGATCATCAGCCCCTGCAGCAACGTCTCTGCTGCCTCCTATCACACCTCCTCCAGATTGATTTGCTCCTGTGTAAATGTATTTCTTTATTTCCTTTGCACAGCGGCTGTGCCATTGTCAGAGCCCCCTACATTTTCATTTTACACACTCAACAGTCTGAATCGAGTTTGACGACATCAACGGTAACAAACTTCTCTCAGTGAAATTACGCTTTGAGTGAAAATATTAAACTTTACATGTATAATTCTGCAGCTATTCACTGCGTTTTCCTGACTCACTGAATCGCTGCATCTTGCAGGCTCCCGTCACTCCGTCTGTTGTTGCACTTCCTCCTCATCCGTCTCCATCGCTCATTCAGGTTGGTGGCGTCTTTGAAAAGGAGCCCTGCTGAGCAGACGGTGCGCGTTTGCGTGGGGGCAGCTCAGCAGCTGCAGAGCTCTGAGACAGACGAACAAAGCAGCAGCTCAGACAGATCAATCACTGTTAGATTAGCAGAGCTTCACACCGTATGCTGGAGAAAGTTCTTAATTCAGACAAACATTTTGGCAGCTATGCATATTTTTCTTCTTTTATTTGACAGTTTTCTCATTTGTGCCAGAAGTCTGGTCAAGTGCTTTGCAGAACTGCTTGTACCCCTTGAATTTACACAAATTTTGTTGAGATTTTTTTTCAGGAAGCCCAATCAAAGTAGTGGATTGTTGTGCAGTGAAATGAAGAAAATACATGGCATTAAAACTGTGGCATGGCCCTAAATAGCTGCAAACCCACTGCAGTCTGCAGAGTTAGGGTAGGGCATCGTTTGAAACTCAATACTTCTTATTTGCATGATTTATTGTTTTTCTCTTTTCTCATCAAAAACTGGACGACCAAAGTGTTTTGGTCCCAACTAGCCCCTTTTTTTAAAGGACAATTTTGTGTACAGAGACTTCATAATTAATTTTATTTGAAGTTTAAATTTTGTTTATTTTACACATTTAAAATGTTAAATATAAAACAGACTCTTGGTTCCTTTTTATTTTAGCTGCTCAATAATACAAAATTTAAATTTTGTAAAAATGAAAAAAAAATGGTCAGACTTCTGTAGAAAATACTAAATCATTGTAGATACAAAACTTAAAGAAGTCCGACAATTTCTACATTTTTTTGGGTTGATTGTTTTCTTGAAAGAGAAAAGAAATATGAAAAGTAATATTTGCTTTTGGGAAAAAGGTTATAATTAAATCTAAAATTAAGATGAATGCAAAAACCTTATTGATAAATGGGGATCTATTTTTGTACCTAATATTTATTTATCTGTAAATCGTGTTAAGAAAGTGTCCCAACTGCATCAACTACAAGCCAGACTGGCTCCCTTTTGGCCGCCCAAAATGCTTTCAGCGAGCCATGAATGGCCCCCGAGCCACACGTTGGACACCCCTGGTATATGCAGTTAAAGGTTTGGACAACAGAAACCTCTCCGTCTCTCTGACGTAACCTTTGCTGCAGAAACATTTGAAGTGTTCCATAACGTAACTCTCCTGGGTGCGGCGGAAACGAGCTTTAGAACAGAGATCCTCGCACGCCGGCCTCCTTCCCCCCGACGAGCTTTGGGCACACGCAGAGTCTGCTCTCATGTTGCCGTGAGGCTCATGACTCTCATTGTTCTCAGACTGTCCCTCTGTGTTTTGCAGTGGCTCTGAATTTCCAGTCTCCGGGCCTGTCCATGGACCTCAACAACGGCCGTTTCCAAGACAACGGCGGCTGCGGGTACGTCCTGAAGCCAGCGGTGCTGATGCCCAGTGAGAGGAGCTTTGATCCCAGCACCAGCTGCCGCTACCTCAAACCCATACAGCTGGTGCTCAAGGTACAGATATGGAGCCACGAATGCTCAATAATCCCCCCGCGGTGGATTATGGATTGAGGTTCAGTGGTACGCCGCTGTCTGCACCTCACAATCTAGGGTGTTTTTTATAGCAGACCTTATTTCACTCTTAGCTGCCAGAGAAACAGTCCTCTGCTGGATGCTGTGAAGTAACAATGATGTAAAACTTCCTGAGCGTGTCTGTTTAATGAGATTATCTCCCTTTAGAAATTAAAGGGAAAAAGGAAACACAGGAAATCTAATGCAATTAGGCTGACAGTCCAATTAATAAATCATTGTATTCCATTATTCTAAGTGTCTTAGCGAGCGGTGCTCGGATCTTCAAGGAAGCCTCGAAGCAAAGACTCAGAGAAGTGGTATGATCTGAATTTTTCAGATTTTGCCTGGCGGTGTTTCATAAGATTATCCTTTATAGAGTCTTAAGTGAAAAGAGTTCAACATATTAGCAGAAATATCACACACACTGCAAAAATACAACATCTTACCAAGTATTGAGCAAATTTCTTAGTACACCTGAAATAAGAGAAAGCTAACTTAACTTTTCAGCAAGATAGAAGAGATTTTATGTAAATAATTCCTTATTAATGAAAAAGAACTATTTCCACTAGTAGATTATTTCACTCATAAGACATTTTTCCCTTAAGAGTGAAATAGTCTGTGGAACTAGTACTTTTTCATCAATTTTAAAGGAACTATTTGCTTAAAACAATCTCCTCCATCTTGCTGAAAAGTAACTTGTAATTTAGCGTTGTCTTAGTGCACTAAGATATTTTAACCAGAATTACTTACTTATTTTATGCTTTTGGAGTGAAGAGGCTTTAAATGAACTTCAAGCTTTAAATTAACTTAAACTCAAGCAGCTAACATCCCCAGATATTGGTCAATTCCTTTTAAGCCTTTGCTTCACAGTGACAACTTTGTGCTTCGTGCCGTTTCCTGTGATTGCATCATAAAACATCCTGAAGAAAAATAATAAGTTCAACATGCTGGCACTTACAGTGCTGAGAAAAGGTTTTTCCTACCTTACAGATCTCTTCAGTTTTATTTTCTATGTCACATTTAAAGGTTTTAGATCATTAAAAAGTTACTATCAAAGATTACTTGGGTAAATACCGGATTTTTTTTTTATTTTCATACAAAAATTATATTATAAAACAAACCTGACAGTATTTGAAAAGGAATATTAACCTAATATCTAGACAACAAGGTCTTAAAAAACTGCACGGTCAATTTTTGGCAAGAGGTGTTTTGGTGTCTGGAAAATGAGACGTTTCAAAACTCTTCCGAATGCAACCCCAGAGAAGTCCAGCACATTACCTAGCAACCCAGGTGAAGCTCCACCCGTCTCCTAGTTTCAGAACGTTTGGTCAACTGGTTTTACTGCTGTATGTGCTCTACAATGGCTGCTGGAAAAGACAAGTGTTTTGTTGTTGACCACTTGCTGCGTTCTTGTTGGTTGTGCAGGAGACTCTACTAATGCTTCTCAAAGATTTACATTTGTATAATTGCGCAAATTTCAAAAATTTTCATTTTTGAAAATGTCTGTTTGCAGTCATTTTCAAAAGTTGAGTTAGGGGGCGTGGCCAGCAGCAGCTTATTTGGATGTGAAGTGAAAAGAGGCCCTAAAGGCTCATTCTGAAAGGATCTCAAAATAAGCAGAACTGAGCAAACTAAAATCTCATTATCGAAGGACGATTTTGTGCAGAAAATGTAATGAACATGTTTTGTAAAGCCCACAGACCAATTCTAACCTGTTCATGCAAGCATAGTAGGTCACCTTTAATAGAATGTGAGTTTAATTACTCCATTAAGGGTTAGGCTGTAATATGTGAGGACCTTTTATGTTTACGACAAAGCTTTGAGTCAATTCCAATCTGAGATTTAAACACTAACATGAAGGTATTTTTGCTACTGAGCAAAATGTAGTGTTTCTTTATATAGCGTGACTTTGGGTGATAAAGAAGGGACCTTAATTTGAGGCTGGACACTGTAAGGCTCCATCACGACCAAGTGATGCATGTCGTGATAAGTACTTGCAGGTTTGTCTTTGATCAGAGCCAGTGAAAGGGAAGGCACAGTGTGACAGGACTGCTGATAAGTTCGCTCTTTCTGCCAGACTGTAGTAATTACAGTCTGACAGAAAAAAAAAAAACATTACATAATTTCTTTCTTCTGTTGTTTTGTTGATACCAACGTCTACTTTTAATGACTTTCTGTTATGGCATCATCTAAACTGAGTTGACTTCCACCTCTCTCTGTTCGCAGGTGATAAGTGGGTCCAACCTTCCGGTCGTCAAGTCTCGAAACACTCTGGACCCATTTGTCCGAGTGGAGATTCATGGGATTGCATTCGACTCCCGCAGTAAAAGCACTCACACTGTCAAGAACAATTGTGAGTACCACAAAGCAAACTCCTTTTAAGGACTGGCTCTGCTCTATTTAGCCTGATTTGTCCCAACTTTTGTCTTCTGAGCGGAAAAAAAGAATTATTAAAATACACTAAGAATTGATATTACTGCAAAGTGGTTGATCAAAGCTTTGGGTCAAGCTAAAAATACCAGCCAGACTTTCTTGTGAAAGCCATTAAACTGAATTTACATATAAAAAGTAAAAATCACCCTCCTATGCAAACAAGCTTCTTACTTATGCTGACATCATGTAAGGCAAATGATTATTATTATGATTATTCTTCCTTCTTCTTGTTTTTTTTCCCTACATTATTTCCACTACTTCTTTGAAGGTTTATGGCAGCAGCAAAACATTTTAACCGTATCCAAGAGAAACAGATTGAGGAACTGCTTACAAAATGTGCACAGATACATGAGAATTAGTTCATACTGGATCTGTGAATTATAAACAGGAATTAATTTAATTTAAATTTTAATTAATCAGGAATTTTCTAGAAAAAAAAACAAGGAAATTTGTTTTTCCTAGCAAATTATTTTGCTAGAAAAAGTTTTAATTTTTGCTAGAAAAAACTCAGAAATTTTGAAATGAATCACAGAAATTTTCTAGAAAAAGAAGCAAGGACATTTCTGAATCTGAAAAGTCAAACATTTTCAACTTTTGTATATTTTGAGTTTCAAAACAAACTCAAAATTTAGAAGGCATTAGCTTAGATTAATTTAATAATTTCTGAGTTTTTACTAGCAAATTTTTACTAGCCAAAAACTTGGTATTATGTGATTATTATTCTTAATACTTCATCACCTACCTGTGTTTTATTGTCTTCTTGTGTGTTCAGTTTCACTCCGAGTGGCGATGACTTTCGGTTGTCGCTGCCCTCCATCGTTCCCCACCTGTCGAGTTCATCACCATAACAGAGGCAAAAAGCTAGTTAGCTCCCTAGCATATGTTAGCAGCTAGTTAGCGGTAGCCTCAACTGCCTCGAGTCACAGGACGCAATGAAAATGTCTAAACTTTTGCCTGACAAAATTTAAGTCCTGTAACTTTTATTTATTTATTTGTTGCATATTTGTTAAAACTGTCACGACGATATAAAATCAGACAGATGATCTGTGAAAAAGCTTCTCGACCTCCTCCCAGCGCTTTATTGACGTTTGAAGAAATGCACCGGTTCCGGTTCAAAAACAACCAGCCAAAGCCAGCGGGAGGATCTTATGTCAGTCATCTTCAGATATACCTAGAAACAACTTACCGTGACCGGAAAACCATTTATCCACCGTCATCGGTGGCCATGCTAATTAGCCTTAGCAGTCATGGCTCCATTGTGATGATCTGTGTTTCTGTCGTTAGCAATGGAAAAAAGACAGACAAGTTCAATTGTTTTTCATTTATCTGTCTCACGACAAAGTGACAAAAAATAACAAACATATATTAAAAAAAACTTAAGAAAAAAAAGTTACAAAGCTTCAAAAGCCAACTTTTATTTTGCTTAATGAATTTAAGACTTCACAGACTTTGATACATCCAAGTTCTGATGTTGTATCAAACTTCCAGATCATTGGTCTTGTGGTTCATGGCTGTTCTGACTTCCCAGAATCAGAACCAGAACCAAACACAAAGGAGAAGCACCACAAATCTGGAACAAACTTCCAGAAAACTGCAAAACATCTGAAACTTTCTTTGAATCAAAACTAAACACTCACCTGTTTCGTTGCTTTCAACCATAATAAATGGAACATTGACCAAAATATTTAATGTGTATTTTAATGATGACACTTGACAAAATGCAGTGGCTATTACTGGTTTTCACAACTACACTGCAAAAACACAAAATCTTACCAAGTAATTTTGGTCTAGTTTCTAGTGCAAATATGTTAGTGCACATGAAATAAGACAAAGCTAACTTACAAGTAATTGTTTTAGAAGATATAATTCTGTAGTATTGATGAAAAATACTTGCTCCATTGGTAGATAATTTCACTTACAAGACATTTTCCCAAGTTGAAATAACCTGCCAATGGAACTAGTACTTTTTCATCAATATAAGCCTTATAATTCCCTTATATTATTCCCTTATATCATAAGGGAATTATTGACCTTAAACAAGCTTCTATATCTTGTTGAAAATTTACTTTTAATTTAGTTCTGTCTTATTTCAAGTATACTAAGATTTTCACATTAGAAAGTAGACCAAATTACCTAGTAAGATTTGCAGTGGATTGACTATATGGTGTTTATTTTTGTGTTTTATGACATAAAACACTTTGAACTGCCCTGTTGCTGAAAGGTGTTATACAAATAAACTTGACTGATTGCCTATCTTGTTTCTGGCTCTAAAAATGAGTCAGTGAACCCCTTGTGAAGCTAATAATGGTGATTTTTACTGCTCCAGCTATGACTCCTCGCTGGGACACCGACATGAACTTTAACATCACCGTCCCCGAGCTCTGCCTCATCCGCTTCTGCGTCCGTGACCAGATGACCCTCTTCAAGAGCGAGTTTGTGGGCCAGTACACGATGCCCTTCACCAGTTTGAAGAAAGGTGAGCCACAGGGCAGAAGGGGTGACTTTAAGTGGCTGTGGGGAGATTATATCAGATAACACTGTTGGTCAATCATTGCCTGACATTCGCAGTGTCAGCACAGCTAAAGGCTTCGCTCTGCTCTGTGGAACGGATTTTTAAAAACATGGAAATGATCTTGTCTGTCTGTTTGATGTAACTTCATTTGCCCCCTCATCTCCTCCAGGCTACCGCTGGGTGCCTCTCCTGTCCCGACAAGGATGCAGTCTGGATCCGGCTTCCCTCTTCGTGTTGGTTTCGTATTAGTATCAATCCAAGATGGACTCTCTCTCACACAAAAAGTTTAGATACAACGATGGATGGATTATCTAGCACCCAATAAGAGCAACAAAATATCAATAATTAAGTTACACAATGCATGATTTTCTGATATAAAAATATACATTTTATTGACAAAATATGTAAATGTCTATTTTTACTGCTGGCTAACAGAGTTACAGAAAAAAGAAAAGAAACTGATTGCGTACTGCTTGAATTTCTTTGGTAATCAATATTAATCCATACATTAAATCACACAGATTTTCGTCCAATAATCACCTTGAAGACATAAACATGGACTACAAAAACAACAAACTTAAGCTTCATGTTTTCTTGTAGATTAATCTCAGACTGAATTCATTAAAACAATTCTAACTTTAGTTTGCCTCTTTTCACAAGGAAAAAAAATCCCACGTTAAGAAATTATTGCTTTTAACAAAATCACTGTTAGCACAATTATTGTCCCCAGTATAAATCAGTTTCACATTTTTATACTTTTAAGTGATTCACAGTTTCAATAAACTTCCTTAATGGAGCTTAAATAATAAACGACAAGAGGGACATTTCCTTTAGCAGTTATGCTGGATGAAATCGTCATCAAATCTCCATGACAACCAATGGGCACGAGTTGTTTGGCATTTAGATAGAAAAAAAGGCTTATCTGTCCTGCTACCAAAAAAAAGTAGTTTAACTCAGGCAGTTGATGCAGAAACAAGTAAAAAAAAACATCAGGGGCAAATGTTAATTAATTTGATTAATTAATGATTAATTTCATTTTCATTAATTAAAATGAAAAACGTAAGGTACAACACAAAGTTTTCTTCTTTTATCAAACTTTTTATTTGCTTTTAATTTAGTAAGTTGGTGAATTGGTGAATTTTACAGAAAACAAAACTTGAGCTCAACCACTGAGTGAGCTGTATGCTGTTGTTGCTGAAAACACACACAGAAAAGTCTAGACAAAGATCATAAACCAAATATTTGGAACATTGAATGCTGATTTTTTTCTCGTCTATTTAACTGCAGCCCAGCCCGTTACCTAGCAACCCCAGCAGAGTTCCGCCCATTTCCTAGCAACCCCAGCAAAATTCCACGTCACCTAGCAACAGAAGCGGCGCTCCTGCGCGTTTGGTCTTCTGGTTCAACTTCTATATGCACTATACAATTTGCTGTTGAGTTACCAACCAGAAAACACTTGCTGCATTCTTGTTAATTGTGCAGGAGGCTCAACCTTTGCTGTTCAAAGATGTACAGTTGTATAATTGTGCGCCTGTTTGCTGCCATTTTTATGTGCGAGTGTAAACATCGAGTTGGGGGGCGTTGCCAGCAGCTTATTTGGATTTAAAGTGACAAGAGGTCTTATAACAGTTCTGAGAAGACATAAAACTCATTATCATTTGTGCAAAAATGTAAAGAACATGTTTTGTTTAGGCATAGACATGTCCTAACCTGGTAAAGGAAGTAATATGACACCTTTAAAATACTGTGTGGAAAAAAGAGAGAGAATTCATATAAAGTAACTTAATTTAAAGAAAACTAACTTTAGTGTCCCTGAGTATTTTCAACTTGATATTTTTAGCAAAACGTTTGGACACTGCTGACCTAGGGAGACTGTGTGTAGAAAAATAGTAAAAGAAACCTTGCTGTCCTTTCTGCTTCAAAACAGAAGAGTAAGTGTCAAATGGTCTTTTACAGTAATTAAAAAGAGACATTTATTTCTAAACAGATTTTTTTTTCTTCCTGCTGAGTAAAGGCCGACTTCATGTAATGTTTTCAGTGAGATTATGCTGCTGCTGCTGCAGCAACAGATACGTTTATTTTAGAGCTTTTAACACCAGAGGTGTCAACAAATGTGTCTGTGTTCTGTTGCTTTCACATATCAGGGCTGACAGTGGTGAGTGACACCAATTTTAATAACGCTACATGACCGCAGTCATCAAAAAATAGCAACCAGTTCCATTTCCATTCGAGAAACCCATCAGGGAATATTATAAATAGTCTCCAAAGAGGTATACATTATTGAGCTGAATCCAGTGCAGGGAAGTCTATTTCCATCTCCGTTCGTCACTAAATCCTTTAAATGAGGTAAAAGGAAAGTACGGGTCAGCAGGCCTGTCAGGACAGGAATGGCATCAAGATAACACGAAGACCCAGTTTGGCCCAGCGGGAGCGAGTGTGCATGTCGATCAGAGTCGGTGCTTTGGTTGCCTCTGCATGAACACACGCGTGCCCGACTGTATTTAAATGCCACTGATGGATAAAACAGTGGATGGAGCGAGAGGGAGGCGGGCTGAGTGTTAACTCGGCCCCTCCGGCCTGAGATGCTGAGTTGTCATCCTGCTCACACAGTCGCCTCGTCTCTCGCCTCTAATTCCACTGGTCAAGGACATGCAGCCTGGAGGGACCAACATGCCTGTGCAGGTAAGAAGCAGACATCTTGAAGCACCCCTTCACTCTTAATCTGTCACATAAAAACATATAAAGACTCTAGTTTGACTCACTTAAAAAAAAAACAAAAAAACTAGACTCCAAGCAAAAGCAGGGTACCGGGGATGGCAGAGTCATTTTCATTTAGGGCAACATCCAGATTATAAATGCTTAGGGTCACTGAAACAAGAAAACAACAAGAAAATCTGACTTTAACCTCTGAATTCTGAATTTTGACTAATCTTTTGTGATCCAAATTCAAAATTCTGAGAAAGAAATTGTCAGAATTCTGAGATTAGTGTCAGAATTCTCTACTTGATCTCAGAATTCTAAATTTAATCTTCTGAGATCCAAAGTCAGAATTCTGAAAAACATCTGAATTTTGAGAAAAATTTCTGAATTCTGAGAAATTCAGAAATCCCAATTCTGACTTTAATCTTCTGAAATCCAAAGTCAAAGATTCTGAGAATAAAGGTCTTTTTTCCTTCCGGTGGCCCTAATCGTCTTCAAAGGTTCAGTTGGGTCACAATGTCACAACTACATATTGACAGCTTACAGTTTGAATTTCTTAAGATTAAATTATATTTAGTGTCTTTTGACATTGTTTTAATTTTAACAGTATAGAAATAAAACCGATTTGTTTTCACTGATGAAATAATATTTAAGTATACAGATGTTATCTTGAAGTTCTGTGGCTCTGAGGTCTAGAGGGAAATGTGGGCAGAATGCCTTTTCCTTCATAAATCATTTCTATAATTTTAATTTGATCTAAATTAATTTTTAAAAAACTGATCTGGTTTATTTAACCATAAACATGCATTTTTAACAAAACTTTAGCCAAAACTCCCAGCCAGTCAGTGCTTTAAATTCTGGAGGTAGGTTAACATAGCTATTGTAGATAAATATAATTTATAAGATTTCTTAGTGGATAGTGTCCAGTATTTCCCTGCCTTGACTAAAAAATAACATTAAAATAAAACATATAATACAGTAAGTGTGCTGGCCCCCCCTGCTGGTGGCAGGCTCACAGTGCAGTCCTCAGGGTCAGATCACACAGTTCCCCAGGGGAAACCACATCTCCCTGTCCAGCAGTTCTTCTTCCAGTTTAATACTGGTTGCACCTATAAATGTCGTCCTGGTCTTTCTGCTCTTCACCGTCACCTTCAGCGTAATCCCATCCAGCACCGGGATAAAGTTGTACTCCAGCTGTGAGAATGAGGCAGATTTGTTAATATAAAAGGTTGTTTTGTTTAATACACTTACGTTTCTGAGGGTTTTACATACTAAACAGCCTTATAGTTCAGCATATTACTGTAAAAATATTTCATGTCTGGCTACAAGCATTAAAATTTGCATCCTCACCCTCAACATGCTAGTTTTTTAGCAGTCTCATCTGTCCACTTGAATTTCAGTATGACGGCCATTTTTTCAAGATATTTTTTTTTTTTTTTACCCTGATAAACCAATTATAATGTCATAATTGGTTTATCATGACTTAGATGGACTTTATGACACATCACATGTTGAGGACTTTGGTCATCCTAAGTGAATGTTTCTCATTTGATCCTTTCCAAGTGAAATCAGGATACAGTGTACTGTACAGGGGGAACTTTACCAGCTCATTGAAAGTCGGGTGGTCGTTGTTGCTGACCACCTTTGTCTTCCTCTTGGAGGTCTGCGCAGGGTCTGGTCTCAGCCGCGTGACCACGTAGGCATCAGGGTTTGAACCATTTGGCAACTTCTGTCAAACAGCACAACAGCAGAGAACCCATTAGAGCCTGTTCTACGATATTTCATCAGAACAACACAAATCTGTACAAAGAATGATGCAAACTAACGATGTTCTGCAGGTGTTTCACCAGTACAGAGAGCTTGCAGTTTGAGTACGATATACGCAGCTGGATCTGAGGATCGTCTCCTGCAACACACAGAGCTTACATCAGACCTCTCTCCATCAGTCTTCAGTTATGCTGTGAAGGTTAGGTTGGGTCTACAGGCGATGCAAAACATGTTCATTACTCTTTTTTTTCCAATTATTCAACCGTACATCTTTGAAAAGCAGAAGTAGAGACTCCTGCACAACTAACAAGAATGCAGCAAGTAGTTTCTGGATAGTAAGTCAACAACAAAACACTTGTCTTTTCCAGCAGCCATTGTACAGTGCATATAGCAGTTAAACCAGCTGACTAAACGTGCTGGAAATTCTCTTAGTTGCTAAGTGGATTGATTTGTGACGTTACAGGGACATCAAAAAGCATTAGTTTATTATATTACAAAAAAATGTCTGGGGTGGTTCCTTTTTTTTAGCACTTGTGCTGCTTTTAAAAGCAGTAGAAACCCAAATGGAAGTATAAAAATATACAAAATGTGAATTTTGGATAATAGATCCCCTTTAATATTACCTGTTCCCACATTTGTTATGGCATTGGGACCGTCTAGAAACAAGCTGCACACATATTCATCCTGCAGATGACACAACGAGACGTTTCAAAGTAAGAATTAGGGATTTGGGAGGATTATGAAAAACCGTCCTGAGACTGGATTAGACACTTACTCCCTTGCACGGCCCGTCAAAGAGCTGCTTTAAGTAAGTATTCAGCAGAGCCTTCCTCTTCTGTGGGGTAAATGACATTTGATACCAGCTCGGAAACCTTAATGAGATAAAAAGGTTCAGTTTATTAAAATTTGCCAATACAAAAACAAGTGGTAAAACAAAAAAATAGACAGCAATAACAAAATCTTAGCACATGTTTCTGGTGTAGTTTCTATTGCAAATATCTTAGTATACTTGAAATGAGTCAAAACTAACTTTTGATCAAGATATTGGAGCTTATAGAGTCAATAATTATTTTGTAATCGAAGAAAAAGTGCTACTTCCAATGGCAGGTTATTTAACTTCTAATAAAATCTGATGAACTAGTACATTTCATCAGTATTAAGGAATTATTTACTAAAACAAACAGCTATATCTTCATGTAAAGTCACTTGTAAGTTAGTACACTTGAAATTAGTATAGTTTGAATTGCAGTATAGTTTGTCTTTTACTCACTGCGGCAGCTTAGATTCAATGAAGTATGTCTGGAGCTTCTGGTGGATCAGTTCAAACTCCTTGAATGTCTTCTGACTCGTCAAAACTCCATCATCGATTGTTATGCTCAGGTTGAAGGTCTGCAATTCACACACAGACACAGGAAAACAGTCTGCAGCTGCATGGGGATTGAATACAGAGAATTGGTATAAGCCAGAGGCTGTTGCTGCAGACAGACAGGTTGACAGGATTAAAATATTACCAGCTGATGTTTTTGTGTAAATGATCTTGTGGGAAAAGGAACCAGGCAAATCTCTGAGCCTTCAAATGACTAAACCTGTCATAAGAAAATCTCTTCTGATCAAAGAGCAGCGAAACACCCACAAATACCAATATCACTCCACTCAACACCAGGAAAACAGGCTTTATGAACTCGGCGTGTTTCTAGAAATGTTTCTACAGCAAACATGGAAGCCGTCACTTGACAATGAGCAGGGTTACTGCTGCAACAGTGAATTACAGCCGTTAGACAAAGAAAACCAGGAGTAAATTTCTGTCAAAAAAAATCTGACATTTTGCAATTAATCTGAGAAATTTGTCAGAAAACAAAATTCTGCACTTTAAATCGAAGAATTTTTTCTATAAAATTTCTGAAATGAATCACAAACTTTCAGTTTTTATTGCAATTTTTCATCTTTTCAACCAAAGAAATTTCAGTCTTTTTCTTTTATAAAGATTTTAAGATTGATCTCAAATTTTCTGAGATTCTTTTCTTGTAAATTTTCAACTTTTCGAACTCAGACATTTCCATGTTTTTTTTTTTTTTTTTAGAAAATTTCTCAGATAAGCTTTTTCCTTACAAATTTTCAACTTTTGTAGGATTTGTATAAAAATCTTGAGATTAAGCTAAAAAAAAATACATATATATATATATATATATTTTTTTTTTTTTTTTTTTTTTTTGTCAAAATTTGCTCCTCCTTTTTCCTGGGGTGTCAGGATGCAACACAAAGCTCACATTCAGTGATATTTCATTGCTAAGAAGACAAAGACCCAAAATTTGGCCTCACCACAACTCGTCCCTTGACAGAAAAGTCCTGGATGACGACTTTCTGGATGTTGGTGTTGGTTCCAGGAAGGGTGTGCCGGCGTATCGTGTCTCGTTTATTTGGCTGAACCATGGTGTGGGTGAAGAAGTTAAACTTGACAGCCACACAGTTCATACTCTCCTTGATTTTTCTACAGCAGAGTCAATCACTTGATTAGCACAACAGCAAACAAAATATACATCCTGGGATTATGTGTGAGGTGAAATGGGTGAAGTTACTCGGTAAAGTAGGAAGTGGCTTCTAGGTCTGTGTCATTAGGTCTGAGGTTGTTCAGGACGAACTGCAAGTCACTGAAGTCCTTCAGTTCTGGGAGTTCTGCAGAAAGCAGCTGGAAAAATCCACACCTTTAAGGTTCAGGTGCTCTCAGACAGACCGTCAGCATTTTGATGAAGATGTTTGTGTGTTTGAGGTCTTACCAGCTCCAACATGCTGAGTATGAGAGCAGAGCGGCTTCTGATGATGTTATAAGCTTCACAGCAGAGCTCCACAAAGTGATGCAGACGCTGAGGCTTCTCTCCGCCGCCCGTGATGAAATGCTGCATCTCAGACGTGAAAACGAAGGGTTTTCTGTCCCTGATGTCATGTGAGAAAAGAAGTTTGCAGATTTATTATGTCTCTATTGTTTTGTTTTATAATTGTTAACCCCTGGGCCAGACCTTAGACAGGGCAAACAGGGGCAGTAGCTCAGGGTGCAATAAATGCAGGTTTAGCAAACATTGTACTTTATATAAAACTCGTAGGCCCATATAAAGTGTGGCGTTGTAATATTGTTACATATAGAGGGATTATCACTCGATATCCAGTGTACTGTGCATGTCGCCTCCAGAAAGTAAGCAAGAATACTCTAGTTATTTAAACTATTAGGCTAACAAAATAATTTACATGTTGCAGCCAGTGCAGATCACATCTCTTCTCCTGGCAAAGCATGAAGCTAAATGTTTCTTGGTTCTCCATTCTTGGTCAGGGCTGCTATTAGTAAGTACAAAACTAAATGTTGGTTTGCACAGCGTATTTTACCACGCTTTGATAAACAGTTGTACTGTGACAACAAGCTGGATGATGTTGAAACAGTAAGAGAAATGTGGGAAACGAAGGCAACCAGCAGCAGGTTAAAGGTCAGCTTTCCGGCTCTTTCTGAAGTCAATTTGCATGCATATTGGTGTGTTTACAAATAAATAATCTCTTTATACAATATTCTATTTTAAAATTCTGACATTACAGTACATCTTTTTGGGACCAACATGGAGCTGTGAGATGTTATAAGCCTCCTGCTGATGTGTAGGCCTGTCTGCTAATGAGTGCAAAGCTTTTTTTTTTCTTTGTGTAGGGCACCAACACTGGCTCTATCCAGGGGCCTTTATCCTTCTAGATCCGGCCCTGATTATCCCCACTACATTCCCTTTTCCACCAACTTGCCTTGGTATATTTGCAAACTTCTGTGCGTTTCCCATGATTTTGCCAAAGTCAATGTGGAACATGTGTCCGCTGTGCTTCAGCATGATGTTGTCATTGTGGCGATCGCAGATCCCCAGGATGAAGGTGGCTACGCACCAACCCGCACATGACTGGATGAAATTCATCACTGCCTGCATGTGCACAGCAGAAGGTTGAAACAAACTGACAGCAGATATACCTAACGGTCAAACGTCCGCATTGCCTTAAGGTTCAACCTTTTCATAGCCTTCTTTAGTTCTGTTCAACATGTGGAACCATTTCTCCAGCGTGTCGACTCGAAGCGTCCCACTCACACCCCACTGCTGGTGAATCTTTCCCAGCGTCACGGCGTCTGGCACAACTTCCACCAGACCTGATGACCACAAAGGAAATAATTAAGGACGATCTCAGAAAACATGGAATAATAAGCCAATAAGAGTCCTTTACCCTGAGCTTTGCCGGTAGAAACACACCGGAACGTAATCATCTGCAGATCCAGGCCCTCCTGGAGCCAAACCCAGTCCATCACACGGACTATCTGAAGGATCAGCATGTCCTGACGCAGGTCGTCCCCCGTCTGAAAATCAGATTGTGTGTAAATGTGAGCAGAATAACAAAAATAAAAAATAACAAAATATGTTTATTAAATTTTTTTGCACAAAATCATTCTTAAACAGTGAGATTTCAATCTGGTCACATCCACCAATTTTGAGCTGTTTTAGGGCGTCTTGTCACTTCAAATAAGCTACTGCTGTCCAACGTTTACCCTGCATGGAAATGGCTGCAAATAGATGCAGTGTTAAGTCACATGTGTCAAACTCAAGGCCTGGGGGCCAAATCTGGCCCACTGTAGCTTTTAATGTGGCCCCAAATTACATCAATAAGTCCCTCCAGTTTTTCACAAATTCGTAGCATTCAAACAGAATCAAGCTTCCACATTTGTTTTGGATTTTTACTGCAAATTTCTCTCGAAATTTGCCAAAAACATTGGGTTTGAGTGATGTCAAGTTATAGTCTGTGACCAATATGGTGATCAATAAAAAGTCACATTTAACAACACACAATAGTGCAAGGATCGTAAAAAAACTTTACAAATATTTCTAAATTAACACCACAAAATCTGACAAAAACAATCAAGAAATCCTGGATTAAGGATCAGTGTGAAAAGATGTTCAATATTATTTAATGTTAAGAAACACTTGTTGAATGCTGAAACATACAGCTGTTTAATGATATTTTATCAATACATTCTGGCACAATCGGCCCTTTGAGAACATTCAGATTTTTAATATGGCCCAAAATGAAAACAAGTTTGGCTCCCCTGTGTTAATTCAACAACAAAACACTCGTCTCTTTAGTAGATATGGTACAGTGCATACCAAACGTTCTGGAACTCAGCTTGGGTTGCTAGGTGATGGGCGGAACTTTATAGGGGTTGCTAGGTAACAGGCTGGGGTTACTAGGTTAATTTGTGACGTTACATTCTGGAGGTTTTTGAAATGGCTGTTTTCCAGATACCAAAAAAACATTTTTTTAACACTAACCGGCTGGGTGTTTTTTTAAGCACTTGGGTTGTTTTTAGAATCAGCAGAAACCCAAATGGAAGTAAAGAAACATTCAATTTCAGTTTAAAACATAGATTTTGGGGTTCCACATCTGGATGCTTGAGAAAGCCACAGCGTAATCGAGTGCAGACAGAAATATGTTGAACCTCAGTGAATCCATGACATTTTCAGCTGGAGAAGTTGTCAGATATCATTCACCAAATGAGCAGCGACAAAGTTCAGGTTGGTAATTCATTTATTAAACGTATAAGAAGAAATATGAGGTAAGCAAACGGTAGCCTAAAAGAATAGGTTTACCAGGGACAAACTATGCTAAATTCAACTTGTTTTGTGTTATTATTAGAAGTTATGATGATATAAAAATCTTGTCAAACAGCCAGACACAAAACACACCAGAGTCAAATGGCAGACATCTTTGTCCACTGAAAGAGTTTGATGAAAAACTGTAAAATCGGCAACAAAGACAGGTGCTATTCCTGAAAACAGACATTTTTTTAGTAAACTACTGAGACTGTGAGGAAGTGTTTATCTGAACCTTTTTAAAGACACTGCGGTCTCAAATTCACTCTAAGTGAGAGAACTGAAAGAGAAATTAGGCAGAAACCATAAGAGATATCAAAAAGCAGTTTGTTGCCATGGAAGTTGATGATTGTCACTAACCTTGCAAATGACACTGGTGGTTTTAGCCAGAGAGTCTTCACAAATGAATGTCACCCCCAGAGGAGCAGCGTTGGAGCTGTAGAACTTACATTTCTGCAAAAAAAAAAGCAGAGGAGTAAAAACTATGGCAAAACCCTGCAGATGATATCCAGCGTCATGTGGAATGCTGCAAAAACTCCAAATCTTACCAAGTATTTTTGGTCTAGTTTCTAGTGCAAATATCTTAATGCATTTCAAATAGTTGATAATTAAAGAACAAGTAACTTTTCAGCAAGATAACAGCTTGGTCAATAATTCCTTAATATTGGGTAAAAAAAAAAAAAAAAAAGACTAGTTCGCATGTGTCAAACTCAAGGCCCGCAGGCCAAATGTGGCCCTTCATGTCATTTTATGTGGTCCCTCCAGCATTTTATAGGCCGATGGTTGACTTAAAATAAGTTTTGAGCACGAATTGACTACAAACTACATCTCCCACAATGCATTCCGATTGTTACCAGCCAACATTACGGCTTCTCGCCACTAGAGAGCAGCAGAGTCACCTCAAGCTGCTTATTGATTTTCCCAGCGAATAAAACTGAGACATGGACAAGCTAACATCAAAACGTCCAAGAAAGGAAACATCAATTTACAAGTAAGAATGTGAATGAAGATATGTGTGAGTTGGTGTCAGGGCGGCAGGTGGCGCTAGACTTTTTTTTGTTATCTGTTATCTTGACCGACAACAACAACAACAACAAAAAAATCAGCCAAGTACTATTTTTATCCGTGAAATTACAATCATATTAACATCGGCTATTTAGTCGCATTTTATGCGGTTTAGTTAATATTCACCGTGAATCCAGATCCCATCACAAATTAAACAGATAAATGCATCTACATTTTTCTCGTAGTGACAAAAACCACCCCAATAACTTTTAATAAATTAAATTAAGCGACTTCACTTAAATTAGCATCACTTCACCCGCTAAGGTCTGAACGCACTTCCTCCTGGTTCCCATCTGCAGAAAAATCTGCGCTAATTCATCAGTCAGTTGGATCTGATCCAAACAGATCAACTGAACTCTGAGTGTTTTACCCTTTGCGGTCCGGTGTGCGCTTTAAGGATTTTTTATTTTTTATTTTATTTTTTTTGCGTGGTTTCGCTTCTCCGAATCGGACAGATGTTACGTCTGCAGCTCCTCCAGAACGCCGCTCTCCTGGGTAACGTGAACCCAGAAGGCTCCATTCAGTGGCGCAAAAAGTGGGTATGCAGCGCATACACCAGAGGGGGCACCAAAACCCCGTCTGGGGGGTGCCGATTATGTTTTCCCATACACTTCAGCGCGCCTTACGCTCCTTCACCTCACACACATAATGAGGTAAATCTAGCGTGAGTTTCACCCTTAATGTATCCTTGCCTGGGGGGGGGGGTGCGTATGTTTTCTACGCTGACGTTCCTTCCGATTTATCTCTTCGCATCCACCTGAATAAGATAAACTAGCGGCTCCTCAAATAGATTAACGTTGCATTTTCTTTAGTTTTCTCTGATCTGTAATGGAGACTTGAACTTAACGCACCATTTCAACCAAAGGTTTGTAATGCGCTTCCTAATAATTTTTTATTTGTAAGTATTGATTTTATTTTTTGCCAAGACTCTGTAGAACCATTTGTCTCTGCTAATGACATCTTCAATACAATTTTTGATCCCAGGCTTAGTTTATGGACTGAACAGACAGAAATAGTTACCAATATAAATTTTGAAATGTTGATTTTATTTTTGAACCATTTTTTAAAGTGTGAAGTGTTGATTTTATTTTTGAACCATTTTTTAAATTGTGAAGTGTTGATTTTATTTTTGAACCATTATGTATTTTCAAGTGTTGATTTTATTTTTGAACCATTTTTTAAAGTGTGAAGTGTTGATTTTATTTTTGAACCATTTTTTAAATTGTGAAGTGTTGATTTTATTTTTGAACCATTATGTATTTTCAAGTGTTGATTTTATTTTTGAACCATTTTTATTTGTAAGTATTGTTTTATTTTTGAACCCTTATTTATTTTTGAAAGACCTTAGACATGAATTGCCCCATACGGGGTTTGAACCGACGACCTCAGCATTACCGGCACGGTGCTCTAACCTGCTGAGCTAACTCACCTACCTTACAAACTGTTGAGTTTCCATGGATTTAAGAATAACTTACATGATCTTACCACGATGAAGATTTGATAGAAGTGCTTATATTCTAATGTTTTTCAAAACATACATAATATTTTATTTTCCAGAGATTTTGTATTTTGTAGTGTTGATATTATTTTTGAACCATTTTTCATTTTCAAGTGTTGATTGTATTTCAGAGATACTTTTTATTTTAATGTGTTAATTTTATTTTTGAACCATCTTTTATTTGTAAGTATTGGTTTTATTTTATAGCCATTTAGCCAAGTCTCTGTAGAACCATTTGTCTCTGCTAATGACATTTTCAATACAATTTTTGATCCCAGGCTTAGTTTATTGACTGTAATGTGAAATTGGACACAATTATAAGTCTGAGTTTGTTCACCAAGTTCCTGTGCTCTCTGAGAGGATCTGTGGTATAAGGATTTGACATTGTTCCATGCCCATCGTTGACATTAGTCTCTAACAAATTTTAGACCATCTACCAGGAACAGTGCAAAGAGCATAAGTTTCTGTAGCATAGTGGTTATCATGTTTGCTTCACATGCAAAAGGTCTCCGGTTCGAAACCAGACAGAAACAGATTTAGTTTGTTCTTTTCATCACAGGTGTTTACTAAAGGCCAACACAGACTCTATGGTGTCATGGTCTGTACTCTGAATCCAGAGTGCAAAACTCAGTTGAAATTTTCATGCTTTGCATCTCACATCATCAACTTTGGAACCTCAAACTGAAACAGGGCAGACAAGTTCAGTTCCTGTAGTGTAGTGGTTATCACATTTGCTTAACAAGCTAAAGGTCTCTGGTTCAAAACCAGACAGAAATGGTTTTTGTAGGTTATGCATCTCTTGGGGTGCAGTGAGACAAGAGCCTTCCTCTTTGGTGATGGTTCATTTGCCAATCGACTTCAATGTCGGCTTCTTTGAAATTGAGGCTACTTTACTTAAGATGCCACTTGGTGGTTCTATGGTGTAATGGTTAGCATTCTGGACTCTGAATCCAGCGATCTGAGTTCAAGTCTCAGTAGAACCATTTGTCTCTGCTAATGGCATCTTCCATAGTTTTTTTTTGATCCCAGGCTTAGTTTATGGACTGTAATGTGAAATTAGGCACAATTATAAGTCTGAGTTTGTTCACCAAGTTCCTGTGCTCTCTGAGAGAATCTGTGGTATAAGGATTTGACATTGTTCCATGCCCATCGTTGACATTAGTCTCTAACAAATTTTAGACCATCTACCAGGAACAGTGGAAAGAGCATAAGTTTCTGTAGCATAGTGGTTATCACGTTTGCTTCACACACAAAAGGTCTCTGGTTCGAAACCAGACAGAAACAGATTTTGCATGTTCTATTCATCACAGGTGTTTACTAAAGGTCAACAAGGGTTCTGTGGTGTCATGGTCTGTACTCTGTATCCAGGCATCTGAGTGCAAGCCTCAGCTGACATTTTCATGCTTTGCATCTCACATCATCAACTTTGGAACCTCAAACTGAAACAAAGCAGAGAAGTTCAGTTCCTGTAGTGTAGTGGTTATCACGTTTGCTTAACATGCTAAAGGTCTCTGGTTCGAAACCAGACAGAAATGGTTTTTGTCGGTTATGCATCTCTTGGGGTGCAGTGAGACAACAAGAGCCTTCCTCTTTGGTGATGGTTCATTTGCCAATCGACTTCAATGTTGGCTTCTTTGAAATTGAGGCTACTTTACATAAGATGCCACTTGGTGGTTCTATGGTGTAATGGTTAGCACTCTGGACTCTGAATCCAGCGATCTGAGTTCAAGTCTCAGTACAACCATTTGTCTCTGCTAATGGCATCTTCCATAGTTTTTTTTTGATCCCAGGCTTAGTTTATGGACTGTAATGTGAAATTAGGCACAATTATAAGTCTGAGTTTGTTCACCAAGTTCCTGTGCTCTCTGAGAGAATCTGTGGTATAAGGATTTGACATTGTTCCATGCCCATCGTTGACATTAGTCTCTAACAAATTTTAGACCATCTACCAGGAACAGTGGAAAGAGCATAAGTTTCTGTAGCATAGTGGTTATCATGTTTGCTTCACATGCAAAAGGTCTCCGGTTCGAAACCAGACAGAAACAGATTTAGTTTGTTCTTTTCATCACAGGTGTTTACTGAAGGCCAACACAGACTCTATGGTGTCATGGTCTGTACTCTGAATCCAGGCATCTGAGTGCAAAACTCAGTTGAAATTTTCATGCTTTGCATCTCACATCATCAACTTTGGAACCTCAAACTGAAACAGGGCAGACAAGTTCAGTTCCTGTAGTGTAGTGGTTATCACGTTTGCTTAACACGCTAAAGGTCTCTGGTTCGAAACCAGACAGAAATGGTTTTTGTAGGTTATGCATCTCTTGGGGTTCAGTGAGACAAGAGCCTTCCTCTTTGGTGATGGTTCATTTGCCAATCGACTTCAATGTCGGCTTCTTTGAAATCGAGGCTACTTTACTTAAGATGCCACTTGGTGGTTCTATGGTGTAATGGTTAGCACTCTGGACTCTGAATCCAGCGATCTGAGTTCAAGTCTCAGTAGAACCATTTGTCTCTGCTAATGGCATCTTCCATAGTTTTTTTGATCCCAGGCTTAGTTTATGGACAGTAATGTGAAATTAGGCACAATTATAAGTCTGAGTTTGTTCACCAAGTTCCTGTGCTCTCTGAGAGGATCTGTGGTATAAGGATTTGACATTGTTCCATGCCCATCGTTGACATTAGTCTCTAACAAAATGTGGATAATCTACCAGGAACACTGCAAAGAGCATAAGTTTCTGTAGCATAGTGGTTATCATGTTTGCTTCACATGCAAAAGGTCTCCGGTTCGAAACCAGACAGAAACAGATTTAGTTTGTTCTTTTCATCACAGGTGTTTACTGAAGGCCAACACAGACTCTATGGTGTCATGGTCTGTACTCTGAATCCAGGCATCTGAGTGCAAAACTCAGTTGAAATTTTCATGCTTTGCATCTCACATCATCAACTTTGGAACCTCAAACTGAAACAGGGCAGACAAGTTCAGTTCCTGTAGTGTAGTGGTTATCACATTTGCTTAACACGCTAAAGGTCTCTGGTTCGAAACCAGACAGAAATGGTTTTTGTAGGTTATGCATCTCTTGGGGTTCAGTGAGACAAGAGCCTTCCTCTTTGGTGATGGTTCATTTGCCAATCGACTTCAATGTCGGCTTCTTTGAAATCGAGGCTACTTTACTTAAGATGCCACTTGGTGGTTCTATGGTGTAATGGTTAGCACTCTGGACTCTGAATCCAGCGATCTGAGTTCAAGTCTCAGTAGAACCATTTGTCTCTGCTAATGGCATCTTCCATAGTTTTTTTGATCCCAGGCTTAGTTTATGGACAGTAATGTGAAATTAGGCACAATTATAAGTCTGAGTTTGTTCACTAAGTTCCTGTGCTCTCTGAGAGGATCTGTGGTATAAGGATTTGACATTGTTCCATGCCCATCGTTGACATTAGTCTCTAACAAAATGTGGATAATCTACCAGGAACACTGCAAAGAGCATAAGTTTCTGTAGCATAGTGGTTATCATGTTTGCTTCACATGCAAAAGGTCTCCGGTTCGAAACCAGACAGAAACAGATTTAGTTTGTTCTTTTCATCACAGGTGTTTACTAAAGGCCAACACAGACTCTATGGTGTCATGGTCTGTACTCTGAATCCAGGCATCTGAGTGCAAAACTCAGTTGAAATTTTCATGCTTTGCATCTCACATCATCAACTTTGGAACCTCAAACTGAAACAGGGCAGACAAGTTCAGTTCCTGTAGTGTAGTGGTTATCACGTTTGCTTAACACGCTAAAGGTCTCTGGTTCAAAACCAGATAGAAACGGTTTTTGTAGGTTATGCATCTCTTGGGGTGCAGTGAGACAACAAGAGCCTTCCTCTTTCATGATGGTTCATGCCAATCGACTTCAATGTAGGCTTCCTTGAAATCGAAGCTACTTTACTTAAAGTGCCAATTGGCAGTTCTATGGCGTAATGCACATGTGTCAAACTCAAGGCCCGCAGGCCACATGTGGCCCGCCCAGCATTTTATAGGCCGATGGTCGACTTAAAATAAGTTTTGAGCACGAACTGACTACAAACTACATCTCCCACAATGCATTCCGATTGTTACCAGCCAACATTATGTCTTCTTGCCACTAGAAAGCAGCAGAGTCACCTCAAGCTGCTTATTGATTTACCCAGCGAATAAAACTGAGACATCGACAAGCTAACATCAAAACGTCCAAGAAAAGAAACATCGATTTATAAGTAAGACTCTGGATTTTTCTTCAACCACCAGGGGGCTCTTTAGCAGGAAGTGAATCATTGGAAGTCAAAATTGGAAATCAAAGAAGAACAAGCTCATTTTAATTTAGAACAAGCACATGCTAGCAGCAGGCACGACGGAGAAATGTTTTCAAACTCATATGATGCAGCTTTTAAGTTGAGGAGTATCGATCTGGCAGTACAGGAGGGAAATAAAGCCGCTGCACGTAAACTCGGCGTGATGAGACGGAGAACTGCGTCCTTAATATATCCAGCAGTTATTAGGACGCAGCCCTCTGCTGCCCTCTGCTGGGTCCTTATGGGAAACCGAGAGCGGCAGAGATACCAGCGGCCTGATATATGTAAGTTTCCAGCGCCATTTCAACCAAGGTTTTGAATCCGCTTCCTAACCAGATGCTCCAAAGCGTCCGGTCCATAACTCTTCAACACGCTGTCAGCTCCCGGTCAGAAAGACGGTAGCTGACACAGATACCGTCTCAGAGACCATGAGATGATATTCAGAAAGGATTTTTTAAATTAATTGATTTCAGTTTTCTCTGAGACTAAATCTTTGCGTAAAGTCTATAATGTCTGCCCATGTGACTTGTTTTTATTATTTGTTTGCTTACCTTTAAACACTGATTTAAATATTGTAATTTTTAAACTGAGCAGTAATTTTACATCCATTGAAACTCAAATGTAATATTTAAAACTTCAATACATAAAATCAGTTATTTAACAATATGAGGTGTTTAATTTATTTTTAACATTGTATTTTTATACATTTATGCTAGGGGTGCCCAAGTCTAGTTTTCCAGAGCTCCCATCTGCAGCTTTAGATGGTTCCTTCTCTAACACACCTGGACCATTGACTCATTATAAGCCTCTACAGAACTGAATGAAAGAAGTCAGCCTTTTGTCTGGGGTGTTTTAGCAGGGATGCACTCCTGATTTGTACCGTCAATGTGGCCCGTTGAGGGGGCCAATATGCTGAAGTGGCCCTCGGTGAAATTGAGTTTGACACCCCTGTCTAGTTTTACATGGGGAACAATGTGTTGATGATTTGTCAGTGGAACTAGTACTGCTTAAAAAACAATATTATGGCATTATTTAAAACAAGTTCTTATATCTCGCTAAAAAGTTACTTCTACATTAATATTCTCTTATTTTAAATGTACTAAGGTATTTAGACAAGAAGCTAGACCAAACCCTCTTGGTTAGATGTTGTGTTTTTGCAGTGAAGTGTGCATGCTTACATCCAAGTTGACAGCTTTCACACTGACTGCAGGATCTAGAGGCAGACGGCAGGTGATGCCACTTTTGAAAAACTCATCAATAACTCCCTTTTCTCTGTTCAAAACATTCTGCAAAAAGAATCAAGTGATGTAAAAATATAAAACCAAAGAAAATACGTAACCAACTATTTTACCGCTATGATAAAAGGCACTTTAAATGTTTTTTACAAACCTTGCGTTGAGGCTTGTCGGCAAAGTAAATTTTTTGGGCCACCTGAACGAGAAGTTGCACCAGATGGGATTCGTGCTCCAGCTCCTTCCTCAGTGCTCGGCCACAGCAGTGCATCAAGGCAGCCTGGACTTTACTCAGCCAGCTCTGGAAGTAGCGGTCAGTGTGGGTGTCCTCCAGCAGCCTGCAGGGATATTTAAACCACAAACATGTGAACAAAGGGATCTGGAAAAACAGAGTTTGACATATAAATACCAAAAACATTTAGATTAACGCTTGAAGACCAAGTCTCAAACCTCCACCTGGATATTTTCTCTTATTTTAATTGTACAAAGTTCTTTAAATGGTCAGTGAGTAAATACTTTTGCCCATTTCTCCATAGCAACTGAAACTTTCAATATCTAGCAGTTATTTACAATTTACCATTTATTAAAACAGAAAAACGTGCTTCCTGCAACGGTGGGAGTGAAATAACCGTAATAACCTGATATTGGCTGGAAAGCACAACGTCTCCCCTTTCAGAAACCGTTGGAATTTTTCAGACAGCGCAAAATATCACAGAGTTACTGTAACACAAAGTTGGCAGGTAGAAATGCGTCATCAGTGACACCTTTTGGGGTTGATTACAATTTTTGGTCTAGTTTCTATTTCAAATATTTTAGTACACTTGAAATAAGACAAAATTATGTTCAAGTACCTTTTCAGCAAGATATAAGAGCGAGTTTTCAGTAATTTTTAAAATTGATTTTAAAAAACGTACTAGATCCACTAAGAGTTTTAACTTATAACAACACATTTTCCTCCCATGTTATTTACCAATATTAAAGAATTATTGGCTTAAAGCAATGCTTATTACTTGTAAGTTAGTGTTGTTTTATTTAATGTGTAATAAAATATTTGCACTAGAAACTAGAACAAATATTTTATGTTTTTTAGTGCAGGTTCTGTTGGTTCCTAATTTTCTTAATCACATTGGATCTGAACGGTGTGGCATTTTAAGTCCTGTACATTTTTTGATCAGGCACAATGTGTGCACAGCTGCTTCTTGTAATGAAATATATTATCTAATTAGAAAACATCTTATTTTAACTTTAATTTAACACATAATCAAAGTCCTTGTGCTTAAAGTCCGACTGACCAGTACAGCTGATGAGCAATCCGTATGTTCTTCAGGGATCGGTCCAACAGCAGCGTCACCAGAGGCCCGTCAAGTTTCCACTCGCTCTTCAGAGCCTTTAAGAACAAAACAAAACAAAAAGGTTATTCAGTTATTGATATCTGACAACTTTCTGTAAACTTTGAAAAGTTCTGTGTTACTTTCTTTACCTGGACCAGCTGTGGCAGAAACAACTCCAGCTCTCCATCTGGAATCTGAACAAAATAATCTACCGCAGCTTTTCGGACCGTTTCATCCGGAAAACTGAAAGAGAAGTTTCAAGAAACAAGATTTACAAACGTTTTAATGGGACGGCAGGTTTCTTAGCTAAGAACAGTTTCTACGTCAGTAAGGGCTAGAACTGCATAAAATTCTACAATATCTGCAATCTATAAAAGTAACATTTAAAAGTAACAAGAGGGATTTAATCAGACTAAACTTATGAGCTCAACACCAGGATATTGAGTGATATTTTACTTGTAACTTTCTTCAATGTGAGACATTTAAAAACAAAATCTTACCAGGTAATATTGGTCTAGTTTCTAGTGAAAATGTCTTAGTACACTTGACATAAAACTAAAATAACTTCTCAGTGAGATATCAGAGTTTGTTTTAAGTTAATAATTTCTTGATATTGTAAAAAAGTTCTAGTTCCACTGACAGATTATTTCACTTACAATCTGGGGGGAAAATGTCTCGATACAAGTGAAATAATCTGCCAATGAAACTAGAACTTTTTCATCAAAACAAGCTCCTATATCATTCAGAAAAGTTACTTATAAGTTAGTTAGTCTAATTTTAAATGTACCAAAATATTTGCCACAGAAACTTAGACCAAAAATACTTGGTAAGATTTCGTGTTTTTGCATCGCAGCAAACTATTTGTGGAATTTTATGGCTTTAGAAGCTCAAAGATAATTTCAAATCATCCAAGTTAAGTGGAACAACTTGATTAAAAATAAATTCATTACATAAAAAAATTCTGCCATGATATCAGGAGAAAATCTGGAAACTTCCACGAGTTTGGTTCGTCCTCAGATACAATTCTTCTGAAGTTTGAAGTTTTGACTGAAACATATTTCACAGTGTTGTTATCTTAAATGCAAAATTATACATTTTTATAGTTTTGGCTTAATTGCTGCTCTGAATGTTATTCTTTCAGCAAATTATCTTTTTTTGAATCTATATACTCAAGTTAACAATTAATCAATTACTAAATTAGTTGGCAATTATTTCAATAATCGATCCATCATGATTAATCCGATGAATCGTTTCAGCTCAAGTGTGTTTTAATTAGAAATGTGTGTTATATTGTTTTCCATTTTCTGTAAAGTCGTCGTGTTTCTGTTTACCTGGGCGTCAGCAGGAAGAGAGCTTCCTCTGGCAGATGAATGGGCCAGTTCTCTACCACCGTGTAGATTTCTGTCAAGTCCTCAGGATGCCACCGGGGGACGCCACCGAGAAGAAGGTGGAGGAACGTGCTTCCTTTGTCACTGCAGGAACGTTTGTCCCACAGGAAAGACTTCTCATTTTTTGTCAGGCTGATAATGCAAAGAGAAATCTGTGAAGGGTTTATGTAAAAACAACAAAACACAACCTGAATTCCTGATATTCCTACTTACAAGTAGAGGCAATGCTTTTTGGAGATGTCTGATAATTTCCTTTGCACTTCATCACAAGGATGAGTAAAGCTGATTAAGCCAGGAAGAGCGATGGGTCTGCGGTATTCCCACTCACACTGGTCGTCAAATTCAAGCTGTAAAACCAGATTAATATGTGAGGAGGGATGTTGATCTTTTAGTTAGAGAAGAAGATTAGGGTCACAGAAAAGAAATCTGATGTTTTACTCATAATGTTGGCTTTTTTCCCTCCTCAGAGTTCTGACAACTCAAAATTCTGAATGAAGTCAAAATTCTGAGAAAAGTTAGTGGCCCTTGTCCTTTTGTGTATTGAGTCGGTGTGAGGTTGTGTTGCCCGGTTCTCACCTGCAGTATGACGTCTTTGGGCTGCCTGTGGCTGTCGGACAGCGCAGGAGACGGAGGGAACGGCAGCTCAGGGAGAGAGGACATGCTGAGCAGGACAGCTCCTCTTACAAAAGTCCTGAACAGACACAGAGTAGAAAGTACAATCTACATTCAAATAAACAGAAAAAAAACCCTAATAAAATGAATTATGAAGTCTCTGCAAACAAAAAAGGGCTACTGTATTGGCTATTGATTGTAAGATCGGTTAATTTCTGTCAACTCATCACATTTGTTTTTTTGTGTCTTATTCTGCTTGGTGCATCAACCAATCACAGTCCCTAGACGACAAGGTCACACCTAGCAACAGGGTCAACCACATCTCCTCACTAAGACGGAGATTTCTGTCAACTGACTGAGGACTCAACGGCAGGAACTTTTAGGCTAATTACAACACTCTGAAAATATTCCTCCGTCTTATCAGAACAATGTGAAAATGAACAAAACATTAACATTTTTAAAAATGTGATTGGTCAGGTAGTTAGAGCTGGATGATAAATCGATAATAAATATCGCGATAAGAGACGTGATCAGTATCAGTAGATAATAGGTCTGATAGAATATTCAATGATTTCACTGAACTGACCCAGAACCACACAGCATTCTGGAAAATGTAGGCAGAGGAAAGCCTTTAGCGGCTCAATTTCACACTGCCAGCTTAGGTTGGTGGAATCAACTCACTCTTTCACTCTTTGGTTACCTAGCAACTCTCTAGTTCTGTAGTTACCTAGCAACTCTCTAGTTCTTTAGTTACCTAGCAATTCTCTAGTTCTTTAGTTACCTAGCAACTCTCTAGTTCTTTGGTTACCTAGCAACAACCAGTTGAGTAACTTGCGCGGAAGCAGTTTTCAACAGTGGTCTTTAGTGAAAACTAGATAAAAGAGGAAAGATCACACCACCAATTTGGTATTATTTCGGATATTTAGGACTAAAGAACTAATTAACTGTTATCAATATCGACCGATATGAAGCTCATATCATGATGCGGTTTTCAGCCATATTGTCCAGCCCTACTTTTAAATTTTTTGAGGTTAGTATCTGTAAACCTACCTGTCGCTGTACAGGGGCAGAACAGCCCAGCTTAAAAGTTCTGGGTTTCTCCCCCGCTTTGTGCCTTTAAGGCGCAATGTCAGCATGGACTCGTATGGCAACTCACTGACCCGAACAGGAAACACCATCCTGAAATTTAAAAACAACAAGCAGCCTTCTGACTGTTTTTCATCTTTCAAATTATGCATTTAAAATCAAAAAAATCATTACGAACTCTGACCCTTACAGGCGGTTGCAGCAGATGTTGTTTCCTTGTGAGAAGGCCGTGCTGATATTCTCCGAAACGCCGGTCTCACAGATCTTTGTTTCTCCGTATGTCAAGTCACAGGAAACGGAGAAACTTTCATAATTACTGTAATTGTCAAAAGGTAAAAAATAAGGATTTGTGCCTTATTAGTTTCTGTTCTGGATGGATGAAGGAGAATAAGTCTGAGCGTGAACGTACGTCATCCAGCTCGGGTTTAGTTTGTAGATGGAAACTATGCTGAACTGCAAAATCTCCTGATTCTTATCGACATCGTCGGTTTGGGGTGTGCCGATAAGTTTGTGGGATCTGAAGTCTGACTGGAAATTGTCAAAATATATCTGCAGCACTTTGAGCAGAGCCCCACTGAGCATGATCAAGGCTGAAAGCAGAAACAGAACGGGTCAAAACTAAACAACCTCACTACTACATGTTCTAATTCCGAGTCATTGCTGCATGGAAGAACATTGTTTTGTGAGTCTAATGAACCATTTCTGTGTTGATTTATTTAGACCCAGTGATTTACAGGTTCATCGTATTTTTGTGTAAAATCTCCAGAAGTGGGTAAAGTACCCAGAAATTGTACTCAAAGGCTGCTCAAGAGCTGAGTAACTGATCAAAACATAATTTTTATTTAATATTTAAAAATTACATCATTAAATGAACTATCTGCAGCTTTTATTAAATTTTCATATTGAAAGAAATTAATTTGGGAAAATGTTTCATTTGACTGATTTTATTACTTTGTAATTATGTTATTTATATGAATTTTGGTCCTTAAAACACCTACATTTCTACAAAACTTTATGCTTTGACAATAAGATCAAATGTACAATTGATAGAATCAGACTTGTGTTTTTTGGCGGTTGTACAGCCTCACTAGTTTATGGTCCAACACACTGTGTTGCTCCTTTCATTAAACATCAACTCAAGTTTAATTAAACTCTTTAAAAACTGCTTTGTAAATGTCTTTCCATTCACATATAGACAACTTTGCCTCTGCAGAGACTCACCAGCTTCACACTCCATCATTTCTTCTTGGTTCTGTAAAGAGAAATATGTACTATAACTATGCACAGGCGATTAAAGACATATTACGTCATACAGCAACTATAAGCTTTCATTTTAAATATTTTATTGCGTTTTCACGTGCTAGACAAACACAAAGTTTTTGGACATTCTACGCTGCTGTCAGATCTGATGGAGTTGCTCCCTCTACACAGCAGTTTCTGAAGCCTCGTTTCCACTGAGCGGTCGGTACAGTCGGCGGGTCGGATCACTATGATTGTGTCAAGCGCCTAATGAGACGTCATACTTAGCAGTGGGGCTTTTCTGTCGCCCAATCAGTGGACTGTGTTGTGTGACATCATTACCATCCCATAGGGCTGGTCTGGTCTGATCCAAAGTCAATATCATGATATATTGAGCAGTTCACTTCAATAGCAATACTTCACAGCCGATATCAATGGTATGATTCCCCTGTATCAGTTTTCACAGTCATTTTAAATGGTACTGTAACAAAAATAGCGTAATGATTTGTGCCGACTCATAGTACTGCTCAGAGAAAATGAAGCCCGACAGGTTTTCTTCCAGGAATACTCTGTTTTAGCAGCATCCATCTCCCCCTCAACTCTCAGCATAATACTGCCAAAACATACATGCCAAATGAGTGGGAAATACCTACCATATTTACATGATTGATTCGATTAAGGGCACCAATGGCATCCTCTAGCTCCTGACATGTCAGCCCAGATAGGAGATTACTGATAACACGAACATTCGTCACAACCAGAGGGATATTCCTACTACACTGAAGACACAAAAAGACTCCAAACATTAAATAGGAAGCTTTTCCATGAAGGCAATAGAGACCAGACTGGTTCTTTCCTCATACCTTAGTGCTCAAGAGTTCGTTCACATGTTTGTTGAAGGCACTGAGCACATTTTCCATGCTCAACCTGAGGAATGATAAAACGCAGACGTCAGCCTGGTTGTTTTGTGCAAACAGCCACTGACTTGAGCTACGCTTGACGCAGCTATCGAAAACAAACAAGAAATGGACAGTATGTTGCTATCTCACTTTGCGGTGCAGTGGACGCTGACAGGCCGCAGGAACTGGTGCAAACTGCATTCAGTTTTACCATCTGCAGCCTAAGAAAACAGTAGCAGATGTAAATAGTTAAGTTGAAGAAGTGCAATTCATAGGTGCATATTGGAAAGAGGTTGGTAATTATTGTTATACTGTGTATTTACAATTGTCATTAATTATTATTATTATTATTATCATTATTGGTCTGGAGATTTTCTTGTCTTATGATTTTCTTTATAATAATTTTCTTTATGTAATACAAGTTATTTGTTTGTTCTTTAGCACAGTGTATTAAACAGGCATATGAGTACCATAACATGGTTTTATTTACAAATTTCTGATAACTATTGAATCGGTAAGTAATATATGTCATTAAATTGAGATAAAGGGAAGGATTAAATAAGTGTTCACTTCTTCCAACTCCTTCTCAAACAGAAGAGTAGTGGTAGTGGTAAGCTAAATGTTTCGATCTTGGCCATGTATGAACATGTTTTCTCTAATTGGTTTCTTGTTTTTAAAAACTTGTTTGAAATAAATGAAGAAAAAAATAAAAAATGAAGTGAATTTTGTTTATACAGAATAAACCCTCATGCTTTCCCATTCAGTTTTCATTCACTGAGTTCTTTCTGAATCTTAAAACCAGCATTTATGAATGCATGTGTAAACAAAACAAAGCTTTAAAATAATCAGGGTGGAGGTTTACAGCCACAATCACTCTGATGGTGACATTATGCTCTTTGTGTTTGCAAGAGCAGAATTTCAAGATTAAAGATAAGACCAACTCTTAATGGGCAATCATTTGAACCGTCAGCCTGATCAGGAAGGGAATTTAAATCGACTCACATCTCTGGCAAGATGGCGATTCAGATTGTTTACACGAACCAGTCGAAGATTGATCACCTCTTTTGTCTTGAAAAACAGCTGCACTCTCTCATGCATGCCAATAAATTCTTCACTACAAAGGAAAGAATGTGAATTTAGAAAAGCTCAACTTCACTATATATCTATGAAAAAAAAATCTATATTGCTGACATGAACAAAAAGCAGTGACAGACTCACTTTGTGAGGAACTCCTCAAAGTCACAAAATTTTAAAACATAATCCCTGCTTGTGTCAGCGGTGCGGTCGAGCAACTTGAAGTATTCATCTATTAGCTCCTTCACCTTCTTGTTCACTGATTAAAAAATAAAGTAAGGGTTACACAATGGACAAACTGTGTTTTTAAGAGGATAATAATTCAGTTCAGGTCTTAATGAACTAACTAGCAAGCTAGCTAGCTAGCTAGCTACCGAGAATGACAACGTCGTGAGCCAGCTAGCTCGCTCACTCTTCTTCTTCTTCTATTTGAATTTTAATGGCGGTTGGCAAGAAACTTTAGGTATGCATTACCGCCACCAACTGGTAAGGAGTGTGGACCACATGACAAAAAAAAAAAAAAAAAAAAAAAAAAAAAAAATAAATAAATATTACTATATCCTATTAAACAACTTACACTGTTTTAAGAAATAAAATAAGGCCTCATATCCTCTACTTCCTGAATCTTTCTGTAATAAATCAACAATATCAAATTTCATTTTCATGCTACTAAGGTTTCTAATTAAGTTATTTCTTTGCATCAAATAATTCCTACAACTGAAAATAACATGTTCCAATGTCTCATCTTCCCCACAGTCACATTTCCCTGTCTGATGTTTCCCTATTAGAAATAATGATCTATTTAGTCCAGTATGTCCGATTCTAAACCGTGAAATAATTATCTCTTCTCTTCTTATTCTTTCTGTTCTTCTCATTTGACCAATATTCTTTTGAATTTTATATAACCACCTTCCTTTCTTTTCTTCATCCCATAACTTTTGCCACCTCTCTCTTGTTTTTTTTTTAATTGTACCCTTTATTTCTGTTATACTAAAACTAACATTAATATCTATCTTCACCCGGTTAGTACTCTCTTTGGCCATTCTGTCTGCCATTTCATTACCCTTAATCCCGTGATGTGCTGGAACCCAAACAAAATTTACTGTTAGCCCCATCATATTGATTCTGTAAAGTGTTTGTTGTATTTCAATTAATATATCTGGTCTACTATCTGATTTATTATTTTGCAAACTAAATAATGAAGAACTAGAATCTGAACAAATAATTGATTTTAATGGTCTTACCTCTTCCACCCACTGAACTGCTAAAAGTAAAGCAAGCATTTCTCCTGTATACACTGAGACTCCATCACTGATCCTTTTTCCTACTTTAATCTGAAACTGTGGTACAATAAATGCTATCCCTACCTTATTAGCTGTATTTTTTGATGCATCTGTGTAGATTTGTACATAGTTACAATATTCATTTAAGTATTCTTGTATTATATTACTATTCATATTGCTAAATTTATCTTTATTGCTCTTTTCTAAGACGGAAAAATCAACCTCAGTATCATGAATTAACCAAGGTGGAACTGCAGATAATGGAACTGCCTGACATATATCTAACTGATTTAAATTAATTTCATTAACTTTAGAGTTTATTATCCATCCAAAGCTCTTTAATTGTTTCTTTGAATTTTCCCAGCCATGTTTAAGTACCTCTAATGTTGGATGATCCTGACTTTGTCCCTGTAAGTTTGACCAATAATTTAAGGATAATTGATCCCTTCTAAGTTTAAGAGGCATTTCTCCCATTTCAACCTGTAATGCTGCTGTTGAAGATGTTTTAAAAGCACCGGTACATAATCTTAATGCCTGATGTTGAATAATATTTAACTTATGGAGGTTTGAATCTGCTGCTGAATTATAACTTATACATCCATAATCCAAGACTGACCTAATTAACCCAGTATAAATTGCTTTTAATGATTTTCTATCAGCTCCCCACTCAGTTCCAACTAAACATCTCATTATATTTAATACTTTCCTACACTTATCTACTATTTTCTTAATATGCACTCCCCATGTCATTCTTTCATCAAACCACATTCCAAGAAATTTAAATTGTTTAACCCTTTCTAAATCCTGTCCATATAATTTTAATTTAATTTTTCCATCAACTCTTTTCCTTGTAAAAAACATAATTTTAGTTTTCTCTACAGAAAGTTTAAAACCCCATTTATACGACCATTTTTCTACAGCTAAAATTGCTCCCTGAAGTTTTTTAACAATAAATTCTAAATTTCTTCCTCTTTTCCACATTGCTCCATCATCAGCAAAAAGTGAAAATCCCATTCCACCCTCTACTTCTTTAAACATATCATTAACTACCACTGAAAACAATAACGGACTTACTATACTACCCTGTGGTGTCCCATTTTCTATATTCATACTCTCAGAATAGTCCTTCCCTATCCTCACTTGTATTTGTCTTCCTTCTAGAAAATTTTTGATCCATCTAAACATATGACCATTTATACCCATTCTTCTCATTTTAATTAATAACCCTTCCCTCCACATCATATCATATGCTCGCTCAATATCAAAAAATATTGCCACAACACTCTCTTTATTCACTTGAGCCTTTCTAATCTCATGTTCTAAACATAAAATTGGATCCATTGTACTTCTCCCTCTTCTGAAACCACTCTGATAAGATGATATAAGTCCCTTCTTTTCCATATAATATATTAATCTTTCATTTATCAATCTCTCCATTATCTTACATAAGTTGGATGTTAACGCTATTGGCCGATAATTTTCTGGTTTGGATTCATCTTTTCCTGGTTTTCGAATTGGAATAATCACTGCTTCCTTCCAACTTTTTGGTAATTCTCCATCCTCCCATATCCTGTTGTACATTTCTAATAAAATATTTTTAGAAGACTCACTTAAATTACTAACCATAACATAACAAATTTGATCTTTTCCTGGAGCTGATAGCTTACATTTTTTGAGTGCCATATTTAATTCATTTATTGTAAAATACATATTCAATGGATCATTTGTATCTTCCATTTGTTGCAATAAATTCTTGTTCTCCAATATTGTCTTTTGCCTTCCTTTTTTCCCCTCTTCACTAATATTTTCAGAACTATGGATTTTAACAAAAGTATTTACTAACATTTTTGCTTTTTCTATATCAGTAACTGCTGTTATTTCTCCATCATTTAGTATTGGATATCCACTTATTCTCTTAATCCCATTCATCCTTTTAATTATTGCCCAGACCTTAGAAATATCTGTCTCCTTCCCTATTGAATTACAAAAACTCCTCCAATAATCTCTTTTTGCATTTTTAATAATCCTTCTTACATTTGCTTGCAATTTCTTGTATTCATTCAGATTCTGAAAATTATGATTTCTTTTTAATACTTTGAATGCTTTATTTCGTTTTTTTATAACTTTAGTACATTCTGATGTCCACCAGGGCACCAACCTTCTGTCTCTTCTCCCGCCTTCCTTCCTTATAGCCTGATCAGCTGCTTCAAGTATGGCATTACTTATAAAAGAATTTAAATCATCAATACTACTATTCATGTCTACTTTTAACATTTTTATTTCACTACTTTTCCTAAATTTTCCCCAGTCCGCAGACCTAAAAGACCACTTCTTTATCCCTTTTATACAATACCTCTCTATATTTAGCTTTACTTCCATCCTAATAGGATAATGGTCACTTCCTATAGTTGTTTTATTTAAAACTTGCCATAAACAAACCCCTGCTAAACAATTTGAAACTAATGTTAAGTCAACTGCTGACTCTGTGTTATCTCTAAAATTAATTCTAGTCCCACTTCCATCATTTAAACAGACCAAATTTTTAACATCCATTATTTCTTCTATTATATCCCCATTTTGATCATTATGATGACTCCACAAAGAGCTATGCCCATTAAAGTCCCCACACCAAATAACTTTACCCTCTAGAAATACCCCAATTTCCTCCATTAAATCTAATGATAGTCTTTTACATGGATTATAAAAGTTGATTATTTTAAATCGTCCATTTACTGTCCAAATTTCAGTAATGATATATTCTAACTCTCTTCCTTTAGCTAATAATCTAAACTGAATTCCTTGTTTAATAAATGTAATACACCCTCCTCCAGATCCCCCCTCTCTGTCTCTTCTAATGCTTTCATATCCTTTTATAACAAAATCAAGATTTGGTTTAAGCCATGTTTCTTGAATACATATAATATCTAAATCATCTTTATACTCTCTAATAAATCCTTTAAATTCCTGTCCATTTGCAATAAGGCTTCTAGCGTTCCATTGTAGGATGATCAGTTTTTATCTTCCTGTCCTTCGACCTTTCCTTCTGCCCCTAACCTCGTATTTATGTGTTCCCAAGATATGTCCTTAATACCAAAAAACCTCTCTGCCCCTTTCACAATTATTTTGATTTTTTCTGTTTTGTGCTTAACTTGATCTGTACAATTAATTACATATGCAATGAACAATAGAATTTTTTCAACTGTTAACCCAGTTTCAGTTCCACTCGGTCTCTGTTCTGTTGTTGGGTTTGGTTGAACTTTCCTTATAACTTCCTTAGGTTTCACTCTTTTAACAGCTTCAGCATAACTTATATTATTAGTAGCTTTGACTTGTTCGATTTCCATTGCTTTCCTTCTGACTTCACATCCTCCATAAGTCACCCTATGTTGCCCTCCACAATTACAACACTTATCCTTCCCATTTTTACATTCATCATAATTATGCTCTCCTCCACACTTTGGACATCTTTGTTTTCCCCTACATGCAGCTGCAATGTGTCCATATCTCTGACATTTATAACACCTGAGAGGAGGAGGGATATATGGCCTTACAGGGAAGCACATACACCCGACTCTTACCCTTTCAGGAAGAACTTGTGTTTGAAACTCCAACATTACTGAGAGACTTTCCACCCTTTCACCTTCCACTGTTCTCATCAATCTTTTGATTTTACTTACTTCACCTCCATTAATACTGTGTCTAAGTTTTTCTAGATCTTCACCAACTGGGATACCTGTGATCACTCCTCTTACCACTTTACCCTCTCCCAAAATCTTTATCTCAGTAATCAGTTTTTTACAAATACTGTGGGCGTTCATCACCTTGTTTTTCTGTTCTTCATTCCTCACTGTGATCAACAGATTCCCATCTCTAAGAGTCTTAGCAAGTGTCAGATCTCCAAACTTCTTTTTTAATTCTCTTGACAGAGCTAACGGACTAAGTTGTATCCCTTCATCCTCCTTCCTAAACTTTATGATCAACTTAGTTTCCTGCCCAACAATCCTCTTGCAACCTGCATTATTTTCATCTGAACTATTTTCTTCTAGACTCCGTTTGCTACTACTTTGTGTCTCCACCAACCTTTCTTCCTTTCTACTTCGTTCTCTTCCTGATCCTCTACTACCACGTACTGGAGTCCAGTCACCAAAATCCATTTCATCGTCTCCCTCATCCTCAACTTGAGTCGCCATAGCAGTCCAGTCACAAACCAGTTTATGCCAACCGCCAAGATCAGCTGTTTCTGTATCAATTCTGCTCTGTCAACTCCGCGATCCACCTTCGTTCGAGCCCCCTCAGCTCGCTCACTCACTCACTCACTCAGTTACTTATTTGTTTTCATCTTTTAATGTTTTTTCTAATATTGTATAAAAATGGGTTAAGAGATTAAATGAAAAATCTGCAGAGTGCTGACCTTTTTTATCCGAATAATCATCAAAAATAGTCGATTAGTAAAATAACCGTTAGCTGCAGCCCATTTATGATGACAGGGATGTTACCTAGGATGGGAATGGGGAACCGGATGTTGTCGTTCTCGGATATAGTGACTTTGACCTCCTGCTGCAGCAGTGCAGGGTGGATATTTAACAGTCGGCCCCATACTACACCCGAGTTGTGAATCCTGTCGGTGTGCTTGTATCGTGACATCAACCTGATGGAGAAACCAAAGAAAACACCGTTTGAAGTATGAAACGTGACTCAAGAAAAGATGAACCTTCACAACCTGCAGGGCAAATATCTTAGTACACTTTAAATAGGACAACACTAACTTACAAGTAACTTTTCAGCAAGATATGAGTTTGTTTTAATTCAATAATTCCTTAATATTGATGAAAAAGTATTAGTTCTTCTGACAGATTATTTCTCATTATAAAACATAAAATCTAATAAAATCTTGTTTTCTAGAGGAAACATCTTAATACACTTGAAATAATATAAAACTAACTTATAAGTAACTTTTCAGCAAGAAATTAGTTATACACGAGTTAGTTTTAAGTTTGGTTTTCAGATGAAAAAAGTGCTAGTTCCATTGGCAGATAAATAACATGTATGGGGAAAATATCTTGTTTTAAGTGAAACAATCTGCCTGTTGTACTAGTATTTTTTCTATTAACATTAGAGAATATTTACTTTAAAAAACAAAGCTCATATATCTTGCTGAACAGCTACTTGTAAGTTACCGTAGTTTGTTTTATTTCAAGTGTAGTAAAATATTTGCACTATAAGCAAATATCTGGTACAGTCGGATCTTACCAAATCTTACAAGATTTGGTAAGATTTTGTGTTTTTGCAATGAACTTATAAGACATATTCCCCATGTTATATGTGAAATAATATGCACTTTTACATCAATATTAAGGAATTATTAACATAAAACAAGCTCCTATATGTTGCTGAAAGGTTACTTGTAAATTAGTTTTGTCTTAATTAATATTAAGACAAAATATTCATATATTTTAATATTGTGATATTTACACTAAAAGCTAGACAAAACCAGTTGGTAATGAAGAACAGCAGGAGACCACAAAAGCTGCACTGACAACAAGCATGTCTAATGTCTTACTGCGATGTTGCTTTGCTGAAAGAAACCAGATTATTTGTGCTGCCTTCTGGAGAGTCTATCAGCCTGATAGCCCAGGGATCCTAAACGTGAAGAACATTTAGTTATTTATTTGTAATTGAGTAAAGTAGTTACTCATAAAAACAGTCATGACATGGTGACAGTTTTAACAAATTTGTAAAACATGTTTTTAAAATAAAAGTTGCATACTGCAGCTTTACTTTAAGAGTACATTCATTAGGGATACCCACGTAATTGTGTACTTCTGTGTTGGATCGCATCAGTTTATGAGTACGCTGGTCAATATCGACGTAAAACCGATTTCTGCTGCAACCTACAGGCGGCGGGTTGCGCGGCGGCAGAGGGGGCGGATCACGCCGCACCTCAGTAGGGATAGTGGGAAGCCGATGTCTTGGTGGAGGTGGTGGTGCGCCGACCTGGATCTCCTGGTTGGGATTTCCTGCAGGTCCAGGCTGCGGAGCAACCCCAGGTATCATAGTCTCATACTTAGGCTGAGCTCCATGAATGGATTCATAACCAGTCAGTAAATCGTCTCTCAAAGGACTCGGGTCGTCCGTGGTGAAGGATTCACCTTGATCATCCATATGATTTCTGTTTTTTAGCTTTGGCTAATGGTGTTTAAGCTTCTGTGCTGGTCTTCACTTCATTACAAAACAATATGAGGAGCTAAAAGACAAGACAAAACAAATGAGAGTGAATTACACTGCAAAAACACAAAATCATACCAAAGTATTTTTGGTCCACTTTCTAGGTCAAATATCTTAATACATGTGAATTAAGACAAAAGTAACTTACAAGTCACTTTTTAGCTCATTTTAAGTAAATGTCATTAAAACTATAACAAAAATACTACTGCTATTACTAGCAGATTATTTAACTCATAATAATGCATTTTCCCATCTTACAAGTGAAATAATCTGCCAGTAGAATGACAACTTTTTAAAAATCAATATTAAATTATTGACTTTAAAAAAAGTTATTTGTAAATTTCTTTCGTCTTAATTTTAGTGTATTAACATATTTACATTAGAAACTAGATCTAAAATACTTGGTAAGATTTGTGTTTTGCAGTGTACATTAGAGCTGGCAACGTATTGCAGCACCGTAAAAACATAAAGTATTTTACGTCTAGTTTCTATTGCATATATCCTCCTGACTACCAGTAGTTCATTTTTGTCCTCTGTAGAGGACATTTCTAAACTTGAATATCTCCCACCCCCTGCATTCTACTGAATTAATTCCTTTAGGTATCTGGAGAGGACATTTAGGGCTTTTCAATGATACCACATGTGAAGGGGTGGGACTTTTGTACGTACCTTTTTCTAATTCATAAAAATGGCGTTCATCAGTAATAACACATTTTATGGGAAGAGACAAAGTAAGTGTGGGATTTAAAAAAATGGTGATTGGACAATATTTTTTTCCTGGTAGTCAGGAGGCAAAGTCAATACACTAGAATTAAGACAAACCTGACATAAAAGTAACTTTTCAGCCGCCTGAACTGGACTGTTTGTGCTACTGTCAATTAAATCAATTAATCTTGATTGATTGATTGACTGTCAATTAAACCAATCATCATCATCACCTCTGGGTCCTGCCTGCGTTCACTCTCACCACCTCAACTCATGACAGTTTTTAAGTCAATAACTACTTAATATTGGTGAAAAAAGTTTTAGTTCGATCGGTGGATTATTTCACTTTTAACCTGGGGAAATGTCTTGTTATAAGTTAAATAATCTGTCAGTGGACTAATAATTTTGAACCAACATTCAGGAATTATTCACCCATCACAAGCTTCTATATCTTCCTGAAAAGTTACTTTTAAGATATTTTTGTCTCATTTTAAGTGAAGTAAGATAGTTGGACTAAATGACCAAAAACTTGGTAAGATTTTGTGTTTTTACAGTCAGGAAAGTTGAGAGAGCCATTTTATGAGCGGCTTTACTGACAACCTGAAGGTTTATGTTGCTCTAATCATTAACAAGATTTCAAATCCAAGCAGGAAATCCACCAAACCCCGCCGCTAAGTTTCTGGAAGTACCCTGAAACTTTTAAAAACATGTCAGAACCTGCGACTAACCTCTGAAAACAACCCTTCAAAACAAAAGTAAAAACATGTCAAAAAGAAGATTAAACAGAGACCACAGTTTAATGTTGGTCGACTTATGAGATGTAGAAGTGAATGTTTTACAAAGTAGAGACTGTTTGTAAGGTAAAACTTACGATTAGAGGTCTGATGTAAAGAAAGCCCTTCTTATTCAAGGTGAATTCCCGATTGAAGCCATGCTGAGCGAGTCCAACCTGTACTACTGCTCCCTGCTGAGTCCTCAGCCCTCCCACTGCTCCACCAACTCATCCTCAACAACCTGCCCTCTGCTGGAGAAACCTAAACACAACCACCCCACTTCCACTGAACACGCCATTTAGAAACTACTCAAACAAACTTCAGAGTCCTACAGATTAAAATACATTTAACCAGCACTAATGGTCTGGATTTAATGCCTGAAGGAGGTTTCATGCCCTAAAATGTGCTACTTTTAGCATCAAGCAGCGACTGACCCACTCCTCATTCAGGAATGTTGGAGAGCAGGTTGAAGAATGAGCGCTCTGGTTCTGTAGGAGAGCGACACTGAAGGAGAGGATAAGGAGGGTGACTGCGTCTGCAGCTAGCGCACACACACGGTGAGTTCTCGGTTTTCTTCTTAACTCTTCCTTTACTGTCACCACCGCCTTTCAGAGATCATCTGCAGCACATACTGTCGGAGAACTGTAACATTGTGTTCAGCTGGAAAAGATGGATGAAGTTTTTGGGTGTATGCACTGCAAAAACACAAAACCTTACCAAGTATATCTTAGTACACTTAAAATAAGACAAAACTAATGTATACGGAACTTTTCAGCAAAATTTAGGAGCTTGTCAATAATTCCTTAATATTGATTTCAGTACCAGTTCAGTTGGCAAATTATTTAACTTATAGCAACATTTTTCCAATGTTATGAAGTGAAATAATCTGGCAGTGGAACAAACACTTTTTCCATCACCATCAAGAAAATATTTACTTGAGACAAGCTCATATTGCTGAAACCTTATTTCAAATTTACTATTATATTTGCACCAGAAGCTACACAAAAAATACTTGCTAAGATTTTGTGTTTTTGCAGTGTACAAGCGTTTACTTTTATGGAATAAATTAAGTCGACTTAACTCATTTTTTTACATCGTTACACATTATTTAAATAAGTTGAGGGCTTTTTGAGGTAAACATGTTTTAAAAATTAATTTAGTTGATTTGAACTTATGTGAAAGGCAACACCTCCACCAGCAAGATATCTCACAATGCATTGTTACTAAGTAAGCCACTTTTTATATGATTGTGTTTGTTTTACTGGAAAAAGTTCACTACTGCCATATTTTCTCTAAAAGTTTGAGTAGATAAAAAGCAGGAGAATGGAGCCATTTCAATCAAGAAACTTTATTTTTCTTAGTTTCTAGTTAAATTTTGCCATCAGAAAGCTTCATGGTTTATAATAAAAATTAAGCTTTGGGTGCCATTTAAGTAATTACAACATACTTGATTAATTAAGTCAATTTAATAAGTGACGCTCACCAAAACTGCACAATTTAATGTTACTCAATTAATTAATGAAAACTAAAAACAGTTGACATAAGTTTCCTAAAATAATTTGAGCTGTTATTTTAGGAAGGTGATGATATATTCTTTAAGTAATGAAAACTAATTAATTAGGTTTTACAATGTGAGTTCTTTGCTTCTTTTTTTTTTGCAGGACTCGTTATGAACTCTGGGATTTGGATGTCTTGACAACCTTTTATTTTTGGGAATTGCAGCAGTTTTCATCTGAATGTGTGAGCAGAGACCTTCCTGAAGAAGCAACAGAAAAAGAGCCAAACAGGAAAGAAGAGAAATGAATCTGAACCACACAACCTCCTTTATTTCAACTCCAAATGTAAAACCTGAATTCCCCGGGTACTATGCCCTCCTGCCGCTTGTTGTACTCGCACTGAGTAGCTGCATAGTGGCAGTGGTAAGAATCTGTCTACTACTTCATATACTTTAAAGCAAATGACATAACTATGGTAATAATATTGTGCAAATTTCTCTTTTAGGTTTTCTATATGAAAAGGAAATCAAGGTAAGTTGCATAAATGAGATGCACAACAAAAGTCTGCAAGTTAAGTGGCTGCAAAGGGCCCCCACACCACCAGGGGGCCCCCAAGATTATATATTTAACATAAGATAGAATAATATAAACTAAAATGCTATTACACATGAAAAAATAAATTATATATTATTTTTATACCTGTTACAGAAAAAATAGGTCAATATCTTCAAGATGTTGGGGAAATATAAAATATCAAACTTGTTCATTTAATTACCATAAATTTAGTGTTTATCAACTATTGTCACATTAAATTGTCATAATATTAATTTTAATGTAATATTGTCACGTTAAAATATATCACACTTAAATATCATTATGCATTTCAAAATCAATATTTTAATTTGCTGCTCCTGTAAGGTTAAAAATCTGCTTTAGTTTTATGTATGCTAATTACAAATCATGCTAATGCTAGTTGGCATATTACACACATAGCCTAGGAATTATGAAGCATCTGGTGTTATTGGCATGTTGGTATTAGGGCCTCCAAATGAAAATCTGCTTAGGGCCCCAAAAAGGCTTTGGTCGGCCCTGCATGAAGGAACGAAACCTCAAATCGAAACTAAAACTGAACAGGACGTTTTTAATTTACTCTTTCAGGTCTCTGTAATTACAATAATAATTTAAAAAGGGAGAACAAGTCGTAAAAATTATGACACGTTTACTTATTTGTAGAGCAGGCTTCTGGCAAAAACGAAACCACGGTTACGGTAAATCGGTTACGGTGCTTTGTTTCCAGTCATAAATGCCAGGCGCTTACCGTACGTAGCAGCAGCCCCGGTGTAATGTTCCAGTAAGCTCCACGACATCCGGGTATTTAGTAAGAACAGCTCCAGATCGAAACGCAAAATAAAACAAAACTATTTAGCTGCTTAACGTCTGGGTTCGTTAGCAAGACTTGGGTGTGCGCAAAACCACAACCAACCCAGCAACATACATGTCGCCTGTCACACAAAACAAAACATCCGCTTGTGTCTGCAAAGCTAAATCAAAACATTGTTCTCTGCACTTGCGGTAAAAAGCTGCTACCTCAGCAGGCCAGACCGAGTTATAAGCGAACTACAGGTTACCCTCCTCAACCAGAAAGCCTGAACTACACAGGACAGAAAAACAGCTGTACAAGTTGCACAGCTGGGTTATTTTATAATTGGAGATACAGCTGGCCTTTCAAAAAAATGAAATAAATAAATAAATAAATAAAAAAGCGAAAAAAAGATGAGAATTTCTGGAAAAAGTCATTTATACTATGGTGTATTCAGGCCACTGGAGATATAAAGGAGAAGAAGAAAAGATTACATTTCCACCAAAACCTAATCTCAGAAATATTCTAGAAAAAACAAAGAGATTTCTGAGTTTCAAAAGTTGAAAACTTGCTATGAAAAAATCTTGAGATTAATCTAAAAGTTTTTCTAAGTTTGAATAATCAGACATTTTCAAGAGAAAACAAGGCAATATATGAATTTTGAAAGTTGAGAATTTGCTAGAAAAAAAATCAGAAATTTTTATATTAATCTCAGAAATGTTCTAGAAAACAAATTGGAAATTTTTGAGTTTCAAAAATAAAAAGATTTTGGACTTTAGAGAATCAGAAAATTTCCAAAAGTGTATTTTTTTTTTCACTTTTTCAAACTCAGTTATTTCTGAGCAACCATTCTACAAAAAATATTTGCAAAATATTCAATAATATCAAAACTTCCATATACTGAATTTTCAAGAGTGGAGTTTTATGTATTTATTATTTCTAGAGAAAATAATAATTTTGTTTGCATCAAAATGTTCTGCACAGCTCAATTCAGTTTATTTATATATTCACATTATTCAGAACAGGTAATCTTGATAAACTTTACAGATGAGTCGTTTCCTTTCAATCATACACAATGTGATCCCAGTTATTAAACAATGCATCAGGTTTGGTTTGTTATTTATTAGTTAAAGAAGTTAAACAGATTGCATAAAGTCACTGACTTTACAGCACAAAATTTAGATATTCTTATTTTACATTTTAAAAAAGCTGCACTTTTTTGCCAAACATTTCCTCTGTTCCCTGGACAATTATAAACAAAAAGCAACATTTTAATAAAATAAAGAAGCCTGATTTCTGCCTGAAAGAAAGCTGCAAATCATTGAATATTTGAAACATAAAATCTGCAAAATGTTGACTGTTTTCCATAATCTGTGCTGAATGAATTCCCCAAAATCTGTTCTTCAGTAAAAATGACTGGATGTTAGCACTCCTATTTAATTAATGCTTTTAGAAGATTTAAAACTGTCTACATTAAAAGAAAATCCCAGTAAAATTACCTTTTTTGCACAAATATAAACTAGAGCTGGAAAATCAAGTTTGTGCAATTAAATTTTTTTTTATTGTGGTCAAGGGCTGAAAAAAAAAAAAAAAAAAAAAACACTTGGAGGGTCTCAATCGGCCCCCGGGCCACACTTTGGACACCGTTGGGTTTAGAAAGGTTTCCATCCCATTTCAGTTTGGTTGTATTTATTTGTGCTTCAGATTAGATGAGCTGCGCCACCATCTGATCCCGGTTTACAGCTACGACCCCTCAGAGGAACAGGAAGACTGGGGAGATTATGACAAAGACGATGAGGAAGAGCTGGCTGTAAGCAAATATATTATGCTTTATTTTGAAGTGCTCCGTTTTTTGTGGAAGTTTTAACTATACAAAACAACTTTAATACGTTTAGAAAGTAACAATCTGGTGGAGAGGTTTACTCAGCTGAAATAGACTTTTAAGCAGACTTGTCACATTAACAAATTTTACTGGATGGTAAATTGTCCCAGTAATTATTGCAATAAACAATAATATTTGGCAATAATATTATCTCAAAGACAAAATAAACCCTAATTTTGTAAAGAACACTTAATCCTGGAGCATATTTGAAATATTCAAAACAGAACATTACTAAAAACAATAATAAAAACTTCTTGCATGGATTATCATGTCTCTGTAAATAAAAATACCCTTATTGTGGCAGACTCGATCATAACTCGATTTTCATTTGGAATTATTTTCATGCCACAAAAAATATTGTTTCTGATAGAAAAAGATTTAACAACGTAAAAAGAAAATTAATTTTAAAAACAGTTCCTGTTTTTCCTGAGATTTTAGTTCAAAACAAATGACAAAAATGGTTCCTCAATAAATAATGAAAAAGTCTCTAGTGACATTACAACAGTGACGCCAATATCCAAAATAAAACAAGACAACCAAAAATAAAGAAATAAAACAGAAATAAAAAAACAATTGCAACCAAAATTGTAAATAAAAATGGATTAAGATGTCTCTGTAAACAAAACTGACCTTCAAAACATTTATTAATCATCAGAAATTCTAATTTATTATGGGACTAACGGATTAATTGCTAATCGTGACAGGCTTATTTTTAAATTAGTTGCATCATGTTGTGAATAATCTATAATTTACACATTAACTCCAACTATTAATTTTATTTTTCATTGCAGGAACCTTTGTACAAGGATTCACAGCTCTCCTTTGATAGAACATGAGCAGGAAGGCAAGAAGGAGGATTTCAACGAGGAAATTAAATCTCATTTTAGTAATTATGGTGCAAAGGCCTGACTGACAACAATGCAACAAACCGTTAAAACTCACCGGCTGCTGCTGCTTTGATCAATGTGCTGTATTGGCCACCAGATGGCGCCACAGTCTAGATTTTTGCGTCAGAAACGTTTTATTTTGTCCTTTATTTCTTCCGGGACTGTACAGATTTTTTTTGTTTGTTTGTTTGTTTTTAGTCAAAGTAGTGACTAAGATGTAGTTTTACATGAATAAACTGAGAAATGCAATCTGGTTTGGAAGCCTTTGGTCTTCTTGTTTCTTACCCCATATTCGCAGTGACTTTAATGCTGCTTTCCAGTTGTATTCGGAACTGGGAAATTCCGACCACCCAGTCGGAAAAGTCAACTGGAACGCCCTCTGCAGCCATATGGGAAACTGGGAGCAACTCCAACTACCCCCCGGTAAAGACCACGTTTCAATATAGCCGCTCATCGCATCAACAGTAGTAAGATGTGGTGGAAACCACACACATAGACCTCGCATTGGCTGCTCTGGCGCAGGAAATACGGCGGCCATCTTGGTCGTCCCTCCTACTTGGCTAAACCAAACACCAGAAAAAACCTCAGCACTGCCGGATATTTTTGTTCAGATCGACAGACTATTAACGTGAGATCTCAGGGGATAACGTTTCACAAGTAAGATAACAGTTTATTTTTTATGAATAGAATATTACTATACTGTATTTATATCCACCGGAAAAATGCCAGCTAATATTAGCTGGCATACTTATAGCCGCCCTAATCGTCAGAGCGGTGCATGAGGCTTCTACTCTTTATATACGTGTATGGTGGAAATAAGTTTGTTTTACAAGACGAATTCGACGTTTTCCTTTTTAAAAAATATTGCTAGCTTACTTTTATAGTATCGTACTTTATTTAATTTTTAGTTTCGCTAGCTTGTAGTTGTAACCCAGGATCTCAGAAACGTATTAACTTCTTAGATATGATAACAGCAGTTTGTTTTAGCCGGTCCGACAGTAGCAGCGTCTTCCCATTACTTCGGTTTCCGCCTCTCTTAACAGAACGTCCGGTTACATTTCAAAATAAGAGCACCAACAGCAATAGAGCTAACGGAAGCGATTTTTCGAATCCGCTTTGGTTACTGAAATAACGTGAAACTGACTTAAGTAGTTTAAAAACAAATGTAAAAAATTATATCATTAAAAAAATAATGTTATTTAAACTGACTTTTAGACAACTAAATTGTAACCTCCTTCAACTTTTTAAAGCAAAAAGCTTCTGAAGAATTTCTGTTGCTGAATCTTGCCAGTAAGTGTTTTATTTCTTTAGAAACCCTTAAAGACTGCGGAGAACACTCTCTGGCATTGAACACACCTGTTTGTGATTGATAATCAGAGGAACTGATGTTGGCACATATTTAAATTGATTGGGGGAGTGGCTTACACTTACAGGAAGATGGGGTATCAAAGAAAAAGCAGGTAAGAATTCAATTCATACAAAGATACTTAAAAACATCAGTTCATTTTCTAATTGACTATTTTTTCTATTCTTTCCATCAGAGTGGATGTCCATCTTTCCACCTGGCACCTGACCTCTACCCTCCTGCTGTTTGCTCTGATCTTCCCTGCTTCCACTGTGGGGACTCTTCTTTGTAATTTCTGCCCCCTGATGCCCAAAAACGTACCCTGCTCAATCCTCAACACGGAGTGTCCGCCCAACTATCGCTGCGCCAGTTCCTGGGGATGGCAAGGCTTCCGCCATGTTCTGTCCTCTCAAGGCTGCTTGGATATCAAACTCTGCAACTCCCAGGAAATGGTCAGATATCGGGGGCAATATTACGACCTCACTCACAGCTGCTGCTGTGGAAACAAATGCAACCTTACACCAAGGGTCAACACCAGCCTGATTGTGTCACTTTGGTTCAAGACCAGTCCAGATAATCTCCTCTCCACTCTAATGAAGACGCTCCAGAGTCCCTGTTCAAACCAAACCGCATCTTCTTCTGATATAAAATTATAGCTGCGTGTTGAAGACTGAGTGGAGGCCTGTTGGACCTAACCTTAGATCCCAACAGTAGACTCACATTTAGTCAGATGTTTTCATGCTGTAACTTTTTCAATTGAAAGGGGAAAATGTGAGAAAAAATTGCAGTTATTGGTGGTTTTTACATGTTTAAACCAGAGAGAAAAGGTTGGCTTGTTCATCCATCCTCCTGATTGACTGACTGTGGCCACTGGTCAATAAAGCACCATGATTAAGAAACAATTGTCTTGTTTATTGAAAGCAGGTGTGCTTAAAGGTGTAACTTTCTTCCAAAGACACTGAGAGAAAACATTCATGTTCAACTGAAAAGTTTGGCTGGTTGGAGTTAAACTCTGTGAAATGACTGGGTAAGTTTTAAAGTTCACTAAAATTCTACTGCATTTCCTTTCTAACTTTAACACTCTGGGTGTGACAGTGAAATTGGTAACACCTGTTAAAGGCATGTCAACAAAGTAATGGTAAGTGAAATGTCTTAAGTCCTGGACAGGGAAATCAACTCGGGTTTTTGTTCCCATGAACTTGCACAACTTGGAATTATAAAAATAAACTTGCTTAATAGGAAAACTGCCAAGCACATTTTTTCCCAGCTGTATCAAAATAAATGTTGCAAATCAACAATAGACACTTTTTGCATTGTAAGTTGTGAAACCAGATGGTGGGAAAGAAGACAGGAAGTGTTGGGATGTTGATGCAACATAAATTTGCATCTAATTTCTAACTGCATTTATTTATTTAATGGAAACGCCACAACTGCAAAATGTTTTTTTTGTTTTTTTTTACACTAGCGGGATATTAAAGTTTTGCGCATATTGGCAATGGAAACGCAGCTATTCCACTTGTACGTCACTAATATTCTCCCATAAAAGTGCCACAAAGCTGATGACTAAGCCCCTTTTTGGTGTCAACATCAATAAGGTTGGGAAACCTTTGATCCAACTTAAACACAAATGTTGCATTAAAATTTATTCAAACTTGTTACAACTGATAAAATGAAATTAGACTTTTTTTAAATCCCAGATTTTTGTGCAGTTTACAACAAACTGGTCTCAAACTTAATTAAATGTAATCAGTAAATCAAACAACCGGATAAAAACTGTACAATATGATTTTCCAAATAAAACAAGGACATCTTCGACAAGATGAATACGATTGAAGGCACTAAGTTTAAAGTAAAAATACAACAGAATAAATAAAAATTCAATCAACGAGCAGTAACTAAAATTTGACAAAAACAGGAAGTCAAAGAATAAATGATACAGTGAGAATAGTTTATAGCTTGGTACCAGAATAAAAGTTCTAGAAATTAATTTTCCCCCTGTAATTCAAATTTAATAAATAGGTTTCATAATTTTTCTAGGACATTTGAGATTAATCTAAAAATTTCAGTCTTTTAGGCAGAAATAAAAAAAAAATCCTTGAAAACTCAGAAATGTTGATTAATCTCTCAAAGTCCAGAAGTTGACTTTTTTCTTCTTTTTTTTTTAACTCTTGAAACAGAAATTTCCAAGTTTTTCTAGAAAATTTTCCAAATAAATCGAGAAATTTCAGGGGGGGTTTCTATTTACAGTTGTGCTAACATTGTAGATTTTCCTGGGAAAAATCTACGAAGTTAGATTTGTTGTAAAATAAGTTTGTCCAGTTTTCCCTTCGTCTTGTTCCCCAGGCAGAACGTTCTGCAGCTGCTGCCTGCCGCCATCTTGTGTTTTCTTCTTCTTCTGCCCTCGTTGCTCTGTGGGAATCTGCTGTGCTACTACAGCCCCATCCTGAAGACGGAGGAGGCGATGACCTTTGAACTCATTGTGACAGAGTGTCCTCCTCGCGAGGTGTGCTTCAAGGCGCTGGGTCGCTATGGAAACGTCACTTCCCTGTCGGCGAGGGGGTGCTTTCCGGTGAAGAGCTGCGGAAAACAAAGCGACATCCGGCTCAGAGGGACGATCTACGGCATGACCTTCAGCTGCTGTGACTGGCCGTACTGTAACTCAGAGGTCAAGGTCAAACCTTTTTATGTTCTTATCTCTCTTCTGGCTGCCGCCGTTATTACTTGTTTGTGAGTAAAATAAGTAATAAGAGGTTGAGGGGTGAACACGCAGTCTGAAAACTGCAGTGTGCGCCATCAGACGCTTTTATTGCCATGTTTTTATGAGTATTTATGTTTTTATTCCAAGATCTGTAATAAAATATTTCAGATGAAATAATGCTGTGCAAGACTTTTTTAAAACACCGTGTAAATAAGACAAACCTGGTCATACCTGCAATTTCAATGGCTAAAAAAATATTAACCAGAAGCAAAAAAATCTCGTTTTAATTTTTTCCACTTTAACCTCAGAATTATGAGATTAAATTGAAAAAAAATAATTTTAAGTCAGAATTCTGAGAAAAAAACGAGAAATTCAGATTAAATAATCTAATGAAAATATCAGAATACTAAGAATTGAGAAAAAATAATTATGAAAACAATTGAGTCAATTGTGAGAAAACGACTAGAAAAATAGTTTAAGTCAGAATTCTGATAAAATAAACTTTAGTTGCCCCATTTCTCTTCCTTTCAATCAGATTAATGTCTTCAGGCCTTCTTGCTGCTTCTCAGGTTTGTAGCTTAGAAATTAAAGATGATTTTTCTCAAGTCCTAGATGACATAACATGTAAGCTTTTAAGAGAGGGAAAAAAAACGTGACGAAATGTAGAGTTTGAGGTTTGACAGTTCTTTATTTCCCTTTTATAAGGCTGCTGGGTCTCCCCATAGTGGATATACATATATATACAGGAGATTGCTATACTGGAGTTACACTGAGGGTCAGAGGGTCCATGTTACACAGACGTCCATAAACGACACTAATAGAGCCTCACCTCCAGGTATCAGAAATCAGCAGAGGGAGAGGAAGTGGGAGGAAAAAGGGAGGAAACAGCACAAGAAAACAGGAAAGGACGACGGCGAATTGGGGCTGTCGTAGACGGAAAAAAAGGAGTAAATTTCTTTCAGAAAACTCGCATTTTGTTATCAATCTCAGATTTTGGAGCACCAAAAGTAATACATTTGCAATAACTAAACTCAGAAACTTTGAGATTAATCTCAGAAATGTTCTAGAAAACAAATGTGCTCAGGTCAAACATTTGGGAGAAAAAACAAATTTTGATAAATTCTGCAATATTTCCTATAAGAAAGATGGAAATTATTGAGCTCAAAAAGTAAAAATTTTCAACTTTTTAGAAATTTCAAGCTTTCTCTAGAATATTTTGGTGATTAATGCCAATATTTCTGAGTTTTTTTCGTGCATATTTACGACTTTTCAAGCTCAGAAAGTTAAATGTTTTTTCCAGAAACTGAATTGACCTAAACATTTGAGTTTTTCTCACATTTTTGACTTTTTGAGCTCAGAAACTTCCAAGTTTTTTTCTAGAAACATCTGAGATCAGCCTAAAAAAATCTGACTTATTTCTTGCAAATTTACAACTTTTCGAGCTCAGAATTTCCTTATTTTTTTGAAGAAAATTTTTGTAATTCATCTCAAAATGTCTGCATGTTTTTTGGTGGAAAAGTACTTTTTTTAAAAATCCACATCAGCTCCAGTTCGCCATCGCAGGAAAGCGAAGGAAGAGGGGAGATGTTGCAGTCCGAGAGCCTGACTCGACTGTCTAATAACTTAACACTGGAAAATAACATACAGATTTCACGCACAGTGCATCTTAAATAGGTTACGTGAAGAACCATTTACCATAAATATCTGTATTTTTCGGAAACCAACATATATATAAAAAAACTATAACAAAAAAATTTTTTTTCCCCATAATTTCTTTTTTCAGTTTTCGTGCAAATCTTTTCCTTCCTTCTCTGGTTGTTTGTTGAGGCTTTTTGCTCGTTGCTCATGTGATCCAAAAAATAAAAAGAAGCCAAACAAAACCCAGCATATCCCCCAGTCCCTCCCCTATAATATCATATGAATTAGTAGAAAACGAACAAACAAACAAATGAACGGAACACCACATCAACTTATCACAAAATTAACCCACAAACACACAGAACACCAAGAACACAGTACTCTATTTTTTTTCCTTTTTCAGTTTTTTTTGAAGCTTCATTGTTGTTCCTCCTTTATGGTCATTGTGTGTCCTTCTCCTGGCTTACTGGTTTGGCAGCTTTGGAGGCGGCTCAGTGGAACTGGGAGGCTACTCTCCAATCAGCTGGTCAGTTCAGCAGTGATAAATCATCTTTTAATTTCACAGTGTGGTGGGAAAAAGGGATACGGCCAAGGACGTAAAGGAATGGCAGCGACAATTACAAAAGAAACCGTGGACCATCCTTTCCAAAATGGCCGCCTTGTTCCTTCGTTATGAGTTTTATTGGGTTTGGTTGAGAAAGCCAAGGTGATTTGTTGGGAACGAGCAGAAGATGGGCGGTTGGACTCGAATCCACCGGCGGACGGGTCACAACGGGGCGAAATGCGGTCAGGAGGAGAGCGGGGGGTTCAGGCACGCTGCTGCAGTGCCCGCCGCTTGCGGCTGTAGTAGTGACGCATCCCGGTCTGTCTGGCAAAGCTCATCATGTAGTTTTGTTTGCGTGTGCTGCAGGGAGATAAAGTCAGTAAAATAAAAGAATAAAACAAAAAAAGAGAGAGAGAGAGAAGGAAGGAGTGTGAAGATTAGTGAGAGAGTAAAAGCAAGCTGCTTCGTTCTCACACTGACAGATCCGAACATGCAAACACACGGATGGTTGAATGCAGCTTCAAATTTATCTCACCTCCGTTTTCGTTTGTCATGCTTTGGTTTTCAGTCAACCATGACCTCAAACACTGGACAGATACGAACAAACAAAAAACTCCTGCTGCTGGTTTGTATTTCTGCACGGAAACGATGATGCAGCTAGCTACAACAGTCATCAAGACGAGACGGTACGAAGACCCACAAATACGAGAGCCTCACTCGGACACAAAGTGTTTGAGGTCAGAGTTTAAAAAAGAAAAAAAGAAGTAAATAAAAACCAGAAGTGCGGGGTCCTGAGCAGGAAAGGGTTTTAAAGCTACAGTAGCTTGATAAACTATTAAAACCGCTTAAGTTTTTCACAATTTGACATATTAAAACCACAAACTTCAATGTTTCATTGGGATTTTCAGTATTAGATCAACACAAACTAACGTTTTTCACACATTTTATGCTTCAAATCTCCAATTATTTGCAGAAATCAGGCTTCTTCATTAAAATTTTGTCTTTTGTTTGAACTTGTCCAGGCAAGAAGGGAAATGTTTCGAAATAAAATAAAAAAATACACAACTTTCTTAAAATCAAAATAGAAACAAATATCTACATTTTGTGACTTTTGTTCCCTTTCAAGGATTCAAGGATTTTTTATTGCTTAACTCAGGTCCCAGATTAATAAATCTAATACACAAATAAAAAATAAATAATGAAGAAATTTATATGATGTATAGATATTTATATTAAAAAATGAAAAGGAGTTTCATCTTAAATCAGGATCATGATCCCAAAACATGTTGCTCTCGTTACCATGACAGTATACTTATGATATAATGGCCCAGTCAAAGCCCAGACCATAAAAATCAATCTTCACAGATGTTCTCCAATCAGTCAGACTAAATGTGAGTTATGTACCAAATAAGAACGCAAACATTTCATACCAAAACAAACATAACTTTTCTCCCACTTGTGTCGATCTGATAAAACCCAAATAAAACGCATTGAAGTTTGTAGCTGTTATGTCACAAAATCTGTCAAACTTCAAGCTGTATTAATACTTTTGAAAGACGCTGGAAATAACAGGAAAAAATAAATTAAAAAGCTGCAGAAGATCACTCTTGCTTAGCCTGTTCATTGCCTCTTCCATCCAGCAGGGCGGTGCCAGTGAGCCGGGAGTACAGCCAGGGCAGGCAGGGGGTCTCTGTGAAGCGGGAGGGTGGGCAGGAAGGCGAAGGGAGGGGTAGATGGTGTGTGTGTGTGTGTGTGTGATGGGTGGAAGCGTTAGGAATGCCTGGTGAGGTGTGTGTGTTGGGACAGAAATGGAAAGCTTCATTTTCTGCATTTCTGACGTTTAATCAGAAACCAAGGAGGTTTACACTGTAAAAACTAAATCTCACCAAGTACTTTTTGGTCTAGTTTCTACTGGAAATATTTTTATACACTTGAAATAATAATAAAAAAAAAAAAACTAACTCATGAGTAACTTTTCAAGAAGATATAAGAGCTTATTTCAAGACGTTTTCCCCTGAAAGTTTCTTGTTTCTTTTATTTCACTTACGACTAGAGATTAACCCATCCAATACCAATATCGATATCGCTTCCGATATCGAAAAAATTTAAATCAAGTATCGGTGACAATGTTACCAATCCATAAAGGCAGATCTATTCTGTCTAATTCTATGCTTTGCCCTCTGATCGACGACATGCTTTATTATTTATTTTAAACGATATTTAAAATTCCTCATTGTACTTTCAGAACCATTTGAAAGAAGGTTTGATGCAGTTTATTTTTACATGTTTGACCAAAGTAGTCAACCTATTGTTTTTATTAGTTTCAGTTATTTATTTTACTTCAGGTATCGGGAGAGAAAAAAGTGCATCCCGACTTATAACTAGTATTTTTTTAATCAATATTAAGGAATAATTGACTTAAATCAAGCTCCTACATTTGTCTTATTTCAAGTATATTAAGATATTTGCACTAGAAAGTAGAACTGAAATTCCTGGTAAGATTTTGTGTTTTGCAGTGTAAGGATGAAGCTCTTGGCCCAGAGACATGATGATGATGATGATGTTGTTGTCAGACAGACAAACAAACAGTCATTGTGAGGGAGAAGGATGGAGTGTTGTTGCATTGGTTGATCCATGAAGCCATGCAGGAAACTGAAAGCTGAAATGTGAAGATATTTCAGAGCAATGATGCGAGATCTTCAGCTTTATAAGCAACGTTTTAGTTTGAGGAGGGGACAGACTGTCCATGTTTGAGCTGCACAGACGTACAGTATTGTACGCATCCGGTTTAAGTTCTGATCGAAATGAAAATAAATAAAGTGGTTTGGAGCTGAGGTAGTGCCAAAAACAAACACGTATAGTGATGGATTACATCACACATATAAACACTAGAGGGTGACGAAACATCTGGCTCACGGGACGAGACGAGGTACGAAATTGGGTTCACGAGAACTGGACAACATTTTGGTTTTACTTCTGGGAAAACTAAGCATCTTCTTTGTTGGTTTTCACAAATTGAGTGAAAATTTTAATGAACCAAAATTTTAATGTTTGGTTTAAACTAGAGATGTGCCGATCAGGTTTTTTCCTGCCGATTCTGATTCCGATCACCCATGAGGGCCGATCACCGATACCGATCACATAATTATTATTATTTTAATCATAAACACTACCGGTTACATTATGTGGAAAAAGGAACCATGAATTCACCTTAATTTAGACAAAAACTTGTTTTCAATAACTTTTTCCAAGAAAACTAAACAAAACAGGCATTGAGCAAATTGTACTGGTATTGATAATACCATCTTTAACAGACTGAAAACATATGAAAGCTCTGAAGAGGCTAAATAATACAAAGAGTCAAAATAAAACCTCAACATTGCCAAAAAATTCAAGTATAAAACTTTACATTCAAAGGCAAAAACAGGTTCCATTACAATAAACAATCCAGATTTACTGAATGAAAACTTCCTGTTAGCATGGCGGCTAGCTGATTACTGCTAGCTCTGATTGGCCGTTTCTGACTGAGCGGAGTAATTATGCAGAACAGGGAGGAGATCGATTATTTTTTTAGAGATTATCTGTCTCATGTTAGGACAGCGAAAGTTTTAATACGTATGTAAAATTTATTTTTTTAAGTTAGATGCTGCAGCTTTATGCAGAGGTTCGGTGTGAGAGTCACTACCAGGTGGAGCAGAAGCGAAGCTCCGTCTGTCAAATATTACTACCTGTAGCGTAGCAGCGGTTCAACAGGAGAGCAGAACCAGCGTCTTACATCGCAGCTCGAAGACTTAAATAATTTTTCGGGTTATATGTTTAGCTTTCTGACCGTCATGCTAATCCGGGTGAGTGTCTGTAGCTGTGCGCTGCTTTAGCTGCTGTCTGATCCTCCGTATGTCTTTTTACTGCAGTGAGCCTCGATGTAGCCAAACTCCGTCAAGTATGGCATTGTTTTTATGCCATATTAGATTCGTTGTGTTGATGCATTTTGACGTACGTCAATTTTCCGCCGCAACATGCAAACTTCCCCATTCACTCAGTGCGTTATAGTTTCACATCGCTTAGGATTTGTTGCTGCGGTTTGCACAGAGTGAAGGAAAGAGGAGACCAGCTGCACAGGCAGGCTGGAAATGAGATGCAGGTGATGATCGGTTTATGTGATCGGCAACAAGAGACCGTGATCAGTGATCACCGATCATACACTTTTTCACGGAAATCGGCTGATTATGATCGGTGGCCGATCGATCGGCACACTTCTAGTTTAAACGTATCCAGTTCAGGTTTGATCAATCTAAGCATTTTAGATTTTGAACAATCTAGTCCAGATTCCTCTAAAAACTGAGAAACCTTTTAGCATTTAGCATTTTCCATCCACAAGTTGGTAAACTGGCCAAATTGGGTAATAGCTCTGGTGTTGCATTTCTCTTCATTTTAGGTATTCAAACTCTAAAAGAACTATATTATCAAAAAGTGGCCGTATAGTTGTAGTAGTAAGTGTGTGTTTTATTTATTGTAATACAAACTGTCATAAGTGTTACTTTGCAATTTTGACTATTATGCTTTTAGCAGCCATATTGGACGCTAACCTTAAGAATGCCATAATGATCATTGTTACATTTGGAGGAAAAACAGGGACATTGTACCATCCCAACCGTGAAGTACGGGGGTGGCAGCATCATGTCGTGGGGTTGTTTTGCTGCAGGAGGAACTGGTGCACTTCATGAAATAAATTATGTGGAAATACTGAAGCAACATCAGCCAGAAAGTTAAAACTTTGGTCCAAATGGACCCAAACCATAAAGTTCAGAGGCAAAGATACCAAATACCAAGGAAATGTATGTAAAGTAGAGGCGTGTGATACTTGGTATATGGAAATATAGTATCACTAATGCCAATATTCATTATTTAAGATTATTTAGCTTCTGACCTTTAGGATTGATTTTATCACATGGCTATTGATCCCATATTGATACTGACTTGGCATTGATACTGATATTTTGGATTTATCCACCGACCTCTACACTGCAAAAACACAAAACCTTTCCAAGTATTTCTGATCTAGTTTCTAGTGCAAATATCTTAGTACGCTTGAAATAAGACAAAACTAACTCAACGTAACTTTTCAGAGATACAGAAGCTTGTTTTAAGTAAGCAATTTCTTAATATTGATAAAGTTCCACTGGCAGATTATTTAACTTGTAACATGGGAGAAATATATTTTTAGAAGTGAGATAAGAAGGAATTACTGACTTAAAATAAGCTCCTATGTCTTGCAGGAAGGTTTCTTGTAAGTTAGTTTTGCCTCATTTCTAATGTATCAAGATATCTGAACTAGAAACTTGACCAAAGACACTTGGTAAGATTTGGTGTTTTTGCCATGTAATATAAACTTCTGATTTTGAAGGCATTAATAAATACATTTCTGGTAAATTCTTTCAATATTCTGTCATTTGGAAAACATACATATTTTTGATTTCAGCTACATACCACATTAGAAAAGTCTGGATGATCTTTCTGGCTTTGATTCGAGCCTTCACCTGAACATTGTGAGCGATTGGCCTGACCTTTGACCTGTCTCATGTGCTAATTTACGTGACTGTAGGAGTGGGCAACATGGGCTTAAAGTTATATTCCAATATCTTGTGGTAGAATTGTGATGACAAAAGTGATGATAAAAACTATTTGTTACTTCTTTTTTACTGATTCAGAAAAATGCAACACGCTTCTTTAGGACACCATCATAAATAAGTGTGGTTTTTATCACTAAACTGCATTTATTACACTGCAAAAACATCCTACCAAGTATTTTTGGTTTAGTTTCTGGTGCAAATATTTCAGTACACTTGAAATAAAACAAAAACTTGCAAGTAATTTTTTTAGCATAATATTGGTGCTGGTTTAAGTCAATAATTCCTTAATATTGTGCTGGTTCGACTGGCAGATTATTTTACTTATAACAACACATTTTTCACAGTTAATAAGTGAAATAATCTGCCACTGAAACTAGTAACGTTTTTCAAATAAACGTGAATTATTGACCCAAAACAAGTTCTTATATCTTAATGAAAAGTTAATTGTTAGTTTTGTCTTATTTTAAGTGTATTAAGACATTTGCACCAGATGCTAGATCAGCTGGCAACTTGTGTAAAAACACAAAACCTTTCCAAGTATTTTTGTGAAGTTTTAAGTTCAAATATCTTACTACACGTGAAATAAAACAAAACTAACTTAAAAGTAAAATTTCATCAAGATATAAGCGCTTATTAAGATTAGCGCTTATATCTTGATGACATTTTACTTTATTAAGTCAATATTAAGTTATTGATATTAAGTCAATAATTCCTTAATATTGATTTTTAAAAATTACTACATCCAGTGGGAGATTATTTCACTTATAACAGGGAAAAATGTCATAAGTGAAATAATCTGCCAGTGGAACTAGTATTTAAAAAAAAAAAAATCAATATTAACGAATTATTGGCCTAAAATAAACACTGACATCTTATTGAAAAATTACTTCTGAGGTAGTTTTATCTTATTTAAAGTGCACTAAGACATTTTCACTTGAATCTAGACCAAACATACTTGGTAATATTTTGTATTTTTGTGCAATTAATTATATTTTTAAATTAACTGATAGCCTCATTGAACAAAGAGTGGAGAAAAAAAATAAATTTAACAATTCAGGCAATTCAGAGAATTTATTTTTTGAACAATTAATCAGAATTTATCGTGATAACGCCAAATCAAAATCACAATAAACGATACGATAAATGCCCACCCCTACGTGAGAGCATGGCGATGAATTTGGTAGTGATGAAAAGAGCTACTTAAAATCATGGAAAGGTGTCTGCAGTTTAAAAAAAAAAGATAAAGGAGTGGAAGAAGGGTCTGCGTGTTGGTTGAGGTGAGTTTGAGGGAGGGGTTGCATTCAGGAAGAGGCGGAAAACTTACCTCACACTACAGCCATGCCAGAGGGAGCAGAATACAGAAGAGAGCAGAGATTAGAGCGCGAGAGGGGATGGGCAGGAGGTGGGGACTGCTGTCTTGTAGAAAGGTCTGGGGGGGAAGGAGCCCCAGTCTGGGGAGGCAGAGGCCCGGAGTGGGGGAGAGAGGAAGGCAGAGAGGTAGTCAGAAGTGTGAGGAAGCAGGAGAGAGAGAAAATGGGAAGAAAACATGAGACAGCAGAGAGGTAGCAAAAATGAAGACAACCAAAAAAAGAAGGAAGGAGAGAGAAAGATTTACAGGAGAGATTCATTCATTGAGAAGGATTGAAGAAAAGAGAGAAAGGACGGTGGGAAAAAGTTTGGCGGTGGCGTGAAGGAAGCAAAGGGAGGATGAGAGAAAAGAAAAGGTTGTGTAGGAGGAGGAGTGAGAGGAAATGTGTGAAGGTGGAGTGGCGGCGGGTGGAGAGAAATAAACAGAGCAAAGTGTGAGGGTCGCTCTTTTCAGCAGACACTGTTGAAAACCGAGGAAACACGAGGAAGGAGCACTGCAAAAACACAAAATCCTACCAAGCACTTTGGTCTGGTTTCCAGTGCAAATATCTCAGTAAACTTCAAATAAGACAAAACTGACATCTAAGCAACTTTTCAGCAAGAAACAGGAGTTTGTTTTAAGTCAATAATATTAACGAGAAAGTTCCACATGCAGATTATTTCACAACGTGGGAAAAACTAATTCCCGTTGATGGCTCCTGTTGTTTATTGTAAAGTTATTGTTTATCAGCTGATGTTACTTTCAAATAGTTTAAATAATATGGCACACTTAAATGCCAATATGAATTTCAAAATTCAAGTATTTTTTTCTTTTAGTTTATGACTCCTGTAAAGTTAAAATCAATCAATAAAATCAATGGCAAACTGGTGTGATGTAAGCTAACTACAAATGATGCTAATTGGAGATGTTGCTTAGAGCAGCCTAGTTGGTATGAGAGGCCCCAAATGAAAATCTGCTTAGGGCCCCAAAAAGTCTTGGACTGGCCCTGCTCTTGAATTATTAACTTAAAACAAGCTCCTGTCTCTTGCTGAAAAGTTAGTTTTGTCTTATTTAAATTATACTAAGATATTTGCAGCAGAAACTAAACAAAAATACTTGGTGAGTTTTTGTGTTTTTGCAGTGAGAGGGACAGGGCACGGCCAGGTCGGCCAGGGTCAGCTCAGGTTAGGCAGACGTCAGCGTATTAGTGTGTGCGGAAGCAAATCTGCATAATTTGAACAGAGATGACGGTTATGCAGAATCTGAAATACAATCTGTGTGATGGGATGTTGCTGTGAATCCACCACCAACATGAAGCATTAAAATGCTTTATGATGGCGTTATGTTAGTGATGAACCAGGAGAACCAACCAGCGTAGCAGTGATTATGCTCATGATATCTTCAGTCTTCTGCAGAGTCTCTACTCTTAATTTAATCTGTTTGAGAGTTTAGCTGCTGAAAATATGGAGTGTAACAATCTAAAATGCAAGGAAAGTAATAAAAGCAATATTCAGTGAAACAGTATGAATGAGGCTCATTCATCTGAAATCATCTACAGCTACCCTGTCTTATAATTAGAGATGCACTGAGAAATTAGCTGGTGACCAGAGTCAGATGACCTTTCACCCAGATCAATGAGCTTCTTCCAGTCAGGGAACGCCACATATTGCCTGACCAAAATGGCAACATTTGTTACATTTTCAGCTTGTGTGGCTCTCTTTCACACTGCACTGTGTAACTAATTGAAAACATGTTCACCTCCTCACCTGTGGTGGCGCTGCACTAAGAACCACAGAAGGAAACGACACAAAAACCTCCAAAGAAGAAATGAGCACAACTTCCTTCTTCGTGAAATGTAAACAAAAGTGGAGTAGCATCACATTTGAACAGTTTTAGGATTTCTCTTTTGTCTTTGGTAGAAGACAACAAGCTGCTTCTCCAGCTTATGCTGGACTCTCATGTTTGTTTTGGTTGCATTTACCCAGAATGCTCTGCGCTGCAGTCTTTGGTCCGCACATATGCATTTGATCTTCAATATGAGTTCAATTAAATCTGACTCACCAGGGCTGGTGTGAATGCACCCTCAAGGAGAAACAATTTGGGCTGAAAATAAAATAAAAACACAATTTGATGTGGACGTTGTTACTGAAAGAAGTAGATGTAAAATTCTCCAATTTCGGTAGAGCGAGAGACGCAGAAGCTTTGTGAAAAGGAAACAATTTTCTAGGCAGGAATGTCAGCTATTCATTTCACTTCAAGTCTGCAGATGTATGTAGGTCTCTATTGTAAATTAAAACAACAGGGAGTTGGAAGTACATTTTCTTTAATCAACTAATTCAAAATATAAAATGCTTAAATCAAACCCGAACTGGATTTGTTAAACATTTATTCTAGCTGTTAAAAATAATGATTTCAGTGCTTTATTTGGCATGTAAACCACGTCAGAATGAGGCTAAAATGGATTATTGTACACTGCGCAGACACTCGTTATGTTTTTACAAACACATTTCATGAATTTTAAACAGTTTTAAGGAATATGTGTTGATTGAAAAACAATTAAAGTTCAAGTTTCAGATTCAGAAGAAAACCTAACCAACGTTAGCACAGTTTGCTAAAAGCAGTGTTTGGATTCAGGCGTTTTCACATATACTCTACGTTAGGCTGCAGTTGACACTAAATGCATCCCCTATTGACTCGTATCATGTACTTTTCAGTGGTGCTACAGTTGTTAATATTACATGTGCATATGTTGATTGTTGCTATGGTTACTTGCTTTTGTTTGTCTTTTTTTGCAGGTGTAGAGGCAAACTTCAGGGGCGTTAATTTGCATTCTATCTGCTCTTCTTTCTCTCCTATACTCTTGTGGCTTTTTCACCCAAATTTCTACTTTAGTTTTCAGTCTCCATGTCCATGACATTTGAAATAAACCCAGAGCAATTCTAGTAAAGTTTTATATACATACATACCAAGTGGAGCACGATATCAAAAGTCATAACGCTTCACTTGTGAAAGTAAATCTTTTGAGTGTCACCTTAACATTCAAATAACAATTCTGACGTTAAAAAAAAAGAAGCATTGATAATAAAGTAAAATTCTGCGCCACACGGCGGTGACCCCAGTTTCAACTCCATGAAACTTACCCGCATTGCTTTGCAGATGTCATATCATTAACGGAGAGAGCTCTGTTTTCAACAGTTTGCAACCCGCCACCTAGCTTGGGTTGCTAGGTGACGGGTGGAACTCTGCTGTGGTTGCTAAGTAACGAGCTGTGCCTGCTAATTAGTGGCACATTCCAGAAGTTTTTGACACCAAAAAACTCCCCCATTAACTTAATGCCAAAAAAACAGAAGGGTGGATTTTTTTTTAACTGGGCTGTTTTTAGAAGCAGTAGAAACCCAAATGAAAGAAACACATTTATGCAAAACTTTGTATTATGAAATGATAGAACAGAAACAACAGAAAAACATAAATTTGTATAAATTTTTTCTCAATAAATAAAATAAAAAAATTATAATTAGAGAACAAATCAAAACAATAGCTGAACTAGAATACAAAAATACATTACATTTTAAGAGGGAATCTGAAACTAAAGCATCGATCTTATTATTGATCTGATACTGACTTGGTATCAATATTATCGATAATTTGGATTGATCTGCCTACATCTAATGCTGAGTAAGACAGCGCTACATCATGGTCCTGATTTGAAATTCCTTAAGCATATTTTCGAATGGTATATTTCTTAAAAGGAAAATCGGAAATCAGGTATCGGCCACAAAATCTCTGATCAGTGCATCTCTGCTTATAATGACCACAAAGAGCAGATAAGTTAAACAATGAATGCTGTAAATTTTGACTGGTTTGTTTCAATCAAATAAGCATTTTAATGCTAAAAATAAAAGATAAGCCAGAAAAATCCCCAGAGTTAAAAGCTAAACATGATTGTATTTAGGCAATTAAATTGTATTATATCAGCGCGTTTGTGTGGAAAATGCCTAACTGAAAATATCATGATCCAACAGCAACAGTTGTTCTGCTGTAAATGAAACAGCAATCATCTAACAACACCCTTTCCACTAAACCACCCTGGTGTGAATTTCCTGCTCTGTGTGAAGTGGAAGGAAATAATTTTCACTGCGACGAGGCAGAGGTTGAGACAGGGGAAGCTCAGGGATCTGTCAGGGCCGGTTCTGGGTGGGTGGGAGTTTACCAACAGCTGGACTGGGATTGGGTACTCACAGAACTACTTCCACATGGTCCAACGCCCACTGGTCATGTCCCGCACCGTCGTGTCTCGGTTGCCACCATCGCAGCATTACGCCTTTAACCCTCGCTTCGCTGGGAAGAACATAGAAACATCGTGGAGTGAGTTAGTGAATCGGCATAAACCAGCGCAACATGCACTTTAAAAATAAAAGGGTTGTTTTAAGTCAGTTAGTATTCTAGTCATCTTAGGCCTTGTACGCAGGTGGATGGAACAAATATGGTATACACACGGGATTGGTTTCCAAACTGTTTTCATCCACATTGCTTTAAACATGCCAGCCCATAGGGGGCAGTGTAGCACAAAGATAGAACCTATGCCAGCCAATCAGAATCCTTCAAAGCAACCACAACTTCCAGTCAGGAAGTAAAGGTGGCCTATTTTTGCTTATCTTTAATTTCAGATCATATATTCAATTACTGGCATGTCTAAAGCCTGGGATATTGCGTAATAATTAACCCTGCTTTAAACTTCTGCAGAATATAAACTTTATATAATGTAAACATTTTTATTAAACTGTTTGTTTTTTGTAAAAACATATTCAGAGGAGTTTTTAAGCCAAAACTGTACAAAAATTCATACATTCTGCATTTAAAATAAAAACACTTGTCAAAACTCGTAAAGTTTTAGCTTCACCTGGTTCAGATTTAAAGTAACGCTATGTTGCTGCATTTTAGGCAATAAAATATTTGTTTTCTTGTTTATAAAATGGAACTGATTTGTTTATTTACATATTTTAATATATCGCTAATATTGTATAAAAAGGCTTAAGCGGTTAAATTAAAAATCTGCAGAAAGTGTCTTTTTTACCCAATTAATTAATTGTCAGAATAACTGAAGGACTAATCGATTACTAAAATAATCTTTGGTCACAATCACAAATAATCCATCTTTTTCCTGCAGATTGGTGCATTTACTGATAAACTCACAGTGGGATGTTGTAGGAGACTCTCTGGGCCTTTATGAAGTCTTTGGGCTGATGCTGGGCAATGACGTGCCAGCTGACGCCGTTGTTGACGCTGTACTGCAGCAGCACGGCCCGGTCCACTGTGTCGGCCTGATCCAGAGCGATGTTACAGCTGTCTGTCTGTGCTACGCTGCCGATCTGCAGCACAAACATGATCTTACTGCAAGGAGACAGACAGACGGCGGGTTAGAGAGGTGATATGGAGACATCTGGTCTGTTTTAGAGACAAGGAGACATCCTAATACACACCATCTTTTTATGATTTGCTTATGAATCAATCAAGTTGCTTTTCTTTATAAAAACATAATACCGTCACCAACTGTGAAACCAATAAATATTACATTTTGTTTAGTGAAATCATCAAAATTATCAATATGTTGAATCACAATCAGAATTCCTTTTATTGTCATTTGTGCACCAAGAAAGAATAACGAAATTTAGAAAATGGGACTATCAAAGGCAAGTCAAGTAACTGGATAACATTTATTATTATTTTAGTATATCTCAATAAATATAGAAATGTTGAAGGAACTAAGAACAACTGGGATGTTAATGATGAATAAATAAATAAATGATGATCTGGGTTTTGTGGCTGAAGTTAAGGACAAACAGAATAAATATGTTGGTTAATGTTCCAGTGATTATGATTCAAAACTGTAACCAGGTGGGTTTTTAGTCTAGATTTACAGGAACTCAGTGTTTCGGCTGTTTTGCAGTTTTCTGTTCCAGATTTGTGGTGCATAGAAGCTGAATGCGGCTTCATGATTGGTTCTGGTTCTGGATGCAGAGCAGAACCAGGAAGGCTGATACAACAGCAGCAGATCTTTAATGTGTTGTGGTGCTAAACCATTCAGTGATTTATAAACTAACAACATGATTTTAAAGTCTGTTCTCTGAGCTGCAGGGAGCCAGAGAAAGGACTGTTGAACTGGGTGATGTTCTCTTACTTCCTGGTTTTAGTCAGAACTCCAGCAGCAGCGTCTGGATCTGAGTGATGTTTTTAGTCAGACCTGTGAAGACGCTGTTGCTGTAATCAATGTGACTAAAGATAAACACATGGATGAGTTTTTCTAGATCTTATTAGGACATTAATCCTTTAAACTTAGAAATGCTCTTCAGGTGATGGAAGGCCGACTTTGCAACTGTCTTTATGTGTCTCTGAAGGTTCAGGTCTGAATCCATCACTGCTCCCAGGTTTCAGGCCTCGTTGCTAATTTCTAGCTGTAGTGACTGAATGTTCTGGTAGTACCTGTACCTGGCTCTAGTGAGGTCCAGCGGTTTGGTAACTGCCTGCCTCAGCTTACAGCCACTGAAGTAGAGAGAGTCTCCGTGAGCATGTGGAGACAGCTGCCCGCAGCCGCTGCCCACGCTGCCGCCGTGGATCAGCTGCCAGCTCTCCGGAGACACCGCCCCGGACTCAAAGTTGTCCTTGATGGAGCTCGGCAAGTCTGTGCTGGAGAGGGAGCAGTCATCGCCTGTCGGTGGGACAGAAGGAGAGGGAGATGAATTAGAAGTGTTAGATTTCACCAACGCAAGGGCAAAAACTACAATGGAGCATCAGGGCCATTGCAGAAAAAAAAAATTACATTTCCACCAAAAAAGGAAGCAGAAATTTTCTAGTAAAAAACAGGGAGATTTCTGAGTTTGAGAAGTAAATAATTTGCTTGTGAAAACTGAAATTTTGAGAATAACCTTAAGATATTTTATAGATTTTTGAAAATTATTTTGAAAATAAGTCAAATATTTTTGATTTTTCAAGCTCAGAAATTTCCAAGTTCTTTCTGGCAAATTATTTTTGAACGAAATGTGATGCGTTTATTATAGTGTTGGGCAATAAATTCATTATATCAATTAATTGAAGTTTTGATTTTTGAAGATTAAAATTTTAGAAAATAAATTCATAAGAGAGAATTAAGTAGCAATTTTTATATGAACTTCCACAAAAAAAAATTATTATTCAATCTTTTTTCTCATTAAATTGACTTTTTTCTTGTAATTTTAAGAAATTCTTCTGGTAAAATTGCATTTTTTTATGTTAATATTACAACTATTTCCTCAGTTAAACAAAAACTCGTGTAGCTTGGGTCTGATACTCTGTTGTGCAACTCACAGGAGGGAGAAGTCATGTTTCTATTTTTTATTTTTTGGAAAGAAAGTGAGAAAAATTAAGATTAAAATCAGGCATGGAATAAAAAATCTGGGATTTTATTTTAGTCCGTGTTGCTCAGCCTTATTGTGACGTACGGCCTGTGACTCACCGTGGTATCCTTCATCGCAGATGCAGACCACTCCACTCGTGCAGTACCCATGGCCGCTGCAGAGCCCTGGGCAAGCCTCGCCAATGTAAACGTTATCCACTCCCCAGCTGTGCCTCTCTCCTGTTCCCTCCTTCTGAATCCAGCGGAACTGCGTCGCTCTGAAACATCGACCAGTTTGCGGATGCTTCACGCTGATGTCGTGGAAACTCAGCAGTGATCTTGTGAAACGCGTCGTCTCGTTTCTTACCCTGAGGAGACGTGGTCCGGCAGCTGGACCGTGACTCTGGTCCAGGTGGAGCTGTTAACCGGACTGTAGATGGTGGATTCGTGGAACTGGAAGGGGGAGCAGCCAACGTTGTTCACAGATGAAGGAAGACACTCTGACTGGACCAGCTGCCATGAGTCGGACCTGGTGAGGTTAAAGGGACAGCTCAGGATTCTTAAAATGAGGTCTTGTAGATATACACAATATGTTTTTTGCCCAAATGCGACCGGCATTCACTGAAAGTCCCAATTCCGATCTTTTCACTCCACCCAAAAAAATCTGATCTTTGCCAATCTGATCTTTGAAGTACTAGTTTGGATCTGGTTGTTTTCAAAATGCACCACAGGAAATAATTTCTACCTGTAGCCACTCATTTATAGGTTATTTATAGATTAACATATCTGCATGTGCATGCCTGTTATTTCATTTATTTATTTATATTCAGTCATGTTTGAATTACCTAAATCACTCTTAAGTATATATAGAGACCACTTAAAATGATCAGTTTCTCTGATTTTACTGAGTGAAATGAACATTGTTCTTTTATTCTATGAACTACTGACAACATGTGTCTGAAATTACAAGTAAAAATTTAGTATTTATTTGCAGAAAATGAGAAATGGTCAAAATAACGAAAAAGATGCAGAGGTTTCAGACTTTAAATAATGCAAAGAAAACAACAATGCTAATGTTTTAAATCAGAGATCAATCTCTGGTGGAATAACCAGGAGGTTTTCAGAGCAGTGGGCTCTTCATTTACCCAGAGCCATATATTTTATAGCTTATGGTTAAATTTGTACTATTAATATTTTGAACACTTAGGATGGAGTAGCTTGTCAACTAATAAGCAATTTCCCCTTGGTGATCAATAAAGTATATTCTATTCTATTCCATTCTAACTAGTACTTTTTTATATCAATATTATGGAATTATTGACTTAAAACAAGTCAATGATTAATCAGTGCCAATTTCCTTAATTTTTGGGGATCAGGCGACACTTTCATGTAAAGATGATCTTATCTACCTCAGCAAAGGTCTAAAAATCAGCCGCTGTTCTGTTCTGCTGTGAGGCAGGTAATCGTCACCCCACAGTTAGCAAATCAGCAACTTTCTTGTTATATTTAGCGACATTTCGACATTAGGCGATTGGTATCGCCTAAAATTAGAATCGGCAGATCAGGCTGTATAAAGATCAGTAATCTGCGATCGGCCAGAAAACTGCAACTCCTATTCCTGCGGCTTGTTAGTTTTGTCTTATTTCAAGTGTATGAAGACAGTTGCACTAGAAAGTAGAACAAAAACTAGTAAGACTTTGTGTTTGCAGCGTAGGCTGATTGTTCCCTTGTTTCTCTCACCGTGCGTCCTTCCTGTACTGCAGCAGGACAGAGTGATGATCCTCGCATGTGTCTGCCTCACAGCCGACAACAATCTGCAGAAACGAGACGTTTAGGACCTAAAAACCATAAAACAGACGCCACTGTGAGCACGCTTTCATTCTTACCTTAAACTGTAGAATATATCCGGGCTGAACTATAAGCTCTCGAGTGGCAAGGATGTTGTGTGTCCCGTCTTGGTTCTTGTTCGGCCAGTAGAGGTGAAATGAGGGATTTCCACAGAAGCCGGCGGTTCGCACAGCGTTAGGGTAGAAACTCCAGCTTTCCTCATGAGAAACGCCCTCTAGTGGAAGAAAAACAAATGGTTCATCAGGAATGTGGTTAAACCAGGGTCTTCACTAAAGAGGTGTAGAAAGAAAATTATTCTATAGCAAAAAATGATTCTATGAAGAATCTGAAACAATTCAAAATTCTCAAAAATCTATTTTAGTCTGTTTCAATTTTTAGAAAACTAAAAAACTAAGTATGTGTTGGGCAATATATATTTTTTAAGCAGTCAATTTTTTTTAGGAAATAAATTTATATCTACAAAATAGGGATTTTGTAAATGTAATATATACATTTATTTATATTTTGTATATTTTCTGTTTTACATTTGCATATATTTTTTAAAAATAAATAAATAGAATTGTTTTGTATAATCCTTTAGAAAATACATCTAATTTATTTTGTATGTTGTATATATTTTTACATTTTATTTTGTAAAATTACATCTACAAATTATATATTTTTAATATTTTTTCACTTGAGAAAAGGCCAGGCGGCCTAGTTAGCCTAATACCGGTAATATAACTTACATAATTTTATGTATTTTTGTTTAAATATAAACTGCTAAATTTTGACAGTGTGTAACATTTTATATATGTTTTAAGTAAATGCTCTATTAGTTTACATCGTCTTTTCCTCTCGTTAGTCACATAATTCAAACAGAATCTTCAAACTGTTTGAATAGAAAATTTGGTTTCTGAATCAAATTGTGACCCTAAAAGTTGGAATCAAATCACTAAACACAGACAGATTTGCATCCAAACTCACCATCATCAAAGGTGTCCAGCAGTGTGGATGGGTTGATGTCTGACCCTCCCACCAGGATGTTGTCTATGGCCCACTGAGCTCTTTCCAGGCTCGGGGTGGCCAAGCCTGAAGAGATGGTGAAAGGCTGCCACCATCGCAGGCGTGTGGCGTTAGTCAGCGCCACCTCTGGCAGAACAATGTAGTCTCTCCTCACGGACACGTACTTCAGGTAATCCATCTCATGTAGCAGAGTCCAGGACACACCTGAGTATTCAGAGAGTTACATGAAAGGTGACCTACTGCGCTTCCTTGATGGGTCTATGGGTGATACAAAACATGTTCCTTATACTTTTAGAACAAAAGTCACTTTAAATTCGAATCAGACGTTGCTGTCCACAATGCCAAAACAAAATTGTACCAAATATTTTTGGTCTATTTTCCGAAAAACTAACTTAAGTAGCTTTTCAACAAGATATGAGCTTGTTTTAGGCCAATTACGTCTTAATTTTGATCAAAAAGTACTAATTCCACAGGCAGATTATTTCACTTATAACATGGGAAAAATGTCTTATCAGTGAAAAGATATGCCAGTGGAACTAGTAATTTTTAATCAATATTAAGGAATTAGTTATATAAAACAAGCAGAAAAAGCTACTATTGTCTTATTTTATGCATACTAAGATATTTTCACAAGAAATTAGACCAAAAATACTTGGTAGCATTTTGTGTTTTTGTAGTTCTTGGCCCCTCAACTCAGCGTTTACACTCGTATGTGAAAATGGCTGAAAACAGATGTGCAATTATACACCGTACATGTTTGAAAAGCATTAATTGAGCATCCTGCACAACCAACAAGAATGCAGCAAGTGGTTTCTGTCAAGAACAAAACACTTGTTTTTTCCAGCAGCCATTGTACAGCGCATGCAGCGGTAAAACCAGGTGACCAAAGGTGCGGGAGGTCAGCTTGGATTGCTAGGTAACAGCCTGAGCTTTGCTGACCTCCATCAGTGGAGTAATCCAGCAGGACCCCCTCTTTACGGCACGTGGGACGGTGGCACATGGTCATGTTGTCGTCACTTCCGATCCTGGCCCAGTACTCCACAAACCTATGAGCAGAAACATAAATAACGCAACAGAGTTAAGGAGTTTCACTAAACAGAATCTTCTCCCTAAGAGTGATGGGACTCACTTGGCCCCCCGCAGGTCCAAATCAGCAGTGACGGCCTGCCTGGCATCAGCTCCTCCAAAATACAGAGCAGTGCCCTCCACCAGAACGCCACAGTCGGTGCAGGGCTTCCCGCCCTCCAGCACCTGCCACTGAGGTCCGGCCCCCCCTTCCCAGTCAAAGCGCTCCTTCAAAGATGCCTACAGAAAAGAAACAAGTGTTAAAAAAACAAAACAAAATCACACAGTGGATTGGAAATGTGCTCACATGCCTGACCATTTTCACATTTCCTCACAACATTTCATCATGTTGTTTTAGGGATTGAGGTAAAATGTAAGTTATAAAGCATGTTTGTGAAATTGAAGAAAGGTGAACTGAAAAGTGTGGTGTGAATTTATTTTCAGCCCTATTGAGTCAATACATAAAGCTGCAGTGTGCAACTTTTAAAATATGTCACTAGGTCATGATTTAGTGATTTTTTTACAAAGTCAAAATCCCTGGTTTTATGGTGCTAGTTTAGACATTTTTTAAAGAATTTTTCCAATATTTGTGCTCCTGTAGGACCGTGATTGTGACTTCTTTTCCCGCCATATTGATCACAGACATCAAGTTAGGTTAATTCAGTAAAAGTAAATACTGCTACATTCAGGTTGGAGTTGGTAATTTAAGCCCAATGTTTTTAAACATTTTTGTAGAAAATTTGCAATAAATTGAAAACTACACATTAGTGTGGAAACGTGCAGCAATCTGTTGATTTTGTGTGAATGTCTGCATTGTGGAATTGCAAAAAATGGTCTAAAAATGGCAGAAAACAGATAAAAATCTGATTTTAGTTGATTGTTAAAATAATATTTAAGCAGACAGTTACGATCTTGATTTTATTTAAGTGTCCCTATGTACTGTAGAGGGTCAAATAAAAAACTATTGCGGGCCAGATTTGGCCCCTGGGCCTCAGGTTTGGCCCCCAGGCCTCAGGTTTGGCACACATGCTTTAAACCATCTCTCACTTCATTCCTTCACTGAGGGAGACCCATAAAGACCGATTAAAAGCTACCTTTAGGGCGGTACTGGCATAACAGTTGGGTCCGGTGAATCCTGGATCGCAGATGCAGCGCTGATCCAGACAGTCTCCGTGTCCCCCGCAGTGGCCGTCACAGGGCGGCCCGATGTACAGGTTCTCCACACCCCACTGGATGTCCGAGTGCTGCTGGTAAAACCGGAACCGCACCGCGCTTGGGACAAGAACAAGCCTCATTCAGCAACACAGAATCACATCACTAATTAAACTTTCAGTACACGAAGCCTTTGGCTAGACTTTCATTTTATTTGATAATCAATAATTATTGATTGTTTTTCTGTTTTAAACATCTGAAATGATGCCAAACTGGTGCCATGACATTTCCTCCTTTATCCAGAGTTTTCACTCAACATGTCTTTTTTATCTTTAAGCCGTTAAGAAGCACAGTGGCAAAACCTTAAACTGCTGCTGCGCCAGTTACTCAACTGGCAGTTGTTGGGTAACCAAAGAGTGAGAGAGTTGCTAGGTAACCAAAGAGTGAGAGAGTTGCTAGGTAACCAAAGAATGAGAGAGTTGCTAGGTAACCAAAAAGTGAGAGAGTCAGTTGATTCCACCAATCTTGCTTAGCCGGCTATAAGAGGCTGAGCAGGTTAAGCCTTTCTTCTGCCTACATTTCCCAGCATGCTGTGCGGTTCTGGATCGGAGTTCAGTGAATATTCTGTATATCCTCATCTTCCTAACAGGGTTTTTTTTTTTTGTAAAGAAAAAGATTGGGTTTCATTTCCAAAAATTACTTTTGGCAAAATGCTACTCAGGTCATTATTTTTTAGGAAGGTGAGGATATTGAATATTCTACCTGATGCATTATATATTGATATTGATCACCTGTCTATCACAATATATACTGTCGTTGATTTATCGTGAAGGCTAGCTAAAACCATGCGGAGGCAGGTGATGGACAGCTCACGTTTCAGCCAGGCTGTCTGGAAGCGGGTAGACTGCCCTTTTCCAGCTCTCAGCAGGGAAGAAGACTGACGGCTGGGAGACCTGACCGCCACAGCGAGGGTCAGCAGGCAGGCACTGAGGGACCAGGTACTTCCACGTGACCCCAAAATCTACCGAATACTGAACGTGGATCTGTCGATCTGCTGGGCGGTCTGGAACATTGCAGCCAACAGCAATCTAAGAGAGACAATGACAAGGTTAACTCACCAGATAAGGAGATCATTCAGACCAAAAAAATGCAAAGCAAATGTTTTTACTCTAAATATGTCTATTCAGAATATAACAAGTAACAAGATTAGATATCATGCAGATGATGCACAGCTCTATATTACGATGTCATTCAAAGCAGATGCTCAGAACAGATAAATGTGTGGATGTGCCAAAACTTTCTCCAGAAAACTGAAGTTATTATTCTGGACCTAAAGAGGAGCGATGTGGAGTCAACGCACAGCTTCAGTTATTATGAATGAAAACCAGCGATCAGGCCCGAAGTCTGGGTCTAATGATGAACTCTGACCTGAACCTTCCGAGCCACATAAAGACAGTTACAAAGTCGGCTTTCTATCACCTGAAGAACATCTCCAGGATTAGAGGACTTTTTATTTTGCCACTGTAATGTAATGTTTCTTTTTGTTTATTATAATGTTTTTATTTAAAGCACTTTGAACTGCCTTGTTACTAATAAACTTGACGTTATTGTTACCTTAAACTGCATGACCCAGCCTTTGTCTGGAACAATATCATGTGTGACAGCATACACTTCTCTCCCATCTGCATTTCCACACACCATCACACCATCAGGGGAGTTGCAGAAGCGCTGCACAGAGCAATCCTCAGAGAAAAGCCAGTGGTCACTCACTGAGAACAAAACCAAGCAAATGTTAGAAACCTAGAGAAACACTTGTGTTTCCCAGTGACGGGTGGCGGTTGTTGAATCACCTATCGGCGTTTCTTCCTGTTCATTCAGCTGACTGACTCGTCCAGAAGTCTCATCTGCAGGCGCTCTCTCATGGTTAGGCAGAGCCACGCCTCCGAACGTGTCAGAGATCTGGGCCCGCGGGTCTGACCCGGCGATGAGGACGTTGTCCAGAGCCCAGTCGCTCCGGTCTGCGCCTTCATGCTGCGGCTGCCACCACCGCACCCGCACTCCTTCCTGACGTGCAGCAGGGGGCAGCAGCACATTTACGAACCTGAGAAGACGAAACACAGAGACTGCAGCTGCGTTTCCATTACAAATGTGAGCAAAACTCTGTTGATAATCCGCTAATGTTTAAGTAAACACAAATTTAGAATCGCTGTGTTCCATTAAAATAAGTTTGTTCACCCATTAAAAACAAGGCGCGCCATCATCCTCCTACTACTTCCCATTGTCGTCTTTGTGCAGTACCTTGTGGACCACCAGGGGGCGCCAGTGGAGGAATAAAACTCACCCAGGTTTGGTGTAGAGGTCGTAGAAGATCTCTGTGAGTAAATGCCAGTTAATCCCCCCATTCAAGCTGTACTCCAGAAGGACTCCCTGGTTCCGGTTGCTGGGAGGAATCATGCAGCCGTACATGAAGTAGAACTGGATGAACTCGGCATTCGTCAGATTCAGATCCACCGTCACCAGCTGACGAGTGCATGACTGCGCACAGACAAATGGAGAGATGCAGCCTGAGAAAATCTAATTCTTTACTTTCTAAAGTATTTTTGAAGTCACAAAGGGTTTGAATTATGTAAAGAGGTGTAATTAATGTGTTTCTAACATTGCCATGTAGTTCTTTAAACCCATTTAACTTCATTAGGCTCCAACTAAAGAGCAAAGCAGATACTGAATAAAACATTTAGGATAACTGTTAAAACTGCCCTTTATTATTGCTTTTATAATGAAAAACATGGCTTAAGAAAATCTTACCAGGTATTTATGGTCTGGTTTCTGGAGCAAAATATGCAACAAGACAAAACTAACTTTCAAGTAACTTTACAGCAACATATAGGAGCTTGAGTTACATCAATAATTCATTAATAATGAGAAAAAGTTCTAATTACCCTGGCAGATTTCATTGATTCATAATATTAGAAACATACCTTATTCTGAGTGAAAAAATTCCAGTCGAAATAGTAACTTTTTTCATCAGTAATTAAAACAAGCTCGTACATCTTGCTGAAAAGTTACTAGTTTTGTCTTATTTTAAGTGTATTAAGATATTTAAATTACATAAAACGGTAAGATTTTATGTGTTTGCAGTGTAAAATGTTATGGAAAAACCTTTGCCACACATAAAGACAGACATTGTATTACTTATGCTCAAATATAAATCTTTCAGACATTATTGTTAACTATCTGACTTTCCTCCAATGAAAAACATATTAAATCTTTTGCAGGTTTTGCAGAAATTTCAATCTTTGCCAGGAGAATTTTAACTCCTGCATTAACATATTTCACACAGACCTTTCTGTGTGAAATCCTTGTTTTGATGTACAGCAAAAAGAAAATCATAACTACCCCGCTGAAGTGCAGCGCAGCTCCAGAAGCCACAGCTCCACACACGGAGCTGAGCTTCCCACCCGTGAGAACGTGCCAGTGGCTGAGCGACGGCGCTCGACTGAAGCTGTCCTTCAGCTGGGCCGGCAGCGGCAGCACCGGCTCGTCACAGTACTCTCCTCCCCACTCCGGGTCACACCTGGCATGGAAAGTGAATTTAGAAACAAGAAGAGCCATACAATGTTAGTATTGAATAATTTTTATTTAGTTTCGGTTTTTTGGGGTCAGAAAATAAGATTAAGATTAAAACCTCTTAACTAATCAGGCCCAAACATTTTTTGTTCTACTTTAATGGAGACCTTTTATGCTTCCTTGAACAGGTTAGTATAAGTCTATAGGCTATATAAAACATGTCCATTACATTTTATTCAAATAATTCTTACATCATATTTTAGTTCTGCTTATTTTGAGCTGTTTTTAGGGCCTCCTGTCACTTTAAATCCAAATAAGCTGCAGCTGTCCAACTCAACGTTTACATGTGAAAATGGCTGCAAACTGATGCACAATTATTCAACCATACATCTTCGAAAAGCAGAAGTGGAGCCTCCTGCACAACCAACAAGAATGCAGCAAGTGGTTTCCAAATGGTAAGACAACAACAAAACACTTGTCTTTTCCAGTAGGCATTTGTTTTGAAACAGCTCATTTTCCAGACACCAAAAAATATTAACTTTCTGCCAAAAAATTACTTGGTGTTTCTTCTTAAATGCTTGAGACACAAATGGAACCATAAAATGTCCAAAATATTAAATTTGCACCAATATTCCCTTTAGTATGTAAAACTGTGTATATTTTTGCTTATTGACTGTACTGTAAAAAGTAAGATTTTGACTTTAATGCCTTAAAACCAGTATTTCTTTTCTAGTGATGTGCATGTTTTGTGACTTACACACAGGAGCTCTGTTGGCAGCGGCCGTGTCCAGAGCACATATCAGGACAGCCGTCACCAATGTAGAGGTTATCCAGAGCCCAGGTCTGCTGCTTGTCAAAGGGAGCCTGCTGGAACCAGCGGAACCTCGTGGCCGGAGATCTGGAACAAAAAGAAAGATAAACTTTACAAGATTGGATAAATTATATGCCGATTTATTTATCCACCCCTAATTTTTAGGGTAAATGCCTGAATACAATAGAACAGAAAGAACAAGACAATCCTGATGTTCTCTGTACTAGTATAATCATCTCAGGTTGGCAAAGCGTAGATCTGTGCTGACCTTGCGTATGATGGGATAGACAAGGTGACGCGGCCCCACTTGTTGTAGGTGTCTGACACGAGGATCCGCTGCAGAGTGTAAGACGAGCAGTCGGGACTCGTAGGCAGACAGTCTCTGACCAGCGGCTGCCAAGTCAGACCCAGATCCAGAGAATACTCCAACTCCACAGCTGCAACGAGAGGAACAGACACTTAAAAACTCCTCCATTCATCCATTTACAGATCACCTTTAAAACAGCAGGGTTGGGTCGTAACTGCAGTTACATACCAGTAACTTTTTTCTGAAAAAATTTACTTTTAGGAGTATTTTTACCACGCTTTCTACTTTTACTTGAATAATTTTATTATGAAGTATCTCTACTCTTACTTGAGTAAAATTTCTGGATTTTCTACCCACTGAACCAAAAATTCACTAGGCACAGACACACACCAGCAGTTTTTGTTAAAGTTTCATAAATTTTTCAGTGAAAAAAACTGACTTGGAAAATATTTTACCTGATTTAGTTTTTTTTATGAATTAGTGTCATTTTGTCCCTTAAAATACCAAAATTTCCACTTCACTTTATATTTTGATCCATCTGATTATGCACTTTTTAATATTAAATGACAGAAATAATTCCAATTATAATAATAAGACAGACATCATTTAATCAGTACTTGAGGCAACTTTTTACCAAATACTTTACTGCTACTCTAGTAATTTCTTGGATGCTACTTTTTACTTTTACTTGAGTAAAAATATGTGCTACACTTCCGAGAGCATCATTTCTGCCCACCTTCGTTAAATAGGTGACTATGAAAATATTTACCAACTTCTATCCTGTTATTTTCAGTTATCTAATGTTCCATTTAAAATAAAACAAGCACATTTTAAGTTTTTTACGAATGCAAATAATAATAATGTTTGCTTATGAGTTCCTTTTGCTTACAGTAGCAAGAATTGGTGACAGAGCAGGATGCAGAAAAGTCGAACTGGATGAACGCGTCTTGGCCCAAGCTGATGTCAGTAGTGACGGCGTATCGTGTGTTGGATTTCTCGATGAAAGCGAAAGCCGGTCCGTCAGAACCACACACAGGCATTCGGGTTCCGCCCGGGTGGAGGAGCCACGACCGTCCGTCGATGGAGGAGAAATCGTCTTCCAGTGGCCCCCAGCCGCTAGCACTGCCACCCACCACAACCTAAAGCATAAAAGAGAAAACATTACTGATGGCAGAGAGAGGAGAGTCGAAGAGGAGTCGAACTCATTTTCAGCTGTGGCAGAATGCACTGAAAAAACTACTTATCAAACTTACAGTACATGTTTCACCCAGTGTATTATAAGCCTGGCGGGCTGCCAGGCTTTATTCCCCCCACTAGGCTCAGTGTTGTTTCTTTATTTTAAGTAATTTTATTAATACACCAGTAACAGTGATAGCAAAGACAGGTTAAGCTATACGTAATAAAACGTATGTAATCTTCAGCAAACTGTTATCCATTTAAAAAAATAACAGCATTCGAATATAAATGCACAACCTACAGAAAGACTAGTTTTATTTAATCCACTGCTGTATTTTCTTTGTTGTTGATGTTTTACTTCTGAAATTTAATGTCAACTCTTAACATTTTTTAAACAAAAAAAATAATAAATAAAACCTCAGTGGTGCAACTGGGTTAGCTATATTTCTGGAGGAAATCCTAAAATATTATAGCTTTTTCTGAAATCGATGAATACTTCCTAAAATTAAAATATTTACATCTTTTCAAATTGTAGTAATTTGCCACTACACAGATAAAAACTGATTTAATTTGACTGATAAAATAATATGTTAGCACAAAACTGTTAGTTTGAATTGTATTTATATGGCCCTCTAGATTCTTGAGGGCCACATAAATAGCTTTAGCGGGCCGGATATGGCCCGAGGGCCTCGAGTTTGACATACAATGTCAAACAATTGACATAGAATGTCAATATATGGTGAAAATAATTATAGAATTCAGTTTACATATATAAAACAAATTCACAACAAATATCTCAAGGCACTTTTCAAAAAAAAGTGCCTTGTGAAAAGTGAAATGTGTGTGACTTGAAATCACACACATTTCAAGTGATCCTAGTTATCAAACACTACAGAATGTTCAGTTAATTAGTTTAAAAGGTTTCTATCTAAGGAAACCCAAGAGGCTGCATTGAGTCTCTGACTTGCAGCATTAACTCCTCCTGGATGAACACGTAGCAGCAGTTGCTCGACTTTACTTTAAGGCAATCGCTCATACTGAGCATGCATGTACAGACAGTAGAGAGGAAAAACTCCCCTTTAACAGGAAGAGACCTTCAGTAGAACCAGAACCTGGTTCAATACTACCGGGCATCTGGCACTACCGACTGGGGGTTTGATTATTATGATTAATTATGTTCACGTTATGGATAAATTGACTTCATGTACCTGATCTATGACCCAGGGGCTGTAAAAGTGACCATTTTCTGACGGCTGCCACCAGCGCAGACGAGTGGCAGGTGTTCTGGCACGCAGTGGGATCTCCAGAGCCACCAGCCGAGCCTGGTTACTGGTATTACTGAAGAGAAACTCCTGGAGGAGTCCCCAGGTTAGGCCTCCGTCCACAGAGAACTGCAGCAGGACAGGCTGAGAACGAGGATCCGGCGCCGCTTTGCCACAACCAAGGCGAAGGAAGAATTGAACAAACCTGAGGAAGAATGAAAAGTTTTCAATCAGAACTGAAAATTCAAAATGTTTCAAACATTTTCAAAGTAATGTAACTGTTTCTGGTGTTGGCTTAAAGCAGGTGTACCTTGCATTTGACAGATCCATATCATTGGTGACCAACATGCGTAGACCGTCCTCGCTGAAGAACAGGTGGTTTCCGCTGGACATGATGCCACATTTCCTGGATGGCTTTCCTCCACTCAGCAGAGTGAAATGCTCAGCATCCACAGCTCCTCCTGGATAAGGAAGCAGAAGCCAGACATACTTATCACAAGTTACTACATATATGGAGTTGTTCTGCAAACAACTACATATTCCTACCTCGTCAAATAGGGATGCAAGCAATTAATCAAGCAATTGTTGATTAACGGTTAAAATTACTTCAAAACATTAACCAATTAGACTTTCTATTAGTGTTGCAGTTTTTGTCGCCATCCAGCAGAGGGTGCCGTTGGCCATCCTTAAGTGGAGCCAGTTGATACAGAAACAAAGATGGCGGAGGGATACCAGAATGAAGAGAAACAGTTCTAGCACAGTCCGGTTTGAACAAAATGCACTTTATGCAGTTCTGTTTTAAATATAAAAACTCAACAATCTGCTTAAGTTTCACTTTAGTGGATCAATTTCTCATTCAAAAATTACTGATGTGACAAAAAACGGAGAAAAATTTTAACATAATGTAAAAAACACATAGTGCCAATGATTTTGATATTTGTCCTGACTTCATGGAGCGAAGTTTTAATTTTCCTTCAAGAGCAACAACAGAGAGTATGTCTGTATGAACATCTCTCCTTTTGTGGGGAATTAAGTGTTTCCCATATTTTATTATTTTCATCTTCTATTTTCCTATTCAACAACCTAAAAGGTTCCTGTGTTGTTACATTTTATAAATATCTCTTAAGTTTAATTATGTCAGAAAACCACAATTTTCAAACCTATCTGTTTTGTTTGGAACATTATAAATGAAACACTAATCAGCATTTTGATGTATAACGATGGCACTGGACAAAATGTAAGGTTTCACTTGTTGACTGAAGCACTTTGAACTGCCTCGTTGCTGAAATATGCCTTACAAATAAACTTGATAGACTTGAAACCTCTTGATACAAGAGAAAACTCAGGTTTTTATGAAAATGGCAGCTCATTAATCAATCAAACCATCAACCAACTTTAAATTAACCCGTTGCTTCATAACTTGCATCTCCATTTTTAATACGCAGCAACAAGTAACTTGATTCTTTTGTACCTTCAAAGTCCTCCTTGAGGAAGTCCGGATTGGGGGTTTCTGGAGCAGAGCAGTCGGGTCCAGAGAAACCGGGGTCACACACACAGTGGGTGCCGCTCACACACACCCCGTGACCGTTGCACATGTCCTGACACTGCGGGCCGATGTAAACGTTATCCAGCGCCCACGTTGGAGGAGCAGAACCAGCTGAGAAGAAACCTTGGAACCAGCGGAACCTTATTGACCTGGATTCCAGGGAAAGAAATTTACAACTTACAAAATCGTGATTTTAAAGACTGAGTGAGTGTTTTGGTATTTTTGGCCTTACCCACACAGGCGAAGCTTGCCAACGTGGATCAGCTCTCTCCTCCAGCCGTGTGTGGTACCGGGGAAATAGATGCTGGCAGGGTGAAGCTCTGTGGAGCAAAGCGAGGAGGGCTGAGGGCCACCGGCACACAGCGGCACCAAAAGGTGCCACGTGGCTCCAAAGTCCCGTGAGAACTCGAGCCGAACCGGGTTTGCAGAGGAGCTCTCAGTCGTGCAGCCAACATTGATCTAAAGAAAAGCAGAAATACACAAGAAAAATGTGACTGAGATCGGCTAGAGCAGTGTTTTTATGAGAGGCCACCAGGTGGCGCTGTGGAGGCCTCAGAAAGTTGGAGGGAAGGAAAGAAAAAAAAGAAAATCCAATAAATTTTTAATCTCAAATTTTTCATCATAATTTTTTGATTTCCTGTTATTCAATCATTTTTAAAATTACAATACAAGTTAAAATAAATGTTTGATTGGCTGTTAGCCAAATTCATCGAGTTGTAATAAAATAAAGATTTTCTAACAAAAAGACCAAAGGAACCTTGTGTTGCTGTAGAAAACCATAAAAACCATGTAAATAAAATTAAATTGGATGAGAATAATATAAAATATTACATATTTTCTTATAATCAAGACGGGATTGTGATGAAAATTTGTATCATCTGGTAATTAAGTCATAATAATTTATCTAATACAATTAACCAAACTCATGAGCATTTAAAATCAGATGAGTTGAGGCAGCATTTATGCTAAATTAATGTCATAGTTTTGGAATAGTGAATAAAAAGTTTTCTATAAGTTTGTTTCTTTACTTATTTTTAGCGTTGACTGTAGCAATAGCATAGAAAATTTGGGAAAACCTGTTAAAGAACTATTATCGCCTTGCCAGTGCAGTTCTGGGAGATTCTGTGCATTTGTTATTGATGTGATTTCATAACATTTAAAATAAATATCAATCCATATTTCAGATAAGCCTATAAACAATGCAAATACAATAAAAAAAATGGTTAAAATCTTATTTTTTATTATGTATTACTCTGCATATTTTTTATTTAAGGAAATTGCAATCCATACATCATTGGTTTGGTAGTAAGGCTTTTCTGGGATTGGTCAGTAATGCATATCCACCACTAGGTGGCTCTCCTGTCATTCCCTCACTCTTGTGATCGGGAAATGCTGATCAAAACATTCTATATTTGTAGCCTCTATATTGCTAAGACACTTTATAACCAATCCTTAATTTTTGTGGTAAAGTTTAGAAGCATTTTATAGTTTTATGAGCTCCGCTGTTGCCGTTAAACTGACAGAAGATAGAAAACCTGTTTATTGTCATTTTTGTGAGAAAACGTGTTGAAATGCAAATATTTAACCATATCGTCTAATTTTGGCTTATTAAAAAGCTCCTATAGGAATTTATTATTTTGTATTCTTGTGATTCTTTCTGTCCTATTTCTCTCCAGACATCGAAGAAACAATCGTTTCATTCGATGTCTGTGTACCTCAAACTGGATGATGGTGTTCTCATTGACGTCGATGTCCCTGGTGGTGATGGAGTGTTCTCCAAGCTCACTGGAGATGAACACCATGGCCGACTCGTCGTCTTCCCTGCATCAACACAAAACACTAGGATTAATCAGAGGTAAAAAATAAAAAAACAAACAATGTTTTCACAGGTTTTATCACTGATTAGTCTGTGTGACAGAAACGCATTAAAATAATCAAAACACATTTTTTCCCGTGTTATGAGCAGAGCTGGGCAGAGTACACAATTATATTCAAGTAAAAGTAGCACTACTTCAACTTATTTTTACTCAACATGTAAAAAACAGTCATCCAAGAAATGACTCAAATAAAAGTAAAGTATTTAGTAAAACATCTGCTGATGTACTGAGTAACTGATCAAATTATCAATCATTTGGTATTTAAAAATTACATCATCAGACAGACAAAAATATAACAGTTAAGTGGAAATGTTGGCATTTTAAAGACAAAAATGACAATAACTCATTTAAGGAACAAAAAATAAAATCAGGGAAAAGAAAATTTTCCCAAATCAGTTTCTTCCAATAAAAAACTTATAAAACTTAAAACCTGCAGGTGTGTGTCTGTGCCTGGTGAATTTTTGGTTAAAACATGTTTGTTTTTCACTCAGTGGGGAGAAAATCCAGAAATTTTACTCAAGTAAGAGTAGAGATACCTTACAATAAAATTACTCAAGTAAAAGTAAATAGTGCAGAGTAGTAAAAATTACTGCTAAAATGTAATTTATTCAAAAAAAAGTTACTCAAGTAAATGTAACTAGCTACTACCCAACTTTGGTTATAAGTGAAATAATCTGCAAGCAACTAGAACCATTTTGTCAATAATAAGGAATTATTGACTTAAAACAAGCTACAATATCTCACTGAAAGTTACTCGTAAGTTAGTTTTGTCTTATTTCAAGTGTGCTAGTATATTTGTTGTAGAAATTAGACCAAAATATTTGGTAAGACTTTGTGTTTTTGCAGGGTAAGACTCACAGGCCAGCCTTCTGGTAGGGGCAGTATAGTCCTGTGTTTCCACCAGGGTAGAAAAGCCAGTTCTCCTCGTTAGGTCCTTCCTCAAAAGTGTCGATTACCATCGGTGGTTTGTGTAGAGAGCTGCCATCGATGATGAGATCATCAATCACCCACACCTCCTCCTTCTTACCTGGTGGACAAAAAATAAAACAATTACATACTAATCAGTGGTGGTTCTTATGAATGTTCCTTGGGAGAGATCCTCCTTTCTGTGCCTGAGAAAAAAAACAAAAAAAAACTTTTGGGGGGGTCAAACTCAAGGCCCGAGGGCCAAATCTGGCCCGCCACAGCTATTTATGTGTCCAGAATGCTACATGAATAAAACTTCAAAATAGGCCTGTCACGATAACAAATTTTGCTGAGCGATTGTCTAAAAAATTATTGCGATAAACGATAATATTGTTTCAAGACCTTTTGACACTTATTTAATGGAAATGACTAATAATGCCTGTGATTTCCTGCCATAGATAGAGAACACATAACACTGGAACTGATAAGCAACCAAAAACAAAAACAAAAAGGATTCTCAGTCTCCATTAATAAAAAACGTACTTGAATATAAACTAAACAACATAAAGCCAAAGTGGAAATAAATATTGCATTCAACCAAAAGAGTGCAGATTATTAGGTCTGTATACTATATTGCCCTTCAGTAATCACTAGATTTAAATAGAGAAGATGGGCACATCCGACTACCTAATGCAATTTTGCCCCTGTTTTCCCCTTACGATAATCTTAGATCGTTGGCTGATCTAAGATTGTTGCTGGTGATTTTGTAACCGATCACCCTGCAGTGTGATTTAGATCGTCGTGGCTCCGATCTAAATTGGGGGTTTTCCCCGACTGGGAGCTTAACGCTGAATGTGACAGGTGGCCAATCAGAGAGCAGGGATTCTCCTCCTGCTTTCTAAGGGGAAATTACGGAGGGAGCAACCCGAAGTCCAGCCGACATCGGAGATGATATGTGGAAATAAGATTAATGTTTATTCAACATTTCGTGCAGTGAATATAGAAATGACAAGGGGAGGAGTTGGAGCCAAATTGCTACCGCAGTTGATAAACCCGGTAAGTTTTCAGCTGCTCTTCGTTAACGTGACATAAATAGGTTATAATGATTTTCATTCAGTCGGGACTTTATGCTGCCTCTAGCCACATGCATCACAGGTAGATTCTAGTAAAGCATTGATTAATGCCTAGTTTTAAAATTAGTTAACTGGATTTGTAGCCATTATCTTGTGCCCATGTGGCTGGACACCACACAGCACGATCGAACCCGATCGAACCGTTACATATAGGATTTCTGTCGGCTAATGTGTCTCTCAGGTTTTGAAAATGGGCCGACAACTCGTGTAATGTGTGCTGGACATTACACTAAGGAAATGAGGAAGGGAGGGTCAGTGGAGAGCACCGGAATTGGGCCTTTTTTCATTCAGTGTCATCAAGAGAAAGAAAAAAAAGGCAGGAAGAGACGATAAAGCCGATAATTAAAATGGGGTCGATAGGTTTAATTTATTGTGCGATTAATTGATCTATCGTTTATCGCGACAGGCCTACTTCAAAATAATAGCTGTGTGCTGAAATATTATTTTATCAGTCAAATCAAAGCAGCTTTTATTTGTACAGTGCCAAATTTAATCAATTCGACAAAGTTACTGAGAAAAAAAAATGGACTGCTGCTACATGCTGGCTTGTAAAGTTAGTGACTCTGTGCAGTCCTGGGTCTCCTTAGAAGGAAAACTTTTTACCAATTTGAATAATAAGCTGAATTGTTAGGGATGAATATGACTGGATTGGAGTTAATTGACTTTATATTTCTAGATATAAATTGGAATCACGATATAAGCCCTTGATATCTGTCAATGTAGATTATTACTGATTAGTTTTTTGTTTTAAATATCTGAAATACTGCCAAACTGGTGGTGTGACCTTTCCTTTTTTATTCACAGTTTTTATTCAACACCATCTTTTTTATTTTTAAGCAGTTATGAGGCACAGTGGCAAAACCTGAAACTGTTGCTGCGCCAGCTGCTCAACAAGTTGTTGCTAGGTAACCAAAGAGTGAATGAGTTGCTAGGTAACCAAAGAGTGAGTGAGTTGATTCCACCAATCTTGTTTAGCTGGCTGTGAGATGTTTAGGAGCTAAAGCCTTTCTTCTGCCTACATCCCCCAGAATGCTGTGCGGTTCCGGCTCACAGTTCAGTGAATATTCTGATTTTTGAGTATTAATTATCCTATCATATTTCAGAGGAATTGAAGGAGTACCTACTGATAAAAATCTGTGTATATTGGTATTGACACTTCCTTTTGTAAAACACCTGGAGCTGTCATTTGTTGTGAATCAATGGCATACAAATAACAAAACTGAAGCTGAATCGGTGCTGCCGGCTCACCGCTGTTGTAAGGCTGCCACAGTCTGAACCGGGTGGCGTTGGTCTGAGCGCTGGCTGGCAGAGGCAGGTGGAGGAAGAGCGTGTCTGTGGAAGACGGGAAGTAAAACTCGTCCAACAGGAGCCAGCTGATTCCTCCGTTCACAGAATACTGCAGCAGCACCGAGTGGGAGCGCTCCGGCACTCCTAGAAAAGCCCAAAGGATGAACAGTTACAGCAAAATTCAAGGAAAAATGCAGGTCAGAGGAAGTGAAGGAGTACCTTTGGTAATAAATTTGAAAGAGAACTGGATGTAGAGAGTGTTTGAACAGTCCAGATCCCTCGACACAATCATTCGCAGTCCATCCTGCAAACAAACAGAAGAAAAAATGTGAATGTGATTTAAATTTCCAAGTTCTGCTCTGAATTTTAATCTGCACAAGCTCAGCACCAGTGTTGCCAGATTGGGTGAGTTTCCTGCTGGAAAGTTAAAAATTGGGCTTCTGTTCACAAAATTTGGCAGGTTTTTAGAAAATGTTCAGAGAAAAATTATTTCAAAACAGTCATTATGTGGCAGAAAAACAAAATCTTCAGGAAATGTCATGCTATTGAACTATTAACTATAACTATTGAAGTGCAACTCTTTGAAGAATTTTCATTAATATGAGTTTCAACAACATTTAATTTTCCTTTGGGATCAATCAGTTTGAACTGAATTATATCTGGTGCTATAAACAGGAGTTTCATTGGAGGTTGAGATTTTATGGAGTTGGTTTTTCATTGTGTTTGGACTGGAAACTTTCAGTCAGATCTGGCAACCCTGTCCAGCTTCCTCACCCCTTTGAAAATGAGTGCAGTTCCAGATTTAAGCGGTTCTCCGCTGAGCGTCCCCCTCTCGGCGCCGTACACTTCGGGCCAAGTCTCCTGCTGCAGATTCTCGTTGAAGTCTTCCCTCAGCACCGAGGGCAGAGGAGCCAAAGGCACGCAGTGCGCTCCTCCATAACCTTTATCACATCTGTGAGAGAATGAATGGATTAACAGAAGTCAGAAATGTAGAGATTGGACTGAATCAAGGCAGAAATCGATGAGAAACGCAGAAGGAGATGGATATACGTACACACAGCGGCCGTTGTCGCACAGACCATGTCCAGAGCACATCCAAGGGCAACCAGGGGCAAGTAGCACGTTATCCAGCGCCCATCCTTCTGCCCCTGGGGTGAAGTGGGTCTGGATCCAACGGAACCGAGTTCTGGGGGAACTGAGTGAGTCGGGAACATTTTATTTAGAAAGTCACCATTACATAAACATTATAGTACAAAACAACAAGAGTGCATTACTCGGTGTTGAGATTTACAATATTTTGTGTATATTCAAGGGTTTTAAATTTGTTTTTGGATTTCATGCTTGCTTGAGTAATAATGACATAATGTCATCTATAAAGCAGCGTTTTCTACAGATAATGTTAGATTTGCATAATTTTACAAAGACAAAAAAACAAGCATATGTTCTAATAGAAAATAAAGATTTAAATTTTAAATAGGGATTAATCAATTAATTTAAAGTTGATTGATCCTATCAATTGACGAGTGACTGATTGACAAGTTGCCATCTTTTTCTTGTAGCGTTTTCTCTAGTATGAAGAGGGTCGACCATCTTTCCATAAAATGAATTTTTTAATAAAATGCTTAATTTAAAATAAGAATATCACCATATTTTAACAAATTAGTGTCAGCTCTATTAAATTCTGACTGAACAACAGAAAAATTTGGTTTTCTCACATTACTAAACTTAAAGAAGGAGCAAAAAGAAAATATTTTCATGCCCTATGAACTGAGATATGTTCATGTCTTCTTTCAACATGTCTCAATTTTCCTGCGCTATCGCCTCTGCTTTTCTGTCTTTAATTTACAATGGAAGTAATTTTAATCTAATAAAACATTAATCATAAGCCAACTAATGGTTTGCATTCCTAATTTTAACTATATGTGTGAGTCCACCTACTTGGCAGCACTGGGCAGGTAAACCGTGATTCTCCTCCAGTGTTTGTGTTGGGTTGATGCGTAGACAGAGCTCTGTGTATAACCGGCGCAGCCGATGGCTGGAGGCACACACTCCGGCGTGATGAGAGTCCAGTGGCGGCCGCAGTCCGTCGAGTACTCCAGCCGGACGCCGTGGGAGAAGGAGGTGGACTTACTGCAGCCCATGCTCAGCTCAAACTGGAGGAACGACGAACCCGTCACCTCAAAGTCCCAGCTCTCTGCATATCGTGGCTTCTCTGCAAAGTGGTTTCAGGTTGCAAAAGTTAAATCTTTTTACAATTTATGAAGCATTATCAACATTACACAACAAAAACTCCAAATCTTACAAGTATTTTTGGTCTCTTTCGTAGAGTAAATATGTTAGTAAACTTGAAATAAGACAGAACTAACTTTTCCCCAGCATATAAGAGCTTGTTTTAAGTAAGTAATTCCTTAATATTGATGAAAAAGTTCTAGTTCAACTGGTAGATTCTTTCACTTCTAACAAGGGAAAAATGACTCGTCATGAGTGAAATAATCTGCCAACTGGTACTTTTTAAAATCAATATCAATGGATTATTGAGTTAAAACAACCTCCTGAAAAGTTACCTATAAGTTAAGTTTGTATTATTTCAAGTGCACTAGGAACCAGACTAAAATACTGGGTAAGATTTTGTGTTTTTGCAGTGTAGTAAAACAAATTTACTCGTCATATTCATTTCCTTTCGCTTCACAGCTATGCACTTTGACAAAATGTTTGGAGGTTTAAAAGTTATAAATACTTTTGCAAGGCACCATCTTTGTTCAGGTATCAGGAAGAAACAATGACTTCTGCTTCCTTTCTATTGTGATCGACAATTACATTCTGAAGAAGTCATAACACTAAAAGTCTCTCCAATAAAGTCCAGCCAATCGCTTTAAGGGAGTTTGTTTATACAATGTTTTATGGTCCTAACAAAAGTTAATCAGACTTGCACAACAATCTGAAACTAAATTATTAATTTATATGTTTTTGGTAAATTCTCCTGCCAGGGAAAGAAGAAGTGAACACTCAAACTTAAGCTAAATTTATCTCTCTTTTATTGCCATGAAGCATCCTCAAATGTTTCTTTTCGTGCTTCGTCTGTAAACACAGAGCTTCTGTGTTTTACAGATGTGCTGCCAAATCGGTCATGCTGTGCACACCTAATGAATGGCCCCTTTGTGATGCGCTATTTGCACAAACCTAATCCACTCACAGCTTGATGCAGGCATAAATAACAGGCAGGATGTTCGACGAGGTCTTCTCTCATTAATAATGCAGGACGGCTGACACCACAGTAAATCCCAGGCTCTGTTTCAGCTGCTTGTTAATAGCAAAGTGCTGTGATGCTCCTTGTTTGAATGATTTTTAAGTGTCTGGGTGGATTACACGTTTATATGCAAACACTGAAGAAAGTATATATTGATATGATTCCTTAATGTAATAAATGACTGTGTGTTGCTTCCAGTTTGCACAACAAACACACTTCACAGCTGTAGTGAATGTGTTTCACTTACTATCAATGGCCTCAGAGTTAAAGGTGAGAGCAGTGTCCAGAGACAAGCAGTCCACGGTCACCTCCCCGCCCTGGATCCGGTACCAGTTGTGCCTCAGAGGGGTGGTGCCATCGAATTTATCGTGGAAACCCGTTCTGGAGCTGTCGTTCATACCGATCAGAACGTCATCCAGCGCCCATTGGGCAGAGTGCTTTCCTGCAGAGCAAATGAGTAAAACGATCTAAAGAATTGGCTTACAGTAAAGGCGACCTAATACTATTAAAAGTTTTTCCACTTGGGTCTCTACTGCTTCTAAAAATAAACACTTTAAAAAACACTCAGATGTTTTTTTGGTAATAAGTTAATGACTTTCCTGATTGTCAAGTCACATTTGGAGTGCAATGCCTCGTTACCTAGCAACCCCAGCGGAGCCCAGCACCGTTGTCTAGCAACTAAAGAGGGGTTCCAGCATGTTTGGTCAGCTGTTTTTACCGCTGTATGTTCTATACAATGGCTGCTGGAAAAGACAAGTTGTTGTTGTTAACAACCAGAAACCACTTGTTGCATTCTTGTTAGTTGTGCAGGAGGCTCAACTAATGCTTTTCAAAGATGTACGGTTATACAATTGCACATCTGTTTGCAGCCATGTTGAAGTGAGAGTGTGAGACTGCGGTCCAGTTGTACTCGAAACTGGGAATTTCAGAATTGCCAGTCGGAAAAATCAACTGGAAGTCTGATTTCTCAATGGGAAACTTGCAAGGCAGACTTCCTGTTTCAATATGGCCGCTCCTCACATCAGCAGTGGTAAATTGTGGTGGAAACGTGTATTTTACAAGATGACAAACATGTAAGAATACATTTAATATCAATGTTGCATGTAGCGCCTACAACTTTAAACATTAAAAGTGTTGTTTGCTTATGGGAAATTGAGCTTAAGGTGATACTAGTTATTGCAAACAATGTTTACGGGTGTCACCATGTGGAAATTTAAGACTTCTTAACTAGAATGCTGTTACGTCGAGTCAGACATCAAATCCAGTTGCAAGTTCTCACTTCCCAGCATAAATGTTGTGGTGGGTGGGCGTGGCTAGCAGCTTATTTGGATTTAATGTCACAAGAGGCTCTAAAACAGCTAAAATCTCATTATCTAAGAATAAATTTGTGCAAAAAATGTAATAAACATGTTTGTATAGGCCTATCCTAACCTGTTCTAGGAAGCATAAGAGGTGAACTTTAAGGTACATTTATTGCATAGTGAGTTTTGCAGACAGTTTACTCACCTTGCTGAGGCTGCCACCACCGAAACACTGTGTAGGGAGTTTTTGCTGGAGGTGGAAGCTCAATGGTGACCACCTGAGGCTCCAAGAAGGAGCTGAAGTCCAACTCTCTCAGAAACTGCCACTGGATGCCATTATTGGTGGAGAACTGGACAATGACACCTGAAAGTACAAAAACAGCCTTTTAATAGAGAAAAGGGGAAATATTATTAACAGAAACCAAATGGGAAGCTTGCACTGTTCTAAACGACATGCTAGTTCTGGATATAAAGTCCAGTCACAGTGAGTTCATTCATTACACTCTTAGCTTGATGTTTTAGTACAGATCCAGATTAATCCAACTCCGTTTCTCAGCAGGATGGAAGCGACACTTACTCAGCATGTGGAGATGTCAACTTCCCACTGATTTCACATGTGTAAAAGCAATAGAAAACTTGTAGCACAAATTAAATATTACGTATATTTTTATCCTCATTTCGAATGCAGCCCTGGGCATTTACCCACATGACCCTCATCAGAAACTTCTGATAAGTTCTTCTGTCACCAATAATCTTATAAACCAGCTTTAAAAACTGTTTAAACAGGAGCTTTTTGGGAAATATGTTGCATAGGATGAGGGTCTCAAAGATCTAAAATGCTACTGAAGATATTAAAAATGTATAAATAATTGTACATTTAAGGAGGAGAATGTGGTGTTTAAACGTCATTCAATGTGGGAATAATTTAAGGCTTAATCTGGTGTTTGGAGATTTAAATGCTTGTAAGTTATGAGGATGACAGCGGCAGAAAATCAGAAGATCCTGCTTCTTCTACCTGCTCCTTTTCAAACAAATAATGCAAAATTAATCAATAGGCATGATAATTTGTTTGAATTTTTATTTTACTTTTTGTCTGTTCGAAATAAATGAATTAAAAAAATAATAATAATCTTACAGTGTGAAATTCAGTGTTAATTTAAACCACTGTAATAATTTTATACCACTTTAATTTTGTAATAGCGAGTAACTCTGACCTGAAATGGTTTGAATATTCACACAAGGTTTGACACAGTCAGCTATGTTTTAGAAACTGGAGGAATTTTAAGACGATACATATTCAATTTAGTCTTGGACTTGTATTTAGCTTTAGCTAATTTTATACTAAATGTAGAGATTTATCTACTGCAGGTAACTCAGGGTGAACTTTTAAAACGCCTTAATTTCAGCAATTTGCTACTTAAATTAAGAGAAAAAGACGATGGAGATAAAGCCTGTGGCAGAACAAACGTACCTCACTGCAAAAACACAAAATCTTACCGTGTATTAGTCTAGTGAAAATACCTTAAAATGCCTGAAACAAGAGAAAACTAATTTACAGGCAACTTTTCAGCAACATTTAATTATTTAACTTATACCAAGACATTGTTCCCATATTATAAGTTAAATAATCTGCCAGTGGAACAATTTCTTTTTATCACTATTAAGAAATTATTGACCTAAAACAACCTCTTGTGTCTTGCTAAACAGTTATTTTTGTCTTATTTCAAGTGTACTAAGATATTTGTACTAACTGAAGGAATATTTGGCAAGATTTTGTGATTTTGCAGAGCTGGAGGGATCAAGTTATCCTTCCTTTATTGATTTATAGGCAGTTCCCACATTGAACCAGCAGAGGGCCTCATCACAACATGTGTTGTAGTTGAAAACAACCTTCATTGCGCGAGCGAGGCCTGGTGCAGGTGGGTCCTAAACTCTTGCTGCCAATTCGGATGTAAAACTGAGCCAACCTATAAACAAAAAACAACAGAAGTGAATTTTATATTAAGCAGCATCAACATAATGCTTCAAAACAGGGAGAATGAGAGAGTTGCTCCTCTCACCGCGTGTTGGTTGTGTCCAGAGGAGCTGTTTGTGCCTCCCGACGTCCAGCACTGCTGAAGTAAAGAGCCTTGCCCTCACTGATGATGCCACAGCCGCCTCCGATTTGCCCCCCGCTGATACTCTGCCAGAGAGGACTCAGCTTCCCCTCAAAGCCCTCTGTCAGCTCTGGGGGACTCGCTACGGATGGGACACAACTATCTTGCTCCACTATAAAGAAAATAAGGACGATCACAGGTTAAAATACAGCAGCATCATGAGATACTTGGTTACCTCAGCTTTCTGTCACCACAGTACCTGTGAAGCCCATATCGCAGAAGCAGACACCAGAAATGCAGTCTCCATGTCCACCGCAGTGGTTGGGGCAGGGCTCGGAAATGTAGACTCCGTCCAAAGCAAACGGCGGCGCATCTCGGTACACGCTACTCTCCTGGAACCAACGGAACCTGGTTTTACTGAGAAAATGAATAAAGTTCAGGTATTTCAGTACAAATAAACCTTAGAACTTAAGAGTGAATTCACACCAGCCCAGTTTAACCTGCTTTAATCAAACTCAGGTTTGTTTGGTAGAAAGTCTGGTTTGTTTGGGGAAGTGTGAATGTGCAATTGGACTAAAAAAGCAAACTCTGGTCCGCCTAAAACCCTCGGTCTTGGCTCAGTTGACGTGAATTATGGCGCGGTTCGGAAGCATCTGAATGCAAGCGAGTCAGAAACCGCTCCAAAAGCAGGAAGCAAACTACAGCGCAGGGCATTCTGGGTAAATAAAACCAAAACAAACATAAGAGTCTAGTGCTAGCGGGAGAAATTTCTTGTGGTCTGTTCCCAATGACAAAGGAGAAATCTTACAACCGCTAAAATCTGTTGTCACTACATTTTAGTTTACATTTCATGAAGAAGAAAGTTGGGCTCATGTCTTCTTCTGAGGTTTTTGTGGCGTTTCTTTCAGCGGTTCTTGGTTTGTTTGACACAGTGCAGCTCGAAAACGAACCACAACAAAAATGTAACAAGTTTTGGTCTCCAATTGAACCGAGTCTACCGGACTATGAGGTGTGAAAACAGTCTCTGGCTACAAAATCTGCCTTTTTCATGGCAATCTGAACGACCCAATTCTGATCTTTTCACTTCCCCCCAAAATTCAGATTTGTGCTGATAGCTAATAGCACAAATCAGATGCTAATTTGGTTACGGATCCGATTGTTTTCAAGTGTCTGCTGTTTGAATGATCATGTTGTATTTTATCCGACTTTTATATAGATGTGAGACATCCACCACAATTCTGAGCCAAACAAAGAAGGAAGTCGTGCTCAGTGTCTTCTTCAGAGATTTTTGTGTCTTTCCTTCAGTGGTCCTTGGTGCAGCGCCACCACAGGCGAAGAGGAGAACACGTTTTTCAATTAGAGTGGTTTGACACAGTGCAGAGTGAAAGCAAGTGGATCTACTGGACTAAGAAACACAAAATCTTACCAAGTTTTTGGTCTAGTTTCTAGTGCAAATATCTCAATACACTTGAAATAGAACAAACTAACTTACACATAATTTTTTTAGCAAGACACACAGGCTATTTTAAGTAAATAATTCCTTAAGATTGTTCTGAAGATTGATGAAAAAGTAATAATTCTATCAACTTGTAACATGGGAAAACTGTCTTGTTATAAGTGAAACAATCTGCCAATAGAACTGGTATTTCTCATCAATATTAGAATTTTTTTACTAAAAACATGTCTCTATGTCTTGCAAAAAAGTTGCTTGTAAGTTAGTTTTGTCTTATTTCAAGTACACCAAGATATTTGCACTAGAAACTAGACCAAAATAATTGGTTAGATTTTGTGTTTTTGCAGTGTAACTACATTTGAAACACACTGTAGGGAGCTACCTGGCTGCCACGTTTCGGGGTATGACCACTGTGATCCTGGTCCACTGTTCGTAGTCTCCAGTGTTGTAGACGGTCGGTTCTCTGAGCTCACGGCCGCTGCCTTCGCAGACGCCTGTTCCCGGCGTTCCGGGGTAGCAGCCTTCTCGGACCAGCGCCCAGGTTCTGCCGGCGTCGTGGGAGTACTGCAGCAGGACTGGGGCTGAGGCGCTGAACTCTGACTCACAGCCGATGTTCAGCTACAACCATAAATAAAGTAAAAAAAACCCCAACTAATTAGAAAAACTAATAATTAGACACAAAAAATAAGCAAATTGTTTAGATTTTTCATTTAACTACTTAAGCCAGTTCAGTACAATATAGAAATATATTTAAAAATGCAAATGAAAACTGTATTTTTTTTTAAATACAAAAGTAAAACGTTAACTGCCTAAAAAGCAGTAGCAGCATTCATTTATTGAACACTTAAACGTCTGCAGCTAAATAAAGAAGCTCAGACTTTCTGCAGGTGAAGCCATCACCTGAAGAGCTCAAGTTAAAACATGTTTACAGACAGAAGGTTTTTTTTTTTATCTTAAATGGAAAACATTTATTTTTGTACAGCTTTGGTTTAATTACTGCTGAGTTTGTTGTTCTTTCAGTAAATTGCCTTTTTTGAGCCTGTCTATGCCTGTTAATAGGTAATTGATTACTAGTTTAGTTGACTATTATTTCAGTTAACTGCAATTGATCCAATTAATGGTTTCAGCAAGAGATGCATTGATCCAATATTAATATCTGGATTGATCCTGACATTGAAAGAAAATCTAAATGGGGAATCTATTCAGCCTAATTCTATGCTTTGCTCTTTGAGCAATTACATGCTGTATTATTTATTTTACATTACATTTAGATTTTTAGATTTCCTCATTGCACTTTCTGAAAAACTTGAAAGGTTTGTGGCAGTTTATTTTTTCAAGATACCCAACCGTTCGTTTCAGTTCATTATTTATTTTACATTGGCTGTTTTACTTCTAATGTGAGTGACTAGAATAATCAACGTTGTTTTTACATGTAGCTTGTGAAGCTGCTGGTGTGTTTAAATGTGTGGTTCTGGTTCAGAGTTACCAGATACATTTGTAATTCAGTAAATCTATTCATACGTTTATTTTTAAAGAAATATTTTCAGCTGTTTTTCTGTATCAGATCGCCGATACTAAACTCCAGATATCGGTATTGGAGATGTAAACAGTGGAAATCCCTAGTTTCAGTATTTTGTTGTTTGATTTGAAAACTTCTCCCTAACCTTAAACTGAAGGGTGTACCCAGGGCGGAGGGCCAGGTCCCTGGTGACGGCCACCCTGTCTCCATCGGAGCGTCCAAACACCATCGCCGAGGGGGTCGAAGCGCAGAAGCTGCTGTTGTTGTCCCTCTCCATGCCCTCGTTGCCGAGCATCAGCCAAACGCTCATCTGGTTCAGAGGGTAGTCGAACGCCGGCTTCTCGTAGAAGTTCTGTGCAGAAGAGAAAAAACAGATGTTGTGTTTTCTGGTAATATTTATCCGGAAATAATTTCTTGCAAAATAAAGAGGCAGATTTAAGATGTTTTTGAAGTCAACTGTTTGTTGTAGTGGAAAAAGCTGTTTATTGGCAAGCTAAACATGTCAAATGCATCTTCATGAATACAAAAACTGCTTTTCAGACAGTCAGTCAAAATGTTATTTAATTGACTTCATCACCTGTGTGTTTGGCATAATTGGAAAGCTTAGAATCAACATTTTCAGAATCCGTAAACAGGATTTTCTTCTTTTTTTTTTTTCCAGGGACCCTAATCCTCTTTTGTAAATACCAGATTATTTTACTTAATTAAGAACATTTGTGTGTGTGTGTGTGTGTGTGTGTGTGTGTGTGTATCAAATGTTGCTTCATAGAGAAGAATGTATATAAAAAATAACAATATGTAGATCTGCCATAATAACTACATACATTTTGCTGGGTGATAAATTGTCCCAGTAATTATTACGATAAGCGATAATGTTGTTTTGAGATCATTTTCAAGTTATATATTGATAATTGCATAATAATGCAAATAAACCCTCTGCAAAGACCAATAAACTTTAATTTTGTAAAGAACATTTCACACTGGAACATATTAAAATATCCAAAATAAAATGTAATCAAAAATGAAAAATAAAACAGAAATAAAAATCACAAACATCAGACCCCGTAAATAAAATGGATTATGAACTCTGAAAACAAAATTAAAAAAAAAAAATTAATAATCAGAATGGAAATTATTGAGCTCATTTTAATTTATTATGTGATCATTTGATTGTTTGCTGCAACAAGCATAACCATATGAATAAAGAAAATAGATATTTTTCAAGTCCTACATTTTAAAACAAACGAAAAAATTGCATAAAATATAATGAGAAAAGAAGGTGTATTAATAGGGATAGAGCACATAATATTATCTGATGCCATGCTGGAGTCTGACCTGCGGCAGAGTCGGGTTGGCCATCGGGATGATGTGCTTCTCCCTCTCTGACAAAATGATGACGTCATCAATCGCCCACTGGTCGTACCCTTCCCCAGAATGAAGCGGCTGCCACCACCGAAAGCGAGTGGAGGGAGTTTTCGAAGCCAGAGGAAGTTCGTAATGAACAAAGCTGCGAAAGGAAAAAGAGCGGCTTCATTATTCTGGAACCACATGCACCTCTGAGCAGCTGAGACGTTTTACTCTGCTGGTTTCTGCCTGCCTCACCGAGGTTTGGTGAAGTCTGTGAAGTACATCTCGGCGATGAGGCCCCAGCTGATTCCTCCGTCGTTACTGTACTGCAGCAGCACTCCCTCCTCCCTGCTGTCTGCCTGGTTACACTCCGCCCAGTCTCCGCCCACACGCAGGTAGAACTGCACAAACTCCGCCCACTCCGTGTCCAGATCCCAGCTCACCAGCTCCCGCAGCCCAGCCTGACCACAGCGTGCACACAGAGTCACAACATTTGGTCAGATTTCATCATGCTCACTGCAAAAACACAAAATCTTACCAAGTAGGTTGGTAGGTTTACTGCAAATATCTCAGGTTACTTGAAAAAAGACAAAACTAACTTACAGGTAACTTTTCAGAAAGAAATGTGAGCTTGTTTCAAGTCAATAACTCCTTAATATTTATTGATGTAAAATACTGACAGATTATTCACTTATAACAACACATTTTCCCCATGTTATAAGTGAAATAAACTGCAAGAAGTTATAGCAATAAACGATAATATTATTGTTTTGAGGCCATTTTTAAGTAATATAATGATAATGGCATAAGAATGCAAGAACACAGTCGTAAAGATCAATAAACTCAAACAGTTAACATGGACAACATTTTAATTACCAAAATAAACTTCCAGAAAACTGTAAAACAGCCGAAACACTGAGTTCCTTTAAATCAAGGCATAAAGCCCACCTTAGAGTTAAGAGTTTCAATCGATTAATAATAAGTGAACATAGATTAATTCTAGTCTAGATTACATGGTTTGTCTTTATTCTGCCATTGTAATGCAATGTTGTATTTTGTTAATTGTGTTATGCTGTCATCACGTAAAGCACTTCAAACGACTTGAAGATGGAAATAAACTTGACTTAAATATTAAAAAATGTTAAAGAAAATGCTTTTCAAAATCTCTTAAAGTTGATGGTCTTAATATTGTACCAATCTGACAAAAAGGTTGAAATACATAATTGAAAGCCATAAAGTAATAACATTCACTTAATTGATGATGAGTGTGAAATTCTGATAAGCACTGAGCTGAAAACATGAAAAAACTGTGGAAAAGATGTAGCTGCAGCTGGAAAACCTGATTTAAAACGTGCTTAGCAATGCGTCAACAGCCGCGTAATCGCCAATCAGACTCATGAACTCTCTGGAGAGTTATTTTTTTAAGCATTCAGGGAAGAGTTCAGAGGTCAATGGCTCTTGGCAACGAGCGCTGGACAGTAATCAGGGACAGTTGTCTCACTTCGTTTACTTTAATAACACAAACTTACCACATGTTTGATCTGCTACGTGTGAAAACAGAAAACGTTCGTGTGCCAGATTTCTTCGTGCATTTAAGCTCATTGGATTTTACATAAAAATAATCACATTTAACACTTTATCTTGACAGGACTGAATTAAATCGACATTTTCGTTACCTTGCTGAAGTACAGCGACGATCCAGACGACACCACCCCACAGCCCATGTCGGGCGCCACCACCTCTCCGCCAATCACCTCCTGCCACGTGGCCAGCAGCGCGTCTTGGGACTCAAAATCTGAGAGGACGCTTGACGAGAGCGGAGACGACGGCTGGCAGTCCGGACCCGAGAACCCGTCGTCACACCTGCGTGAGATTAGAGGGCGACTTTAACCCAGCCGTCCATTTATAATCTGTCCCACATGCATCAGCGGGTCAGGAGGTGGGACTGGCCTGCAATGTCCGTGGTCACACCAGCCGTGTCCGTGGCACATGTTGGGACACTGCTGGCCGATGTAGACGTCGTCCAGAGCCCACTCGTCCTGCTCGCCGTAGTAATTCTGGATCCATCTAAACCGGGTTGCACTGGACCTGAAACAATTAGAATTTACAGCTCTGGAAAAAATAGAGAGACCACTTAAAATGATCAGTTTCTCTGGTTTTACTTTTTATAGCCATATGTTAGAGCAAAATGAAGATTGTTCTTTTATTCTATGAACTACTGACAACATGTCATCGAAATTTAGTATTTAGTATTTATTTGCAGAAAATGAGAAGTGGTCAAAATAAGGAAATAGATGCAGTCCTTTCAGACCTCAAATAATGCAGAGAAAACAAGTTCATGTTCATTTAGAAACAACAATATTATATTCAGAAATCAGTACTAGGCGGAATAACCAGGAAGCTTTTAATGGGGTTCAGTGCAGTGGGCTCTTCATTTTTCCTGAACTTTATATAAAACATTTCCTCAAATTTTAAAATGTGAAATGATGCAAAATTGACATTTTACATGTTTCTGTACGTCCACTGATTCTAAAAAAAACCCAGCCGGCTGTTTCTTTACGGCAATAAGTTGAAGTTTAGTGAACCATTTAAAAAAAACAATTGAGAATGTAACTTTACAAGTCAGTAGGTACTGCTCTTCACCTAGTGACTCCAGCGAGGCCCAGCCTGTTACCTAGCAACCCAAGCGGAACCCAGTGCGTTTCCTAGCAACCCAAACTGAGCTTCAGCTCTTTTGGTAAGCTGGTTTTACCGCTGTATTCTCTGTACAATGGCTGCTGGAAAAGAGAAGTGTTTTGTGGTTGACTTTACCATCTAGAAACAACTTGCTAAATGGCTGTTGGTTGTGCAGGAGGCTCTACTTCTACTTTTCAAAGATGCACAATTGTACAACTGAGCATCTGTTGGCAGCCATTTTCAAGCGCGAGTGTGATGCTGCGTTCCAGTTGAATTCGAAACTGGGAAATTCCAACTTCTCAGTCATAAGAATCAACTTCTGACTGAAGTCATCCGAAGTCAGATTTCTCCCAGTTCAAATACTGAAATGTGGCCATGTTGCGTCTCAATGTGGCCGCTCCTCACATCAGCAGCAGTAATTTGTGGTGGAAATGTGTATTTTACTAGACACACAGGTAAAAGTGCATCTAAAATCAATGTAACATGTAGTGCCTGCAGCTCTAAACTGCAGTTGAGGAACGCTGTAGCGTCTGAAGGCTAATCCAGTTTCAAGTTCCCACTTCCAGGGTAACTGGATCACAGCATAAATGTTGAGTTGTGGGCGTGGCCAGCAGTAGATTATTTGTATTTAAAGTGACAAGAGGCCCTAAATATCTCAATCTGAAATGAGCTCAAATTCAGCCGAACTCAGCAGACTAAAATCAGATTATCCAAGAATGATTTCGTGCAAAAAATGTAACGAACGTAGCGCATAGACCAATCCTAACCGGTTCAGCGAATCACAAGAGGTCACCTTGTAATCCAGTCAGGTGTCACATCTAATGTTTCATACTGTTGAACGTCAAATTGAAGAGATTTTGTGGTATAAATATGGCAGGTTGGAGATAATAAACCACTCTGGCCTCTTGGTTTACTGCTTTACGGATCCATATCGGATTGTCTCGTGTTCATTCAACCTGCACACAGCTGTTTTATTACCAATAGGGGCCGTGACCTTCTGACCTGTCACCGTACTCTACAGGAGATTACAGCACTGTTATTTAGGAGCTGGGGTGTTGGAATGAAATGGAGGTGGAGGTCAGGGTGTTCAGCAGAGGCGAAATATGTCCGAACTGAGGCTGCTTCATGTTATTTATAGCCTATTTAGCTGCATGTGTGTTAAAGATTGATGAAAGCCAAAACCCAATAATACGTGACCTGATCAAATCTTTACAGTATCTTACAAAAGAGTAAAACACATCGAGAGACTTCTGCCCATTTTTCTGAGCAAAACAGATCAATGAGAAAGTTACAGACTGTCGCAGTGTTGAGATCTGGGCTGTTCTAACACATGTATGTTTTTTAATTTAACTTTTGTCTCTTTAATTTAACTGAACTGAATTTAATATCCCTTTGGAGTATTTTTGAATGAAAACTGAATCTGAATGACCAGAGAAACGTATTTTCTCTCAACAATTTATTTCTTCTTACTGTTCAATAAAGTTCAGCACTGAACTTTATTTCTTTATTACTATTGGATCATCCTGTTCAATAGTTTCCATAATTGGTTTTAGTTTTGTTTTTTATATATTGCATTAAACTTACACACAATATTCCAGAACTGGAACAATAATGCAATTTGTTGAGTAAATTAAGTTTTAAAATACCACGTTTTACCTAAAATTGAAATAATTATTGATCGTTTAGACTGAAATGTTATGTGGCTTCCAACTAATTCCTTACAATTTTCATATTTTTAATACTTTTTAGTGTTTACAGTTAATTTAGTTTTTTTTAAATTTAGTAATAATTTGTTTCTGTTAAACAAAATGTTTGTGTCCTGTGCAAATATAACAAATATAACTTTATTTGATTCCTTGCAAACGTAATTAAATAAAGTATGAACAGTTTAGGACCAAACACTGGCCCCTGAGGAACCCCAAACGATACATCCAAACTACTGACAACCAAATGTTTGCAGAAATGACTGCCTGTTTTTTTAGATCTGCTCTAGCAACATTTCTATTAAACTATATTGGTTTTATTTGTGAAACGATATGATCCACATATTTCCAACTGGAATTTATTTAGGGGTATCAGAGTTAAGGAAGCTGGATTCATACGCAAGCCACACATTTCAGTGTTAAGTCTAAAAAAACTTTTACAAACTTTGCGCTTGAGTTCTGGATGTTTGCAGTTATAAAATCTTAATAAAATGCATTTTGGAAGAACAAGTTTATGGTTGTAATGGTGAAAAATGTTTAAGGGATGTGCATATATGTGAAATAGTTAAAGGGTTAGCAGATGATTATGTGTTTCTATTCAGGCCTGCAGCCGCTGATGGAGGAAAACGCAGACCTTTACTCGTATTCTGCTGTTCATTTTCTGTAATTGACCTGACTGCTGTCAAACCCCAACGCACTTATTAGCCACAATAAAAAAACCAAAACAAGGCAAAATCAAGATCAGAGGGCGTTTAATTCCAAGGGGCACTTTGTGAGTCTTTTTCTTCTGTTTTTCTGAATTGTACTTACCACGTCTTCTGAGGCAACGAGAGCGTAACTCGTCTCCAGTCTTTGAACTCAGACGGATGGTAGACACTGGGAGCTGTAAACTCCGAGCAGCTCGGCATGCCAGGTAGACAAGCCTAGCAAGAGAAAGGAAACCTTTTAAGATATGCTTTCTTTCACATATTCACCAGAGGGGCTACAACACTGCTCACTCTGAATTTCTGATATGTTCTTAGAACTGTATGCTGCAGATTAGGTTTAGCCAGTTTTATATGATCATAAATAGAGTTTGCTGAATTATGGTATCTTTGACCTGGAGCATTGAATGATCAGCATGGATTGACTCTACCAAGAGCACAGTCAGTCTGTACCTGCAAGATGCATGTACACTATAAAACATCTGGAAGTGGCTTAACTTACCAAAAGAAAGTCCACCTGCGGCCTTGAAAATGTAATTTAAGTCAACAAGAAAATTGTTTTACTAATGTTTTACAGTGTAGGTGAATCAGAGAAAAGTCACTGATGAAGAAGAGAAAGTCATTATAGTCCATTAAGCTCCAAAAGCAATAAAAAAATCAAACTTCTGAATATTTATGAAGCCGTTATGATCATAGAAAGTCCTTGTTGAAGATAATCTGCCGTCTCTTTCACATACAGACATGTATTTGCTGATAGCGGAGTGATTAAAACTAATTGTGATGATTTGTCATTTAAAACAAAGTGGCACATTTAGGCTCATTATTTACATATTATCTCTGTGGCTGTAATGGCTAAATCAATATTCATGATCATAAATAAATAATTTGTGTCCTTGTCTCTACGCGGGACAATGTGAGAAGTTTCTGCCACAGAGAAGCGTGTGTTGGAAAAAATAAAATAAAAGCCACAGTTACCTCTTTGACCAGGTGCCAGGTGAGGCCGTGATTGGTGGAGAACTCCAGGCGCACCTGGGTGTCGATGTGAGGGGAGGGGTCGCGGCCGCAGCCCATTACCAGTGAGAACTGCAGGCTGTAGGAGGCGCCGATTTGCATCGACTGGGTTTCAACATAACGGATGCTGAATCCGGGACTGGGCTCGCCGGAGAAACTGAAGAACAACACGAACAACCCGGGAGGATCAGCTTGTTAGATGTTTTTAACACTGCTACAGATTAATAACGAAACTATTTCTGGTATGAGGACGTCTGAAACCTTAGAGTCCAGTCGTGCTGGCAGTACGGCTGAACGTTTCCAAGGTAAAAGCCGAGACTCTGCGTGACGTCCAGCACGTTGCTGAAGTCCAGACTTATGGTGTTGAACAGAACCGAGGTCATGCTGATTTCATCCAAGGCCCAAACGTCGCGGCTGCGTCCCGAGTGATACGGCTGCCACCAGCGGAACTGGATGCCAAACTTACGAGCGCCCGACGGAAGTTCGACTGAAACGATCCTAAAGGAGCGAGGAAATCAAACATCAGCAAAAAAACACCATTGATGTCACTGATTCAATTCTAAAAGCAAAACTCGAGTTATTTAAATTCACCTCAAGAAATTTATTTTTGTTTTTTAATTTCTGCTGATGACTCAGAACTAAAGAAAACGCTAAATTCATTTGCCCAGAAAATTTGATAACATATAACCAATAAAAAAATCGATTTTTAGACCTGAAATGTTGTACTTTATGACATTAGAGCGATAGTATGCAGAAAAAAGGAGCAAATTTCCACCAGAAAACTGAAATGTTGGGATTAGACTCTGAATCTTTCTAGAAAAAAAAAAACGTGAAAATATCTGAGCTTCAAAAGTCAAAAACTTTCTTTGCATCTCAGAAAATTCCAAGTCTTTTCTAGAAAATTTCTGATTTTTTGTAGCAAATTTTCGTCTTTTCAATTTTAATTTTTTTTTTAATTCTCGAAAATTTCTGGGATTAATCTCAAAATTTAGTTTTTTTGGTGAAAATTTAATCCTTTAATCTACATTGACCCTACTATGCCATTGTACTTTTCAGTATCTCCAGGATTTTGCATTATTTTGTGATTTTTTACAGTCAAATCACATATTTTATAATGAAATACTGCCACCTGCAGGTGGGAGTCAGCAGCCACGTAAACACAATGGGTTTGACCATTCTTGCAAAAAATAAATAAAAAATTGCAACAATTTTGCATTAGTAATGCACTGAATACTGAGATGTGTTTATTTTGCATTAATTATTCTATATTTACTGAGGTTATGTATGATCCTAACTGTCTGGGGAAATGAATCATGGGTTTTCATAAGTCATAATAATTTAAATTATCAGCAATCAATGCTTTAATTCTATCCATAAGAATAAGAGTCCTCTAGGGGGAAAAAACCCCTACATTTTATAAACTGGATCAGTATAAATACTTTCTTTGTTTTGCCATGTGTGATAATCACAGCCGAACTGGTGTAGGAACATTAAACTATACAGTTTATGATGTAATCCAAGCAGATCAGCAGGAATTAATCATACAGACTGACAGAACGGTGAGTCAGGCCTCGACTTGGACGGAAAACCTACACAAACACATTCTGCTGTTTGTAATTAATGTACATGGAGACGTGGTTTTAACTCTGACAGTTACAGTGCACAGACAAAATATCAAATTTAATGCAAATTCTAAGCAACTTTTCAGTAAGATATGCGAGCTTGTTTTAAGACAAAGTCCTAAACATTGATGAAAAGTACTAGTTCCACTGGCAGATTATTTCACTGATATTAAAGACATTTTTCCTTTGTTATAAGTGAAATAATCTGCCAAAATAACTAGCACAAAACCAGCTCATATCTGACTACCGAAAGAAAGATTATTGCTCCATATCAAAGTATAACAGAAGCAGCAGAAACGCAGACGTTACCTTGGCTCGTGGAAGCCTTGGTATGCGTAGTGGCGCAGCAGAGTCCAGGTGATGCCATTATCTGAAGAGTAATGCAACAGAACGCCTTCACCTGGCTGATCGGGAGCCGGGCATGAGCTCAGGATGCTGCGACTGCCGAGGCGCAGAGTGAACTGGAGGTATCTGCAGATCAGATGAGGAAGAAGTGAAAAGGTGATGGGTTGAAACGGTTTTCTGTGGCGAGAAAAGGAAGGCAGGTAAGGTGAACAATTTCTACTTCACGATTTCTAAGTGTGAAGTAGAAATTAAATGTTTTGGTCTAATTAATGTCTGAAAATGTTTTGGTATGAACATTTTTTTGACTACTTGCAAGACACAGGATCTAATAGTGAGACATGGTGGTGGCAGCGTCACTCAGTAAGAGTAACATCACTACTTCACCATATTTTTACTCAAGTAAAAGTAAAAAAGTATTTGGTAACAAGTCTACTCAAGTACTGATCAAATTATCGTCTAATATTCCAAAAATACACCATCAGCTGGACCAAAATGTAAAGTTTTGGTATTTTAAGGACAAAAACTTTTTTCCCTGACATTTACGAGTTAAGGACGAATATTATCACAAACACATTAAAGTTTCTTGTGTTGAGAAAAAAATGGAACAAGTTTTAAAATAAAACGTATGAAATGATTACAAGAGCCTAAGTACATAAGAGGGATTAAAAATAAAAAGTAGACACACGTCGGGGTGCACTGATTACAGTTTACTGGCTGATTTGTGATATTTAAAAAGCTTGACTTGTGATTCCAATTTCCAATCACTGATTTCACAAAATTAAGGAAATCAGCCAATAAATCAGCTGGCCGATAAATGGGTGCAAAACCCTAGACGTCTAAATTTAGTTATGAAAAACTTTGTATCACATCTTCTAATCCCTGCAGACACATTAGTTTCTAATCTAGTTTAATGCATTTTTTATTCAGATGTCAATCACCTCCTCTTGGCTCCCAGATTCACCACCTCTGGCTCTCTGTCCTCGGTTAAACTGTTCTTTCATTAGCAGCACACTTCCCTCTCTCAGGCAGCTGTTTACTTTATCAGCCAGGAAACTGGCATTAAATATGGCTGCCATCTGTAACAGGTGCAATCAATCTAACATAATGCCAAATCATTAATCTAACACTTTAATGTCTTCTTCTCTCAGCTAACGCTTCGCCCCAAACACCGTACATCTACAAGCGTGACATTAAAGCAGGAGAGCGAAGTGATGGATCACTGGAACAAGGAAGCTTTCTGCACTACTTTATCCTCAGACTGCAGATCTGCTTCTGTGCATGATAAACACTTTATATCCGCTCCATCAGTACCTGGCCTGGGAACTGTCGAGCGGCGCTGTGACCAAGTGTCTCCTGCCGTCCCTGTTAAAGACCAGAGCCTTTCCGCTGGCCAGCACGCCGCAGCCAAAGCTGACTTCAGCGCCGCGCAGCGACGAGAAGCTGTGGTAGGAGGAGAGACGCGGGCTGGAGAAACCCTCGGACAGGAAAGCGGGGAAGGTCTGCGACGCGAGCTCACAAGCCGGACCGCTGAAGCCTGGGTCACATCTGTGCAGAGAGGATGAGGTTTGAAGGCAGAAACGATCAAATGGAGCGACAGGAAATGAAAATTCATTAATAAATCATACAAATAATACAATCCGATTCATTTTTAATAGAGCAAAAGGCTTCAGATGTCAGAGCTCAGTCGTTCTGGATTTATCTAGAGTATTAAAAAAGTCGACTCACTTGCAGCCTGTGCAGGAGCAATGTCCTCGTCCAGAGCAGAACCGGAGACAAGCCGGTCCGATGTACACTAAAGAACAACAGAACTTCAGACGGCTTACATAGATCATAAAATGTCAAAGATTAAAAAAAGAAATGAAAACAGTGAAATGAACTCAAACATGACAAGTTGATTTAGAAATGTTTACACACACTTTGCATGAATGTTGTAATAATTTAGAGCTTTTAATAATTTTATTAAGCTGTTCCTTTTGGGGGACGGCTGATAAAACAACATAAAACTTTAATATATTTTTAAATCAACACTGGATACACAAATTTGAATTTATTGAAATTTTATCAATTTGACACACAAATAATCAGATGAGAGGACCAATGATAGCATGCTTACGCTTTAGAAAAAAGGAATGGAGTAAATATTTACCTTGATAACTAACTAAATATCGTAATAAATATCGTAATAAACATTTTGATTAATAAATATTTAGCTCTACTTAAATAAACACGAACATAATTAAACACAAACATATTTAATTTAGCTAAATATTTAGCTTTAGTTAAATGCTTAGATCCTAAATATTTAACTAAAGCTAAATATTTTAGCTTGAAGCTAATAACTATTCAGCATGTTAACAAAATAATTAGCACTTTAATATTCACTTTGAAGCTAAATATTTATATGAAAGATAAATATTTAGTTTAGAGCTTAATATTCAGCTTGGTAACTAAATATTTAGTATTTTAATATTTAGTTTTAAGCTAAATGTTTAGTTTGGATCTAAATATGTAGCTTGGTAACTAAATATATAGTTTGCTAAACTGAATACTTATCTTTCAGACTAATATTCAGCTTGCTAACTAAATAGGTAGTTACATATTTAACACGTTAACAAAACATGTAGTTTGGTGCTAAATATTTTGGAGCTAAATAATACATTTATAAAAAATGAGTTACAGTGAAATGATTTCAAAAAATAATTTGTTTTTTTCTCATATGAGAGGTTAAATAAATCAGCTTATTCTCGCTAATTTTCTACTTTCACTTTACAAACTGCTTGAATTTGTGCCGGATAGAAATTTTAATATTTAATTCTGATCATTCATGTTGCTAACACCTCCGTTTCTCTCATAACATCTGCTACTTTTGTAGATATTTGAAATCTCACAGAAAGTCTTGCTTTTAAACCCTGAAGTAGTTTAGACTATATGTAGCATTCTAACCGTTGTCTATGGCCCACATGCTGCCGGCTCCGGTGCCGGTCTGCTTCCAGCGAAACCGGGTCGTCTCTGTCAAGGCAGCATTGGGCAGGGGGATCGAGATTCTGGTCCACCTGAACCAACAAACAAAGCACACTTTGGCAATAAGATTTGTTAAATGCACAAACGTACGGCAGTAAGTGAGAACATGTTAGCAGAAACTTTACCCGCTGTAGTTGTCTGAGGAGTAGATGGTGCTGTGAGGGAGATGTGGCCCGGCACAGAGTTCTGGCAGACACTCGGTGTGCAGCAGAGACCAGGAGCGACCGAGATTGGTGGAAAACTCCAGACTCACACTAACAGGATGAAAACCAGCTTTGTTTTCTGATCAGGCTCCCTTGTGGCTACTTTATTCTGCCGGAACGTGTGTCATACCTGTTGGCAGGCTGGTAGGAGCCGCAGCCGAGGTTGATGGAGAACTGAGCAACATGTGTGTGCGTGCCAGGCAACACAGGGAGCAGCTGCATGAAATCCACGGCCCACACATGACGGTTAGCGCCTCCGTGGGACCGCTGCTCCAAGCAGAACTGTGTGACCGGTGTTTGCAGCTCAGATGGCAGCGCGACAGATACGACTGAAGGAGTCTGAGGAAGAGGACGAAAAAGATCCGAACAGAGCAGCACAAAATTAGAATCAAGTTCATGATTTTACACTTTACAGAACAATGAAGGCTGATTCTATTCTACAAGTCTGTGAGCAAACCGATTAATGAAATTTAATTAAATATTGAAGGGGAAATATTATGCATTTTCCAGGCATAAAGCACTGTTTTACAGCACAGTAAAGTCACTGTTTTAACTTTAGCTGTTAGGGTTAAATTCTGCATACCTAAAATGTGACTTACAAGAAATTTTATTTTGTAATTTAACTCCTTTAATTTGGGTCTCTCAAGTGGTTCTCGGAGGCGCTGCACCAAGAACCACTGATGGAAACGACACAGAGACCTCAGAAGAAGACATGAGCTCAACTTCCTTCTCTCCAAAATGTAAACAAAAACTGAGCAGCGTCAGATTTGAGCAGTTATTGGATTTCTCTTTTGTCTATGGTAAAAGACAACGAGTCATTTCTCCAGCTAGCGCTAGAGTAGCACGTTTGTTTAGGTTGTTTTTACCCACAATGCCATGTGGAATATTCTATTTCCTGCTTTTGGAGCAGTCTCTGGTCCGCTTGCATCAACATGTCCAATCAAACCGCAGCAGAGTTCCCTTCATAGGAAAGGAGACTGAGGTTTGTAAGCGGACCCGCGTTCGCTTTTTAGTCCGCATCAGAGTCCGATTGTGTATTCACACATCCACAAACGAACCGGACTTTCTAGACAAAAACACCAGAGTTGGATTAAAGTGATGTGACTGCAGCCTAAATCGCCTGCTCTGCTTGACATTAAGGGTAAAAACATCAGCATAAAACTTTATTATTAGATTAGCTCCTCACATCAAATTTACTGCTTTAATGAAATGTGGAGGTTTTTCCAGAGATTATGAAAAGGTGATGGAAACAAGAGAAGCAATTCAGAAGTGAATTAATGTGGTTTCTATTTCAGTTTTCCACTTTAGGAGCTGTGTCTTACCCTGTAGGAAGAGTATGGGAGAGTGTCGAGCACCACACGCTCTCTTCTGCCCTCTGACCTTCCAAACAGAACCACATCGTTCTCATGCGACTCCCCTGGATCGCAGTCACCTCCACCTGCACAAAATACCAGCCAAATCCAGCAAAACTACTGACAGCAACTACAATAAAGGTCATCAGGAGAAGCCAGAGGTAACGCGTACCCATGGTGAAGTGGAAGCGGAGATTTCCATAAGACGTGGTGTCCAGGTAGGGGGTGCACACTCTTCTCCGACCCTCCTTCTCGAACACCAGAGCAGCGCCTGATTCAATCTCTCCACACTTTGTCCCGTACATTGCTCCCTCTATGTCCCAGCTGAGAAAAAAAGTGAGAGATTTATTATGCGTTATGTAGCAAAAATCTGGAACAAACATTCAGAAAACTGCAACACTGAGTTCCTTCAACTCTAAAAACCCACCTGTTTAGAGAGACTTTTGAAACATAAGTCAACGATCTGATGTGTAACGACGGCATTTGACAAAATGTAATGCTTCAATTGTTGACTGTGTGTTTATGATTTTGTTTTTATGATGAAACGCTGTGTGTACTGAAATGTGCTATACAAATAAACTTCACTTGGCTTAACTTATGTGTTTTCGAGCCACAGAGGACTATTTTATGCCACAATCAAGCAATTATGTTAACTCCAGTAGTTATAAAAAAGCTGTGTATGTCAAATATGGCTTCCAAGAAATGTGACATCTCTGTCGCTTTAAAAACTGCTTGAGGAAGTCATTACAACATCACTCCTCTATTAACCCTTCAACAAAGTTTTTACTAGCAAGTAGTTGCTACAATGAGATGCACAGTTCCACCAGGTGTTTGCTAATTGCTGCTGGTTAGTCTGAAGGAGTCACAGAGCTCAGCAGCTTGGAAACTGCAATTTAGAGGAGGAGCTGCGCTTGGAGGGCGGGGCTAGGTCCACCCAGGCATTTTGCACAGCTGAGTGGTTGCCATGGAGATCAGAGGATTTCTAAACATGCATGAAAGAATCAAAGCAACACTCCAGGAATGTTTTTTATGGCCAAACAAAATTATAACATGATGTAAAGTTCAAAAAGGCCAGTTCCATATAATACTGCCCCTTTAACATTTAAGGCGCATTTTCACGCACATTTGATGACCTGCTAAAATTACAGCGCCATCTAGTGGCCTGGGCATGACAACTGCAGCTGAATCAAGATGTCGTCTAAACATGGAACGTTTTCTCAATCAGCATCAGAAAATACCGGCAGTTTCTCGTGTTAACATAGCCTTAATGTTAAAACCCGGCTTATAAGGCAAACAAACAAACAGTTTTTGGCATGAATCACCTGGAATGGGACTTCTACAGGAAGCACATATTTCACCACGGCAGACTTTTCAGATTCTCATTATCCCCGACAGAAGTTTGCTCAGTGTGTCAGCCCAGCTCTCCGTAGTTCATCTGACTCCCCTCACAGTTTCTGTTTTTCTCCTGTTCCCCTTCCTGCTGTTACTATCCGTTTTCTGTCTCTGTCACTGCTGGGTTAAACAACACGCGAAGCGTACCATTAACAAAAGAGAAGAAGAAGTCTTCCCGGCCTCCTTGTACATGTGTTCAGTTCACAGATCCCTGATGGGCGAGAGCTTCACGCAGGGCGGCGTGTCGGGATGTAGGTGTGAGGGCGTGGTCCTTCTCATTAATGGAAGCTCGTACTGACAGAGCTGATGCATGAAGCCTGTTAATTACTCCCTGGCAGCAGCGCTATCCACCAGCCCTCTCTTTTCATCTCTGCGCCTCATGCAGAGCATCAGACAGTGCTTCCTTGCTCTCTGCTGTCCGGTGTGTGTTTTCCCGTACGGTTGTGTGCTCTGAACAGATGGACGGCCATCTCTGTAGCAGTCAGAGGTATGCCGATCACCTGTGTGGGTTCCCACGCTTGACTTACGCAGCGCTGCGTGTTTCATTACAGGACATATGACAAGTGACAGGCGTCAAAGCATTTTGAATGTTTGCATACCTCAGTAACCCTGCCAGGAGTTAAATATAACCATATAAGCAAACCAGTAATTCATTATTTATGTAGTTTTATACAACTACACTGCAAAAACACACAATCCTAAAAGTATTTGTGGTCTAGTTTCTACTGCAAATGTCTTGGTTCACTTGAAATAAGACAAAAATAACTTACAAGTAACTTTTTAACACAACATAGAAGCTTGTTTTAAGTAAATAATTCCTTAATATTGATGAAAAAGTAATAGTTCCACTGGCAGATCATTTCACTTATAACAAGACATTTTTCCTGTTATACATGAGAGCAATACTTTTTCATCAATATTTAAAAATTATTTACATAAAACAAGCTTCTATGTTGTGTTAAAAAGTTACTTGAATTAAGACAAAACTAACTTACAAGATATTTACTCTAAAAATTAGACCAAAATACTTGGGAAGGTTTTGTGTTTTTGCAGTGTAGTGGTATATAAACTTGGGAAAACAATCACAGTCGCTCCATTCAATACTTCATCCCTCACTTTGGGAGTTCCTCATGGCGCCTCAGCATGATTAAGTTAAGTAGCTGTAAAGGGTGAGTTGATAAAAACCACATGAAAAACACATTTTTTACTCTGATCTTGACTTACTTTAAAGGTGGCGTCTCAAAGTCTTCCTCCCAGTAGCTTCTTCCCTCTTCACGGTGCAAATCGATGTCTCTGGTGGAGGCGAAGCTGCGGCCGACTCCTTCACTACCATGGAAATACAGAGCATTGCCCTCCGACTGACAGGCATGCTGCTCAATAAAAACACATGAAATTACATGCTTCAATTTACATCTGGCATCATTATAGTTCATATTTCTCCAAACAATAGATGCACACCTCCTGATGACATTTATTATTTATACGCCTTGAGCTTTTTTTTTTTTTTTTTAAATTTATGCTCAATGGTCATTTATGCGTATCTGAGCGTACCTTGATGGTGGCTCCGGGGAAGAAGAGCCAGTTGGACGTGTCCAGAGGATCCAGGTTGTCCTCTATCAGAGGAACTCTGTGGGCAGAATTCACCAGCAGCACGTTGTCGAGGCCCCAGCAGGACTCGTAGCCTTCAGGCCCGTGGGGCGTCTCCTGAGACCAGCGCAGACGAACGGCTTCTCCTCTGGAGGAGTGTGGGAGTGGCAGCAGGTGGACAACGGTGCTGCTGTTAGTGGGAGCTCTGAGAAAGAAGGGAAAAAGACGATTAACTGGCTGATATTTCAGGTAGTTGAAATATTAAACTAAGAAACACATCATAAACATCATGCTTAATATTTTTTAAAGTGAACCTGTTAAGCAAAATGTATATTTTGCATGTTTTCTCTACCGCTTCTAAAAACAGACCAAATGGTTAAAAAAAACACAAGTTGTTGAGTCATTTCAAAAACCTTGCCGTCCTTCAATCACCTACTGCTAGGTGAGGGCCCCAGCCTGTTACCTAGCAACCACAGTGGAGTTCCACCCATCACCTAGCAACCCAAACTGAGCTCCAACACATTTGGTCAGCTAGTTTTACTGCCCTATGTGCTGTACAATGGCTGCTGGAAAAGACAAGTGTTTTGTTGTTGTCTTGCCATCATCCACTCTTGCTGCATTCTTGTTGGCTGTGCAGGAGGCTCCACTTCTGTTTTTTAAAGATGTATGGTTGTATAATTGTGCATCTGTTTGCAGCCATTTTAACATGCAAATGTAAACACAGAGTTGGGGGGTGTGGGCAGGAGCAGCTTATTTGGATTTAAAGTGACGGAGGCCCTAAAACATCTCATTCTGAAAGGAGATCAAAACAGGCAGAACTAAAATCTCATGATTTTGTGTAAAAAATGTAATAAACATGTTTTGTATTGTCCATAGATATATCCTAACCTTTTTAATAGGAGCAGAATATAAAGTAAACCAGACCTGTTAAGACATTTACGAGTTAAAACTGAAACCTCACACCGCATCCTGACTAAACATAATAATTTTACTATGCCTGTTTGAAAGCTGACAAAACACAGAGGCCAAGAGAGAGGGATTAAAAACAGGTGGATCATCAAGACACAAACAGGAGAGAAATGACAAATTAAGAGGGGGAGGTGTGAAGAGGGAAGAGGGAGGGCGGGTGTTTATAACAGATGGAGGGACTGTGTGTGTGATGGATGAGGCGGGAGGAAGGAGACGAGAGAGAAAACCGACCTGATCTTTTCCAGTGTGATCCAGTCATCCGAGGTGTTTGCGTTGCCACTTAGGCTGTACAACACCGTGATGCTGGGATCCGAGTAGCTGAACCGACAGGAACCCGAACCTAAACACAGAAAAAGGGCACGCAGGTTGGATAGTAATAGTTAAATAACATCAAATTAAGCTCCTTATTTGTTGCATCACCTTTTTAGAGCTCATTGCCTTTACTTCATTTAATTTGTATAATGCATGGTTGACTTCTGGTTTTTGATTTGATGCTTTTATTTTGATAAGACTGAAAACATTATTGAACGGCAGCTTAACAACAAAAACGAGTTGCAACAAGATACATTTCTAAAATGTATCTTATTACCAGCACCCTTGATAGAGGCACAAGGTATGTTCATTTTGTAAATAAGGACGTTTTTAAATGTAATCAGTTAAAACTGTGAATTTTTTTATTGTATACAAATACTAGAGTATAGTTTTTTAAATGTAGTTGATATTTTCAGTGGTAAACGTTATTTTTAGCTTAGTAATGGTTTTGTAGCATACCCTGTTTTTTTTTGTTTGTGTGTACTAGGGCTGAAACGATTCCTCGAATGATTCGAGTACCTCGATTACTAAAATTCCTCGAGGAAAATTTACCTGCCTCGAAGCTTCGTTAATTTATGTTTTATTAGTTAGCGCACCGTGTTCCGGCCGGGACTTCATTTGCGTTGCGCGGAGCTCTCACTTCCGCCTCTGAGTTGTTGACAAAAGCTAAGTCTCAGCGGCATAAAGTCCAATCTTCAAGATTGGCCCGTGGGGATTTTATTGATTGATGATAATGCCCGACTTTTTATCGTTTTTGGGGAACCAATAAGCATCCTTAACATGACTGGGGAATGCCTGGAGTACGGCAGCATTTCTCCTCCGGGGCTGCTGGTTGAAAGCGAACGGCGGGAAGAGCGCTGAGGTGAGCGGATAGCCTGAACAGGGCGGGCGGCTGAGTAGCTGATGCTTACCGTGTAAATGTAGCTTTACCGACGAACCGCACAATAAATTTCATATCCCGGTCTGAAGAAACGGGTGGCGGAGCGCATCGTACATGGCTGGTAGATGAGTTTCTGAGTGTGACCAGTGAAGGTGTCGTAAATATCCCGTATTGCTTCCCCCCGTGTTCGTCCCCCGGTCTAACGGTTCGTCAGTCCGCTGGTCTATTTCCTCCCCTCCACCCCATGTTCGTTCATTCGCCCTCTCCTCCCACTCCAGGCGGCATTTCCCGTATTTTCAAACCCAAAGCGTGACAGGTTAGGTGGCAAGGTGAGTTTAATTAACCTATTAAACTCACTGAAGATGAATACATAAACTAAAAGCTGGATTGTAGACATTTTTATAAGCATATTTGTGAGCCTGCCTCTTTGTTATTAAATTCAATATAATTTCAGATTTTTCTATAACTTTTCTTCTGGTTAACTTAGAAAGTGAGCTATTATTGTTACAGGTTAGTTTTCTAAACTACAAAAAAGCAACTGTTAGGGATGCTCAAATATGAAAAATTGGACTGATATTGATATCTGATAGTAACACCGGTATTATGCCAGATTTACCAATATTTCATTTTATAATTTTTTTTATCCGATTACTCGATTAATCGTAAGAATAATCGATAGATTACTCGATTACTAAAATATTCGTTTACAACAGCCCTAGTGTGTACATAAAGCTCTTACGGTGAAACTAAGGGTTTACGTCCAATAAACCTTACTGTTCATCAGTAAAACCTCAATACTTCATTCGCTACAATAATTAAGAACAAGCCTAAAAGACGGATACATTTTCTGATTCGCCAGGCAGCTTGCTGGATTCTCCCACTCTCCCCTCCGGGATAAATTGGGAGGTTAAACTGTAAATGGTGTCATGACTAAAGGAGTCAGTCAGCAGTTTCTGAGGATTTAGAGAAGATGATGTATGATAAGGATGGTGAAGTGAAGGCAGACTGACCGTTGGAAACTCGATCTGTGTGTGTGTGTGTGTGTGTGTGTCTGTGTCTGTGTGTGTGTGCGTGTGTGTGCTTCCACCCAGATTTAACTTACACTATTTTTAAATGTGGACCTCTTTGGATGCTATGGGAGTAAATGGGGTCAAAGGCTGCTAATGGACTAGTACAGTAAGTCCCAACGTCCTCACCTGCTCCCCCTCCCTCCGTTAGCTCAACGCTACGTTTAAAATTCATGCATCAACCAGAACTCCATGACAGTTTTTACCTCGCATATCTAGCAAAACAAACCGATTTTCCTGACCTTCAGAGAGCACAGCAGCCTGTCAGACAAGCGGTTGAAGGTGAGGCTTTACCTTCATGTACTTTTATTTTCTCCTTGCCTTCCTCCCTGGAGAACAGGTGGATGGATGTAATGGACATGAAAAATACAACACCTCTAAAACTCTTCCATGGCCTTCTCAGTGTCTTTCCAGAAATTGTAAATCATTCATTACAGATACAGGAGGAGGGAGGCGGGAGCGAGGTCAGTAGGACGGAGGAAGAAACGCTGAAATATGGTTTGCACCAGCAGATTTACCGACATGAAACGGCGTAAATGAGCACCGTCTCCCTAAAGCAGACAGAGGTAGTTTCTCCTCATGGACAGACTGTTTCTACACAATTATAAAGGATTCACAAAGTACATATATAGAGTCTATACACCTACTGAAATTTTTGAGATGTAGAAGGAAGATCAAATTATATAATTTAAAAATGTTTTATGTTTGAAATGACAATTCAGATAAAAAAAAAACTCCCAACGTCTGTGAAGAGCAAAAGAAACACTTAAAGACGCTTCGATCTCAACAATTTTAACCTTAATCAAGGCTTAATGACTATAAGTTAAAGCTATAATCTGTGGGATAATCTGAAGGTGTGGCCAAAAAATAACTTTGTATTCTGACTAGTAATGCAAGTTATCGATTAATGAGTTAATCTAAAGGGGATTGCTCTTACCAGTCCACTAACGATTAACTGAGAAGCGGCCATTTTCTTTTTTATCAGCAGGGTTGACCATTTTTCCATAACATGAAGGGCTAAGTTTTTCACATGCTTAATTTGTGTCAGCTGTATTAAATACAGACTGAATAAACAGAAAATTGTGGTTTGCGCAAATGATTAAACTTCACGTTTATAAAATATAACAAAACACTAACTGATTAGGTTGCTAAATAGAAAAATAAAAGATGAAAAAATTAAATATTTGTACCACTGAGACATGTTAATGTCTTTTCCCACCATGTTACAATTTTTCTCTGTTATGGACCGTTTATTTCCTGTTCTGGTCTGCCATCTTCTGTATCTGGCTCTGTTTAAGGATGACCAGCAGCGCCCTCTGCTGGACGGCGGCCAAACTACACCACTAAAACAAAGTCTTAGCTAATGATTAGAACTAATTTTAATCTAATTATCTATTGATTGACAAACGTAAGTTGATTAATTGTTTGCATCTCTAATTCTGACCTTTTTCAAAGTAGGACCGGTGAATATGCAAAGACAACTGATTGACTATATAACAGGTTGAAAAAAGTGTTTTAATGATTTATCATGGTGTGATATTTTATTTTTTTTTAAACATTGACTGCATGCAGTGTGTTTTTGCAAACACTCACCCAGAGCAAACTGCAGGACTGAGGCTGTGCTGGTGTTGAGAGGTACTGTAGTCTAAGGAGGAAACAGAACAATAATATCTTTAGAGCAAAAGAAAACAACAAATCTTACAATACCAATAAAATTCCTAAAAATGCACATATTTACTTTTCTATATTTTAAAGGATGAATACTACGGGAAATAAGCTGTCAGTACTTCAATTGGAATTCAATAAATCAGACTTTAGCATGTAATAAATCTGATTTACTATGAGCAGTTTTATTAGATCTCATTAAATTTCAAAAGTTTTGTTTACATAATTTAACAATAGCAACCTATGCAATGTTTTCAGCTATAGATTGCTGTAAACTGCTTATTTGTCTTTGCCTAAATGTGTGTGTTGTTTCTGGATTAACATTTTTGTTGCACTCGACAGAAGAGCTGCCAGGGAGCTGCTCAAAAACATCTGGAACAGTGACAGACAAAGCGGCTGTTTATCACAGAAGTAAACAGAATCACAAGGCACTAAACACTTCTCTGCTGTGAAGTGTGAAGCTTTAATCTCTCACAGCAAAACCAACTGAAATCCACAGAGACAGAAAGAGGAAAAGAAAGGACGGAAAAACACTTTTCACTGGCTAAGATATAACTTTGCTTTAATATAGTCATGGTGTGATATGCAGTTGTTTAGCTCCAAACGTTTTCACTGCCGGTCCTATTTATTAACCTTGTTTTAGGTCTTTAAATGCTGAAACCAAATGTCAAAAACAGCATCTTAAGTGAAACGGAATTAGGAAATTCAATGAAACAAACTGACATTAAAATATTTAGAAATCTAAAAAATTAACTTTCATCAACTTATTTTTTATTTTAAACTGATAACCACAGTTTAAACTTTAAACCATAAATCAGGGCAGAGATGTTTCTTTTTAATAGATTTGCTCCTTTTATTTATGGCTTTAAATAGCTGGACAGATCAAATACATATTTGAATAAAAGCTGGTTTTAATTTTTTTAGCTTATTCGCACTCCTTTTTGGACAAGTACGTTGCTAAAATGACTAAAAATGTTTTTTTATTGATTTGTTTGAAATAAATGAATAAAATAAAAAATGTGATGTTATCATGTTTGCTTTTCAAATTGAATAAATACCTAATGAATAATTGCACATCTTACTCTTTTTCATTCTTATGTGATTGTCTATATTAATAAAAATGTAAAAACTGATATTGAATTAGAGAGTTCAAGGTAAATGCTGCAGCACTAGGACATTTTAATTTTCCAGCTTCTGTTGTCGCAGCTCGCATGCTATGATTTAGAGTGGATGTGGTTGAGCCCACTGGGCGGCTGGCTTGGATCTGCAGTCAATGGGCCATAAAATACGAAGTGGTTGCATTGTGGTCAAACATGGTAGTTACCAGCTCTCGCTCTCCAAAGTGCTCACAGAAAGTGACGGCTCTGCCATGCAACACCACGCCACACTGCTCCCCGACCTCACAGTTACTGCACTCAGACCTGGGAAGAGATCAGGATCAGAAGAGTTCACACAAAGAGGAGAGCTACAAGGTAATCATCTTAGAATGACACAAATTATTAGAGAGAGTGATTTGCAAAAGTCTTCAAACTCTCTCAACTTTTTCATAGTTGAAATATGCATGATTCCAATTTCATTTTTCAACAAAAATCTAGTAAAGATTGTGATACATTTATGTATTTAGCCTTCCTGAAGCAACTGGCATGACGCCGGTTTTACTTCCTCGTTAGTGGAGGAAACCCAACAAACAAACAGTGCTACAACGGTAGAGGTAATAAAACTCAATGTGCTACTCGAGACATTTAAAAAAAAAATCATTTTTGCATTATCAGCCAACACTGAGGCAAAGACGACGGGCAAGAAAATTATCCAACGAGTCCAACATCAAACAACGGAGAAATCAACAATAAAGCCCAAGACAAAAATGATGAGGGACACAAAGTCTGGTTGGGTTTGAGTGTGAACGCTGCGTCCGCCACATTTTACATGTACAAAATGGGGAGTAATGACTTAAACAATATGAGCTTGAGAAAATCTGCCTTCAGGAAAATGCTTAAAAATGAACAGCAGCATAAAAAGACGCTAAAAAAGCGCTGCAGTTCCTGCAGCACAAGTTTTCAAGCTGCCATAGAACTACCGTTGGAATCTACACACATAAAATCAGGCAGAACTATCTTCACTCATTCATCTTTGATTTGAATCGGCATCATGTCAATTACAGCTGCAAGTGTTTTGAGATATGTCTCAAAGCACTTGGTGTGCACATAATTTTTTTTTTTACCATTTTTCTTTCAAAACAGATAAAACTCAGTTTGATTTGATGGAAAGTGTCTATACAGTGATTTTAAAATAAAAGTGTAATAACTAAACCCTGTGTGAAAGCACAAATTTTAAAACATTCCACCAAAGTGGGCGGAGCCAAGACATGCAGAGGGGCGTGGCCAAGACATAAGTAAAGCTGTAACGTTGTAACCAATAGGAACATCTGACTGCAATAGCCATCATTCAACCCCCAGGCGGCAGCACTAAAATGTTTTAGACTAAATATTGGATAATTTAAGAAATTGACATAAAAATGTCACAATTTGCACAAAAACATGACATCACCCTTAATGACCAATTTAGACAGTTTATCTGAAGAAAAAAAAAAAAGAAAAATTTGGAGTTTAATTACTCTTTAAATCTTCTCACAGATTCTTAATTGGATTTACATGTGAAGCTGTGTCAAAATGTAAAGGCGAAGAATAAAGATTTTTATAGGTAAAAAAAAAGAACATCATTTCTCATTTGCCTTTTGCAATTGTTGGCTACTATGAGTTATCCTTGCACATAAAATCCTATGGTGATACATAAACGATGTTTTTTCAACATGGCAAAATGTGGGAAAGCACATAAATGCATTTGGAAGGTCCTGCTTGTAGTTATCAGGCTCAGTTCACACAGCCACAAAATTCTGGTCTACTTAGATCCTGCCACAAAAAGCAACTTGATGATCCATAAAAACTGGTACAAATGAGTGAACCTCTGTCAAACTTGGTTGAGTGTTCCCAGAAAACACAAAGGCCCTTCACGCTGCAAGAGAAACAGAAACTTTTCCACCTACCATATGTTAGAGTCCAACTCTCCTGGGATGTTGGAGTCAAAGTCATCTCGTAGAACAGCATGTTTCGCGTGGAGCTCCACTATAAACATGTAATGCACAACGTGCTCACAGTTAAATCTACTGTCTATGCTGCTTTGTAGAGAGTATCATTGGCAGGATTGAAGTAATGAATGAAATTAATAACCTTTAATGCAATTGAAACTCACCAAGATTGGGCCTCAAGGGGGTTTCTGTTGGAGCTAAAACAGAGAACAGGTGTTAGTCAAGTCATGGTAAATCCACCTAATCCTAACCTTACACTGCAAAAATAGAAAAACATTAGTATTTTTGGTAAAAAAATTTTAGTGCAAATATCTTAACACACTTTAAATAAAACAAAACTAACTTACAAGTAACTTTTCAGCAAGATCTAGGTGTCTGTTACAGTAAATAACTCCTTAATATTGATGAAAAAAGTGGTAGATTATGTTACTTATAACATGGGACAAGAAATTGTTCCCAAATCATCTGTCAGAACTAGTAAATATCATCAATATTAGGGAAGTATCGACTTAAAACAAGAACCCATATCTTGCTGAAAAGTTGCTTGCAAGTTAGTTTTGTTTTATTTCAACTGCACTAAGATATTTGCACCAAAATTGGACTAAAAATACTTAGTAACATTTGGAGTTTTGCAATGCATAACTTGCAGATAGTTGCTGCCGGTGGACACAAACAAAGCTGAAAAGTGCAGATACAAACACACAGGTTTCCATGCAAAAGTGTATCCCACCACCTGTATTTACACAGTTTGCAACTTTAACTGTACTCTTCTGGGATGTGAGAACAGGGAAAAGCGGCCAATCTTGCATCATAACTGAGTAACACAAAGTTTCTCTGTGTTTCCCCAAAGTCTCCTAGCTACTGATGTTAATTCCTTTCAGTAATGAAAGGCCTGGCTGCTATGATTAATAGTTCAATGGCAATTAACCGCCATCCTCCCCAGAGACGGAGGCTGTGATCTGTGGCCGCTGCCCAGCAAACACACTCAGCCATCAATCTCTCCCAGGGGACATGACAGCCCCGAGAGCAGGAAGGAGGTGAATGGGAAGTTGATGAAGAGGCGGGGGCTCTGAGTGGTAGATCTTAATGAATCAACTGTGAGTTTAAAAAATTACTGTAACTCAATTACAAAGAAGGCTTTGTAGAAAAAGATTAACTACAACTTAGAGGAAAAGGAAAGTGTTTGCAAGATATTTGTGCTGAAAAATGTAAAGGTTAAAAATTAAGACAGAATATTCTTATATTTTAGAGCAATGTTGTTCAAAGTGGGGGGTGTGGCCCTTTCAGGGGCCACATTGAGGCCTCTAGATAGGTCTCAAAAAGTTGGAGGGAGGAATTAAATTAAATTAACCTAACAAATATTTTAATCATACATTTTTAAGTAGAGCTGTATGTTTTCTTAAAATCTAATCAGTTTTTTAGCATTATTAATTTTTGTTTTTATTTAAACAGGTGGAGCCCCATTAAAAGTCAGATCTTATTTATTTATATCATGATAAGTTTTTCAGTCATACCATCCAGTCCTAAATTTTAATAAAATAATAATTCAAAAAAGAAGAAACTGGGAGCAACAGGAGTTAGACGGATAAAGGATCTGACAAATAGTGAGGAAAAACAGAGTAAGAGATGAAAAGGTGTCGTGGAAACAGGTGAGCAGTAACACTAATGCCTGATAACTTTAGTAAAAATATCTAAATGGAACATGACTAAACACATGAGAACAAAAAAAAGATATAACTAAAAAAATAAAACTAAAATCACAACAGTGACTCAGAATATAAGAACAAGAGCAGTGAGATTAACCAGAATAAAACTAAACCAAATCCAGCTGTTTATTATTAATCTGCTACACAGTTTGCATGTGCAGCTATGAACAGCATGCAAAGGAATCGTCTTTTTGCGCTCCAGCGTTGTGACATACATAAAATTTCTGGATGGAAACTAGAAAATGCAACAGTTCCATAGCTGTTAAAGTTAGTAAATTTGATTTTTGGGTTAAGCCGTTACACGAGTTCTGACCAATTGTATTTTTTTATTTAAAAGCTGGTCAGTCTTGCTGAAGTTTTTTCACCGTACTTTAGTTACTGGAATTTAAAGCAGCCTTATTTCAGACTTTATAAAAAGAATAATCTGCCGCAATACTCTCTTCCCTAGATGTTCGTGCTCAGCTAATAAGACACACTCAGATAACAGAGCAAGGATTCATTCCAAACTTTTACTCAGTCCCTTAAGACTCCTTTAAAATTTTAAAGGAAAGCCTACCTAAAGCCCCTTTTAAACAACTGAACCTGAATAAAGTCAGGAGGGATTAAGGAAAATGGTCATCTCCTTTCATAACGGTCCTGCAAATGTCCTTATTTGAGCTGAAGCTTTACTTTCGTCAGCTGCCCTCATTTCTTATCAATGCAAATGCTTTTAGGATGGATTTATAATTTTTGCAAGGGTGCAAAAGTTTCCATGCTGACTGTGGATGCTAAAGTTTTAGTGGCTTTAGTGACTGGTTCACTGGCTGCTCCTCGGAAACCCGCTCTGCGATAAAACCCAATAAAGGCACATGAAAGAGCCTCTGTTGTTTCTCTCCATCTTTATTCCTCACCCCTCTAATCCAACAGAGTTTGCTGATTCACAATATGTTGACAGGAACCATCGGTCCCAATGTTTCTTGTTCATAACAAGAGTTGTTACTCAGCTGTAAAAAACCCAAAGTGCATAAATTGTTTGATAGTTCTGCTCTCTGTGGCCTTCTTTGGCTCAGTTTTCAACTCTTTCCAGATAGACCATTTGGCTGGAGAATGGCCCAGAAGATTTATTTATTTCTTTTGTGGATAATCCCTTCCAGCTTCCAAAAAGGGCCTCATTTACAGATTTCTTTTCTATGCTTCATCACGTCTCTCTATCACACCCATTCTGCCTTTCTCCGCCTCACCCACAGCAGACAGTGGTGCTCATTTCGCTTGGATTAATCCCCCTCTCACTTTCTTAAAGACTTCAATTACCGCCTCGTCTATTAGCGGCTCATCTCTACTAATGCCTGTATCTTCCTGGCCAGGGCTTAAACATGCAAGTGTGCATGGGGAAAAACATACATTCGTAGAAAGCTGAACGAGTGCTCTCTATGCTGATGCACAAATAATAAAAACCGCTAAATAAACACGAGGGACACCCAAATCAGACGGGTGCTGATGAGGAGGATCGGAGCGCGACAACTGGGGACAAATGAGGATAAGCTGTGGCAGACTCAAACATGTACAAAGAGCACAGGGCACAAGTCATCTTAAGTCTTCTCCCCCTCATTCAACCCTAATCTCTTCCCTCTTCACTTTTCTAGGAGCGCTTTAAACTGCTCTTGCACACTTGCTCTTTCCCTCTTCTGTCTGACTCACATTGTCGAAGACGTGAACTGCATTTGAAGTTGCCTCGCTCTCGTCCAACTGGTGGTTGCAATTACTGAATCACCAGGGTGCAGGATGCAGCTTTTGTTGGCCTACAGCGACTTGAAAGAACAGCTCCCTATGGCCACATTGTAAATACTTTATTCCGCTGAAGAAAAACCAGGCTTTGCCACAGTAATAATTAGGGCTCTGATCTTAAACAGATCTACAGAGGCGACGGTGCTGAAAGGTGTTACTTTTACAAGGTGATGTATGTCGGTACCATATCACTCCTGTTTTCCTGTCATCTATATTCATAAACAGAGCAGTTTCGACGACCAAAAGTCAGCCTAATTGTTAACATCAGTTTAAATGAGCATTAAAATTCAAATATTTGAACCCAAATATTCTAAAAATGTATTAAGCATGACTTCAAAGCCGAAGTACAATCAGAGCTGCGATTTATTTTTATTTTTTTACACCACTGATGTTAAAGGTGACTTGTTATGCTTCTTCGAAAAAGTTTGGATAGATCTATGATAAATAGATCTATCCAAAGTATAAAAAAAAAAATACTTTTTTTTTTTTTACTAAATCATTCTAAGATAAGATTTTAGTCTGTTCAGTCTGTTCATCCTTTCAGAATGAGCTGTTTTGTCACTTCAAATCCAAATAAGATGAGCAATTATACAACCATACACCTTTGAAAAGCAGAAGTCGAGTCTCCTGCGCAACCAACAAGAGTGCAGCAAGTGGTTTCTGGCTGGTAAGTCAACAACAAAACACTTGACTTTTCAAGCCGCCGTTGTACATATAGCGGTAAAACGAGCTGACCAAACGTGCTGGAGTTTCATTTGCGTTGCTAGGTGACTGACTGGGCTCAGTTGGGGTTGCTAGGTAACGAGCTGGGCTTCTGGGGTTGCTAGGTGATGGGCAGTGCCTGCTGATTTGTGACAATACATTCTTGGTACCTTGGAAAATGGCTCATTTTCCAGATACCAAAAAACATTAACATATTGCAAACTATGGCTTGGTGTTTTTTTAAGTTCTTCGGCTGTTTTTTTTAGAAGCAGTTGAGATCCAAATGGAAGTACACAAACATGCAAATTTTGCATAATACACCCCTTTCAAAAATCTATTTTTTAATGTTCAGTACCATCATTTGTGTGAATTTTGATTAAATTTAAGGCAATTTTAAGGAAAAAAGTCCCAAAAAGATAAAGATCAGAAGACAGATTTCAGGCGCGGTTCCTGAAAAAAGCAACATATTGCTGGAGATATTTAGGACTCCAGAGGGGGAGACATTCAGACAACGAAGGTCTTAAGATTTCTTGCTAGTGAGGAATGGCATCCAGCCAGGAGAGCAGGCTGGCTGGCAGACTGGGTGGGTGGGTGGTGAGGAGTGGGAGAGGGTAGGCCACCCGTCCCCTCTCTGTTGCGCTGTGATCAGGCGACCCTCAGGGAGCGGTGGCCTCTTTGAGTTATATGTCCCTTTAATAATCCATCTGGGCCGCAGAACGCTCGACCGGGCCCATAAAGATCTGATTTATACTCTCATTGGAAATTAGAGGAGCTGGCGATGCTGGGCAGAAAGCTGGGATTGTTGCCCCCACTGTCAGGAGATAGAAGTGATGGACGGCACACGGCGCAATTCAACACGTCCAAAGGCTCCACCCTTTACCCCAACTGTAAGCCATATTTCCTGATCCACTTGGCTAGTCCCATCTAGACTTGTTTTTTACACTGAATTTATGTTTTTCAAATTAAATAGCAAAGAAGAAACTTTTACTAACTCATAATAATTTGAAACTGTATTTTATTTTACAAACAACTTAACCCAAAGACGAATGGATGCATTATTATAACTGGTTTTGTTTTCTAATTTGCTAATCTTACCCTATTTAAGTTATTGTGCAAAAATCTAGGGCAATAATTACAAAGCTACTAGACACTACCAATATTACAAAAAAAGCAATGAGGATAATCCATAAGACATGATACTTAGAAAGCACTAAAAAACTATTTGTAAAATCCAAATGAATAAAGTTCATAGTGAAATTACAGACAGTGCTAATTCTTCACAATGTTTTCACTGTAAAACATTCAAAATTTGTACACAAAAACTTCACCGGTTGCCACAATCGACTGTAGCCACAGAGGCACACCCAGTAGAAGGAAACAAACGCACCCAGTTTAACACTTGCATTCTATTGGCTGAGAGGTCGCCAGGCAACGGTACTTTCTGTTCTAAGCCCAACAGAAAATGATTCACAAGCGAGCAGGAAAGTTTTCAAGCGGAGATTTGACCCAAGAAGAGACAAGTTTTGAGCGTGAGGAGAAAAGTTTGAGAAAGCACAGTGAATATTTGAAAGAGAGCAGACATTTTGAGTACAAGTATTAAAAGTTTTGAGAAGAAAGACATGAAGTCCTGCTTTCAAACTGAAAATGTAAGCACAAGTATCAGTGTTGTGGTACTCGAAGTTGGTCTTGGTCTTAAGACCGGTCTTAAGACCATTTTTTGATGGTCTCGGTCTCGTCTCGGACTCGACCGCATTTGGTCTCGGTCTTGTCTCGGTCTCGGGCGCTGAGGACTCGGCATTTTATTTCAAGACCAGTCAAGACCGCAACTGTGAAAATATCACTAAACGTACAGCATTCTGTCCACTTTATTTGTTAACATCTTTGTTTTCAGTGGATGCAAAATGCACCGATTAAAATCCAAGCAACTACGTGTTTCTGTTACTCCCCCCACCCTCCCCACCTTTCACTCTCCCTCCTCCTCCCCTCCCCACCTTTCACTCGCGCGCGGCGCTCCATGACATGCGCAGTGGTTTCCTCTCAGCGGCAGAAAATGTTTGTCTAATCGTCAGTAATATAGTAGCGCTGCATAAATAGTAAGAAATCCGATGGCCACAGCTAACTCAGCAGCGCTTCGCTTTCACAGACGGTGGGGACAACGTCTAACTTTTTTTGTCACTTAGAAAAGTAGCTCAAAGAAGGTAAGCTCCATTAACGTGATGTTAGCAAAGCTAGCTGTACAGAGACACGTAAGCATTGTGATGAAAAATGTTATCACTCACTGTGCTGAATTATTGTGCGGAGGTGTAGACTGACTTGTCGCATATATGGGACAACGCTATGTCCAAAAGTCTGCAATATAGTGAGGTGACATTCAGAAACAGTCGATTCTTCTCCACGGCTCTTTACTTATTAGATAGGACTGGAGTGTCACTCACTGAGAGCCGTTGTTCTATCAGATAGCCATACGCTGTCAGGATAGCATACATGCATTAAGCATTAAGAAATCCGACCATCAGAGGAGTTGTCAGTTCACCATACACAGCAAGTTATGATGAACATAAGTCATTAAATTGTTTTCAATGATAACTATATAGATATACATGTGTTGTCATGGTTTCAAAGTGTATTTAAAGCAGGGTCTGGCTGCAGCTGGAGTCAGCTACAACACAGGCCCGTGTAAAACTCACTTAGCCGCTAAGTCAGGATGCCATACACAGTTAATAACAAAGTGTATGACGATCTACGTCATGATTCTATGTTGTTGATTAAATGAAATCTTATGGTAATGACGTGTCTGACAGATATAGCCGGTGTTCTATCACATAGCCATACGCTGTCAGAATAGCATACATGCAGTGAGTACCATGCCAGCGCATGCGCATTAAGTCCGACCGTCAGTGGAGTTGTCAGCATACGCAACAAGTTATGACAAAAATAAGTAATTAAATTGTCATAATATGACATAATATGATAACTAGATAGATATACATGCGTTGTCGTGGTTTCAAAGTGTGTTTAAAGCAGGTCTGGCTGCAGCTGGATGCCATACAACTGTTAATAACTGTTAATAATGATCTACGTCTTGATTCTATGTTGCTGATTAAATAAAATCATATGGTAATGACAGCGTATGCATGTCTGAGCTAAGCGTACGACTATCTGACAACGTAGGCTGATCTGACAGAACACCGTGAGTTTGTGCTAAGCGTATGACGATCTGACCTGACAGAACACCCGTTCTTTGTTCTTGTAATGCTCTGTGTACACACTGCATCATTATTTTATTTTATTATGTACGTTAATATTTAAATTAACAAATAACTAAAACACAAGAACCAAAGAGCACGCAGAGCATGCACATTGCTCTTTGATTGTTTTTGTTCAAAGTGGCAGCTGTAATGTCTGCCATGGTGTCAGACTACCTGGCTTCATGTACTGGGATAGAGAGTGAAAACAGTCACAATGAGCGCCTTCTGTTTGGTTACTTCTTGCTTGTTGCTCCTTGGTCAGTGTTCATAGTTGAGTGTTATTTACCGTCAGGGCATTGCCTCAATTGCTATGTTTAATGGTGCAACAGTGGTGGCTTCTTATATGAGCAATATGGGCAAATGCCCAGGGCGTTATGTTTTTAGGGATGGCACGAGACCACACTTTTTAGCACATAAATGGAATATTTAATATTGGTAAAATGTATTAAGTATTTAATATCTAGGTGTTTTATGGTAATATGGATCTTTCAGATTATTTTGAGAAGCAATTTCGATCATATTTTACATTTTATTGTGTCATGTAGCGCGGGCCGCTGGTCTTGGTCTTGACTCGGTCTCGACTCCCCTCGGTCTTGGTCTTGACTTGGTCTCGGACCCCAAAAGTCTTGGTCTTGTCTCGGTCTCGATACACTCTGGTCTTGGTCTTGTCTTGGTTTCGGGTTGGGTGGTCTTGAACACAACACTGACAAGTATTAAAGGTTTGAGGAAAAGAAGATGTGAAATTCTGCTTTCAAATGTGTGCTCTCAAATTATGGCAGAAAATTCCCCTGTATAAAGTACCTAAAATTTTACTCAAGAGTAGAACTATGCTTATACCGTGATACGTTTTTCAGTCATATCATCTGAAAAGTGATATGACTATTTTTGGTTAACTATTAAAAACGGGTTTAGTGTTGGATGTATGGATTATACATGTAATAAATGTAAGATTATGCAGGTGGTTACTCCCACTGACCCACTTTAATTTGTAAAAGAAAAGTTTTGACATTATGCTTGATGGAAAAACAAACATAGTACGGCAATATCAGGGTGAGTTATTAGAGTGCAAATCCAAGCAACCCAAACTAGAAGGGATGCTGGAGGAAGATATTGCTGGCAGACTGAAGGGAAGAGGTGAAGAAGTGTGCTGGCACAGCAGAAAGGAGCAAAGGGGGGGGAGCCGCACCTCTGGTACCAGGCAGGCATCCCCCAAAACTGCTGCAGATTATTTTACACACACACACGCACGCACGCACGCACGCACGCACGCACGCACGCACGCACGCACGCACGCACGCACGCAAGCACGCACGCACACACAAATCCAGCCCCCTGCTCATATCTTCGAAGGCTTTCGGGGGCTTTATGTTGCTGAGAAGCAAAATGTTGCAGGTCACTTGATCCAACATTAGTTGAGGTATTACAGTAAATCTGATTTTATCCATAAATTAGGATTTTTGGATTCATCCTTGTCAGAGTTTAGCCTCCTCGCTAATCTACCCATTTGTTCCTTACTTGTTTTTGATCAGTCTCAATTGCTTGCCCTCTCCTTCCATGTCTCAATCCTTTGTGCTCCTTATTCCAACTTTCCCTCGCTCTCCTCCATGGATCATAACCGAGATTTACATAACTCCCATTTCTAAAAGCTTGAGTCTTAAGTATTTAAACTTCTCAAATAGCTTGAAGCCTCATATCTTTTGGTTAAAATTTAAAGCTAATTCTGAAATTTGTCTACTTACTGCATGGCGGCAGATTTTATGAATCTGATAAAGCAGGAAAAAAATGTTTCATGTGTCACTGACACATGAGCCTTTAGACAATTTATGAAAAGTTTAATGTTTTTCAATCTCACTTTGTTTAGCATGCGTCTTTGCACAGTTATAGTGCAACATCAAAAGTTTGACAATGCAAAAGCATAAATATAATATTCACTAATTATTAGTATTATTAGGATTTTAAGTGAAAGACCAACACAGGATACCACAAACACTTAAAATAAAGGGGAAGAAAAAAGCAGTTTAAGATTTTGGGGTATTTTTGGTACAAATCCAATTCTGTGAAGGTCTCATTGGTTTGTTAGAGAACATTAATGAATAAATTTCATTACATAGAAGGAAGTTTGAACCAGGTTGTAGGTTAAAAGATAAAATTCCAAGTACTGAGCATCTCACATAGAACTGCACAAGTTATAATCCAAAGATGAAAGATGCATGGAAAACAACTGCAAACCTAACAAAATGTGTCCGGTTACCTAAACTGATGCAACAATAATAATAATCAAAGCAGCATCTTACAGGCCCTTGATAACTCTGGAGGAACTCCAGAAATCCACAGCTCAGGAGGGACAATCTGCTGACTGGAGAAATATTAGTTGTCTTCTCAAATTCGTTAGCTTAAAAGTCCTAAAACTGTGAATAGAGAGCAACTGGTTTTCTTCTCTCGTTTCCTGAAGGTGTCTTACCTTTTATCCAAAAAGATACTTTAAAACTTAGTAACTGTGGTGTTGCCTTCATTCTTTCATGCATGTTTGAGAAATCCTTTCATCTCCATGGCAACCATTAAGCTGTGCAAAACACCTGGGGGGACAAAGCTCCGCCTTCGAGGCGCAACTCCTCCTCACAGCTGCAGTTTCAGAGCTTCCGCCTCACAGAGCAGCCCTGCCCCACTCAGCTCCTTCAGACTAGCCAGCAGCAATTAGCAAACACCTGGTGGAACTGTGAATCTGCTGAGCTCATTGTAGGAGCGACTTCTCAGTTCAATGCTGGTAAAAACATTGTTAGAGGAGAGGAGTGATGTTGGGATAACTTCCTGAAAGCAGTTTCAGAAAGAACAGGAGTTTTTAAAGCAATAGAGGCCTAATTTCAAGGCGTTATAATACATAGTAAAATTTATTTTAATCCTTTAAGGCCTAAGTTTCAAACTTGTGAAAATGTCTCGTCGCCAAATGATTAGGCCATGTTTGATATATTTAGCATTTTTATAGTAACTGAAGTTAACAGCTACTTGGTTGTGCTACAAAATGTCACTAAAATACATAATTCTGCCCCTTCAAGATGAGTACAAACAACAAATTCATGAGAATTAGCCTATGTTCACTTGAACTCTTTTATTAAAATGAGTGCTTTGATTCAGTTCTGTAATTGACAGTCTCCAGTCTTCAGATTGATACCTTCCTGTTTGGATCACTTATCGCTGTCACCACTTTGATCTGAGCTCACTCTGTTCTCATCCTATCCGTGTATTACATTACCACACTGTCCGCTTTACAAGTCGTCCCCTCCAAGGTCTTGTGAGGACTAAATATCTGCTTTCCAGCTTGTCTGTTGCCAGCAGCTGTGTGTTAGTGTTGATACTTTGGGGCCTTGGCACTTTACAGCTAAGTGACTGTTGTTGGCTGCAGATATTTCATGTGCAGGGAGGGTAGACTGGGGCAGTGTGTCAGGGGTGGTGAGAGGATGAGCTCTCCGGCAAGGAGACAAAGGAGAAAAGCCTTCTCGCTTTTCCGTCTCTCTGTTGATCATCCATGGCTAACTGAGCTCTGAGCTCCATCTCTTCCAAATGACACATTTAAGCACTTAATGCCCAGCTAGTTTTTATTCTAGAGGGTTTCTGATGACCTACTGAAGAATATATGTTCTAACTTTAGTTGTCTTTTCCTAATTAAGTTTCTATGCAGTGCAAATAAACATAAAAAGTAAGTATTTATTTACTAAAAGCCACTTTTTGGCTGCTACAACTAGAAAAAGAGCAGCAGCATTTGCACTCTGTCTTCGTTTGGCATTAAAGATAAATTTTGATCTACAAGCGGGGAGTTCTTAAGTGAGGAGGAGGGAGGCATCTTGCCTGTAAACAAGCAATTATACACACTCAGCATGCAGAGTGGGACTGCACTGTCTGTCAATAGCTACTTAGGACTGTCACAGAAAGTGGATGTAAGAAGTCTTGGCAATACAGTGTAAATCTCTGACAGAGAAGGAGCAAAAAGGAGTGGGGGAAAAAGCTGAGTTTAGCATAAGCTGAAATTAAGCTGGCAATATAGGGCATCCGAAACTCTCTAACTCTGGCTGCATCATTAAGCAGAAAGAAAGCCAGGAAGTGCTGCAAAGGCACAGTCCTGAACATCAGCTGCTCTGACATCCGAATCCTGACTCTACACTCGTACACACAATGGGAACTGACAGAAGGTGAGACCATGCAGCATTTGTTGGTGCACATGTTTGTGTTTCTGCACAGATGTGAATATATTACCCCTACGAGTGTCTCATGATGCCTGTGTCATGCCACGGAGAGGAATAGAGGAACGTCGCTGTGTTGTCCTTGTTACTTACCTCCTTGCTCACAGAGCTGCTGGGCCAGCGCATCCTTAAAAATGATCTGTCCTCGATGCGTTGCTGTGGCTCTGGGAAGAAGAAGGGGAAACGAAGGAGAGGAAGATCATTAAAATAAACACCACCACGGGGAAAGTTAACTGGTTGTCCTTATTATACCGTCTGAACATCGATCTAGCACAGATGGCATCATTTTCTGCTTTACCAAAACGCATTTCACTGTTCTACATGAAAGAAGGCTTTTTATGAAACCATTATGATCCGACTTTGAGATCAAAGCAAGAAACTTCTTCACAAAGTCAAAATTTCTATTTTAACAAGCCGAGACTAAATCAGATATGGAAAGTAGTGGAGTGTGTTACCTTATGGATGCTCAATGGGATCTGATGGCTGCTTCTAATAAAGTTTTAACATCAGTTTATAATGTTAGGCAGGGAAACAAGTTATTGATTAATCTAAAGTTGATTAATCTTATCGATCAACTAGTGATTAATTTGTTTCTTTTGTATCTAGACTTTCCTGTCAATATACAGATTTTTTAGTTTTAAAAAAGCACAGCATTAAATTTTAACATTATTTTGTCAGTGGTATTAAAGGTGACCTATTATGCTTCCTTGTAGCTGTGTGCTACACATAATATATTCATTAAATTTTTTTTGCACAAAATCATTCTTAAATAATGAGATTTTAGTCTGATCAGTTCTGCCTTTTTTTTTTTTTTTTAGCTGTTTTAGGCCGTCTTGTCATGTCCCTCCATGTCAATGTTTAACAGATGTGCAACTATACAACCGTACGTCTTTGAAAAGCAGAAGTAGAGCCTACTGCACAACCAACAACAATGCAGCAAGTGGATTCTGGACAGTAAGTCAACAACAAAAAACACTTGTCTTTTCCAGCAGCCATTGTACAGCGCATATAGTGGTAGAACTGGATGTTGTGAAAGCTCAGCTTGAGTTGCTAGGTAGGTTTTTGAAAGGTCTCATTTTCCAGACACCAAAAAACATTAATTTATTGCCAAAAAACAGCTGGGTGATTTTTTTTTAAATGCTTGGGGTGTTTTTAGAAGCCCTAGAAAGCCAAATGGATGTACAAAAACATACAAAATGTGAATTTTGCCTGAAAGGTCCCCTTTAATAAACGTAATAAAAACTCAAAAACCGTCATATTGTGGCATTTGTGTGTAGAATTTTGAGGAAAGAGATTAATTTCATATAATTTGGAATAAAGCTGTAACATAAGAAAATGTAGAGGCGCACTGAATACTTTTTGGATGCACTGCATTTGTATCTCACAGAAAAATTCAGTTCAGAAATATCAGAATAAAAACCTGAGAATAATAGATTTAGGTGGATTGCAAAAACTACATTACCCTACTTTTAAAAAATTTTTCTAACACAAAAGGCTGCGGGAAAATGCCTGCAGTGGGGCTGAGGTCAAAAACATAAAGAGGAGCAACACAACAGCTGTGACGCATTTCTCCCAGACTATGTGCATGCTCTGCGCTCATCCATCAAGGGGAGTGTAGAGCAGTTGTATCATCTGGCACACAGACAAGCATTTTTCACATGTTGCAATTAGGGTTAAACATTATATATTAAAATAATCTGTGGCTAATAAATCTGACCAACCTCCCAGTAATGAGCACACAAACACACAACTACAGTATGTGTGCCACCCACAAAGAGACTGAAGAGCTCTTTAAGGGTGGCTACTGTCTCTAAATGCACAAACATTACACACATTTTTAAGATACTCAGTCTGTGGTATCAGCACAAATGAACATCAAACAGCACAGATGCTAATGTAGAGAGTAGCAGAGATTAGTCTTTGATCGTAGGAGGTCTGGCATCCATATGGGTATTTATTTCCCTTTCAGGTTGTGACTCTAAATGTGTTGTAATTTAATTTGATGGGTTTAGATCAGCTCATCAAGGTGTACCATTGTTTCTCAATTTTAGTTTGAAAAACTGAACATTTGTGGGATTTTGGCAATGAAATTGAAGTAATGTGCATAGGATGCTTTCTTAAAATGAAAAGAAACACAGCTCTTAAGTCTTTTTGCATAGAGCAACATTTTTTCAATAGATCAACAACTTAAAAGGTTGAAGGGGGTCAATTATGCAAAATTTTACGTTTCACACATTTTTGTTATTTCATTTGGGTTTCTACTGCTTCTAAAAACACCCAGTTGTTTTTTGGTAACATGTTAATATTTTATGGTGTCTGGAAAATGAGCCATTTCAAAATGTTACACTTCGTTACACTTCGTAATGTTACACTACCTTTAACCCAGCAACCCCAGAAGTGTGTTACCCATTGCCTAGCAACCCCAGCAGAGCTCCAGCACCTTTGGTCAGCTGGTTTTACCGCTGTAAGCGCTGTACAATGGCTGCTGGAAAAGACAATGTTTCTTTGCTGACTTACAACACGGTCACATTTAGAGGAACAGGTGTTTTTAGTGGCTTCAAAAACACCTGTTTTATATATAGTATAATACTTTATACTATTACACTTGTAATAGTTCTGATTACAAGTGAAGTACAAATAATTGGTTAAGCTTGGAGGACACCAGACAACTGTGTCCCTTTAAGATAGATTGAAAGTTGCATCTTTCCATAAAAAGGAGTGACTTTGCATAATTGCTGTGGCAGAATCCTCCGTTGTGAAGTTATTGCCAATTTATTTTCAGCACGGCAGTCTCTCTCTCTCTTAAAAGTGACACTCTCAGCTTCAGTGGGCACAATTTACGTAAACAGTCCAGTTTTTGACCTACAGTGGATTTACAAACAACAAATGGCCAAAGTACGATGACAGATTTGGGTGGAAATGTGAGGCTGCAAAATTTGTATCAACTCTTTTTGAGCGCATATGCTTAGGCAAGTGGGTGTAAACAATATACCACCAGCTTCCTTAGTCCTCATTCATCTTCCCTCTTTTTCTGTCTCAACCCACATGAATCCGGTCTCATCTTCCAAACTCTACCCACCCTGCCGACTCATGCCTTTTTACGGGTGCCGAGGCATTTACACATTCGTCTCATCCTATAAATAATGAATGGACTGCTCATTAATTGATAAAGACCTCTTGTGCCCGAGCATAGCTGGGGAGAAAACATACTTAATTACACTCATATTTCAGAATTGGTGAAAACTAATTTAAGGTTTGGTATTTATGAATAAAAGATGATGCGTAATGAACAGCGGGTGGGGATGTAGGAACAAGGCCCTTAAATATTTAGTAAACAGCTCAAGCTCACTTAGCGGATGTTGCTTGGTAGCCAGGAAGGAGACATCCTCTTTGGAAAGCACACTTCCTACACAGTTTAGCACTAAACCTCAACTTTACAGTAAAGCATTGTTTTGCAAAGAGTGAAAATAAAAAACAAACTGGAGAGAAAGAGTCTGTTGCTTAATTTAGACTATTTGAGAGCAGGAGTGGTTCTCTGAGAGCGTGTTTATGATTAAAACAGAAGCCGGGAGAGAGCAGTTAGTCTAAGCCGAAGCGTGTTTGATCTGAGCAGCATGACCCCAGTGTCTGTCTGCCGTCACCCACCAGTGGCTCCTCAGCATGCGTCTCTCATTAGTCCATCCACTCTCTGGAACCCACACTAACATAAAAAGAGCAGCTAAATGTTAATTTTATTCGGTTTTTTCCTTAGTTCAGTGGGTGGGGTAATTAGGGGCTGTAATATGTGTTGGGTTTTTTCCGCTCTTTTCTTCTTTTTGGATTCAAACTGGAGTTAATTTCATGAAAATATAACTCTGGAAAAAAGTAGAGGCCACTTAAAATGATCAGTTTCTCTGATTTTACTTTTTATAGGCATATATTTGAGTAAAATGAACATATTGTTCTTTTATTGTATGAACTACTGACAACATGTCTCTGAACTTCCAAGCAAAAATTTTGTATTTATTAGCAGAAAATGAGAAATGGTCAAAATAATGAAAAAGATGCAAATAATGCAAAGAAAACAAGTTCCTATTAATTTAGAAACAATGTTTTAACTCAGGAAGAGTTCAGAAATCAATATTTGGTGGAATAACCAGGAGGTTTTCAATGGGGTTTTATAGCAGTGGGCTCTTAGTTTTTTCCAGAGCTGTATAAGTTGCCCATGCCCTGTTTGTCAAAATGTTGAATTGGAAATAAACAAAACACTCATAATAATGGGGAAATTTCAGAGAGAATAGAGAGAGGATAGGAAGAGAAGGCAGCAGGGTTTGGATTTGGTCAGAGGGAAAAATGATTTAAGGGGGAAGGGTTGATGGCCTTGTCAGTCAAATACCACAATCTGCTGTCAAGTGGCGAGGCGAGCCAGTAAAAGCAAAGCAGACACACACACGGACTCTCTAAGCTATATAGGAGCGGCGGTAACATGTATGCAGATGGACAGGCTGTCACACTCAGAGCTCCCCAAAGGGCTGGGAGTGGGTAATTACCATCCATGTCATCCATGTTAGATTACATGTTGCTGTTGGCCGTAAGTATCCCCCGGAAACCGGCTTGACAGCTCCCTGCTAACCACACGCACAAATTATATAGACTGCTGATTTACCCTGAGCCGCAAATACATGTTAAATAAACTGCTGCTTAAAAGAAAGAATAAATGAATAAATTATATGCACCACAAAAGCAAACAAGGCCAGTAATTTTCTCTACTCTAAAATTTAACTTGCATCAGGGCCTGCAAATGATAAATTGGTTTAATTGTGATTAATTGATTAATTTAGTAATCGATTAATCTCAACCAGGAGTGTGCAGTGTAATTTACTGAAACAACAACAACACACTGAGCAGTAATTAAGTAAAAACTGTACAAAAAATATGTACAATTTGCATTTAAGATAAAAAAAACAACAACAACTTTGTCTTCAAATATATTTTACCCCAAATTTCTGAAGTGACAGATTTAGCTTCACCTGGTCCAAATTCTGTAAAAAAACAAAACCTCTGATTAAGCTCTTTCCGCTACTCAATTGATAATTGGTCAATGCAAAAATTACTAAATTAAATGAATGCTATATTACTGCAATTTAGGGAATAAAATGTTTATTTCCTTATTGTTTATTTCCATCTTCTGAGGTATTTCTAATATATATAAATGGTTCTAAAATGCTTTGTTGTATCTTTTTGGCTCAGAAAAAAATATTTTGTTTAACAAGATAGAAAAATTTGGCACAATCTTTTTAGTCAATTAAATGATTAATCATCCAAATAATTTATAGAATGATCTATTACTAAAATAATCATTATTTGCAGCCGTAGTTGCATCAATGGTTCGGACTGGCGGATATTTGCTTGGCGCACAAATGGCCCGAAATCTTTGGGGAATGTTTTCAACACTTCATTAAATTAAGGCATTTCTTAAGTCCAACCCTCCTGTCAAGAAATAACTAAGAAAGATGCTGATGAGTGTCTAACATGTGAGGATAGAGAACACACACTCTCCTAGTTAGAGGAAAAAAGCCACTATTTTCCTGAAACCCCAATTAAAAGCTCATCTTCTCTTCCAGCCCACTAAGCCCGTTTAGTAATTATGATAAATACGTGGAGTTTCAGAGGGGTGCGGTCTCTGTTGCCAGCGCTGATTTGGAGCATTTGGACCTCTCCCTTTAAAATAACACGCCCTAATTGGTTGATTTATCCCCAACGTTGAGGACTCCAGCTGCGTTTATGACCCTACTGACCTGGACAACAAAGGGCAGAAACAAGAATCACATTTCAGCTGCAGGATATCTCATTTTTCAGCTCTCATACAATACAGTTTGAATATTTTCTTCATTCTAATGGTGTACCTATCTCTGATTTGTGCAACTCCACCAACCACTCCCTCCATCCTTGAATTAATTAATTGGAAAAGGGCTCTTAGAGAGCATGCAAATTTAATGAAGCTGCACAGAAGAGGGATTTGGGAGTTGTTTGGCAAATTACCTGCTTGTTAGCCCGGGGTCATTGATAGTTATTGCTCCAAATACAGCCAGAAGAAACACGGTTACTGCTCTCAGTATGGAGCTTAAAGACGAGAGCAATTGACCTTGACTGCTGCAAGTAGGCAATAACAGGAAAGATTAAGAAAACAACTGTAGCTACTTACTTTGGGGTGAATATGAGATTAAGGAAAAAGCGGGGATGTGATCGGAAGAAATACTTTTATTTTAAAGGGGCAGCGTTACGTCAAATCAACTTTTTTCAGCTTTACATAAAGTTAGAATTTCATTCCCTCATCAAAAAACCTAGATGGAGTGTTACCTTGATTTTTTCGTGCATGTTTGAGAAGTCCTTTCATCGCCATGGCAACCATTCAGCTGTGCAAAACGCCTGGGTGGACCTAGCCCCGCCTTCAAGGCACAGCTCCTCCTCAAAGCTGCAGTTTTAAAGCTTCGGCCTCACAGAACAGCCCTCCTCCATGACTCCCCGACTCGGCTCCTTCAGACTAGCCAGCAGCAATTAGCAAACACCTGGTGGAACTGCGCGTCAGCTGAGCTCATTATATGCAACACTTTTCAGTGAAATGCTGGTAAAAATGTTGTCGAAGGGTTAATAGATTACTTCCTGAAGGCAGAGTTTCAGAAAGAACAGGACTTTTTAAAGAGACAGAGGCCCAATTTCAAGGAATTAAATTACGAAGTCAAATTTCTTTTAAGTCTTATAAAAATGCTATTAACAACTGAAGGCAAAACACTCTGTGCATGGAAAATACATAACACTGCCCCTTTAAAAGCAAAAAGAGAAACTCTGATACATGAAAACTCAAGTAAGCTTAATGCTTTGACAAAGATTTCTCTGCCTGTCACAGAGCATCTGGGTCAGACTGGATGCTGGGAAGAATTAACTACATTTACTTAGAGTCAACGAACGAGAGATGACTCCAAGCAAGCGGTCGTGTCTGGTTTTCATCAAAACTGAGCAGGGCTGATCACGGACAAATAATCCGACACCAGCATACAGTCCATTTGGGGCAGCTGCCTCTGCAGTGGTTCATTATGCTACTTTTTTTTATTTTATTTCAACCTTCTATTTAATCTCAGACTGTTAAAATGATCATCAGCCCAGCAGGTGGGGCAGTGACCTTTTGGTAATGAGGATGTGGGATTCCGGTGATGTGGACAATATGTAGCATTATCGATTTGAGAAGTGGTGCACCCGAGTCTCTGTGCAAACTGGGCTGTGCACATAATTATAGGGGTCATGGCCTTTCCTTTGGGAAATAACCCAATATAAATACAGAGGAAAACTTGTGACAGGGTCTCTATGCATTTTTCTTGGCAAAATTTCACAATTTTACAGAATTGAATCTCAGAACTCTTTGTTTTTAGCCTCAGGAAACCAAATTAACTTAATAGTAATTTATTGGATGATGCTGCTTATGTAATAGGGGTAGGTGTAAAAATACCCACTCCTTTAAACGTAAAAATATACTTTAAAGTTGTTTTTCTTTTGCTTGCTTTTGGCTTCAAATTATTTTTTGTTTTTAAGTTTGTTTATTATTTTATTACACTCAATTAAGTAAAACTCAAACATTCATGCAATTATGACTATAAATGTTTAATTTCAGGCTTTTAATACCTAATCTGCAAAAAATGGATGGATGGATGGACAACAGTTAATTACAACACTTAAAAAACAGGACTAGAAATAAATCCTGATAAAAAATTATAATTTTCTAGACTTGGAAAATGCTTTGAATTTCAGAAATTTGCAAATATGCTTGACCCTATGTTTGAACAAGAGTCCTTAATCAAGTGATACAAATAATTGGTAAAGAAATCCTAAATTAATCAATAAATTTAAATCTGAAATATTTTTTAAAATTGGACATTATAATATTCAGATTTTTGCTTTATCTTCCACATTTATTCCTCAATGGTCTGTATCCATGACAAATATTTTCTTATCTTCAGCCAATTATTTCTTTCCTGGCTTAACATTTCCAGTAAACCTTCATGCACCCTGCGGCCAGAGGCCTTTGAGGACCTTTAATAAGGATGAAAGGTCATTAAGCAGTGGCTTTATGATAAAACAGAGTCAACTGGTTGACTTGAATACAAACAAATCAATGGAGCAGACTAATAACTGGGTAAATTAGGAGCCCTGGGAAAGATAGGTCAGGTCTCATGCCAGGACTGTGAACCTGACAAACAGAAAGATGTCTGATATTTTGTCAGATCTAGTCAATCTAGTGGATTCACAGAACATTTGCGAACTTTATTATGCAAATTAATTGACAAACTCGTGAAAATATCAATTTCAGTAAACCTTTTTTGGTTAAAGGTGACCTATCATGTTTTTTTTTTTTAACACGTTAGAATGGATGTATGGGCTTTAAAAGATTTGTTCATTACATTTACTGCACAAAATCATTATCAGATTGTTATTTCTGCCTTTTCCTTTCAGAATGATTGTTATTTTAGGGCTTCTTGTCACTTTAAATCCAAATAAGCTACAGTTGGCCATGCCCCCAAACTCAATGTTTACACTCACATGTGAAAACGGCTGCAAACAGATGTGCAATTATATAGCCTTACAACCAACAAGAATACATTAAACAGCTCATACAGCTTTAAAACCAGCTAACCAAACGTGCTGGAACTCAGCTTAGGTTGCTAGGTAACTGAACTAGGCTGCACTGGGGTTGCTAGGTAACGGAGCTAGGCTTCCCTGGGGTTGCTAGGTAACGGAGCTAGGCTTCCCTGGGGTTGCTAACAGCGCAGTGTCTGCTGATTTGTGACATTACATTTGGATGGTTTGTTAAACCTTTTCCAGACACCAAAAATCATAAACTTATTGGTAAGAACCAGCTGGGTGGGTTTTTAAGTGCTTAGGTTGTTTTTAGAAGCAGTAGAAACCTAAATGGAAGTACAAAAATGAGCAAAATATGAGTTTTGCATAATAGATTCAGATCTGCAACTCCATGTAAGAAAAATGGCAGCCATTTTTATCAAAATCCACAAAGTTAGGTTATTCAAGCAGTACAAATTACCAGGTAAAGTTGACTTTAAAGAGTGTTGGTTACAAATGCTTCACGTTTACTCCAAAAATACAGCATTCATTTGAAAAAATAGCCACTATCCATCAGCCTCCCCCACCACCAGATACAACCAACTTCCAGGTTAATAGTTTTTCCTTTCCCATCCAGAATTTCAGACATAATACCTCAAGTCTGGTGACGAGATTAAAAAACCTTTGACTTAAGGTATTCTGCCACCACATACACATTCAATGACGGTGAGTACAGAGCTGATATTCGACATCCTATGCCTGCCACAGAAATTGTTTGCAGAAACATGCTTTGGCTTGTTTCAGTGTCTGCCTCAGCTGTGACAGTAGTGTAAAACAAAACACTTTCCAGAAAGAGTCCAACATTGTTTCAGTGAGGTTTCCGTAGAGCAATAACTTTTGGATGAATGTGTGCTCTCCACCTTCCTCCGTCTCTTCTTCTTCTTCTCATCTGTTCTCCAAGGCCTTGCCTTCTCTTTTGGTGGCAATTTACAGCCATCCAGAAAATTAATTCTTTTGGATGCCCACATCACTGCACTCTATCACTCAGCTGCAAGTGATATGTTACCAGGGACAATCCCACAATATCGGCCATAAAACTGCTCACAGGGCCCATATTAATGCAGAGGTGGACCCGTTCCAGCCTTCTGAAGGACAGAGCATGTCTGGATCTTCAATTTAAACACTTCTTGGCTCGGCTTGCTGAAAACACTCTTTGTATCAATCAAGGCATGATGAAACTTATTACTTTTTTAGTATTATGTGCAGGGAAGTGAAATGAGATTTTGCAAACACTTATACCAAATCAGATGTCGTGCACAAACTATCTATAACTGTGTTTTCATCTGTGCATTTTGAAGAATCGCATTAAAGAAGGTTGATGGAAATGGCAAAATCTGAAAAAACGTCCTAAAAAAAAGTTTGTTACATTCGCTTGGATTTTCTGAAAGAGGAAATTGAAATACAATTGCTGAATAAGTTCTGATGCACCGATCCACTTTTTTCACTTTTGATACCGGTGCAGATATTTGAGGTTTAGCAACGGCTGATACTGATCCAAATTGACTTAAAATGCATGTTATTTTTCAAAACACAGACATAAATGTACTGAATTACAAATCTATTTGATAACTACACCAGTAGCACTCACTTAAATACACCAATAGCTTCACAAGCTTAACAAATACAACTTTAATTTGTTCAGTCTGTGCAGTTAGGAGTATAACAGTCAATGTAAAATAAACAATAAATCAAAATTCTTATCATGATAAGACATTTTTCACCATAAATGATAAACAATACAATAAAATTACCACACCTAATGGCAACAGGACTAATTTGCATTTTCTTTTTTGGGACATTTCTTAAAATTCCCTCAAAACTTGTGTTACAATTGGATGGAAACCAGGCATATGACTGACAGAGAAACAGTTCTCTCACCAGAGTAGAGAGAACTGTGTTTCCATTACAGATGTGCGCAAAACTTTGTCGATATTCAACTAATATTAAGAAACACAATTAAAATCAAATGTGAATCGGTCTGTTCACATATGTCATTTAAAAAACATGCTGCGCCGTCATCCTCCTACCACTTCCTGTCGTCTTCTTTGTCTTTTCCGCCAGTATTAACATCCAGTTGCTGATCTCATGACTCGTCTGATGCGGAAAAAGTGTTTCCATTGCAGTTTTGCAAAATAAACCAATTTCTATATGGCTGAAAAACCACTAGCGGAAAAATCTTTTATTGAAAAATGTTTAGTTTTTCCGCAATTGCCATGTTTCCATTTTCGTAATTACAATTTGCACAATTTTACGGTCAATGGAAATGCAGCTACTGACGGCTAAGTCTTGGAATATTTTCTGCAGCACCAAAAGTGGCCCATGTTTTGGTTAAATACCCACATGTATGATGAATTCCTCCCATGAGACACAAGAGAGTCACTCTGGAAAGCAAGATGAAGACAACAGAGTCCAGTAATCATGTCTGCATGTATTTTTGAGAAGCATTTCCAGTCAGCTGGAGTGCAAAGGACTGACTTTGATAAGGTCAACTGCAGGGACTCCGATTGCCATACAGTTGTCCAGCTGTCATCAGCACCTCTGCAGTTTCACATGCATGCACACACAAGTCCTCAGACAAAAACACAACCCGCACCAGCCAACACACAAGCTTGACAGTAAAAGTGAGTTGGCAGCCGGAAAAAGCCAGTAAATCCATTTATTGTGGTGGATATCGTCTAACTGGCAGCTTTAATTTAGCAGAGCTGTCGTGTTGAATTGTTCTCCGTCAGTCGCTCTATAAAATTCTCAGTCTGAAAATTAGCTGAAACATTCCAGGAATTTAGCCAAGCAGTTTTTGAGTGTTGTAAAGAGATTCAGTAACGCGTCCAAAAAAAAAGAAAAGAGAAAGACTTTCAAGTTGGGTGGCAGTTCTCATCAATCCATGACATGTTGAGCCTCAGAGTAATGAGGTCAGAGCCCGGACGCTTAACCCAAACGTGTCGTATAAAGATGAACATTCCACTGAATACATGATTAGTTTTGCACTCCACAATTCTGTAACTTAAGGGAAAATTACAGAATTGAATAAGTGCTAGTTTCGACACAATAAAAGTACACTGTAAAACATTTACAGGTGGTTTAACTTAGAAAATGAAAGTCCACCTGCTGCCTTGAAAATGCAACTCAAGGCAACAATAAAATTGTTTTGGTTTAAACTGAAATTAAAGTTCATGAAGTTGATTTAACAACAAGAGACAAGTTGTCTAAACATTGTTTTTAAAGTTCATTAATCTTGAATTGTGAGTTTTAACTAAAATCTGCCCTCACAAGTTAAAGAGCCACATTTCTATATTATTTTACTCACAATATCAAGTTAAAATAAATAATTATTTTACTTTAAAATAATTTAAATTCTTGTTTCAAACTGCAGGAACTAAATTTCTGATCTGATGATGAATTTTATTAAACATCCCAATGAATTCAGCTCAGAAACATTTAGTGAGATCAGGACATTATCTTAAGCTTTGCTGACTGAGAATTGCATTAAAATGAACATTTGCCTTAATAAAACACCAGAGTCAGATCAACGTAACGCACTTCCACCTCAGGAGACAGAAACATGCCGCTATGCATTCTGGGAAATAGTTCCCACTGCTGTCTTTCTCTTCTTTCAGTTTTTTAAATGCTAAACTAAACTCAGTTTTTTCAACTCTTGGAGGTTTGACTAAATTAATAAGAAGTAACACAACTTACTGCTGTAAGTTTATCTTTCACAAACTCACATTTAGGTTCAAAATCTGAAACTGGATAAATTTATTTGACTTAAAGAGTAAAAGATAGTAGACACAACTACATGTGGCCCATTTGTTTTACAGTGTTGAGACTTGGTTGAAGGTTGACACTAAAGCTGCACATAGATCCAAAATTAACAGAAATATTTGGATCAAAGCATATTAAGCCTGACCAACATCTAAATCCTGTCGTGAACCTGTGACAAGGATTGCGTTCACATAGCTCAGCCGACGCAGAGAGCGAGAAAAAAGTGGTTTTGAGTTGTTCTTTAAGGGTTTTTCTACATTATTTTCCCTCCAGCATCGTGGGCTTGCACAAAATTTCCGGATGTAAACACTAAGATGCAGGGGGACCTCAGGAGGAAAAGCACAGTTTAAGCCACTCTCAGCTTTTCTGGTTTAGCACGGAGCCTAAAGTCATTAACAAATAAGTTTGTAACGTCCATGTCTGGAGCAGCAGCTGTAAAGGTGCCAGCAAATCCACCCATCTGCACCGCTTTCTCTCGGTTTTATTCTTTTCTTTGTGTGAACCTGACAGCAGACTTACAGGAAATTGACGCAGCCGGTGCCTGGCGGCGGGGCGATCCAGACGAAACTGAAGCTGGTGGAGGGCTGATGGCTGACATGAGAGGCCACAACACTGCAGACGAACTGGGTTCCAGCAAACTGGCGATCTGGTATCACACCTGGAACACAACAGAGAAGAAGAAGAAAAGATTAACGGAAAGAGCAACAAGAAGATTCATAGGAGACGAAGTTAACCGACTAAACAAACCCCATGTATGAAATTTAAACACTTCGATAATATTTGGTTAGTTTTAAATACCCAATAAACCCAGTTTCTTTGTACTTATTTTGCTCTTCCACCCATCAGTGAAGATATTCTGTTATTTTTTACCTCACAAGTTTGTTTTTCATCTTTTTTTTTTACATTCACCGTCTTCTTTTTGCTTCTACCCTCCATCTCTCCCCTCTTTTTTCCTCAAAATGCGTCTTTACACTTTGCTCTGTAACACCGCTCTTATTAATGTGCGTCCTGGTTTGGCTATTATTGCATAGCTGGAAAGACATCATGTCACACAATCTTTCCTTTATATGGAAAACGGCAAGGCCAGGACACCACCAAACGCGTCAATCAATCTTCAGACATCCTGAACGGCTGAATAATTTACTGTCCCTAAACGAGACACCTAAGCTGTGCAGCAGCAAAAACAACTATTTCTCAAACTGAAAAGCTTTTTTTTATTCAAATAGTCAGCGAACTTCGGTCCTATGCAAACAGAATAAGTTTATCCAGTTCAGGGTTTCTGATGCAGGAAGAAACAGTACTTTGAAAAAACATCCATAAGTCTTGAAGCTTTTCATCACACTACAACTACAAACATCAGTCCAGGTTATTAGGATCTCATGTGATACACAAACAAAGCAGAGCTAAGTATACAGAAAAAAACATTTCTTTAAATAAAATCCTGAAAAATGTGACATGTTGCTCTGCAGGATGCCATTGATATTATAGCCGCACGTCTTATTGTGAATGTTAACAGCTTTGCACATCTGGAGATTTTAAATTGTTCTTTTTTGCAGCAAAGTTCAAGTTCAGTCAGGTTGGATGTTGGAACAAGACATTTGATTTGTGATATTATCTTATAACAAGACAAGACTTGTACTTCTTCATCAATATTAAGGAATTATTGACTTAAAACAATATAAGTCAATTATTGACTTTACACAGTTTTTAGTTTTTTCTTATTTCACGTGTACTAAGATATTTCCACTAGAAACTAGACAAAGTTCTTGGTAAGATTTTGTGTTTTTGATGTGCAGCTAAAGATGTTACTCTGTAGTGTAGCACAATTATTTACTACTTTGCTTTATTCTCATAAAACCCTGTAAGACCAAATCAAATTTAACGGGTTTAACATGATAACAAGTGCAAAGAGTGTCAATAATTTTGCAAGGCTCCTGTACGCTGAAAGCTGCAGAACCTTCTCGTCGTCTTAATAAAATCTCACTTCCCTGAAAATGTAATCAGCTGTGATTAATAACACTGAAGCTTTAATATCCTTAGAATCAATGTGCAGATCAATATGCACTGAGGGTGTGAGTGTGTGTCTGAAAACTAATTTTCCGAAACAGAAATATTTACACCCACTTTTGGCAGGAATAAGACTGACCTCTCGGTTGAGCATTTATAAACACTCCTAATGTTAGCAGTGTGTTAGTGTGTGAATGTGCTTGGTAATTTCATTGCTTTAAATTTCTTCTCTTGTGTTTGTGTGCCTGACACAAACAGACCTCATTATCATTGCTGTTGGCGAAACAAACATGTTTGTACATTGCGCATCATTTATTAATTAGGATTTCTATTGAGTTTTTATGTTTCGGGTTTTTTTATAACATGAAAACGAAAAAGGAATTAATTTTCAACTGCAAGTCAAGATGACAAATATACTGACGCAATAACATTTACAACCTTTTCACAGGACATGTGTACATGCAGTGTGTGGTCCTAATGTGTCAGATTTATGAGGCAGAGAGCAAAAGCTGCCCTTAACCATGCTAACGAGGTGCTGGAGTGTAATGACAGAATGAGATGTAATCACCCAGTAATAGTGCGGCTGTTCTCCATTCACCTTGCCTTCAACCTCTCGGCTTAATGGTTGCAATTTATCGTAGGCATAACCCAACACATAAACATTCAAACAAGGGTTAAAGGAACTTTATATTAGAGTGAAGTCAGCCTTGGAAGCTGGATTTTCCACATATGCCACACAGATAATCCAAGACTTAATGAATGAATTATAAGGAAGTGCAAGTCAAAACCTGCCATGTGACCTATGTGAGGAACTTGCATTATCTGACTGAAACATCCCGAAAAGAGTTTTAAATTTAAGGTGTCTTACAACATTGGAATGTACTGAATTGCAAAAACACCAAATCTTAGCAGGTATTTTTGGCTAGTTTCTACTGCTTATGTCTTGGTACAATTGAAATAAAACTGACTTGCATGTAATTTTTCAGGAATAGCTGCATTTTCATTGACCATATGACTGCACAAATTGGAATTGGACAAATAAATTTCCTTGCCAGAAACATGCCAGTTTCTCTAAAAATCACGTTTTTGATGACATGATTTTGCTAAAAGTTTTTTTTAGTTTAATCAAGATTGGTGTATTTCACAAAATTGCAATGGAAACAATTATTTTGGACAACAGGAGTCACGTCATCAACAACCGGATATTACGACTGCTGGAAAAGCAAACAACAGGAAGTGGAAGAGAATTATGGCACGGCATGATTTTTAATGACGTATCCACAGGATCAAACTTATTCACATTTGATTGTGTTTTTTTTTGTTTTGTTTTACATTAATGGATTATCAACAGAGTTTTGCACACATTTGTAATGGAAACACAGCTGATGATTTGTCATTTTCAAATGGCCAACTGTTGCAATACAGATCAGAAAATGTAAATACACTGCAAAAACAAAATTTTACTAAATATTTTTTGTGCAAATGTCTTAGTTTTCTTATTTCAAGGTAAACTTTGACATTTTTCCACAAGAAACAACAGCTTAGTCATTAATTCCTTAATATTGCTGAAAAAGTACAACTACCTAGTACTTTTAGCATGAGAAAAATCTTATAACTAAAATATGTCAGAGGAACAAGTACCATTTCATCACTATAAAGGATTATTGCCTTAAAACAAGCTCCTATATTTTGCTTAAAGGTAACTTGTCAGTTAGTTTTGTCTTATTTCAAATCAACTAAGATAGTTGCACTAGAAACTAGACCAAAATTAATTGGCAAGATTTTGTTTTTGCAGTACATTGAGTGATTAAAAATGTAGCTGTTGAGTCAAAGAAAAGAGATGGAAATTATACTTTTGAAAAATTATGAAAATGCAAAAAGGAAAAACATAAAACAGAGAGCAAAATGCACATTTTAGAAGTTCGTCAGAGAAGTAAGCTAAAGGTCTGGTTTCGGGGAAGCAGGGAGCGGTTAGGCAGAGGTGAAGATGAAAAGGCAGCCTGATGCACTTCAGGACACAGCAGCACTGGGACTTGACTCTGCTCATCGAATTTCTATTCCCACATGAAAAATATACCAAGGCGTAAAAAATGCAAATAACAGTCCCTCTCTCCTTTCATGTCTGAGAGCGGAGAGTTAGAAGAAGAGCAGGAAGAAATCCCCATTATTCAGCGTGATCCAAATCCCAACTGTCCAGAGGAGCAACAAGGTTTAGTGAACTTGGACCGGAGAAAAACCTCCAACATTCCTGGTTCTGTCCAGAGAATAAGCAGAGAAATGCATAAGCTGTTTTGCAACTGTGAAATAAAATCTGTTGCAAAGCTCTCTCCATGCATATCAGCACCTGGGTTGCATCAGCTGAAAACATTTCTCTCTCCTTGTTTAAGTTTCCTTGGGATTTAACATTCTCAGCAGCCAAGATGCTTTTTTTTCTTCCTTCCTCTTGATTTATCTTTCGTCAATGTTGTGTCAATCTGGTCAAAATCTATCAGTGATTTAATCAAACAAAGAAACTAGATGCATTTTTTCTTTGAAAGCAGTTCCAGATGACAAGCAAACATTAAAATTACATGAATTTGATTGATTCTGTTGATACACAAACACAGTCGAAGGGCAAAGAACTGAAGAATCCTTGACCTTATTAAGCAGGTTTTACAGCCATTGTTCGCAGCCCACAAACATCTTAAGACTCAGGAAAAGTTTGTTTTCGAGTTTAAAGAAAACAAAATGGTTTAAACATCTGAATGCGTTTTCTGTGCAGAGCATGTTGTTCCGAACAACATGCTCTGCACAACATCTAATTTGCCGCAGTGTTTTCCATATAAACTCCTGCAAGTGCAGTGGGAAGAAATCAGATACAAAATCCAGTTCTTCCACTTTCACACAAAGGCTAAAGTAGTTCTTCATTTGATAAACAGCAACTTTTGCAAATTGTTCTGTGAACCCAATAATATGTAAGTTAAACATCTTCCTCTGACTTTTCATTCTCATCGAAAAAGTTGCAACTTCTTCAGGTTAACCAGTTGCTGTGCCAGTTACTCAGCAGGTTGTTGCTAGGTAACCAAAGAGTGAGTGAGTTAGTTGATTTCACCAACTTTTCAGCTAGGAGTGAGAGGTTGAGCAGCTAAAGCCTTTCTTCTGCCTACATCCCCCAGAATGCTGTGCGGTTCTGGATCAGAGTTCAGTAAAATTATTGGATATTCTATAAGACGTATTATGTATCGATATTGACGACATGTCTATCACAATATATATATTATTGATTTATTGTCCAGACCTAGTAGAAGTCTATTTTTCAAAAATTTCTGGGTAGTGTGGACTTTGAAGTTGTCTCTGCTGTTATTAAAAAGCATATTTTTTTGTTCCTGAAAATGAACATTTTCAGAAAGCAAGAACTAATCAGTATCCTGGATACCAGAACATTGAAAAAAGACACTTGGGTTACATCCTACTCTGAGGGAGAGGGGATAGTCTGCTTTTACTTAATCAGATTAGACATTTGTAGCTTGAATCGTGTGTCCAAACGCCCCCTAATGAATTATCCACAGTAAAGGCTGTAAAGTGCCATAGAGCATCTAGCGTCAGTCAAATACGCAAATGCAAATACAAACACGCTCACACATGTAAACACATGCAAATCCTTCACATGCAGATTGGGCACTTATGAGCTGTCAGCAGTGATTAATGAAAGGGGAAGATGACCTGCTAACTCCCACAATATAACTCGGCCGAGCTTGTTTTATTAATATGAACCCCCCCCTACACACACACACGCGCACACACACACACACACATCCACATGCAAACATGCTCCCAAACAAACTGAGTCGAAAACACAGGAAATGGGTGTGTTAGCATATTAAATGACCAACAGTGGATGTAGGAGTATCATCCTGACATGAATCTTTGAAGCTAATTACATGAATGTTTTTTAAGTTCTCATAAAAGTGGAGGAGCAAATTGACTGCCATTTGTTCATGTATATTCAGTCTGGCTATTTATCCATAAAAACTAGTTTTTTTTGGTCAGTTATTTTTATACATAACTAAAAACATTAAGAACTGATGTCTAAAACAGCTCAAGCAGAAACAGGTCATTTTTATTAGTTGTGTAGTCTTAGAAAAAACAACAACACTGTAAAAACACACAATCTTACCAAGTATTTTTACTGTAGTTTCTGGTGCAAATATCTCAGTACAAATTAAATAAGACAAAACTAACTTTTTAGGAAGATATAGGAGCTTGTTTTTAAGTAAATAAATTGTTAATATTGATGAAAAAGTGCCAGTTCAACTGGCATATTATTTCACTTATAGGTCAAATGTCTAATACAAGTGAAAAAAAACTCAGTGGGAAAAGTAGTTGTTAATCAATATTAATTTAAAGTAAGCTCCTTTTCTTGTTGAAAGGTTAATTGCAAAATTGTTTTTCTTATTTCAAGCATACTAAAATATATGCACTGGAAACAAAGCTAAAAATACTTGGTACATTTTTGTGTTTTTGCTACGAAAGAGAAAATGAAGCCTTAAATGTGTGCTTTTTAAAAAAATATATATATATCAACATTTTATTTGCAGTCTAATGGACTTTGTGGAGAAAAGCTCTAAAGCAAGTCAAATACATGGAGCGAGAAATCTCGTCGGTGCAGCAGATGGGCACTTGGTGGCTCAACCTGGCAGCAGCTGATCACTGTAGGACCAGCACGCTCTAACTGGCAATACAGCGAACATTTCTGCTTTATGGTGTGAGGATCCAAAGGGCAACTTATTTAAACTTATGAGCACAGTTACCAAATTCATGCACACCATTTGACATCTGGTGAGCATCAAATAGCTGCTTTATTTTCCTCTGAATCCATAAAATGTCCTTTAACTTTGTCTGGCTTGAGGGGCAATGGGAAGCCACCAGTCTGAGAGAACCATCTGTGTTTGGCTGGACTATATCAATGCCTGCTAAATGGTTTTAAAAATGCTTTCAAGATCATTGTAAAATATATCTTTATAGCCAGAACTCTGTGTGACAGGAAAGCACATGATAAAATCAATTTATGCTCCGAGAGACAAGAAGAGTCAGGTTGTTTGTTCCTTTAAGCTAAAAGTAAATTAGTGAATTTATCTGGCTTTACTTTACAGAATTAATTGACAAGATTACACAAGCTTAATGAAATTGCATCATTTCTGCAGAATAACACTGATAATACTGTAAACACACAGCCTGATAAGCTGACACAAACACAGAAAGGAGAACAATCAGAACGACGCTACCAAGGCAGATTGCTTGGAGCGAAGGCCCACAATGCAGTGTAGTCTGGCCACTTATGTTGGATTCAACAGAGAAAAGTGTAGATTATTTTAAAAAGATGAAGTTCATGAAAATACACAGAAAAACACAAAATCTTACCAAGTAATTTTGGTAAGATTTTGTATTTTTGCATTGTAAAATGGTAGAGAATCCTTTCCTACAGGATGCAGTGCATGTTGTCTCACACTGGCAGATAACAGCCGAATAACCAGATCCAATCTATAATTTTCCAGTTCAGACCTAAAAAGTACAACACCCTAAATAATTTGGAACGCAAGAAGCCCAATGTAGGGTCATATTCCATGCAGCAATTCTTAATACCTGTCATAAACTAACTGGAGCATTAACATGTGGTATTAAAACCCAGTGAATATATGGGAATCTGTCAAGGCGAGAATAATGGCTCCGTCAGCATGTTTCAAGAGAAGGCCACACAATGGGGACATAAATGATACATCACAACAGTACTGACAGCCTGAGCAGGGACCCCCATACGCTTTGTGCTTGCTGAATGATCCCATGCAATGTGTGTTGCTGCGCGCCTCACATTGCGTCGCATTCACTTCTTCCTTCCAGCGCCGTCTGCAGCTGGTCAGCCGGACGACTGCGGGGGCTCGCAGCGCATGACAACCCCGCTATGAGCCGCCATTGGCCAAAAAAGGGGATCCATCTCAGGAATTGCCAATCACGCTACCATGGAGACGGGTTGGAAACTTTGCGTTGATGGCAGGGGTCTGGCAACGCGCTGCCAGGAGGAAGCTGTGTGTTAATATGGGTGGCAAAAGATGCCAGTGGTCCGGGAGAAGTGGAGCGAGAAACTATGTGGGAAAATGAATGGATGTTTGCCACATGAATGGATTAAAGGAACTAGTAATGTTTAATGGATGGTGCTTTAAATTCAAGTGCCTTGGCACTTTGGAGAATTTCTATTAAACTGAGGGACATTCGAGTTGGTATTACCCCAGAGTTTAAAAGTGACGAGTTGCCCGTTACTGTTAACAAATCTTCAAAAATAAAAAAGACAACAAAACAAGCCGTTCGGGGAAGGAAGATGTGTTTTGATCTTCATAAGTCAAAAAATTGATACAAAAGAAGATAAAAATGGCAATAAACCAGAGGTCTGCAAACTTTACAAACCAAAGAGCGGTTTTTGTCCCAAGTCCTGCTAAGTAAAACTAATTTAGACCCGCAAAAGTTCCTTAACCTTTGCAAAGGGGCAACTTGAAACTTTTCAATGCATATTTACAATTGACCCTACACCTACGTCACTTAATCATTCAAAGCGCCATGATGGACGTCGGAAGTGAGGGAGAGGTCTTGAACAGAGCAACTGAAGTTGTTTTCCCAAGTTGTTTTTGCCAGTTTATTCATGGCTTCTACTTGATAGCATTGAGCTAATTTGTCCGTGAACGTAACTCGCCTGGTTGGGGCTCACAGACGGCGGGATTTATAAAAGTTGGAAACAGCTAGCTTAGAAACCGACCCATACCTCCTCCCTCCTGACGTGTTGATCAAATTACTGACTTTACCTGAATTCGCACCACGTGATTTAAATCACTGTGTCACAAACAGCGTTTTCCCTTAAACCGGAGCAACATAAAAAACATACAAAAGACGAGATGCTAACCAGTTTTTTCTATACATGCTAGGCTACATGACGGTGCGGCACTGTCTCCATGGTTACCAAGGGTTAGACGCGTATCTTCTCCATAATGCAATAATTAATATCTTTCTAATCATATTTACTCATAACATAAATGAACGTTAATCTTCTTACCTTTTAAAAAGTGTTCGCTGCAAATCCGCAGTTACACTGCGGGCTGCCAGTCATTATGATTGACGGCTGATATCCATCACCGCCGTAACTTTCCTCACTAAAAGTTATAAAATAAAATGACAAGTTTGGTTTGCGTACTTGTCTGTTTGTACAGCTGACTGCGCAGCACCCTCTGACCATTTTGACTGCGAAATCAACTAAATAAAAGCGATAGCAGGCTACCAGATGCGTAGGTTGTTTTGGCGTCCATCATGGCGCAGCGAGCTGAGTTTCGAAGAGAGTGACGTCACGTGCAAACGGTCATGTTGGAAATATGGTCATTTTAGAAGAACCACCATTTTATTTATTTTGTTTTAAAACTAAGACAATTTTGTTTACAAAAAGAATAGTGATACATTGTCTTTTGATATTTATAGAAAATATTTTAAACAAAGAAAGCACTTAGTTTTCAATGTAATGACTAGACAAACAAAAATATTACTCATACTTAGGCCATTCTGTTGTGGAAATATCATGCAGCATTTATGGGTTTGCAAAAGCAAACTACTAAAATCTGCATTTCTTATATTAATTTTTTAAATCATTTTATTGGTTCGGCATTTTGTTAGCCATATTATTAAGAGCTATTTTGGAAACTCCAAAGAACCACTTGCAACTCTGGAGCCACAAGTTGAAGACTTCCTTCTGCAAACCTCCAACCAAATAAAATACAGGAAATCATGTAATAAAATGCAGTGCAGTCCTACATAAAACAGCAAAGATGATATGCATAAAGGGGACAGAAAACTTGTTCAAGATCAATTTTTTTGTCTGATTTTTGTGTGCTTCAGTTGCTAATGTTGCCATGGGCAACTGCCAATATGGTCCATATCAAAAACTGCATCTGTGCCAAAGCACATCTTTTAGATTTAAACCACATTTTTTGAAAGGAATGCCAGGAGAAGGTTGTTTTCATACTGCAAAAACACAAAATCTCACCATGTATTTTTGTTTAGTTTCTAGTCCAAATATCTTAGTACACTTGAAATAAAAAAATACATAACTTTCAAGTAACTTTAAAGCAAGATTTGGGAGTTTGTTTTAAGTCAATAATTCCTTAATATTGATTTAAAAATATGAATTCCACTGACAAATCATTTCACTTACAACATGTAAAAGAGGTGAAATAATGTGACAGTAGAACTAGTACTTTTTAAATATTTATTGATTTTAAATAAGCTCATATATCTTGCTGAAAAGTTCATTGTAAGTTAGTTTTGTCTTAATTTAAGTGTGTTCAGATAGTTGCACTAGGAACTAGGTAAGAATTTGTGTTTTTACAGTGCAGAACATATATACATATATATATAGTTGACAATTTTCTGCAACATTTATGTAACCATTAACAGTAACAGTTTCATCTGAATAAAACACACAAAGATAAAAAAAAATGTTTTTGGCAACAATGACTCCAGATGGTTCTCGTGATGAAAAATGATGAATATATAGGAAAACATTTCACATGCATATACAAACCCAAAATCTGAATTTTAAAGCCGTTTTGAAGAAACAGATGCAAATATGCATAAAAGTGAAACATGTTTATATTCATCCTAAGTTTGACTATAAGTGATTTAAACCAGCACATAATTTGTTTATTGTAAAAAAAAAAAAAGAAAGAAACCCCAGCAAATCCTCAACTGAAATTTTAATTGTGCTTTAAGCTTTCATAAAACTAGAATTAGGCAAGAGATCAAGCAGAACGTTTATTATATACATGCTGAAGGTGAAGCACTGCTGAAAGGTGTGACTGCAGAAACATTTCCGAAACTGCTGAGTGAGGCCCGGGAGAAGGGCCCACTGGAGGACGGCCAGCTTCGTGCCTGAAGACAAGCCGACGAAATTGGGCGGCAAAGTCAAAAAACAAATCTTCCCCATCCCCGACATCCTCCAGTTCTTCTTGAGCAAGAGTTTCTTCCTCTCGTTCTCCATCCATACATCAATCGGAGAGCGAAGCCCGTGAGCAGCTGCGTCCTGTGGGTGTGTGTCATTGTGGCTTGGCAGGCGCGCAGCCACAGCTTTACCGGCAGGCGCCTTGGCTAATTTGATTTTTAATTCAACAGGACTCCTCAGCTAATAGTTTGAGTTGGGGATTAATTAATCTGATATGACTTGTGCTAATTTCTTCCACCAGCCACCCTGCTCTCCACCCGTCAATGCAGCAAACAAACAAACTGCGTATGAAAGACAGAGACCTGGGGCGACAGGTGAGGAGTCAGTGGAAAGCCCTGGGAAAGCGTCGTACAATGGCTGTGAAGGGTGTGTACGCCCATTGTGTGCGTTTCTGAATGTGTTTATGACGGGGGTTGGAGTTGCGCCTGGTCTGACCGAGAGGCGCTGGGAGGCAGCGGAATAATCACGGCGACAGACCGGCTCTCATAAGGAGGGAAAAACAAGGAGAAGGTCAGAAACTTTCCTCTGCCAGAATATGGGTCAGAGAGGATCTGGGTGAGTTTTGAGAAACTCTCTGCTGCAAATAAAACATGAAAAGGTGATCATTTAAATTCAGAGAGGGATTTATTTAAACTGTTTTTATTAGTCATTTTTTGTCATCACTTTCTCTGACTATTGCTTAAAACCGAAAAAATTAAAAATTCATTTTTTTTTAGAAAACCAAATAAAATAATAAAAAATATTTTTAAAGGTGACCTATTATCCTGAATTGAACAGGTTAGAGTCAGTCTTCTAACCTGTTCAAAACATGTTCTTTACATTTTTTGCACAAAATCATTCTTAGATATTATTATTCATATTTTAAGTTCCAGTCAGAATGAGCTGTTTTAGAGTCTTATTACCAATAAGCTGCTGCTTACCACACCCACCAACTCAACGTTTACACTCACATAAAAATGGCTCCAAAACATGCACAATTATACAACTATGCATCCATGGAAAGCAGAAGTGGTGCTTCCTGCACAACCAACAAGAATCCAGCAGGTGGTTTCTGGATAGCAAGTCAACATCAAAACACTTGTCTTTTCCAGCAGCCATTGTACACCGCATACAGCGGTAAAACCTGCAGACCAAATGTTCTGGAAGTTCAGGTTGGGTTGCTAGGTAACAGGCTGGGCTTTGCTGGGGTTGCTAGGTAACATGGCAGTGCTCTCCAAATGCTACTTACCAAACTGGGAGGTTTTTGGGAACTTGTTGCTAAAACTAATAAAAAAAAATTAAAAAAAAAAAAAACAGCTGGATGCTTAGCTGTTTTTGGGAGCAGCAGAGACCCAAATGGAAGTATAAAAATGTCCAAAGGGTTTGGAAAAAGAAAAAGATTTTGTCAGAAAAAGTCTGACAAAAAAAGTTTCATTCCTTTAAGGGAAAATATGAATCAACAAAAGACCAATAAAAATGTAAAACAGGAAGTTGCTTTAATAACTTAACACTGTCTTTTTGTCTTCTTAACCAAAATAAATGAGCAACTTAGCCTCACTTTTTTCTTCCACACAACTTTCATGTCTATGTGGCCTACCTTCAACGTGTCCATGTCAGTGACATTTCTTCCTTATTGATCTAATGTATCCAAGATTTTCTGATTAACCGAATTTCATAATTACGAGTTATTAATGATCAAAATTACCAAAAATTTATTAATTTCTATGCACCTGCCTGTCATGGAACTAAATAGCAGATCAGGTTCATCACAGAAACTTTTAGCAAAAGGTACAATCAGGGACTTAAGGGGAGAAATCCTCCTGCGAACAGAATCCCGGAGCACTTAAACTGTTTAAAAGTGGGTAGACTTAAGAGAGCAGCTCAGTTGGCAAGCACGAATTTGTAAAATCACACGTACGGTTTGCCTCAGGAACCCACACACTTGCAAGGTGCCTGTGGAAGCACAGAATTTAAAAAGTTTTACATCACCAAACAACAAAGATCCATTTCAAAGTCAGCTTCCCTCAGTGTTGAAATGATGCAAACCCACTGGTGTTCACAGAAATGTGTCGAAACGGGCGGCGTTTTCAGTCGATGCTCTCCCCGTCTTTCTTCCATCCATATTTCTCTCCAGTTCTCTTTGACATGTAACCAGCCTCTCCGGACGGTTAGAAAATAACTTAGCTCTGCTCGAAAGAGACCACACATGGGAGAAACAACCTACGCCTGCTGCTCTCTCCTGCAGCATAAAAAAATAAAAATAAAAAGAGTGCCCAACAGCTCACAGGCTGCTTTGAAATCTCTATCACAGTGAGTTTGGCTCCCGCCTTCCTGTTTCTGCTTTCTCGGTTACCCTGAACCTCCTTACCATACATTTAGATGCAAAAAAATACAGCAGGAAAAGGACAATGCCCAGCATGAGCATACAAATTTATGTGGGGTCAAAGCTTTAAAAATCCATAAAAAACACCAACATTCACACACACACAAAATCTTACCAAGTTTACAGTGCAAATATCTTTATTCACTTGAAATAACCTAACTTAAAACAAACTTTTCAGCAAGATAAGCTTTATTCGTGTAAATAAGTCCTTAATATTGATAATTCCACTAGAAGTTTTTTCCACTTATAAAAAGACATTTTTCCCATGATATAAACTAATAAATTAGTATTTTATAAACTAGTATTTTGGAGTCAGTATAAAGGAATTATTTAACTAAAACAAGCATCTTTACTAAAAAGTTACTAGTAGGTTTGGTTTGTCTTATTTCAAGTGTATTAAGACATTTACACAAGAAACAAGACAAAATACTTGGTAAGAATTTGAGTTTTCCAGTGTACAGTTATAGACTTCCTTTCTTCCAGAATTTTCTTCAATTTAACTTCATTCATCGTCTTTTGAACTTACTAGACGCCATTTAAGCACTACAGATAAAACAGAGATGCACCACACTTTACAGATTTTTATTTATAAAAGCAGCTTTAAAACTATATTTTTTCTGCTTAAAAATGATGCACCACTTTGTTTTCTAAAATACTTGTATTTGTGGTTGTAATGTACAAAAATGTGAAATGTTCTACAATCCACTGATGGATCTGAAGATGAGCACGTCTAAAGAAGGTAGAGGAACTGAATGAAGGAATTTCATTTCAGAAAAAGAAATGGAGAGCAGTACCGGTTTCTAACAGGTCTATTTAAATCACATGACACAGAAAACTTCAGCAGTCAGGATGTCTGATCAAGAATTATGTAAAATTCACATTTAGCACGTTTTTATACTTTCATTTGTGTTTCTACCGCTTAAAAAAACCACCCAGCCATTTTGGGAATAAGTTATTGTTTTAAATGGGTTTTAAACACGTTTTAAAAATCTCCCAATTGTTAAGTCGCAAATCAGCAGGCACTGCCCATTACCTAGCAACCCCAGCAAAGCCAAGCCTGTTACCTAGCAACCCCAGCAAAGTCTAGCCCGTTACCTAGCAACCCAAGCAAAGTCTAGCCCAGGGGTCACCAACTCCAGTCCTCGAGGGCTACCATCCTGCAACTTTTAGATTCACCTCTGCTCCAAAATGTCTGAATTCCCTCACCAGCATTCACTCCTGTCTGCAATGGGCTGGAAACGAGCAGTTTATTTGATCCAGGTGTGTTTGAGCAGAGACGCATCTAAAAGTTACAGGATGGTAGCCCTCGAGGACTGGAGTTGGTGACCCCTGGTCTAGCCCGTTACCTAGCAACCCAAGCTGAGCTCCAGCACGTTTGGCCAGCTGGTTTTACCGATGTACAATGAGCGGAAATACTATTTAAGGAGTTGTTTTTGCGAAAGGATTTTGGCGCCTCTCCAGGTCAAACTGATCTGACTCTTTTCCTTCCATTTGTGTGCAAAGCGCAAATGGAACCAAAAAATGACTTGGAAAGGAAGGCTGTTTGGACAGATAAGATCAACAATCTGAGATAAATTGGTCTATTCAGCAATTCTGAAATGGAGTAGATGTTGAACTCATGAGGTCTCAAATATTTTAAAGGTCATCCAATACACACTTAGTATAAGGCACGCCAGAATCTACACAAATCAAGAGTAGCAACACCATTGGTTGAAACTTTCCAAACTCACATCAGTGAAGATGAGAGAGTATAAAAAGGGGTGATGTTAAGAATACGGGGAGATTTTTTGTTGAGACTTTGGAAGATTTTTGAGTATTGAACTGATGAAACTGTAATGAGGAATCTGTGGTAGAGTAATAAATCTCCGGCTCGTCTATGGCCTAGCACAGGGGTGTCCAAAGTCGGTCCTCGAGGGCCGGCATCCAGCATGTTTTAGTTCTCTCCCTGGTGGTAGCAACAACCTTTTCAGATTCTCAATGTTCCTCTTAGGTCATCTAATGAGCCATCATTTGATCCAGGTGTGCTAAACCAGGGAGAGAACTAAAAAATCCTGGATGCCGGCCCTCGAGGACCGACTTTGGACACCACTGGCCTAGCAGGAAGAACTACGTCTCCATGTGTTATTCCTTTTACTTATATATTTAAGAGTATAGCCACCTTTCAATTCTCCAATACTGGAAAAGACACGTGTTTAGTTGTTGACTTAACATCCAGAAACCTCTTGCTGCATTCTTGTTGGTTGTGCAGGAGGCTCCACTTCTGCTTTTCAAAGCTGTACGGTTGCATCATTGTGGATCTGTTGGTGCCAATGTTCATCTGTGAGTGTAAAAGGGGAGTAGGTGGCATGGACAGCAGCAGCTTATTTGGATTTAAAGTGACAGGAGGCTCTAAAACAACTCAAAATAGGCAGAACTGAGAAGACTAGAATATGATTATCTAAGAATAATTTTGTGCAAAAAATGTAATGAACAAGTTTTGCATGTAGCCCACTGACCTATCATAAACTGTTCAAGAAAGCATAATAGATCACTTTTAAATCATTTTCAAAAAATTTCAGTTTCAAGTACCAATTGGGCTTGTTTTTTTGTTTCTAACGAGGCTGTGCACACTGAGATAATCTACTGTTGATTACTTAGTGGTGCATAATTATCTGAGCAGTCCTCTGGACTCTGACAGAACGCAAATGTTTAGCCACCTGTTAGCAGCCTGCAGGCCTCGGGGACGGGGGCGCTAAGCAACAAGAAGGACAGAACAGCAGCTCATCTGGACAAGAGGGATGGGGAAACCCTCTGCCAGCAAAAGAGCCGTTATTTACAACAAGCCGACCCAACAGACCTCAGAGTCTGATCCAACGCCGTGCCGCAGAGGACACAAATCACCTCCCATACATAACCCTGGCCCTGACAACCCATTTCATCTCAGGCGCTAATGAATTCATCATCGGGAAGGATCTGCCTTTGGTGCCCGCATCCCCAGCAGAGAAGGAGTGATGGATCAGATGAGTTATCATCCTCATCTTCAACATCGCCATGGCTGCCACACTACAAAACTTTACCAAGTGAGATCTAGTTTGTAGTGCAAATATCTTAAATAGGACAAAACTACCTTACAAGTAACTTTTCAGCAAATTGTAGGTGTTTGTTTGAAGTCAATAATTCCTCAATATTGCTGACAAAGTGCTTATTCAATTGGCAAATTATTTCGTTTTTAACATGCGATAAATGTTTTATTGTAAGTGAAATACTGTCAGTGGATCTAGTACTTTTCCATCAATATTAAAGGTTCAGTATTACATATTTTAGAGCCAGAAAGTGCCATTTTACAGCTCAAATAAGTAACAGCATTCCCTTCAGTTGTTATAAAAATGCTAAACATTACAACTTACAGGAAATTTGACTTTGTAATTTAACACCCTGTCTCTTTAAAAACTCCTGCTTTTCTGAAGCTCCGCCTTCAGCAAGTCATCACAACATACATGGCTTCTCTTTAACCCTTTAGCAACGTTTATACCAGCTATGCACTGAGTAGTAGCTGCTATAATGAGCCTAGCAGACACTCAGTTCCACCAGGTGTTTGCTAATTGCTACTGGCTAGTCTGAAGGAGCTCAGTGGGGGAGGAGCTTCTTCCTCGAAGGTGGTGCCAGGTCCAACCAGGTATTTTGAACGGTTGAATAACAGTTGCCATGGAGATCAAATGATTTCTCAAACATGCATGAAAGAATCAAAGCAACACTCCAGGAGGGAATCACATTACAACATGACATAAAGCTCAAAAACATCCATTTTACATTATACTGACGCTTTAAGGAGTTTCACTGAAAACAAGTTCCTATATGTTGCTGAAAAGTTACTTGTAAGTTAGTTGTGTCATACTCCAAGCAGACTAAAATGGCCTAGAAACTAGACGAGAAATACTTGGTAAAATTTTGTGTTTTTGCAGTACAGCACTACCTCCCCTCCACTGAGCCCAAAGTTTCGCAGCAACAGTTTGTGACTCTCGGGCGACCTTGACGATGTCGCTACAAGGTAAACGCTTCGCAAATGTGCATCCCATGTATGACGGCGAGTGAAAGTGTGGAATACGAATGTGTCGGAGTATGAACGGATAAGTCGGAAAGAGCGAGAGCTCTCGGGCTGCAGGAAAGCGTAAGCGTGCGTATCTCTGCGCTGGTATGAAGGAGTGTAAGCGGCACAGTCAGGGAGCTGTCAGAGGAGAGCCAGGGTGCAAGCTGATCACAGGGCTGCACAGCGTTTGATGTCTCCCAGGGACTGACAGCTTCTCTCCCCATGGGAGCCCCTTTTTCCTCACCCCTTCGTTGCTCCGTGCACCACCTCTTTTCTCTTGCATCATTCTTTTTTATCCTGCGCTCTTTCCATACACGGTATAGCGCCTCACTCTGCGTCCTCATCAAGCTGATTGAGAGGAAGGAGGGCTGCGCGGAAGCACGATCTCCCGGGACTGTTCGAGGAAACACGCAGAATTTCAAAACAAGGCTTTGTTCTGCAGGAAACACCTGAGAGTATGTCTCTGTAAATACTGACATGATGAGCTGCCATTTCTCATATACTGACATTTCCGCCGACACTCCATCCAGCCTGGTGGCGGGGAGGTGACAGCAGCTAACCTTCAGCCTTGAGATGGATGAATGTGTAGATATTTTCAACCTAAACGTGCGCATATTACAGAGGACCAATTTGATAATTTGAGCATTTTCCCCTTTTTTGGAATAGAACAACATCCCACAGGGTTTAGGGGTCAGTGGATCACTCTACTTTGCAAAAACACAAAATTGTACGAAATACTTTCGTCTAGTTTCTAATGCAAATATCTTAGTACGCTTGAAATAAGACAAAACTAACTCACAAGTAACTTTTCAGCATGATATAGCAGTTTTCTTAAGAAAATAATTTCTTACTACTGGTGAAAAAAATCTAGCTCCACTGAGAGATTATGCAACGTACAAATCGTTTTTCCCATGTTATAAGTGAAATAATCTGTTGTCATCAATGCTAAGAAATATTTGCTTAAACCAAGCTTCTATTAATTCCTGAAAAGTTAAATCAGTTTTGTCTCATTTCAAGTGAACTAAAATATTTGCACTGAAGACTAGAATAAAACCGCCTGGTAAGATTTTGTGTTTTTGCAGTGCATCAATTATCACACCTTCTAAATTCCAATGTTTCCATCAGAAACTAATTTTCCAAGAAATTCTGGCTTCCCAAGTTGCAGCCTTGAAGTGGAAACATATTTGTGCCGTTTTAGGGGTGATAACTCAGGACTGGTAATGTTACTAAATAAAATCCCAAATGCTCAGATTATTTCACTTACTTCTGCTCCAAACTCAACTGATTATTTGATTGACAGAGAAAATAATTTGCCCACTGAGCAGCCTGAAGTACATCACTGTTTGCAGAGCTGATGACATTAAATCTGTCTGAATAATGAGGGGATAAAGAGACTCTTGGAGTCATTTTCATTTCTGGCATAAACATTTTGCAAAGTATTTATGTCTAATTTCTACAGCAAATATCTTAACACTTGAAATAAGACAAAACTAACTTGGGAGTAGCTTTCAGCAGGACATAGAAGCTTGTTCTGAGTCAAGTTCTTTACTTTAATGATAAAGTACAAATTTAACAGGCAGATTATTCACTCAAAAACAAAATCTTACCAAGTATTTTTGGTCTAGTTTCTTGTGCAACCATCTTAGTAGACTTGGAATAAGACAGACTAAATTAAAATAAACTTTTCAGCAAGAAATACGCACTTGTTTAAAGTAAATAATTCCTTAATACTGATGATAAACTACTGGTTCCATCGGCAGATAAATTAACTTATGGGAAAAATGTTTTTTATAAGTGAAATAATCTGCCAGTGGAACTAATATTTCTACATCAATATCAGACTATTTACTTAAAACAAACTTCTATAGCTACAAAGCTACTTGTAAGTTAGTTTGTCTTATTTCAAGTGTGCTAAGATATTTGCACTGGAGCCTAGACTATAAAAAATCAGTAAAATTTTGTGTTTTTGCAGTGCGTCTCAGTCTCCCCTACGTTTGCGTGGCACTGTAGGTGCTGTCAGTGTTCAAAGGTGTTCCTTTGGGAATTAAATGTGCATGATTACGCTCTTGGCAGCAGATCTCCTCTCGCCCCTCCCTCTAAAGGTCAAGGTTCGGCAGGATTTCATCTCTAATTGTGGCTGTGTGTTAGCATGAGCCCATCCGTCATGGGAGCCGAGTGTCAGCTGGATGTCCCCGTCACTAAGCTGTCCGTTTTGTCAGACGGCCAAATTCATCATAACGCGACGTGGGGGGGACTGAACCTCACCAGCAGAAGCCAACGACTCAACAAATGCATACAAATATGCAAATTAACGACAAAATAAACATCACCCAAGCAAACGAGCTATCCATCACTGACCGGTTTCTCAGCAGCTCGGCATTGGCGAGGCAGCAGTAATCAGCCACTCCGTCAGAGGAAGTGATGGAATGCCATCCCTTCATCTTCCTCCGCTCCTCTATATCAAACACATTCTGTCGTACCTTCATCGTACGACCCGTTTGCCATTTTTCATGCATGTTTGGGTCATTTTTCCCCGCCTTATTCCTCTACACAAACACTGTAAAACATTAGAGCCACATTTAGTTGTGTCTACTATCTTTTACTCTTTAAGTCAAATAAATTTATCCAGTTTTAGATTTTGAACCTAAATGTGAGTTTGTGAAAGATAAACTTGCAGCAGTAAGTTGTGTTAACTTTTTATTAATTTAGTCAAACCTCCAAGAGTTGAATAAACTGAGTTTTTAGGTTTGCACTTAAAAAACTGGAAGAAGAGAAAGACAGGAGTGGGAACTATTTCCCAGAATGCTTAGCGGCATGTTTCTGTCTCCTGAGGTGGAAGTGCGTTACGTTGATCTGACTCTGGTGTTTTATTAAGGCAAATGTTCATTTTAATGCAATTCTCAGTCAGCAAAGCTTGAGGATAATGTCCTGATCTCACTAAATGTTTCTGAGCTGAATTCATTGGGATGTTTAATAAAATTCATCATCAGATCAGAAATTTTGTTCAAACAAGAATTTAAATTATTCTAAAGTAAAATCAGTATTTATTTTAACTTGATATTGTGAGTAAAATAATATAGAAATGTGGCTCTTTAACTGGTGAGGGCAGATTTTAGTTAAAACTCACAATTCAAGATTAATTAACTTTAAAAACAATGTTTAGATAACTTCTCTCTTGTTGTTAAATCAACTTGATGAACTTTAATTTCTGAGTTGAAACCAAAACTATTTTCTTGTCGACTTAAATTACATTTTCAATGCAGTAGATGGACTTTTATTTTCAGGTTAAACCACCTGTAAATGTTTTATAGTGCTCATACTTTGTCAATTCTCTGTTGGGGTTTTTTCCAAAGCCCCTCTTTCCTTTAAGTGCTCCTACATCAATGTAATTATAACATAGCTGAAGACATGTAGAATGAATACTTGTTCTGTTTTTGTGTTTGAATGGATAATGATGAGAAGGGAAACATTTAGCCATTAGGGGAGAAACACAAATCAGGCCAAACGTGACAATTCTTTCCATTTAGACATTTAAACTTTGGTCTATGAGTCTCAATGCATCACTTCATTATTTGCCTTGTGGCAGATGAAAGCAAGCCTTTTGTTTTGATAGCTAAACTGATTATTAGGGTAAGAAAAGCCGTCGCTTTCAGTCTGAAATCTTTCCAGATCTCAGTTGAAGTTCCCTAAAGCCTGGAGGGATTGGAAAGAAAGTCGTCTAAGTTGAAAAAGTTTTTTTTTTTGGAGAAACAAGAGCATGGAGAGGGTCTAATTCTCAGGCTGCTGAGTCAGTTCAGATTCATATTGCTTCGCTGGCAGCAGATACAGACGTCCCCATGCATTTACACCTATGAAGTTTGCAACTTTCATGTCAAAATTACCCTGAACAGGTCGGTAGTGAATAACCGAATTGACAAACTTTACCACCCACCAGCCTGAAATGAAACCACGCAGCCTACTTTAGCTAAAAAGTGTGAATTATAATAATAAATTTCAAAATAAAACTCAACGCCTGGCACCAGGACACAGACAAAAACACTGCAGACGGACCCAGCCTCAAGGACCAACGGGTATTTTTATGGAAACCACAAGCAGTTTATACCCCTGTGCTCCGAGTGGGCACCGATCCAAACAAAGAACATTGTTTTTAGCTCCAGTTTGTCTCACTAGCCATAACAGAGCAATTATAGTATCATAGAGGTCCTGAGGTTAGCCAACCAGCGGCAAATGTGGGATCTGCTGACTGACGGCAGAGGAGGACCGAGCTGCAGCCACAGTTCAGCCCAAAACCCACAGAAATGGCATTCCTTTGAATACCTTAGTGGCTGCCGCAGCTTTGGCCACACATCAACTAATTTAATAACGAGTGGGCGTCGAGATCTGACGACGCAGTAAAAGTCAAAACAAAACATTTTTTATTAAAGTGTTGAGACATGCGTGGCTGTTGAGGGATGGGAAAAACCTAAACTGATGCCTTCTGTCTGCATGTCATTGTCTCTTTGTGACTAAACACTGGAGGGGCTAAATTTACCGATGAGACACACCAAAGGGAAAAACAGCAAAACACACAACCATACAAAACAAATCTAAACACAAAGCAGCTACACACAGTTCAGTTTCTACAGCAAATATCCTAGTTCACTTGAAATAAGACAAATAACTTAGAAGTGACTTAGGAGCTTCTTTTAAGTCAATAATTACTTAATATTGATAAAGTATTTATTTATAACATGAAAAAAATGTTTAACACTTTACTTGTGCATAAAACTGACAATGTCATGAACATAAAGGAGACTTTACGACTGTTTGGTCTGTTAGGATAACAAATTGTCCCAGAAGTCTTTGTGATAAACGATAATATTGTTATTTTTCATTTTTAAGTAATATAAAGAAAATGGCATAATGCAAGAACACATTCTTAAAGATCAATAAACTTTAAATTCTAGCAAACGGTGAACACATTTGGAACTGGAAGACATTTAAAATGTCAAAAATAAATAAACAAAACAAGAAAAACAACAAATAAAACAAAGTCTCTGTAAACAAAATTATCCTTCAATTTGCTGAGACCAGACTGAAGAATTTTATCATCCAGTTTTTGGTAGAAAGAGAAAAATGATAAATCATGCAAATAGAAATTATTGCGCTCGCTTTAATTTCTAAGGCGATTAATTGATTTATTGGTTATTGTAACAGGCCTATGCAGCATCAGTGCAAAAATACCCCAAAAAGAAAAAAACACAGGGATCGGTTAAGTTTGCGTGAATTTCCACAATAAAACAGAGGGATTGACTGATGTCAGAGGGCCACAAAAACATTCTATGGTGGGCAAAACGTGGCCCGCGGACCTTATGTTTGACACCACTCTCTGTGTCTTCATGACAGTAAGTGATATTAGTTTCAGGTCTAGAAGCTAGTCAATCACCATTTAAAAGTTAATAATAGTTGGAGTATTTACAGTGAAAGCTGTGTTGGTCTCACCAGGGGAAAAATCTGCTACAAAGGCAACAAGGTGAAAACACAAAAACATTCCTGGACATCCAATAAATGCTGGTTTATTTTCCCCTCTGATGATCATAAGAGGTTTAATTTTAGCCGTCTTGTGAGCGCACATTAAATATTGCACTGATACATCTGCTGACCACGTGTTTCCTAAACCACACACTGGGAGTGTGCGCGTGTTTTGAGTAGGAGGGAATTAGTATTTTTTTTATGTTCATGTGTTAACTGGCTCCATTCAGAAGAATTAAAGACGCACCCCGTCTTAACTCCTCAGCCCTAATGGGGAACGGTGACCCTCCTGTTGATCTGCTCAACACTCGATCTTATTTTTAAACGATTCTACTTCATTAGTCTCAGCCTGTTTTGATCCAACAGAGTAACATCATTAGCTTCTACGCTGCAAAAACACAATGTAGGAGATATTTCCAGTGCAAAGACAAGACTAATTTACTAATTTAGCAAGAAATAAGAGTTAGTTTTAGGTCAGGAGTGTCCAAACATTTTGCCACACACTGTAAAACATTTACAGGTGGTTTAACTTGATAATGAAAGTCCACCTGCTGTCTTGAAAATGCAAATTAAGTCAACAAGAAAATTGTTTTGGTTTTAACTCGGAAATTAAAGTTCATGAAGTTGATTTAACAACAAGAGACAAGTTGTCTAAACTGTTTTTTAACTTCATTAATCTTGAATTTTGAGTTTTAACTAAAATCTGCCCTCACCTGGTTAAAGAGCCACATTTCTCTATTATTTTACTCACAACATCAAGTTAAAATAAATGTTTATTTTACTTTAGATTAATTTAAATTCTTGTTTGAACTAAATTTCTGATCTGATGATGAATTTTATTAAACATCCCAATGAATTCAGCTCAGAAACATTTAGTGAGATCAGGACATTATCCTCAAGCTTTGCTGACTGAGAATTGCATTAAAATGAACATTTGCCTTAATAAAACACCAGAGTCAGATCAACGTAACGCACTTCCACCTCAGGATACAGAAACATGCCGCTAAGCATTCTGGGAAATAGTTCCCACTCCTGTCTTTCTCCTCTTCCAGTTTTTTAAGTGCAAACCTAAAAACTCAGTTTATTCAACTCTTGGAGGTTTGACTAAATTAATAAAAAGTTAACACAACTTACTGCTGTAAGTTTATCTTTCACAAACTCACATTTAGGTTCAAAATCTGAAACTGGGTAAATTTATTCAAAACAAACTTAAATCTTGCTAAAAAGTTACTTGTAAGTCAGTGAATTCAACTGAACTAAGATATTTGCACTAGACAAAAATACGTGTTTTTGCAGTGTAGAAGCTCATTGATGAGGTAAATTAAATTTGAGGAATCCCCAAATTCGAGACTTACCAAATAGTTTCCTGCAGTTTCTATTGCAAAAATCCTACGTAGTTCACTTGAAATAAGACAAAACTAAAGTAACTTTTCAGGAAGATATAAAATCTTGTTTCAAGTCAACAATTGCTTAATGCTGACTGTAAAAACTACAAGTTCCACTGGCAGATTATTTCACTTTTACCTGGAGAAAACATCTTGTTATAATCAAAAAACAATCTGATAGTGGAGCTCCTACTTTTTCATCAGACTCACAGAATTATTTACTTAAACTCTTGCTGAAAAGTTACTCGTGAGTTAGTTTGTCTTAAGTTCAATGTACTGCGATATTTGCTCTAGAAACTAAAATATTTGGTAGGATTTTGTGTTTTTACAGTGTGGTTATCAATTTCAGAATTGTAAATAAAGCAGATTCTACACCGTCTTTATATTTGCCTAAAGATCCCACTGGTAGAAAATGCAGTAAGAAAGAAACTGACTGCACGGCGTGGCAGATTGCACAAACTCAAACTCGAGGTTTTCCAGGCTTTGATCAAATACTGGAGCCTAACAGTTCCCTCCACAAGCAGCAACATTATGCAGCAGTATTTCTACATTTTCTAGTCATTAGAGTGTAGAGAAGGTGACGCAATTCATGCTTGGATGCCACCCCAGTAAGCAGAACTGCCAAGGAGGCAGAGCGGACGGGCCAGGGTGAAGTCAGCGTCTGAGGAACACTGGAGGTAGTCAGGATGAGTGAGTGCACTGGGCACCAGCTCCAAGCCGGGCCTCTGAGGATTCCTGTGCAGCTACACCAGCAAGACCCCACCCAGTGCAGAAGGGGATCTGTCAGGACGCACCACATCTAAAGTAGCCTCTCACTAAACACTTCAAGCTGAGCATTTTTCCTGTGTTTTCTGAAAGGAGCGTTATTGTGTCCGTCTCCACTTTTATGTCTCTGAGCCGCCAAGAGATGGAGTCGAAACCCCAAATCCGCCGACTTATGTGAGCGTTAGCAGGCTTTGCAGCTTGAGGGTGAGATGTAGTGATGAGTGCGATTAAAAACGTCGATGGAAAATTAAAATAAATCTTTGCTGTGCTGCACAAATGATTCATTATGGGTTGTCCTGAAGTGCAGAGGAAAGCACCAATTTGGTCAAAAGCAGGGAACAATCAAAATATTGTTGGCATTATGTTTAAACACTAGAGTTAGCTCTGTTTTTGAAGTGGCTAATGGTGCGTTCACACCAAATGCATTCTGGTTTACATCAAAGTCTATGTGGATTTTAGCAATTGTAGGATTTCTCTTTTTGGCATCCATGTAAGCATTCGATCCGCACCAGAGTTCACTTCAACCAAACCAAGGTTTTTAGGCAAGTTTTTGGCCAAACTGCTCCTTAAATGAGGCCACTGTGTTCCTACAAAGAAATTGCATTTTACTCAGCCGCCTCTTCATATAATTAGGCTGAATTTACAAAACAAATCTAATTTTTTTTTTTGGTTTTTGCTGTGAGTAAAACAGGCTAAAAAAAAAAAGCAAAACTAAGACCAAATAAAATGATAAACCCACCGATGGGAGTAGAAGTAGATAATGGATGCAGGAAATTGTTTGCACAGAGACAATCCCTGAAAATAACATTTCACATCCACTAAATTGTCTCCTGGAAACGGTTGTTATGCTTTTCTTTTGTGGAAACCAATTGCAGACAAACCTGCCCAACGAACATTTTCCAACAAGTCGAAGGAACCGCGTCTCCTGTTAGACTTTTCCCCAACCTTACTGGTCTGTTTGTGTTCAGTTTACATTTATGTCATATTCAGTTTGTATTTTATTTAAAAACATGAAAAAAAGTATATGTGGTGAAATTCTTCCATCATTCAACATTCTGGGAGCAACATAACACATACTCATTTAAAACCTCTTTCTCTATATTTTGAGTGCAATAGTTTTGTTTTCCTTATAGAAACGTTAAAACTTCTCACTTATTTTAACTAGCCATCAAGTGTCAGCATAACATGCTAAATTTTAAATGTACATGTGATATATATATATAAAAGGATGCATTATTTTGCTAACAATTATCAACAGTACAATAACTAGATAAGTCCAAAAGTATCACATGTCACAGGTCAGTAAAACGTCTTATATGGTGAGTGAGATGAACGTAGCTTGCATGCTAGCTTGACTTTGCCAAATTTAACATGTAGCTGTGCTGCTGAATTGGTGTGTTTTGGTTGATTTGGAAGAAATAAGGCGCCACACAAAACCCTATCTGACAGATCATCAATAGAGCAGGAGTTTAAATTAGCTAATCAACCACCGCTTTGCTCAGATAAATCACCTATTGATAATTGCAAAATAAACATCAAGCCTGAAAACACAAAACTGTAAAGGACTAAATGTTCTGTTCTTTACAACTGAATATTGTAGACAGAAAAAAAACTCAGACATATTTTTTGATTCATTTCAGAAATTTTCTAGAAAAAAAAAAGCTTGAAATTTTAACATTCAAAAGTCCAAAATTTTCATGACTTTTCCAGAAAATTTCTGAGATGATTAAAAAAATTCTGACTTTTTTCTCATGTCTATCTTTCTAGTACTCTGTGTGAGAAATGTTATCGTGTTTTTGGTGTTAAATCCTGACACATTTCAACATGATCTCTACTTGGTCAGCTAGTGGAGCTGTTGTCAGTCAGTTGCCATGGCAACGGGTCTGTGTGTGTGTGGTATAAGGAAAAGAAGAATGCAAGTAGTTTCAAGTCGTTCATCGGTTTTTCTGCATGACTTTCCCCTTAGCTCTGGCACACCGCACTAAATTAATAACACCTCCATCTCCAGGTTTCATTTAGTTAACGCGGCCGTGGATGGCAAGTAAAAGACTCGTCTTTATTGCCCTCCAGAAAGGAGCAGATGTAAACAACAACAACAACAATAAGCAACAAGAACCTTCTACCATGAGCATAAACGTAACTTACCAAAGCCGAAAGCAGCGGGGGCAGGAATGGGAGCAGACTGGACTGGGGTGGATGTGTAGAGGCCAGTCACCAGCAGACCATCGAAGGGGACACTGGTAGAGATGGAGACTGAAGAAACAGAAGGGAGGAAGGTTTCTTTAAAAAGCTGAAGGGAAGATTCATGCCTCATCGAAGCACAAAGAGGTAAAATGTTGATCACGTGTTAGGCGGCACACATTTATAAGTGAAATAATCTGCCAGGGAAACAAGTATTTTTTCTTCAATATTAAGGAATGATTGACTTAAAACCAGCTCCCATATGTTACTGGAAAGTTTCTTCCAAGTTAAGTTTCTTATTTCAAGTGTACTAGGATATTTGCACAGAAAACTAGACCAAAACTACTTAGTAAAATGTGTTTTTGCAGTGTAACAACTTTCACCTTTGAAGTAAATCACTGAAACGACTAAACAAACATTTTCAAATTTGCTGACATGAACCTGAACAATGAAACTAATAATTTACTGATACAAATGGTAATTCAATGACACAGAAATGTAGATTCACAAATAACCCCTCTTTTAACAAGACTTGTCCCTATCGACATACGCATTAGAGAAAACTGATGAGCTAATTGGCTGTAACCCGAACAGCTTTGCTCTCCTCGGACAGCGGAAAACCTGAAAGCGTATCAAGCTGAACGCATCTACAGCCCTGTAGAAAGTTAACCATTGATTTGTCTGGTAAGCAAAAGCCTGCAGTGACAGGCCCACAGAGTCGGCTTTAACTCTGGAAAAAGAGGGAGACCAGCTACTGGACCGCTTCCAGTCAGACGGCGCAGAGCTCAGGGGAACCGTCTGACGCTCCCCCTCCAGAAAAACAGCTCTGCACACAGAGGAGCAAAACGCTTTGCTGCAGTGAAACATGGAGGACTTGATACTTCCTGACCCTGGGATCCCCACGCTTACTGAGAAGTAATGAAGAGAATAGGAGACACCTCACAGTGTTAATGTGTTTTTCTTTTAGTATGAATAGAAACATAATCAGTTTAGTCCCAGGACGTTCGTTCTTCTGGGCTTGGTGTGTTTTCATGGGCAGAGCGGATTCCTGGTGGGTCCATCTGACTGGGAGACGTGTCCCACAACACAGCCAGGATCGAACCATGTGTGCGCACTGTAAAACATTTACAGGTGCTTTAACTTGACAATGAAAGTCCACCTGCTGCCTTGAAAATGCAATTTAAGTCGACAAGAAAATAGTTTTGGTTTTAACTCAGAAATTAAAGTTCATGAAGTTGATTTAACAACAAGAGACAAGTTGTCTAAACTTTGTTTTTTATCTTCATTAATCAATAAAAACTGGCCTCACCTGGTTAAAGAGCCACATTTCTCTGTTATTTTACTCAAGTTAAAATAAATAATTATTTTACTTTAGATTAATTTAAATTCTTGTTTGAACAAAATTTCTGATCTATGATGAATTTTATTAAACATCCCAATGAATTCAGCTCAGAAACATTTAGTGAGATCAGGACATTATCCTCAAGCTTTGCTGACTGAGAATTGCATTAAAATGAACATTTGCCTTAATAAAACACCAGAGTCAGATCAACGTAACGCACTTCCAACTCAGGAAACAGAAACATGCCGCTAAGCATTCTGGGAAATAGTTCCCGCTCCTGTCTTTCTCTTCTTTCAGTTTTTTAAGTGCAAACCTAAAAACTCAGTTTTTTCAACTGTTGGAGGTTTGACTAAATTAATAAAAAGTTAACACAACTTACTGCTGTAAGTTTATCTTCCACAAACTCACATTTAGGTTCAAAACCTAAAACTGGATAAATTTATTTGACTTAAAGAGTAAAAGATAGTAGACACAACTAAATGCGGCTCTAATGTTTTACAGTGTGTCTGAATGTGTGTGTTCCCTGTGATTTTGTGTACGTTGGACGCGTTACACCCCGTCTGCGGCGTTCGGCCATCTCCCTCTCCCAGGCTCTCATCCATATCAAAGCCTCAATAATTCATCCCATTACCGTCTTTATTGCATCCAGACATTTCCTGTTCTGTCACAATCCTTAAACTCATAAGTCACATTTAAAACTCAACACTTTATTTTACACACCCTCAACCCAACTAGAACCTAAACATGCAGCCAACAGACATATTTTGGCTGCCATCTTTATTTAGTTTCAGCATCAAATTAAATTTTAGCAGATAGAGCACATGTGTCAAACTCAAGGCTAGTGGGCCAAATCCGGCCCGCCATAGCATTTTATGTGGCCCTCTAGATTCTAGACAGAACACTAAATGTGCTTAAATATTATATTTTCAATCAAATCAATGCAGTTTTTATCTGTTTACTGCCAAATCGTATCAATCAGTCCTTCCAGTTTTGAGAATTATTGTGGAAATTTACGCAAAATCAACAAATCTCTGCACTTTTTTGCGCTAATACATCATTGGAAGTTTGTTGCAGATTTTTCTCAAAAACTTTATTGCTTCTACTAAACATCTGCCTCAGATTTAATTGATGTCAGAATACAGTCAATGATCTTTACAGTGAGTATTAAACAGTTGCATTTATCGTCGTAAAAAAGTGCAAATATTTCCAAGTCAGTACAACAAACAAAATCCTGGAGGGACTGAAAAGATGTTCAATAATATTATTTAAGTTTAAGAATTCATTGATATTTTAACAGTTTGTAAACAGGTTTTATAAATACATTTTAGCACAACCGGCCCTTTCAGAGCATTCATGATCTTGATTTGGTCCAAAAACAAAAATGAGTTTGAAGCCCCTGAAATGGAGCCAAAACATAAAAACCCTTAAACCAGCCATGAAGATGAAAGGTAGTATTATGTATTATGCATTTTCCAGGCACATAGAGCCATTTTTTTTTTACCACAACAGTAGCTGCGTTTCCATTACAAACGTGTGCAAAACTGTCAAAATCCACTCATGTCGAATAAACACAATTTTGCAATTGCGATTTTTCCCTTAAATAAGAAACATGATTAAAAGTCACATGTGAATAAGTTTGTTCACATGATAAGTAACTAAAAACAACCTGCGTCATCGTCGTCCTACCACTTCCTGTTATCTTCTTCATCGTTTCCACCAGTAGTAACATCCGGTTGTCGATCACATGACTCGTGTGAGGCGATAAAAGTGTTTCAATTACAGCTTTTCAAAATTCACCAGTTTATATAACGCTGACAAACATATCCAACAAATCCATGAAATGTAAAGTTGTAGGGGATGTTCACCTTCTGACGATGGTCTGAAACATCCAACCAGATGGTGCTACAAGGGAATGGCCCAGTCAAATCCACAGCTAAAATATCAGCTTATCTGAAAATGGATGATCACAGTTGCTCTCCATCTCATCTGATGAGCTTGAGCTCTTCTGTAAGTTAGAACTCTGGATGTACACACTTGGCAGAGATGTACTCCATAACACTTTTTACATTACTGACAGAGAAAAGACAAAACCTTGTATCATTTTCCATCACTTTTACAAGCATGCACTGCTTTGTGCTGGTCCGACACATGATACTGGTCATCGTAACGCAAGAAAATTAGATAAAAATGAAACTACAGCCAGATTGGAGAATCTAAACATCAACTCCGACTTTTTGGAAATAAAATTTAAGGCTGGAAAAATGCAACAAAAAAATATCAAGAGTAAGTCTGTGAAAATAAGTCCCTCAGCAACTTGAACAAGAATCAGTAAAAGCTTAAAATATAATACAGATTAAATAAAAACAGCTGAAAAATATTTGATCAATTCCTTGTTTCTGACTGAACATCTGCCACTGCACCAACCACAAACTGCAAAAATAAATCTAATTTACGTGAATAAGTTTCATCTTTATATGATACCAAACATAACATGCTTTTCATTTCCCCTCCAAGCACATTACCTATTCAACAAATCCATTAAATGTTAAGTTGAGACATGTTTCATTAGTAATTGCATTCTGCAGTATTGATCCAAGGCCGTGACATTGTACTGTATTTAATAGAGTAATGCATTAAACTTGGAGCAGCCAAAATGCTAATTTCTGCAATTCCACTGACCTGCATCACCAAGGTTACACACCCTCCATTACTCCAAAAAGATACTGAAAAAAATAAATAAAAACCTGGCTCTGTAATGCAAATCAGCCCATGTTCATAATGTTCTTCCAGGGGTAAATGAGGGAATCATTTTCCCTTGCAGAAATGCACCTGAAGGCGGGCTGGTGAGCAGGTTGGAGAAGGGTAGGGGGGGTTGGGACTAAAAAAAGGAGAAGGTAAAGCTGGGGCCAGAAGGTTATCGCTGAAAAACAAGAGCAGGGAGAGACGGCGTAGCGGAGCCGCCCGAGGAGAACCGCGCTACCTGATCAATACAAATCCAAGATCTAAATTATTTAGCCTGGCCTCCAACAACCCCCACCCTGCCGCACTTTCTCACTCGCCTGTGTAACGCATCAGACAGATGAACCAATCAGATGAGATGGGATCAGATCCAATCACCTGTGGGGGTACTTTACGCTCACACACACACACACGTTTCAGAAAAAGGGCCTTTGATGCTAGCCGTTAACATTCTCGTCCATACTTCATTTTTTGAGAGCTGTTCGCTTTGGCCGAAGGGGATGAGGAGCCATGAGAGAGGAATAAGGCTGAAATTTACTACTGAGCATCTCATTCAGAGAGCATTAAGGTTCAGTGTGATGGAGAACGCGTTTGTTTACAGCGTTTACTGTTGATGTGCAAACAACACAAGCGTAAGGTTTGAAGCGGATCAGGGAGACATCTGGACTGAATTTAGGACGTTTCCTGCGTAAGAAACGTTTGGTTTGCAAATCAACGACACAAACACACGAAAATAGAAATCAGTTCTGGGAAAAATTGTGTATTCTGCAGTTTCATGTGGAAAAAACTAAACAATTTCTTATTTTAGCATTTAAAAAAAAGACCAAAGCTTTTAATCTAAGCTTCTGATCTTTCTGAATATATAATTAGCAATTTTAGTTACTAAAAGGGTCAGAGATGCAAAAGGCAATCAAGATGAGACCGCATTCCAGCATGATGATGTATTTGCACATCTGTAAGAGGTTTGAAGTGAAGTTCTGCAAAATCCTCATCACACTGTATGCATAACAGTCAGACCCACACACTTTATACCAGAACACGGCGCTCACCGCTTGGCCCAAAGCCAGCATATAATATTGATGAAGAGATGCAGTAAGCCTCATTACAGACACACACAACCATGCTGCTGCTCAACTATTGATGGGCCGGGGGCTTTCTACACTTCTCTGGATCCACCATGAGTAACATTAGGGCACAAACTGCACTGCAAAACATTTACAGGTGGTTAAACTTGAAAATGAAAGTCCACCTGCTGCCTTAAAAATGCAGTTTGAGTCGACAAGAAAATTGTTTTGGTTTTAAGTCAGAAATTAAAGTTCATGAAGTTGATTTAACAACAAGAGACAAGATGACTAAACTGTTTTTTAACTTCATTAATCTTGAATTGTGAGTTTTAACTTAATGTTGCAACTTAAACCAAATAATTATTTTACAAATCTGCCCTCACCTGGTTAAAGAGACACATTTCTATATTACTTTACTCACAATATCAAGTTAAAATACTGATTTTACTTTAGATTAATTTAAATTCTTGTTTGAACAAAATTTCTGATCTGATGATGAATTTTATTAAACATCCCAATGAATTCAGCTCAGAAACATTTAGTGAGATCAGGACATTATCCTCAAGCTTTGCTGACTGAGAATTGCATTAAAATGAACATTTGCCTTAATAAAACACCAGAGTCAGATCAACGTAACGCACTTCCACCTCAGGAGACAGAAACATGCCGCTATGCATTCTGGGAAATACTTCCCACTCCTGTCTTTCTCTTCTTTTAGTTTTTTCAACTGTTGGAGGTTTGACTAAATTAATAAGAAGTTAACACAACTTACTGCTGTAAGTTTATCTTCCACAAACTCACATTTAGGTTCAAAACCTATAACTGGATACATTTATTTGACTTAAACACCAGAAGGTAGTAGACACAACTAAATGTGGCTCTAATGTTTTACAGTGTACCAGCGCACCAACAAAACAAAACACACATTCACCAGCACGGCGTCTCTGAGCTTAAAAGAGGCAGGTACTACAAACGCAGCAGGGATCTTCTGCAAAATGAGCATAATAAAATAAAAGAAAAAGCTTTCAGCTTACTGGCATGTAAAACTGTTTTTTTTATATAATCCCACCAGTTACGGTTCTGAATTTGTTTGATGAATATTTCAGGCATGATTCTCGCCGGCGTTGCTGAAATCACCTGGTAATCAAGAACAACAAGACTGCATTAACTTCTCCTGTCTTTTGTAAAAGCATCGTCAACATCAGAGAAACAAGGTACAAGAGGAAGACGGTGAATATCCACTGAAAATTTGATAAGGTACCACAGAGTTGCTTCACACAGGTCCCAGTGAACTGAGCCTTGCAAAGTACAACTTATTTGTACTTTTTATTTTTAAAACAACAAATGCTTTGACAAAATAAGTGATGCAACTAATCCTAATTGCCATTTAATTACTGAAATTAATGGCAAAGCACAACCTGTCCCGGAACCATGAGCTCATTTTTCAAAGTAACAATATAACTAAAGTCAGGAAAAGAGCTAGACAGCATGTTTTAGATCCAGCGTGTCAAATTTATTTTGGGAAATATTAAGATCATGAATATCCACAAAGGGCTGGTTGTGCTGGAATGCATTGATAAAATCAATTAAACTGTTAAATATTAATAAATACCTACCTCTGCATTTCATAAGTACTTCTTAAAATTAAATATTGAACATCTTTTCACATTCATCAGACTTTATAATTGTTTTGTGATGTTTTGTTTTTGCTAATTTAGGGATATTTGCAAGAAATTTTGTTACTCACCGTATCAAACTTGGACACATCAAGTATGGCTGAATATTGAGATCAGCTTCATCCCACTAATAGTTTGGAAAACTCAACTTAATGCTGCAGCGAGCAACTTTTATTAAAAATAATGTTTTATACATATTTGTGAAAACTCTCATCATTTGGTGACAGTGTAATATCAGACAGATAATCTGTGAAAAGATCAATATCCTCCACATTTTCCCTGAACCATCTGCAGAAATGCACCGCTTCTGACCAAAGACAACCAATCAGAGGCAGGAGGAGGGTCTTAGCGCTGTCAATCAATCCCGTGTACTCACTGTTCAATGATGGTGGAGAAACAACTTACAATCACAGGAGAACTGTTTATCTGCCGTCATCAGTGGCTGTGATAACTGGCCTGAGCATTCATGACAGGCTCTGCTAGCAGGAAGAAGCTGTAGCATACCACAGTTAGTGATTGAAAGCGCTAAGTCCCGCCTCCTGGCTCTAATTGGTTGCTTCTTATTGACACTGAGAGAACTGGCAGAAGGCTGAGGAGCTCGATTTTTTTCACCGATTATTTGTCTCATGCCATTCTGTCACGACACAAGTAATATATTTTTTATAAAAGTTACATACTGCAACTTTAACTGCTTAAATTTCACAGACTACTGTAAAGCGACAGCCCACTGTAGCTAACTTAGCAACTTTGTCACTATATGGTGACAAGCAACAACTTTTCCTGTTGTTACTGAAGACTTTTTGGACAGCCATGTTACTCATGCACTAACGAGCAGCGGGTGCTGACATGGACCCCTCTCCCATCTCAAAGCTGTCCCCTGCGGCTGAAACCAGAACCTCCATCTCCAGGTTGCAAACTGCCACTGGTTGATTTACAATGGAAAAGTTCACCAAAATAAGTAACTTCATTTCTATTGTCTATTTTTGGTCCATCTAGATTACTAATCTAGATTATGCACAACATTTTATTAATGTTTTCTTAGTTTTAAACAAAAGTTGCATGTTTGTACTCTCCTCTCTCCTGAAGTGTCCATTGCAATTACATTGAATTACATCCAAATGGTCATTCAAGAAAATTAGATGATTACATCAATTAAAAACAGCCAGAAATGACTTTCCTGCCAGCAACAGCATTAACTGTCTGCAGCTCAGAATGGGAACATTTCAGCAGTTAGAGGAAGAAAATATTATTCAGCTACTGTGTGTTTTGCCAAAGATTTTGAGCACTAAACACTATGTCAGGCTGTTAGAGTGATATTTACTGAACAAAAAGCTGATTTACAGTGTGGCTGCACAATTAAAAAAAAATCCAATTAAAGAACAAATACTGAAAAAATACAACTTAAATTAAAATTGACCTACTTCGTTCAGGTCAATATTTCCTTAATATTGATTTTAAAAAAGCACAAGTTCCACTGGCAGATTTTTCCAAGAGAGAAAAAAAAAGCCATTTGAATTGTAGTTTTTAATCGATCTGAAGGAATTATTGACTTAAAAGAAGCTTGTATATCTCACCCAAAAGTTGCTTTTCTGTTAAGTTTGTCTTATTTCAAGTGAATTGAGATATGTGCACTCAAAACTAGACAAATATTTGGTAATATTTAGTATTTACAGTGTGTTAAAACCAAGGTGTTTTCTTTTCTCATAAATCAAATGATTGCCGTTTAGTTTTATAAAGTTGGCAGGTTTTCCTGGCAATAATCTTGATAAAGATAACTGCCCATCTGACCCACATCCTACTGGCAGACGCACGTGCCCCAGAGATGACCAGGAAATAGAGGCCAGACCATAGGGAACCTATATATCCATCTGCTCCCATCGCCATGCCAGCCTTGGGGTGTCACTTCACCCTGAGCTTCCTGAAATGGTTCAGACTATCAGTCACTTGACCATAATGCTTCAAAGTATACAATTTACTGGGATAAGAAAAGGAGGAAGGAATAGTCAAATTGGCAAGTCGGAGCATTTTCCAGATCGTCAGAATTACTGACTATCGATGCACTGGTTCACTTTTAAACAGAAGAACGTGTGGGAAGTGTGTTTCTGCACATGCATGTGTCATGTGGTGTTCCAGTCAGGTCTTACAAGAATCATTCCATTGCGTAACCTACTGGCACCATCCTGGCCTGCTGGCACTGCCATCTGCTGCTGTGAAACTCTATCACAGATGACCTATGAGGTACCGAGCTTCCACAGGTCTGCTAAACTGCAGCTTGATTTTTTTTTTTTTTTGGAATCAAAGCAATTGTTCAAATTAGGTGTGCTTTACCAGTATTTACATGGGCACTGGCTTTTCTGAGTCATGTTTGCACTGTTGAGACTTTGCCCATGTTTTTTTGTTTTTTAATGGAGGTTGGTTTGGCTTCGTACTTGCAACAGCTACGTAGAAAAACAACCGCTACAAGACAATTCGGTGAAGAGACTTTCTTGTATTGATAGGGAAAACTGTGAACAAAGTCAAAGCAAAAATGGCAATACTTAGCATTGTATAATTCAAACCAACACAAACTTAAAATCACAGATTTAAACCTCAACTATGTGAGCATATCATCACCAATTCTTGATTTAACCAACAAATTATAAAGCACATAGTTAATCCTTGAACTTTATATAAACCCCAATAAACAATAAACAAGAGTCAGCATTGTTCTGGTTCTTGTGCTAAGATAATCTTTAGCAATTATCTTCAGTAAAGATAATTGCTAATAGTTGTGCTTTCATTTTATTAGATTCCTTTTTGTTAAGATATTTTATTGATACAGTTGACTCACTGCCATGAAACCACTAGCATTTTCATTAGCTTTAACCCAATTTGCCAAAACCGACATGTAGAACAAACCACACATCTCTCAATAGCTTACAACATTCAACATCAACTCACCACGTTGGGAAATACTCAAAAATCCAAGTAAGAAGTGGTTTTACGATTATCTCGCTTACGTAAGCAGATGGCAAAAATAACGACAACTTCCGGTTCGCCATTAAGTCCCTTCAATCTGGTGTGAAATAAACTGTAGAGCCCCCTGGTGGAATGGGATGAGTGAATCCAAAGACACGGGAACTGGCAGTCTTAAGCGCGCAAAGAAAAAAAAAACTGATCTACGCCATATAAGACAAATCCGAGATCCAATTGTTAAAGTGTCTGCAGTCTGAACATCGTGAACGTCGTGTCGCATTTTATTTTTATGCCATTCATATGAGGTGTGTGTCATAATTCTGCACCAAAAACGTCCGATGCGATAAATCCAGAAATAAACAATGGCTGAAAATTCTAATTACGAACTCATGAAGGAAGTCCTGGTCCGACCGCACAGAAGTTGCAAACAATTCTTCACTAAAGATAAATGCTAATATAAGTGCTTTCTTTTTTATTAGATTCCTTCTTGTTGTGATCTTTTAACGATACTGCTGGCTCTCATTGCTAAATAAATGTGAAAATCGATCCATAAACTGCTCCATCCAGTATTACTTCCGTAAACAATGTGTTGCTATGTGACGTCTACGTTCTTCTGCGCATGCGGGTCCCTTTCGGACGTCAACAGTTCACACAGAAGTGTCGTTGCAGTCGGATTTAGTTAGTAGGATAATTAATTAATAAATAAATAAATAAATAAATAAATAAATAAATAAATAAATAAATAAATAAAAATAATAATCTGATTACAGCAAAAAATCTGAATTGAGCACCACACCTGCTGTATGAAGATACTGAGGAGCTTGATTAGTTGACAAAGGACAGGTGGATAATTGGAAATAGGCTGCAGTTGTGCACGGAGGCTAAACAGGTATGCTAATGAGCAAGAGAGGCGATGAGGGGGAGGTAGACAAAATGGAAGAGGATAGAATGATAAGGAAATGTCTAAATAAGATGCAAGAATAAACAGAGAACTGAATACAAATGAATGAACTGACTGAGGTTGAACAGAAATAAACAGTAAAACAAAATACAAACACTGATGAAAAGCAAAACAGCCCAGAATCGTGACACAAACATCCTGTTCCTCACACATAATCTACCTCAAAATCACACTTCGTTGTGCTGATCTCACATGATGCAAAGCGTACTTGATGCCTAAACATGAGCAAGTGCAGGTGTCCAAATTATCTGCCACAGAGCAGATCCTTTGTGCAAGTTCCCTTAATATTCCAAAATCAAGATTTATGTTTCTATGCTCCAAGGACTCCTTTTGCTCTTTTATAATTGGCTTTCAAGGGAGGAACACAATCTCCATCTGCAAGTAATTTGAAATCATATTGCTCTTCACATAATGTAATATCTTCTCTTTTCATTTTTCATGCCAAAAGACTTACATTGGAATTAAAAGAAATATACAACCCCTCAGGGAAAGGATGTCAACAACATGTGCAAATAGAGAACAGGAAAGATGCACATATTCAAATCCAAAAGCTAATGAGAGACATATTTAATCTCTGCAAGCACACTAAATAGTGGAAGCCTTTCATTTTTCATTCAAGGAATAATAACACACTCTACGTGCTGGAAGAGTCAAAGTAGCATATTTCAGTGCAACAGAAAGAAATCACACAAACAGTGATCATGTTTGAGCGTAAGAGTCGCTCAAATCAAAGAAAGACTTAATGACAAGTGTAGCTGTTACAGGCCATGATGCAATCCAGTTTGATGCTCTCAACATAACAGTAATTTGATTATTCTTGACTAATTTCTAATGTTAGTGAAAATGTCTCATTGTCTAAACTGAACCATGAAGAAAAGGATTATGTAGTAGTAAGGTTTTTACTCACTAGTGATAAAAATGGTCGTCTGCTCTGGGTCTTGAAATTATATCTCGTTTATAACTGCTGTTAACATCGAGGAAACACATCCCCACACATTTTAGGAGGACTTTGTGTTGTAATATATTTGCTGCCACAACACAATTCTCAAAATAGTTTCGTTAAAAGCAACTGCTATTATCTGCACTTTTGAAAGAGACAGAGGTTTTAACAGTGATCAAACATCCAGAGTGTCAATAGTTTAGATCTAAGCATATTCACCTGAATGGCCCAGTCAAAGTTCAGACCAAAAGTCCTGTCAGAATTTCTCATAAAACTTGAAAACTTCCAATTTGACTGGGCTTGAGCTAAAAGCTTTAATCTCTAGATGTGCAAAAGTGGGAGACTTCCACCTGTAAGAAAGGCAGTTCTTCAAAGAATAAACTCAGGGGGGCTAAATACAAGTACATTTCAGATTATTATCGCTTAAAATCTCATTAAATGTGGTGAAGTTTGTAGTCCATCACTGTTTTAGCTGGGAAGTGGGTGTGTTCATGAAACATCACAGACCTTACCCCACTTTCAAGGAGAGAAATGGACCAAACTTAATAAATGTCAGTGTCTCGGGGCCACTCAGTCATGTTTTATTAAAATAACACACACTGCTTCTACTGAATTATTTCCAGCTGAGAGGAAATAGCATGAAAAGTTTTTTCTTTTTTTTCATATTTTATACAAAGTTAATATATTGTGAAAAAACATCTTGCTGTGTTTGCATTGGACTGAATTACAATTCACACATTTCCAATATCACACAGTCTAAACTTACCAAGTCTCTTGAGATAAAAGAGAAGAAGCAGGTGGGCTAACATTGCTTTAATTAAAACTACACTTTAAAAAAAAATTAATTTAGACATTTTTATTTTTAAATTTCTCGTTAACAAGAACATGGCGTTATTTTTTGTTACAGCTGGTCAACTGAGAAAACAAACTATTTTCTTTATCTTTTTATATCTGAAACAGAGAATTAGTCCCACTGAGTCCATCTGTGTCTGTACACTAACCTATATCTACTGCTATGAAACATCTGTCTGTTTTCCTTGGCAAAGCCAGACAGCTGTTCTGCCTGTTAGCAGACATTACTATAGCTGAGAGCACTCACACATGCAGGCAAAAGATGTCTTTAGCATTCAAGGAACGCAGACATCCAAACACTCATTCCACAGTCAGAAATAAAACATGAAGTCTCACTTTTTATTCTAAATCAACCATGTTTTAAAAGAATCTACTATGTTAGTGCCATTAAGAATGTCAGCCACAAAAAGGAAAATGTAGCTAGAAAAGGGTTAAAACTATAAAACACTTCACTCTATCAGGGTTGTTTATTAGTTTAAGAACAATAAGATAATTGAATGTAAGAATTTCTTTTTAAAGTTTGATGCTTTTTTAAATAAGTTTTTTTGAACGTTTTAATTTCGATTGATTACACAGAATTTAACACTATTTTTACGCAATCAGATTTTCTTTTTTTCCTAAGCAAAAGTCCCAACCCGGAACCTTTCTATTGTGTTCCCGGTACACCCATAAATCCGATGCACAAGTGGCATCCACACACAACAACAACAAAAAAAAACCCGCTTCTCTTTTTGCACTGGGAGCTAATTTTTACTTCAAAAAACGATGTGATGTAACTATAAAAGAGACTTTTGTTGTGTTTAAGTTGTGCTAATAGAAGTTGAAATATCGCCGAAGCTATTGAGGCCTAAAATAGCATCTCATTGCTAAACATGTAGCAGTAAACACAGACGGTCCCCAATGTGGAGCCTTCTGGATGGACAATCCACTTCTAATTTACGGAACCTCCCTGCTGGACATGGAGGACTTTTTTCGCCTTTTCTGTTCCCAAGCAAAACTTTTGCGTTCCCTCGCAACACTGTACTGATCAGTTCTTGCGTCATGCTTGTGTAAGCGATGCTAAATATGCTAATGGCGGAGAAACAACGTTACAGAAAAACTTGTCTGCCAACGTCGAGGCTATGCTAATAGTGACAGTTTTTAAAGAATATGTAAAAACATATATATATATATATATATATATATATATATATATATATATATATATTAATAAAGGTTACATACTGTGGTCCTAACATCTAGAGAACATTACATTTCATAAACCTTGTGGTAAAAAGGAGAGGCTTAAAATTCATCGTTGTCTTTAAATTGAGTCCGAACTAACTTCAAATTTGACACATAAACATTGTGAGGTCTCAGGTTAAAAATTTGGTAATGTCACAGAATAATTAAGAATTTCAGGAGAACTAATACATGTGAGTGTAGATGTATGAATAATCAGCCTCTGCCAGCCTGGCTGCTGGAGGAAGGTGGTGCTGAATGGGGGCGGGGCGGGGCTCGACTTAATCCGTCTGTGCCAAGGGATGAGGGCCCAGCACCCATCCAGTGTCACCATGCCGCCTCCTCTGTAGTGGGTCCACTGGGGCACTACAAGTCCCTCTGAATGCTATCAGCACAAACGACACACGGCCCCCCCAAGCAGGGATTACGTTTCTTTCAATGGAGCTGCCAGGAGGAGCAGAAAACAGAAAGAGGAGGAGGCGCACTTTCCTCCAGCAGGAGCTGCAGAAGAGGAGTGACATGCCAAACTGAAGTGACCCGCATGTACAAAAAGTAAACATCACTGTCAATATGTGCACTGTAAAACATCTGAGTCACATTTAGTTGTGTCTACTGTCTTCTGGGCTTTAAGTCAAATAGATTTAGCCAGTTTTAGATTTTGAACCTGAATGTCTGAGTTTGTGAAAGTTAAACTTATAGCTAAGTTGTGTTAACTTTTATTAATTTAGTCAGTCCTCCAAGAGTTGAATAAACTAGAAGGTTTAGGTTAGCTGTACTTTATCCACTTTATGCTTTTTGTATTTATACTCTTACTTGAGTAAAATGTATGGATTCTCCAACTACTATAACCAAAAAATCATTTCATATATAAAGAAAATGATTTGGAAAAAAATTAATTTATCCTGATTTTGTAATTACGTTATTTATATTACATAACAGTTATTTAATATAACTAACTAACTTTTTTCCAAAATACTTTTTTACTCAAGTAATTTCTTGGACAGCTACTATTTACTTTTACTTGAGCAAAGATATGAAGTAGTGTTACTCTTACTCGAGTACAATTTTTGGTTACTTTACCCCACTCTGATTTTAAAGTAGAGTTTAATTATTTGGTTTTAATTGGCAGCACAAAAGATACATAACTGTTCATGAGGCGGTACTGCTAGTAGATCAAAAGTACGACGGAAGATTTGACAGACAAGATAGGAAAATAATTTAAAAAACAATTACAAGAATGTGGTCATAAATTTAAATAATTTCGACTTAATTCTTGTACTACTTCAAATTTATTCTCGTAACATTAGGACTTTATTCTTGTATTTAAACTTAAACTATTTTTGTAAGATTTTGTAAGACATTATTTTCATAATATGATTTTTAAAATATGACTTTATTCTTTACTACTTTTATTTTCATAGTATGGCCCTAATTGTCCTCCGTACAAAGGAGGTTGACAAAAATGAAGCAAAAGTTGTAGAATCAGGTATTAAAAATGAGCATCACTGAAAACTTGCATCAACATTTTTTGAATAGGATCAGATAGGAGCCATATTGTAAAGAAGAGTTTTATCTTCTTCACTTTGGCGCGTTTTAAATAACTCTACTGCTAATCTTGCTCTTTAGCTCTTGGCATGTTGACCTTCTTCTGGCTTGTCTTTTCTAAATTTTGCATTCCTCGTCTTTGTTGACATTCATGGATTCACCCCAGACTTTGACACGCCCTCCCTGCTTCACCCTGTTTGCACCAGAGGTTTTGGCTTTCTCCAAATAAACTGTCTATAACCACAACAATGCTGGTGGCGCTCGGACTGAAATGTCTCAGTTTCTGTTTTTCAGATAATATCTGATTCTTGTTTTCCAAAGCATCCCCTGCATTCAGAGCATGCTGTTTACCAGAACATGGCAGCGGGGCTAACTTGAAAGCTGGTCAGACATTCTGGAACGTTCATAAATTTTGTATGACATGTTCACTCACTCTACATATTTTTATGTGCCACACTATATCCAGAACCAGTAACATCTCTCTTTACAATGAAGGGGTCGATATTCAGAGAGTCAGATCAAGGTCCCTCTATATATAGCAACCTTTGCGTCTGTACAGTGAAAGTTAAAGTTACACTTATTTAAAAAAGAAAAACGGATGACTGCAGGTTCCGTTCTTACAAACGAGGGAGGAGACAATGTTAATGTCCCCATGGTGAACTGATGGACAAAAAGGTTGGAAGTCGCATTGGGACACACTTTTACTTAATATTTAGAATATTTCACAGATGAAGAAAATAAGTTCATTTTTGAAATTTATTCAATTTACTGAGCTGATGGATCCTAAAGGATTTCAGTTTTGGAGGTAAGAAGCGAGAGCCTTCACACGATGTGTCCAAAATGAGCAGAAGGGTTTCATGTGTTTGCTTGTCTATTAAATTAAAACTACAAATCCTAGAATAAAGACCTTTCTACAAACTCTGTTTTGGATCATTTCACATAACCAAGGGAAATGCAGGTCTGGTTTTCATCACTGACGATGTCTGCAGTCAAATGGCCAAGATAGTTTTGAAAATTTTGGAGGTATATTTCATTCTTTTACCCAGAATCAGACAAAGGAATCAAGAAATAGCAAAGACCATTTCTGGAGATAAATGTGAGCAATTCTATAATATAAGCATCTTGGGTCCAATAGTTTGTGTATCTGTAGCTGTGAAAAAAAGTTAATAGCCCACCTAAAATGATCCATTTTTCTGATTCTACTGTTTACAGGTAAATGTTTGAGAACATTGTTCTTTTGTTCTATGTGAACTACTGACAACATGTCTCTGCAATTCCAAACAAAAAACTTTAGTATTTATTTGTGAAAATGAGGTCAAAATAACCAAAACGATGCAGAGCTTTCGGACCTCAAATAATGCAAAGAAAACAAGTTGATGTTCATTTAGAAACAATAATACTGATGTTTTAACTCTGGAAGAGTTCAGGATTTGGTGGACCAACCAGGAGGTTTTTAATGGGGTTCAGTGCAGTGGGCTCTTAGTTTTTTCCAGAGCTGCATGTATTTTTCTCATGCTGCACTGCATTGACATTTATACAATCATTTCTTTTACACTTGGCAATGGAGGGTCTTAACAACACAGCCTTACTTTCTGATGCAAATTTGGAAAAATCTCCTAAAATGAAGCGAACAGTGTGTATACCATGTTTGCAGATGAATGGAGAAGGCCTGGTGAGCTGACCATGAGGGCAGTGTGAGCTCTGATGCAGCTTGTATTATCAGCGAAGAGGCACTCCAGATCAGGCAAACCCCCAACAGACGAGCGCGCACTCCAACATCCTGAATGTACTTACAGCCACTCATCTGCCCACTCATAAAACTAAATGAAATCACAACTCACATTTGCTTGTTAAGAGCTTTCCTGTTTTGGCTAGGAGGCGACTCTACTGAGGAAACTGAAAATAAAAAATGTAGCAGCAGCAGCGGCGTATTGCTGCTCACCCAGATAAGACTGGCAGCGGCGTGCACCTCTGCCTGGCAGCCGTCCACTCACTGTCTTTGTTTTTGTAGTTCTTCTTGCCCCACCTGGCTTTCTGCTGGCTTCATTTCAGCCAACAGTTTAATGACTAAGTAAATAACATTCTGCATGCTCTGATGGAGCGAATCTGTTTTCCGGGAATAAAAAATGTAGTTGGCATTTAAAGTGTTTCTCAGTTGAATTTGGTGCATTTTTCGAATCATTTGACATTTTAAACAGTAAGTGCATTTTTCAGAAAAGCAATTGATTACCTGCAAAAGTCTTTCTCAAAATCCATAGTTCAGCTCTCAGAATTAAATATCTGTGTCAGTGGACCTTTCAGTGCCTTAGAAAGACATTGTGTATGGATAATTTCTTAGTCATGCTGTCAATGTAACAGTATTCTGTTGTAAATTATGGCTAAAGTTTTGATGTAAATGTGGGAGACCAATGGCAAGAGACTAGACAAAATTTACATTTACGTTTTTACTGTAATTTGTTGACAGATTCAAAATGGAAAAGACAGAAATGCAGTAAACAAATAGAAATGGAAACATAAGACAATCTTTTTAAGGAAAATTGTACATGTAGTGCTGCAGGAATGACATTACATTATAATTTCCATCTTCCTGCTGAGAAAAATCCCTCAATGGGGTTCAGGAATGAAAAGCAGGATGAGAGGAACTCCATCCTGTCGAGGGTCACAAACCATTGCTTGGTGATTTTGGACGAACGGAAACTCTGCCTTTTCTGTTCAGTGAAATGCACCAAAGCGACTGAGAGAAACACATCAACCACGAGTATTAAAGCAAAAATGTCTTGAGACAAGCAATTGGCACCTGAAAAAGGGAAAGTGCAAACCTTCTCCTGTCATGATGTGTGTTTTGACAGTGTATCCAATGCAGAGAAAATAAAAAAACAATGATGGACAAACCTACAGAAATCACAGGGAGCCAGAGCAGAACAAAAACCATAAATCCAATGAATAGTGATGCATCAAGCTCAGAGCGAAACCCTGTGTTGGTGCACGTTTCGATATAACAAAGCCACATGACCAATACAAAAACAGTTTCGACCTGACGGGCCAAACTGTGTCGTATCTGTCCACAGGATGCCTCTGCCAAGAGAATCTCTGATCATCTGCTGTTCCAAATGGATGGATCCTGTGAGATACTGGGACAACCAAAAGACGATCTATCCAAACCCTTTCCGCCTTTCCTTACAATTTCTTTGCCCTCCAGCCTCGTCCCACCAGCCATGTGAGCGTTTTGTTTTCTACAGCTGGAGAAGTTGTATCCAAAAATGTAACAGACTCAATTACAAAAAAGGAAAACATATTATCTCAAATAAAAATTTGTAAAAAAATAAATAAATAAATAAAATCCCAGTCCGCATGCATCCTCATTCACAACACCTTCACTTAGATTTTCACGTTAAGATTCATGTTCACATTATTTATTGACTGTATCTAAAAGTATCAAAGCTATTTTACATTTAAATGATGATATGAAACAATAAAAATATTAAAAACAATTACTTAAATTATATTACTGTTTAACCAGGTCATCAAATCAGTGTCAGTTGACAGAACCTATTAGGTTGCCTGTAGGGATTTTTAAGGTCCAGCAGGTGTCAGGATTCAGTGGCCCAGTATCAATCCAGTTTGGCAATATATCGAACAATTCATGATGCCTCATTAACTCATCACTACCAAAGAAAAAACAGCAGGGAACAGAGGAGGAAACCGAGAAACCATTAATATTTTTAACCTCAATCCGCTGATAAACTAACTTCCTGTATCGCACACCAAATAAAGTCATTTACATGCAGTACCTCTAAGACCACTAGGGGGCACCAGCGGACACCACAGTTTGAGACGGACTGAGCTAATGGGTTGCAGGTGTGGAGAGAGAGAAAATGAGGCAGTGGCACAAGGGTCGAGGGAGAGGAAATGAATCTAACAAAATAAGAAACAAAATAAAAACTAAAGCAACTAAGAAAAGGACTAGATATACAAAACAAACATAACTAGAAAAATAGAAACAAGGCAGAACTATGGAACACCAATAATAACAAAACCAAAAACAAACTCAAAGAACCGGAGATCCTGACATCTCCTCACGTTATCATATCATATCCTGTCGTTACACTGATAATTGCAGCAGCCTGCTGATCGAGATGCCCGTGTTTAGCCGGTGGAACATCTGACCTGTCTCCGTGTCATGATGGATCACCCACTAAACGCCGAGCGCTGTGCATATGACCAGGCAGGCATGTGTGACAAAGGAATGATGCCGACTGAATATCCATTCTCATTTCTCGCCCATCTGCTCCTCTGATAGAAAGGAAACTGGCATATCTCTGTGCGTAAAACGGTCTTTAAATGGTTTATCGCTTAAAGATAAACCATTTAAAGACCAAACACAGATATAGATGTTTTTGGGTCCACAAAGACCCAAACACATCTGGCAGTGCAGTGCAAACAGCACAAGGCTTCACACACTTCCCCGTGTGCTGTGAAGTGACCTATTCAGACAAATCAGCAGGGGGCAGAGAGACAGAAACAAATGGATGCACAGGTTTGGGCTCTTGAAAAGACAAGTGTTTCTTTTGCTCACAAGAGGGTCATCTGTTACCATTAGCCCTTAATTTGTTCCTCTTATGTTTTCTGGGTCCCTTCATGAAAACTAGGTCAGTCCTTTGATGGGTCACCAGCTAATGATTGATGCACAATATGAAATACACTGACTTTTCTTTGGATTCAAATGCACAATAAGAGATGCAAACTGGACTAAAATGCAACTGAATAAATCGAATCTTATCAGGAACAGAACTTTGAACAATGCAGATTTGACAAGAAATGGACAAAGGTCAGACAGCACACACTCGACAGCCTCTTCAGAGGTCAAGTAGTGCAAACAGTGACATCCAGATATCTGTTGAAGTCCTGGACGACTCATGCTCTTTCAGGGGTTTCATTGTGTTGATGGTTGCTGAGTTTCCAGATGTCTGAATAAATGCAGTCTTTTACTGCATTTACCTTTTTCCCCTAAACTATAAATTTACCTGGTAAATTTTGTTTATTGTCCTATTGACATAATTCAACTTTGCAAGACATATTGGTTTGTTTCTCACGTAAGAGGATTGATCTACTTAATTCTACTTTAAAATCTTTTCTTTTACTGTAGACGAAAAAAATGAAACACTGACCAACATTTTCATGTGTAATGATGGAAAAATGTAATGTTTACTGGCTATCTTAACTGTCTGCTATCAGTAGCGCCTGCAGCTGTACCTTGAGATTTTCCTTTAAGTAAAAAAAGTAAACAATAGTTTTTGGATTGGTTTATTATCTAACCCTCTTTACTATCAACAACAAAGAGGAGGAAAAAAAATCTTTTGTGTCAAAATATCTTGTCCGTAGCGCACATCAGTGTGAGTCTGTTGGGGCGGAAACGCCAAAGCCTAAATGTTGTTGGTCAGTTTACTTTTGTTTATTTGGCAGCTGTGTTTTTTCTCTGAGATGAAAATGAATGAGAGGAGTTTGAATCCTCCTGTAGTTCTAAAAGCGGCCGTTTGGATGATGCCTGAGCTTTTTACAGTGTGCGCAGTTTTTTCAGGGTCGCTGGTTTAACAGTTTTTTTTGTAGTTTTGCGAATTGAAGAGCTGACAGATCACTCAGTTGGCCGACCGTGACATCTGCTGCGCTCTTCTTGAGCGTTGCACTACGACTGCAGGTTAAACAGTTAATCTAGTCAAAACGTTTACCTAAAGAGCATAAATTAAACAAACATTGTTGCTTCACCTTCTCCTGAACCCGGGAATCTACATCCTCCTGTTGTGGATCACACGGGTAGACTTTGCTTTTTAGCATAATTTGTAAAAAAAATAAAATAAAAATTAAAACATAGGTCCGCAGTTTTAGGGCCATTCACATTACATACTTGTGGCTTAGGTTTCTGCTGGTTCTCATGATGCGTGCTGGAGATGTGGTTGTGCTCTTGTGGGTCAGGTGCAGTGATAGTTTTGTGCGGACCCTCTGATAATATCCTGCAAGCACCGCTGTCTGCTACTGACTTCATATTTTTGTGTTTTTCTGACGTAAAGCATTTTGAACCGCCTTGTTGCTGAAATGTCCAGTACAAATAAACATGATTGATTGATAGAAGAATTTCAGGCAAGTGGCCATTTTTGTTTAAAAATGTATTTGAAGATTCCAGTCCACTTGAACAAGATGTTCTCTTTTCTTTCCCATTTTGAAGAGAAGTTAAAAGAATTGGGCCTGTGTGCATTGTCATATTTAAACCTCAGGAAAAACAATATTTGCTAAGCTGTTGATGCTGGAAAATCTGATTTGTTTTTCCAAAAGTGTTAATTAATTCTGACCTCAAGAATCTTGTAAAGCAAATTTAGCTCTCCCCCAGTTAATTATGCATAAAAGTATAATTATTCTTATCAAGAGTAGTAACAATAATTTTCATGGTTTTGCTTAAATGTTTGCTTCAGTGTGAAACAAACAGCTAAATGTTGCTCGATGTTGTTCCCATAATGACGGGTGCGTTGAACCTGTATTAACTCTCAGGGGCTTTTGTGAATGACTCATTCATTGCTTTTACAATCTAACCAATAACCCTACATTCAAAAGCAAATGCACGCAGCTTTTGTATTTGCACAGCATGCAAATGCAAAAGCTGCAGGAACAACCACTTACACACTCTCTCAAGGGTTTTTAACTACCACAGGTTTGAATAAAAGGCAGCTAATAAGCTCTCAGTGCAAACAGGTACTGATGTTATGAACATAAATAAAAATGGGTTGAGAAGTATAAGAAATAAGCTGAGCTAGTCTTGTTAGCCTTATTTCTGTGCAGAACTCTTTTTGGCAACTCTTTCAGAGGACATCCCATTTTCCCTTCGGTCTTTTCCATTGCGCTTCCTCCCAAAGAATTTCATGCTGTTAAACGTAGGAAAGATGTCCTTTCTTGTTTTTAAGGGTTGTGCTCTAAACGAAAGGCCGTGTTTTCTCATACTAAAACAGTCTGAGGAATGTCGGCTCCTTCTGTTTCTTCCCATCACTGACCCTTTTTAACGCCATTGTCTGCCTGTGAAAGTGAACAAGCAAGAATGAAAAGAGGGACAAAGGACGACCGAAATGAAAACCAGCTCCCTGTGATTAACTGTGTTTAGATACAAGGCTCTGGGTTTTGTATTCTGATATCGCCTCTTATAAACACGCGGCCGCTTTGTGGAAGCCGTCTTGTTAAAAAAAGGTCAGCTGCTAAAGGAAAATATATCTAAGGTTGCTGCTTTCTGAGCGCAGCAAAAATACTTCAAAAGCTTCGCTTGATTATTTAGACGTCAGGATTTGCTTCTTTTTTCTCCCGCCTCGCCTCTTAAAGCGAGGTGGGCATGTGTTTGACACATGGTCTCGCCCTACACTTTGAATGCAAGCGCAAAAATCGTCATATGTCCTTTCATTTCTCCCGCTTCTGTTTCCCAGCAGTTCATCCTCTCTCCACAGTGTTTCTATTTCCATTTTGTCCACCGTGACCCTGCCAATACACCCACTTCCTCAAATATTTCTCTGTGAGTAACACAGCCTCTCTTGGTCATTTCATCCTGATAGCTTAACACAGTGATCACGTCTGCAGCATGCACACAGAGCAATGCTGCCCACACACGGTCTTATCACTGAAAAGCAACAGAGAGGCAAGAGGCACGGAGGTCGGGTCAGAAACTCAATTACTGTGCGGCCGCTCCAAATCTTCCTTTTGCTTTACAGCGCATGCTGTTCTCAGAGTCGCTAACCTCCTGCCTTTTGTTTTCGAGGTCACCGGTCTCTTTACTTTTCCTGTCTTCAGAGTTTTGCTTTATTTCTCTTTTCTAAAGCCCTTCAACAGTCTCAGATGTTTTCCATCCCCCTCTTCATACATGCAGCTCTTTCAGTGATTATCTCACTCCCACTGACCCAAATGTAATCCATAACGAAGGTGCAGATATCTCATAAAGTGATTGATATTGGATTAAAATTGCAGTGTTGGCAAACAAAAGCTCATTTAGGTGAAGCAGCAATTTTCTAAACGCTGTGCCTGATCCGTCACATGACCAAACCATTTGATTTATTATTGCTTTATGAATTTTTAACTTACTGGACAGAGTTTGTTTTTGAATCAATCAAATTTACATTACAAATACTTTGCATAACAAAATGTTGCTAATGCTACGGCTAAAGATCTCTGTTTAATTAACTGTGTTGATATCAGGGCTTGTATCCACATTTGATCTTTTGTGGCACTAATTTGTATTCTCCACAACTGCAGCATAATTTGTGAGAATACTCCATAGGCTTCCCCAAAAATGTGTCAAAAATATAAACCCAAATGCATCAAAACAGTTCAGCGAGAGTTTCCTTGAAAGTACCAGCTATACTGCTGAGAATCATCGCCAGCAGCTGCGTTTCCATCACAAACATGTAAAACTATGTTGATATTCTGCTAATGTCGAACTTCACACTACAATTTGCAATCATGGTGTTTCTATTCAATTAGAAACAACTGAAATCACACAGAAATAAGTTTGTTCATATGATAAGTCATTAAAAAACATGATTCTCCAACTACTTCCTGTGTCGTCTTCTTTGTGGTTTGCGCCAGCGGCAATATCTGGTTGTTGATCATGTAATGCAAAAAAAGTGTTTCTATTGCAGTTTTGCGAAATAAACAAATTCTTTCATTACGGCCAAAACAACACTTCATCTTAACGCAAAAATATTTTATAGAATTTTTTTTTCAAAATTCCCATTCTTCCAATGAGCAAATTTATTTTTGTAATTCCAATTCATGCAATTTCATGGTCAATGGAAACGCAGCTACTGGTTCCAGCTGAAATAGTTCACAGAACTATGCCTTCGTCTTCATTACAACCTCCTTTCTCTAACCATCATTGTAGACAAAATCAGTGGGAAGAAGTAAGAAAACATATTTTCAGAAAACATGGTCTAAAAGTGTTTTATTATCACATCAACATTTAGGAAGAAGTACCCATAAGTTATCTCAAACGTGTTTATTTGCCATTCAGAGGTACATTTACTCGTTTTTGGTCTTAACTGCATGTTGTGTCGATTACAGAGTTTAATGTTACTAACATTTGTAATGTTTTGCTAGCAGTTTGGGCTAAATATGTTAACATCCGGTCGGATTTGGCTGATGTAGTGGCTGGAAGCAACCAGCAGGGGGAGTCTAGCGCTAGCACACAATGAAGAGCACCGGAACTTTCTTCTCTGATAATAATACACACGTAGGCTTTAAATTAAAAATATTCCCCTTTCTCGGGTATGAGTTCTATATAAATATTCATGAACGGTTGTAAAATAGTTTAATTGTTGGAAAGTTTGTTTTTGACACTCCGTATGTGTACACACTGCCTTGTTAGCTACTATGCTAACAACGGTTTGGTATCATCGTGTATGTTTGCAAGCTAACTCAAATTATAATACATGCTTGACAACAAGGAAGGTGTCTGACTCTTTCATTCTTTATGGTTTTTACATATGCACTTTGTAGCATCTTTTATTATAAAATTTTATCTACATGACTGCTGTAGCTGACTGAGGTAACACCAGCAGAACATATCAATCAAATAAAGATTTATAAATCGATTTGAACCAAAATCAATGTTCTTATCGTTTTCTTCAGCTGCTGTGTCATCATGGTCATATTCTGACTCAGTCAGATTGATAAAAGCTCCCTCAAATAGTGTTTTTATTAAACTTTATTCAGGAAGGACGGCAAAATAACAAAATCCTAGAATACAATGTTCAAATTCACGTAGGGAAAAGAGCCTTAATTTGGGGGGACCAGTTCTATGGTGTAAGGAAACTAAAACTTAACCGTTAAGCCATTGTTACATTGAAAGAAAAAACTTTCAATGTAACAGTAGAGCCTGGTGAACAGCTAAAAAGTTAAAGCTTGGACACAAATGGGTCTTCCAAATGGCGAATGACCCTGAGCATACCAACAAATTACTACAAAGTTACTTCAGGACAGCAAAGTCAAAGCCAGGAGAAAGTCCTGATCTAAATCCCACAGAAAATATGCAGGCAGAGCTGAAGAGAGGCTCCAGTTTTGTCAGGAGGAATGGGTCAAAAGTAAAGCAAACGCTTGTGAGAGCCTTGTGGAAGGACACACAACAAATAATGAGTTTATACTAAAGTTTGATGTGGTTTACAGGCAGTCAGTGAGGGATAAAAAGACAATATGTCTTAAATTTCTCACAAAAGATAATGAAGCCTTTGATCAAAACACTGGTTCATCAAGCATTCTTGCATTCCCATTCAGCAACAACGTACAAGAACGACATTGACCTGCGATCATGTGACGAAACAAGAGGAAGAGGAAAAAGTGAGCAGCTTGCAAGTGTTTCATTTTTTCCAGCTCAAGCCCCGCTGTCGGTATCTTATCTGCTCAATCCCCTCATCGTCATTTAAATCTCCCCCTACGCCATCCGATCCCAGCCGTGGCCCTGTTTAAATCTCTCCCTCCTCCCAGTCCAACACATTTCTAATGCTAATTATCTAAACCTCTCTCCGTGCTTTCTATCCCTCCCATCCGCCAGCATCTGACTGAAATCTCTCCCCGCCCGTGTTCCTCATAAGCCCCAGTTGAAGACAGACTCCTTCCCTTTTCTCCCTGTTTTCTGACTTTTATTCATTCCTTTAATTTTTGTGAAACTTTATGAAATATGTCAATTATGTCCAATTAAAATATAATTACTTTTTAAAAATCTAAACATCACAATAAAGTGGGATAGAAGCATGGGAATGTGACCTTTATCGACCAGCAGGTCACCGGTTTGGGAGGAAAACATCAGCTTTTATCTCCAGAATCAGGTGCAAACGCGTCATTATCTCCTCCACCGTCCATTTTTCACGTTTTTATTGCAACCAGAAAACACAACTCTTTCCGCCCAGCTTCTCTATTTGCACTCTCAACTTTTACGCTCTCATTCAGCTGGTGAATTTGCGTTGTTTATTCCAGCGAGGAGCCACCTACACATGGAGTCCCACAAGCATCACTACAGATTACAGTTACATAAAAGCTGGTTACCATTAGCAGCAAAAACAGAGTCGTACAGAAAAGAAGCTTCAAGCAAAACATCTGCAGGAAGGTGTTAGATTGTTTGTTTATGAACTCGTAAATCATCACATTTTTTTCAGGTTTACATTTTTCAAAAAGGAAAAGCGTTCAAGAAAATTCACGGCAAAAGCAACGCATATTGATGTAGTAAATTTACCAAAATGATACCTAATCTAATAAACAACAAAAAGGAGGAGGACACCTCAGAAGGTGTGCTCACCTTGATACTCCTGTCCAGGCGAGTAGGAACTGGGATTTCCTGTGATCTGGAGGGTCAGCAGCACCTCTCCGCCACCCTCCGCCACCCCGGCTCCCTCCATCTCCGCATGGTGGGTGCACAGGAAGAAGAACGGGTTAAAACGGGGGTAGAAGCTCGCCGGAGGTGCCCCGAAATCCACATTGCTGCTCCCCAGCGCCAGGGAAAGCAAGACACAGCCCAAAACGCCCCCAAGAGAGGCCCGCGCCACGGCCATTTGCCCCCTCACCAAGCGGGCGGCTGAGGGACTGGAGGCGATGGGAGTGATGACTGGGAGCGTGGACGGCACAGGTTGAGCTCCAGAGGACAGGTGGTGGAGTCCACAGCTGAGTCGAAGTCCAGAAGTGGGTGTGTGAGAGTGTGTGTGTGTGTGTTTTTTCTTCCCAGTGAGGGATATTTAGGTGTGTCAGAGAAACTGCTCTGAAGCTTCTTGTTCCCCTGTCCTGCCTCCACTCTCAGGGAGTTCGGAGCTTCGCCTGAGCTGTCCTGCTCCGGCGTTTAAATACCTCACCCCCTCCCTGTGTTGCCCTCTCTCCTCCCACCCTCCCTCCCTTCCTCTCTCTGGCTCTCGTTCGTTCTAACATGAGCTCCACGCGTGTGCTGTTTCTCTCTCATCCAGCTCTTCTCTCCTCCCTCTTGTCTACCAGTCTATCACTCTTCCTTTCCCCCTAATCTCATGCTCCCCCTTCTCTTTACCTCTCTGTGAAATACTCTAAGTTACTCCATGCTGCTGTCCTCCAGAGAGCTTGGCTGTCTTATCTCCATGCATCTGTTAGTTTCTTCATCCCTAAGCAGCCCTCTGACAGATCCCCGTCACTCCACTCTTCTTCCTTTGTCTTTTTGCCCATCCACCAGACTGTCTCCTCCTCTCCCACCCACTATCACACCTCCTTCCTCCCTCCTCTTCCTTTCTGCTGCTCTTCCACTCGGCCTCCCCTCCCTTCTTTCACTCTCACTCTTTCCCAAACCCCGTACGCCTCCTTCTCTCCTCAGAAATCTTCAGTTTGGGTTTTTCCTTCTCCTCCTCTGTTGCCTGGGTTTTCCATCAGAACCTTGTTTTCCAACTTTCTCAGAGCTGCGCGTGCCACCGCTCTGCTCTACATTAATCAAACCGACTGAGTGCAACACTAGCCTTAAAGCTGCTTTCTCCTCAGCCCACCAAATGATGGGGATAAGTAATTGAGTAACATATACTTCCTTTTTTCATCTGCTGCTCTCTTTCTCTGCTCATCTGTCTCTTGCGCTGAGTGTAAGTGATACACTCTCCCTCCACCTAACCCCACCTCTGACTGATATTCTCTGCACAGACGTTGTGGATTCTCAAATGCTAAGAAAATGTCTCCAATGCAATTCCTCCAAGTGATACAAAGCTACACAGAACGGCACATTAAATAAATTAACACGGAGCTTAAAGGGATCCACGATTGCCCGAACATGTTGCCCTATGTATGCTGTAATTTTTCTATTAACAAAAAATTGTTGTTTGTGATACATCAAAACTCAAAATTATTTTTCAAATTTATATATTTTGTTATATTTTTCACCTTTGGAGATGGGTTGATGACATTTTGGACCTTTCTCTAATCTACAGAGTAAACACAGGAAGGTTAACTTTACCTGAGTTGTTTTTAGCATGTTGCGTTTGACTGGTGCAATTTTAGATAATGCCACACTGTGTCACTGTTGGCTGTAATTAAAAAAAGATAATAAAAAAAATCAGTGAGGTGAATCTGGACGCTTCCCACGAGGAAAAAAAAAAAAAGAAGAGCGCAGTGGGAGAGAGCCGGATCTGAACACAACTTCTGAAGGTCCTAATTTGTGCTCTCAACATTTCTCTCCAGAAGACTTTGAGTAATTTGAATGAGCAAAAGTGACAAAGGCTCTAACAAATGATCATTACCTTAACGAGCTAAAACTAAAAGCCGTGCTGACAGTTTTTATCCACAAAGTGCCTAAACCTTGCTGTGATGGAGTGAAAGTCGCTGGGAGAAACATCAGACAGACAGCACTGGAAGCTCTTCAAATGCTAACGGAGCTCTGCAGCAGCAGTACGATGGCATTGGACCGGGATACTGGACCCTAAGCAGCTGTTATCGGACTGGACACAGAGCTATAGAAGTACTTACTGGATCCCACAGTCAGACCAGAGGTAAGTGTTATTCATTCATTCATTTCCGACGCTAAAGGCAGCAGCAGCAAACACCAGCTCCTACGGCCAACTCTGTCGTCTTCCTCTGTTTTCATCATCTTCATCACCTCTTGTGATTTCCGATTGATTTCAATGCGCTCCAGTTCAATTTGAAAATCCTTAAAGACTTTACTCATCACAGTTTTGGCTGGGCGGTGCTAGCGCAGTTGGACCTTTAGACGTTATTTACCCAGAATACATTGCAGCATGAAAAACATGGCGACGTTCGTGTGGCAATATTTTATAAAAATTTACAAAAACTAAACAGCCTACGGCATTATTACTGTATTGTTTTTTGCATCTAAAATAAATATTGCCCAAATAAAGTCTATTGGTGCAACTAATCATGGATCCCTTTAAAGGACTTGCTGTTAACACTGCAAAACATCCACTCTGGCATTTCTCTTTAGCTGTCAGAGGCGTTTATGTGGCTGAGTGCCTGTTCAGTTACAGACATAAACACTCCCGAACCAACAAAGCTGCACACAGTCCAAATAGTCTGGACGACCTGCAGCAGGAGAGCGCAGCCAGATGCTCCGGAGTCCTGCTCAAACAAACTCCAGTCCGCTCATTTACAAATGCATCTTGTGTTTTTATCCTCATGTTTTTGCTGTTTCTGTTGGATTCAGAGGTAAAAATTATACAATTTAGATTTTTGTGTTACGATAGTTAGTGCCTATGTTTACATGAAACAGTTTTAAACAACCAAAATGGTATATTTTGTTTTTCTTATAATTTTTAAAGACTTTTTTTTTTTGCTTTACATCATGTTATAATGTATATGTATAATGATTCCCTCATCAAAAACAGTAGGGTGTTGCCTTGATTGTTTAATGCATGTTTGAGAAATCCTTTAATCTCCATGACAACGATTCAGCTGTCCAAAACACCTGGCTGGACCTAGCCCCGCCTTCAAGGCTCAGCGCTTCAGTTTCCAAGCTTCCACTTCAAAGAGCAGCCCTCTGACTCGGCTCCTTCAGACTAGCCAGCAGTAATTAGCAAACCCCTGGTGGAACTGAACTCCTTAGAGCAGCTACTTCTCACGGCAATGCTGGTATAAACATTGTCAAAGAATTAATAGAGGTGCGACATTGTGACAACTTCCTTAGAAAGAGCAGGAGTTTCTTAAAGAGAAACTTAAGGCGATAAATTACAAAGTCCAATTTCTTTTAAGTAATATTTTATTTATAAGGTCTTTTCATTTTACTTCAGCTGCTGGATTTTCAGTCCAGCTCTGTAGGACATGACACATACTGCACAGTTAGTCTTTAAATATGAGCAAAAGGAAAAATTTCTTCCAGTTTTTCCAACCATTCATTTTGGTGAACTTATCTGAGGTTCAGTCAGGAGGGATTCCTAGACATCCTTCTCTTTAGAGGCTCTCTCCTGCTTATTGTGGGGAATCTCAAGGCTTTCCTAATATAGAAGTTGTAGTTATTGTATAACTTGCTCCCTGGGTGAGTCCCATAACAAAACCAAACATGCACACAGTTCCCAAATCCATTCGGGGAAAAAGGAAACATCAAGTTTTTATCTTTGAAATTATCCCAAGCGATAAGTCTTAAGTAAAATGGTGTTTATCTCTTTCACATTTGGTCTTCAACAATATAAAAATAATTGTGGAATAAGTGGTTGGATGGATTTTGTTAGTGCCATTAACCTGGACTTGACTGAAACTCCACTGTTATCTCTAAGCCAGGGGTGTCAAACTCAATTTCACCGAGGGCCACTTCAGCATATTGGCCCCCCTCAACGGGCCACATTGACGGTACAAATCAGGAGTGCATCCCTGCTAAAACACCCCAGACAAAAGGTTGACTTCCCTCATTCAGTTCTGTAGAGGCTTATAATGAGTCAATGGTCCAGGTGTGTTAGAGAAGGAACCATCTAAAGCTGCAGATGGTAGCTCTGGAAAACTAGACTTTGGCACCCCTAGCATAAATGTATAAAAATACAATGTTAAAAATAAATTAAACACCTCATATTGTTAAATAACTGATTTTATGTATTGAAGTTTTAAATATTACATTTGAGTTTCCATGGATGTAAAATTACTGCTCAGTTTAAAAATTACAATATTTAAATCAGTGTTTAAAGGTAAGCAAACAAAAAATAAAAACAAGCCACATGGGCAGACATTATAGACTTTACGCAAAGATTTAGTCTCAGAGGCAACTGAAATCAATTAATAAAAAAAAAAAAATCCTTTCTGAATATCATCTCATGGTCTCTGAACTAAATGCCTCTTTCTGACCGGGAGCTGACAGCGAGTTGAAGAGTTATGGACCGGACGCTTTGGAGCGTCTGGTTAGGAAGCGCATTACAAACCTTTGGTTGAAATGGCGCGTTAAGTTCAAGTCTCCATTACAGACCAGAGAAAACTAAAGAGAATGCAACGTTGTGTTAATCCATTTGAGGAGCCGGCAGTTTATCTGGAGGAAATAAATGACGATGCAAAAGTTAATTAGACTGTAACATGCGCAGTCCGCTGCTCAACCACTGCGGACGTGGCTCCACCGCTGCGAAGACTTAGAAACCACTGGAAGTAACTCATCCAGCGGATTTAACAAATGGAGCCTTCTGGGTTCACGTTACCCAGGAGAGCGGCGCTCTGGAGGAGCTGCAGACGTAACATCTGTCCGTTTCGGAGAAGCGAAACCACGCAAAAAAAAGAAAGAAAAGAAAAGAAAGAAATCCTGGTAAAAGCGCACACCGGACCGCACAGGGTAAAATACTCAGAGAGTTCAGTTGATCTGTTTGGATCAGATCCAACTGACTGATGAATTAGCGCAGATTTTTCTGCAGATGGGAACCAGGAGGAAGTGCGTTCAGACCCCAGCGGGTGAAGTGATGCTAATTTAAGTGAAGTCACTTAATTTAATTTATTAAAAGTTATTGGGGCCTCAGTCAGTGGTTTTTGTCACTACGAGAAAAATGTAGATGCATTTATCTGTTTAATTTGTGATGGGATCTGGATTCACGGTGAATATTAACTAAACCGCATAAAATGCGACTAAATATCCGATGTTAATATGATTGTAATTTCACGGATAAAAATAGTACATGACCGATTTTTTTTTAATGTTGTCGGTCAAGAAAAGTCTAGCGCCACCTGCCGCCCTGACACCAACTCACACACATCTTCATTCACAGTCTTACTTGTAAATCGATGTTTCTTTTCTTGGACGTTTTGATGTTAGCTTGTCGATGTCTCAGTTTTATTTGCTGGGAAAATCAATAAGCAGCTTGAGGTGGCTCTGCTGCTCTCTAGTGGCGAGAAGCCGTAATGTTGGCTGGTAACAATCGGAATGCATTGTGGGAGATGTAGTTTGTAGTCAATCCATGCTCAAGACCTATTTTAAGTCAATCATCGGCCAATAAAATGCTGGGGGGCCACATAAAATGACAGGGCGGGCCACATTTGGCCCACGGGCCTTGAGTTTGACACATGTGCTCTAAGCCAACCCATTTAACAAACACTCACCTAACTTGAAATTATCCCACAATAACCCAACATCTTATACAACTTGAAATGAAAAATATTAGTCTTTTTTCTTTTGCGTGTTTTCGCTCCCCGAAACGGACAGATGTTACGTCTGCAGCTCCTCCAGGGTGCCGCTCTCCTGGGTAACGAGCACCAAGGCTCCAGATAAACTGCCGGCTCCTCAAATGGATTAATACAACATTGTTTTCTCTAAGGTGAAATGGCTTCAATACATTATTTGATCCCAGGCTTAGTTTATGGACTGAACAGACAAACAGTTACCATTGATTTTATTTTTGAACCCTTATTTATATGGAAGTGTTGATTTTATTTTTGAACCATTTTTTTTATTTCTGAACCCTTATTTATATGGAAGTGTTGATTTTATTTTTGAACCATTTTTTTTATTTCTGAACCCTTATTTATATGGAAGTGTTGATTTTATTTTTGAACCATTGTTTATTTTTGAACCCTTATTTGTTTTGAAGTGTTGATTGTCTGAAAGACCTTACACATGAATTGCCCCATATGAGGTTTGAACCAACGACCTCAGCATTACCAGCACGGTGCTCTAACCTGCTGAGCTAACTCACCTACCTTACAAACTGTTGAGTTTCCATGGATTTAAGAAGAACTTACATGATTTTACCACAATGAAGATTTGATAAAAGTGCTTATATTCTAATGTTTTTCAAAACAACATACATAATATTTTATTTTCCAGAGATTTTGTATTTTGAAGTGTTGATATTATTTTTGAACCATTTTTAATTTTCAAGTGTTGATTGTATTTCAGATATATTCTTTATCTTAATGTGTTAATTTTATTTTTGAACCATCTTTTATTTGTAAGTATTAATTTTATTTGTTAGCCATTTAGCCAAGACTCTGTAGAACCATTTGTTTCTGCTAATGACATCTTCAATAAATTTTTTGATCCAAGGCTTAGTTTATGGACTGTAATGTGAAATTGGGCACAAGTATAAGTCTGACAGTTTGTTCACCAAGTTACTGTGCTCTCTGAGAGGATCTGTGGTATAAGAATTTGACATTAGTTTCTAAAAAAATGTGGATCATCTACCAGGAACACTGCAAAGAGCATGAGTTTCTGTAGTGTAGTGGTTATCATGTTTGCTTCACATGCAAAAGGTCTCTGGTTTGAAACCTGACAGAATCAGTTTTAGTATGTTCTCTTCATCACAGGTGTTTACTAAAGGTCAACAAGGGTCTGTGGTGTCATGGTCTGTACTCTGAATCCAGGCATCTGAGTGCAAAACTCAGTTGAAATTTTCATGTTGCATCTCACATCATCATCTTTGGAACCTCAAACTGAAACAAAGCAGAGAAGTTCAGTTCCTGTAGTGTAGTGGTTGTCATGTTTGCTTTACACGCAAAAGGTCTCTGGTTCAAAACCAGATGGAAACGATTTTTGTAGGTTATGCATCTCTTGGGGTGCAGTGAGACAACAAGAGCCTTCCTCTTTGGTGATGGTTCATTTGCCAATCGACTTCAATGTAGGCTTCTTTGAAATCGAAGCTACTTTACTTCAATTACCAATTGGAAGTTCTGTGGCGTAATGTTCAAGGCCCACGGGCCACATGTGGCCCCCCAGCATTTTATTGGCTGATGATTGATTTAAAATAGATTTTGAGCATGAACTGACTACAAACTACATTTCAACCAAAGGTTTGTAATGCACTTCCTAACCAGACGCTCCAAAGCGTCCGGTCCATAACTCTTCAACACGCTGTCAGCTCCCCGTCAGAAAGACGCATTTAGTTCAGAGTCCATGAGATGATATTCAGAAAGGATTTTTTAAATTAATTGATTTCAGTTGCCTCTGAGACTAAATCTATGCATAAAGTCTATAATGTCTGCCCATGTGACTTGTTTTTATTATTTGTTTGCTTACCTTTAAACACTGATTTAAATATTGTAATTTTTAAACTGAGCAGTAATTTTACATCCATGGAAACTCAAATGTAATATTTAAAACTTCAATACATAAAATCAGTTATTTAACAATATGAGGTGGTGTTTAATTTATTTTTAACATTGTATTTTTATACATTTATGCTAGGGGTGCCCAAGTCTAGTTTTCCAGAGCTACCATCTGCAGCTTTAGATGCATTCCTTCTCTAACACACCTGGACCATTGACTCATTATAAGCCTCTACAGACCTGAATGAAAGAAGTCAGCCTTTTGTCTGGGGTGTTTTAGCAGGGATGCCCTCCTGATTTGTACCGTCAATGTGGCCCGTTGAGGGGGGCCAATATGCTGAAGTGGCCCTCGGTGAAATTGAGTTTGACACCCCTGGCTTAGAGCAACCATGAGATCCAAGATCTTATTCTTTAAATCCTCAAATCTTTAAATCCTGATTCAGATCTCACAAAACATAGTTTATTTAATTTTTTTACCACAACAGATAAGAACTGCTCAAGCAATATAGCAGATAAGACACTGCACACTTAAATAAACAAGACTGGATAATGTCTTTGTAACAGGCTGAAAGTAAAAAGGTCCAACTTTTAATCTTTTTTTTGGACATCATGGTATTAAGGATTCACAGGCTAGAGAAATAAAACCAAACACCTCTTCAAATATCTGTGTGAAAGAAGGAAAAAGCACCAAGTTCCAAAAAAAAAAAACCTCCAGGAAGCTTAAAGAAACAAACCACCGTATTTTCTGTTCCATTGGGTTTCACAAAGTATGCATGTATTCAAACTGTTGCTCAAGCCAGACTGCCTTTAATACCCAGAAACACAACGTACTTTTTTATTATTCATTAGCAAAACAGAAATCTGTTATGTTTTCTCAAAGATAATTGACAGAGAGAGAAAGCAGCTTTTTTGTGGCATAAGAAAATATTATAAACCTAAATTATGATATAAATCACAAGAACACAAATCTAATATTCTACAGTGTTAATATAAATCTAAACAGCTGGTAAAAGGATTATTATTTATATTTTACTCTGTGGAATCACAAAAAATTTGTAAGTTGAGCTTCAAAAAGCAATAGGGAAAGAAAAACCAAAAAGTCTTGTGTTAATCAGCCGTTCAACAGTTTAAATCCCCCAAAGCAGCTCTAAAGGCATCAAAAGGCTCAATGCAGATCAACCTAACAGCTTTTCTCTTTCGTTTTAGATCTTTCCACTTCATCACTACAATACTTTCCAAATACAATAAGTCCCAGTGTTAAGTAGTGACAGTTTCAGTGCACCAAAATATTTGTGAATGTGATTCTGCTCCACAATCAAGCTTCCCTTCATTGCAATAATTTATATGCACTGGCTATGTTAAGGACGCTTGTAACGAGAGCGTCAATGGAAAAGCAATCAAGAAACAGTGAACTGATGGCACCAGCTTTGCAGAGGCTCTTTATGGCCTCCACTGCTGCTTTACGAGTTCAGACTGCTTGTCCTGTCTGCACAGACGGAAGACAGAGATCTGAGGTTATCGCATCTTTTCCGCTCTCACACGGTCCAGCGAGGCTACAGCGCCACTTAATTAAGGACTTTTAATTAAACTAAATGTATTAAATCACAAGAGAGATTTCTCAGAGAACATAAGTTATTTTGTGTCTCGGTAGCATCCTTCATGTAGTTTCTGCTTTAGGCTCAAGGTGAAAGAAATGTAAAGTGTTTCTTGAAGTTAAATTTGAGACTTTTATCAGAGTGAATGTTCTTCATTTAATCTAACTAAACCCCACATCAGCTTTAACTTTGTTTTTGCTGGTATATTGTCTAAGTTGGTCTCTATTCTTCTATGCAACTTGACATTTTCATGTAAATTTGTTTCATTTTGCACTATTTTACTGCCTCAATGCTGCCCTCTTTGGGTAGAAAGGTAGCTACTGCAGTCAAATTTTCCTATTGGTAACATCAGTACAGCTTGGTTGATGTCACACAGACACGCCCCCTGGTGGTGGGTCAGGAGTTGGAATTGTGAATGTAGTGTCACCATAAAAGTCTCAAATTACAGAAAAGAGTTTCTAAATTTGTCGCTGCTCCCACCTTTTCAAAAAATGCCACCAGAGGAATCTGAAACGTTCACTAAGTATAGCAACAAAGTTGTTAGGTTGGCAACAGTGCTTTTCCTTGTCCTGACTGCACCGCAACTTAACTCCCTCTCCTCCTCACCAACACGGAAAATATTTCATTTAATTAGACCTATGATGCAAAATTTTCATTTTGCATATTTTCATATTTCTATTTGGGTTTCTACTGCTTCTAAAAGCAGAGCAAGAGCTTAAAAACACACCCAGCCACTTTTTTGCAGTAAGTTAATGTTTTTTGGTGTCTGGAGTTGTTTCAAAAATATTTCAGAATGTAATGTCATAAATCAGAAGGCCCTGGCACCCAGCAACCTCAGCAAAGCCCAGCTCGTTACTTAGCAACCTAAAGGTAGCTCCAGCACATTTGGTCAGCTGGTTTTACCACTGTATCCTCTGTAGAACAAGACAAGTGTTTTGTTGTTGGCTTGCTGCTTTCTTTCTTTTTTTTTTGTAATTCAAATTTTATTGATTTTCAGAACATTGTCTCACATAAAACACAAAACAAAAACAACAACAACAAAAAACAAAAAGGCTGGTGCACCCCCCCCCACCACCTCAAAACCCAGGGCACAGTCATATATCATATGTATGTTACAGTGTCAATTCAAAAACATTCAGTAGTTGGGAAAAAGTTAGTTGTCCGGGAAAATCAAGCTTCATCCAGATGCATTACTCGAAGCCGTAGTTCTTTTCAATGAGTCCCAAAAGCTATCCCATTCCATGTCCCCGTTCCCTTCCATGTTGTTGAGCATTGCTTCATAAGCAGCTGTATCCGTCATTGATTTGATCCACTCATTTAGCTCGGGACACTTTGTGGTCTTCCAATGTCTTAAGATGATCCTGCAGGCTGTCACCAGACCGACCACCACAACTGTAAAAGCTCCTTTTGGGGTGTTCGGCATTTGAGATCTGTCTCCCAGTAAACATGGAGTCTGAGGGATCTCTGAGCCAAGCCATGCACTCAGAGCCTCCAAGATTTTAATCCAAAATGGTGAAACCAGAGAGCAGTCCCAAAAACAATGCAAATATGTGCCCACCTCTTTCTTACATTTCCAGCACATATTGTTTGACATTATTTTAATTCTATGTAACCTAGTAGGCGTATGATAATATCTATGTAGAACCTTATACTGTATAAATTTACCTCTGGCCTCTTTCACCACTTTTTCAGAAAATACTTTTTTTTTCCGAAAAAGAAGTCCACAAGCCTACACTGCTACCTCACTTGCTGAGAACGGTATCAAATAAGAGCGCCTTACTACAGTATCGTCATCTAATTACATGTCGGGAACGGAGAGCCGTTAGCCAGCTGCCATCTTGTTCGCCTGCCCACGTGACTCACTTGCTGTATTCTTGTTGGTTGTGCAGGAGGCTCTGCTAATGCTTTTCAAAGATGTACGGTTGTGTTATTGCGCATCAGTTGGCAGCCATTTTCACTTGAGTGTAAACGGTGAGTTGGGGGCGTGGCCAGCAGCAGCTTATCTGGATTGAAAGTGACAAGGACCCTGAAACAGCTCATTCTGAAAGGAGCTTAAGAATAAAATCTCATTATCTAAGAATGAATTTTGTCCAAAAATGTAATTAAAATGTTTCGTAAAGCCCACAGACCTAACCAAGCATAACAGACCACCTGTAACGCGACACCTTTATTGAGACTTTAACAATATTATATGAAGTGCTGATGTCCATGGAGGTGATGTGTTTGCAAAACAAATCCTCACTTGTCACTCAAACATGTAGATATTTTAATTTCTTCAATCAACATTTGACATCAGCTTTTAAAATCAAGTGAAATACCTTCTGCCTTTGGTTTTGATTTCTATTTTTCACACAGAAAATTAACGCTTATACGTGTGTGATGTATGGAAAAAAAGTTGCATATACAAAACAATTTAAAAGAGAAAAACACTGCTGTACCCGATGACCTCTGTTTTTTTTTTCCTTTATGGAGGTTCTAGTTTATGTCCTACATCCATTTCCGTTACACTATGGTCATTCCTCTCAACACTCACACAATGTCCTACTGGGGGCTATCGCTCTCCATTATATAAACTAGGTCAGGGAAGGGTGTGTAAGCGGAGAGGGTCAGTAATTATTTTTATCATTATTAATTTCCACCTCAAGGTTACGCCAGGGCTTTTTGTCTGCGTCAATCTTCATTTTTGCCCCCTGCAAACATGCGCACACACACCACGGATATGACCACAGCTGAAAGGCCGCCGCGCCAAACAAGTCAGCAGAGAAAAGACCTGAAAGGGATGGAGTGAGTAGGAGACAGCGGAAGAGTTGAATGTGTCGCTTCATCACTCACTGGGCCCTAATTTACACCAACAGGTTGTTTACTTAACGTGGCAAAAGATAATAAAAGCAAGGCTACTGGAGGGGGAGAGAAGAGGACGATGCCCTGCAGGAGCACTTCGGCTGTGATGGCTTGCACACTCCAATTAACTCCATGAAAAGCTGGTTCCCTTAGAGTAGTGAAGGAGGGATAAGACAAAAACAGCACCTTCACCCCAAATCTCTCCTACTGGGCTGGCGCATCAGGAAAATGCTTCTTGGTGTCCCAGCAGCAATACAATAAAATAAAATAACCTACACAAATCACATCAAAGTTTATTTTTATAGTACATTTCAGCAACAAGGCAGGTCAAAGTGCTTTACATCACAAAAACACAAAAATACCCTCCAACCCATCCAAGCACTGAGCAGATCAATGTGTGGATGTGCCAAAACTTGAAGTTAATATCTTTGGACCGAAAGAGGAACGATGTAGAGTCAACGCAGAGCTTCAGTTATTACAGCTGGAAACTAGAGATCAGACTGAACTCTGACCTGAACCTTCAGAGCCACAAAAAGACAGTAACAAAGTCAGCCTTCTATCACCTGAAGAACACCTCTCAGGTCTTCTGGTTCTGCTCCGCATCCCCAGAACCAGAACCAAACATGGAGAATCAGCATTCAGCTTCTATACACAACAAACCTGGAGCAAACGTCCAGAAAACTGCAAAACAGCTGAAACACTGAACTCCTTCAAATCAAGACTTGAAACCCAGAAACATTAATCAACATTTTGATGTGCAAAATGTAATGTTTCAATTGGTGACTGTTTGTTCTACTGCTTTGGAGTTTTGTGTTTTTATGATGTAACGCATTTTGAAATGCCTTGTTGATGAAATGAATCAAATAAAATGTGATTTGATTTTGATTTGTGAACCAGTAACCGCCATCAAAATCATCAATACACATCAAATATGTTAATCAATATTCCAGTTAAATAAAGTTTAAATAAAAATAAAGATAAATGTTTCATTTGCAATGAGACCATCCAGCCACAATATCATAGATTCAACATCATTTAGCATCATTTAGCACACGTAAGTGTAACTTCAGTATAAACCATATTGTGTTTGTTTTTTCTTTTTTTTTTAATTTGACTAAACATTGTATTAATGAGAATTTGTGCTTCGATACAAAGTCATCTAAGTTATTTTTATTGTTTCTTGAAATGTTGGTGTAATTTTGTTGGTTTTTATAACATTTTGTTAATTTATGCATTGAACGTTTTCTAAAAGAGTGAATCAGAGCAGCTCAACCTGTAGTTAAAACAGCTGCATGATGTGATTGATCAGTTTTTGTCTCTGTTCTACAAAAAAAAAGTCACATGCTGAAATACTCCAAGGTTTTTGGATAAAATACTCCGAGCGTGAAGTCCATTTCATGTGAAATAAATCAACTTTTTCAAATACAAAATCCTTGTTCGCTCAGACATCTTTGAGTTCGCACACTGATTTGGCCCCATTTAACTGTGATGCATTTTTTAATACAGAAGCAGAGTCGAACTCACAGCTCTTTTACATTTTCTGAGCGCAGAATCTGTTCTGGAAACCCATCGTTCTGAGCTCCACGCTCAGTCATCGCAGGTTCCCCCCTCCTGTTCTGCAGTCATGGTAACGGAGCTGTGAAAGAACAAGCCGAGGAATACGAGACGTGGAGGATGACAGACACATGGCCACATTGTGACAGAGACAGACGGAGTGAGTGCAGAGTGGTGTGACACCACAGACAGCAATTTTCCATCCGAACATCCAGCATGCAGACAATTAAGACCAGGAGGGAGAAGTTATGTGGGAGAAAGTGAAGTCGAAACGAGTAAATCTAATGCAACGAGGCTGCTGACTTAGGTAAAGGTGACTTATTATGCTCCCTTGAAAGGTTAGAAAAGGTCTATGAGCAATACAAAACATTTACTACTTTTTTTTTTGCACAAAATAATTCTTAGATAAGCAGATTTTAGTCTGATCAATTCTACCTAAGTTCACCTCCTTTCAGAATGAAATGTTTCAAGCCGTGTTGTCACTTTAAATCCAAATAAACTGCTGGCCACGCCCCCCAACTCATGTTTACATGTGAAAATGGCTGCAAACAGATTTGCAATTAGATAGCCATACATGTTTGAAAAGCAGAAGTGGAGCCTGCTGCACAACCAACAAGAAAGTAGCATTTTTTTTCTGGATGGTAAGTCAACAAACACTTGTCTTTCCTTTTCTTTTCTTCGCCAGTTACATTAACAACCAACAAATTAGTGCAAAATGACTGCATAAGAAAACAAAGAGCAACAAAAACAAAATAACCCAGCAGAAAAAACGTTACTTTTGTCCGTTTCTCATTTTCTGCAATTAATTACAAAATTTTTGCTTGTAATTTCGGAGACATGTTGTCAGTAGTTCATAGAATGAAAGAACATCGTTCATTTTACTCAAACATATAAAAAGTAAAATCAGAAGAACTGATCATTTTAAGTGGTCTCTTAATTTTTTCCACAGCTGTATATATTTAGTCTTTTCCAGCAGCCATTGTACAGCGCCATATTCAGCGGTGAAACCAGCTGACCAAAGTGCTGCAGCTCAGCTGGGGTTGCTAGGTAACGGGCGGCGCCTGCTGATCTGTGACGTTACATTAGAGAGATCTTTAAAATGGCTCATTTTCCAGACACCAAAAAAATATTAACTTATTGCAAAAAACTGTATGGAGGGTGTTTTCTTTTAGCAGTGCACTGTTTTTGTAAGTAGTAAATGCCCAAATGAAAGTACAAAAATGTGCAAAATGTGAATTTTGGATAATAGATCTTCTTTAATATCTGATTTGAGCTCATGAAGAATAACGCTGACACAGAAAAAAACTTATTTGGCGTAAGAAGACATCAATTCACAGACCTGCTGACATTAGCTTTCCAGATAGCATTTGAAAAACAGCGACTACTGCTGCAAATCAATATAACAAATGATAAAGACGTCCACTCACATCATAAATTGTACATGAACACAAACAAAAAGTCCAGCGTGTTCAGAATTCCTTATTTCCCGAATAGAAACAATATTGATTTTAGTGTGGTTGGAGGAAATGTCAATGTGTTCTTCCCAACCAGCAAACACAAAACAGCTCCTGTTCTCACTCTGCTGCATAATCTGAGCTGCTTTCAGGCATTGTGTTCATCAGCAGCCAAGGAAAGCTCGCTTTCTTTTCTTGTGTGAGCAGCATGTCTGGCATGCACATAATAAAACAGGTCCATCCCAAAAGATTTTTATCCACAGACTCCAGCTCAGACTTCTACTTCTTCCTACCAGGAACACATACAGTAATAGAGGAGCAGCTGCTTTTGAGATTTAAACAAACTCTCACTAACCTGCTAATGTATACAACCTTTAAAAAGCATCCTGCAGTTTTAGTAGAGGTGTGAATGTGTGTAAGCACACATGTTAGCGCTTGCCAATGCTCAGAAACACAGAGAAGAGGGGTGGGGGCACTAAGGCCACAGTATGCACATAACAAAAAGCAAGCAGACAGCCTTGAGCTATGAGCTCTGCAAAATATATAAATAAATATGAGAAAATCTCATTTTAAACCAGCAAACACTCTCCTTTTCCTCCCAGCTCTCATCCTTTTGCCTCCTCCCATATCCCAGATCAAGGTTTTGTTTCCGAAGAGATGAGGACTCTTTCCAAGCCGCCGTTCGTGGAGCAACAGAGACGTTGCTCAGTAAGTTGCTGTGATAGCTCTTTGGGGTTGTAGAGGAATTATAGCTGCAAAACGACACACCCAGATGTGACAACTGACTGTAAATCAGTCCGTTTGTGTGAATCCTTTAGACGTAGCTGGTTTCTCTTGTTGCATGTTTCAGTTTGTGGCAGGAATGATGCAAATCAGGAAAGTTTGGGCTGTCCAACTCTGAACAGAGAGCAACAAACACTGCAAATTACTCCAGGAACACAATAAATATCAGTTACTGAAACAATCCGGCGGCCTTAAAGTTCATTCAAACGTCTGTTTTATTCCAGGGTTCATCCGTCAGTCAAGCTAAGAAACAGCAGGTCAAAGCTGAACAGATATTTTAGCTTTCACTGAAACTCTGATTTGTATCATTTTTTCTCTTTTCTGTTGCGCCAGCTCTGGTACCAGACGCGAATGAAACGGGACCGGTTCCAGATCCTGGTTTCACTTTTCCTATTTCACGATAATGTAAGGAATAATCTCCTGTTATTTCTTAGATTTTCATCAGTCAACTGGTATTTTAAATGTTTAATTAGTTTTAAAGTTTCCCTTCAACCTGCTGCTGTAGAATACACTGTAAAACATTTCAGCTACATTTAGTTGAGTCTACTATCTTTTACTCTTTAAGTCAAATAAATGTATCCAGTTTTAGATTTTGAACCTAAATGTGAGTTTGTGAAAGATAAACTTACAGCAGAAAGTTGTGTTAACTTTTTATTAATTTAGTCAAACCTCCAAGAGTTGAATAAACTGAGTTTTTAGGTTTGCACTTAAAAAACTAAAAGAAGAGAAAGACAGGAGCGGGAACTATTTCCCAGAATGCATAGCGGCATGTTTCTGTCTCCTGAGGTGGAGGTGCGTTACGTTGATCTGACTCTGGTGTTTTATTAAGGCAAATGTTCATTTTAATGCAATTCTCAGTCAGCAAAGCTTGAGGATAATGTCCTGATCTCACTAAATGTTTCTGAGCTGAATTCATTGGGATGTTTAATAAAATTCATCATCAGATCAGAAATTTTGTTCAAACAAGAATTTAAATTAATCTAAAGTAAAATAAGTATTTATTTTAACTTGATATTGTGAGTAAATAGTAGAGAAATGTGGCTCTTTAACCAGGTGAGGATAGTTTTGTTTTCTTGCATATTGTGAAATAATTATTTGGTTTATATCACAGCATTAATTCAAGATTAATGAAACTAAAAAACAAAGTTTAGACAACTTGTCTCTTGTTGTTAAATCAACTTCATGAACTTTAATTTCTGAGTTGGAACCAAAACTATTTTCTTGTGACTTAAATTACATTTTCAAGGCAGCAGGTGGACTTTCATTTTCAAGTTAAACCACCTGTAAATGTTTTACAGTGTAGAAATGGTGTAGCATTCTTGCTTTTTTGTCTTTGTTGTTATAATTCAAGTCTAAATACTAGATATTGGAGTGATTAATAAATCATTACTTTCAGCTCTCACTGAGTTTTCTTCTGATTTTTTAAGTATCCATTTAAATATTGAGCTGGAATGAACCAATTGTGCTTTTATATACAATATATAATATGTATGATATAAGTAATATTAAAATCACTCCCTGAAGAGGTCAAGAAGATTGATTTGTATATATTACAAGTTAATTAGATCATATAATGCCAGTTATCTTAAAATCTCATATCTACCTATGCTGCCTCTATGAACTGGAGAAAATAAAAGTTTGATAAAATAACTTAAACCGAGAGCAGGAGACGGAAAGGAGCCTGTTGGCCGTAAAGTGAGACAGATGACACAGATAATAAGGTGACCCTCATCTTTGTGGACTCTGAATTCAAGGAGGAACACCTTTGGCCTCGATTATATGGGTCAGTAGAGCAGGAGCAACCCCGACCCACACTGGGGATCAACAAGTCAAACGGGCCCACATACACTGCAAAAACACAAAGTCTTACCAAGTATCTTTGGTCTAGTTTCTAGTTCAAATATCTTAGTGAGCTTTAAATAAGACAAAACTAACTGATAAGTAACCTTTAGGTAATTCATAAGAGCTTTGTAAAAGTCAATATTTCCTTAATATTCATGGAAAATTACTAATTACACTGGCAGATTATTCCAGATTTTCCCATGTTTTAAGTAAAATAATCTTGCAGTGGAACTTATCCTTTTTTTATTATTAATTTTAACGACATAGAATTAAAACAAGCTCCTTTACTTCACTGAAAATCTACTTGTAAGTTAGTTTTGTCTTATTTTGAAGTGTAAAGATATTTGCACTAGAAATTAGACCAAAATATTAGGTAAAATTTAGTTTTTTTAGTGAAAGATGGGCCATTTTTCAAGTTTAGCATCAGTATATCAATGAAACCTTAGTTTGGTCACTAATTTATGCATCTGCATATATTTCAGGATATTGTGCGTCCCTGTAGCTCTTTCAATTGTTAGTTTTGTCTTATTTCAAGTGAACTAAGGTATTTGCACTAGAAACTAGCCCAGAAACACCTGGTAAGATTTTGTGTTTTTGCAGTGTATCAGTTATCGCACCTTCTAAATGCCAACGTCTCCATCAGAGGAACTAAAACTTTTACATCATTATTAAGCAATTATTAACTTAAAACAAGCTCCTATGTCTTGCTAAAAAGTTACTTGTAAGTTAATTCAAATGCACTACAATATTTGCAATAGAAACTTTGCAAAGATTCTTGGTAAGATTTTGTGTTTTTGCAGCGTCGACAGCGATCAGGTGCTTGAGATGTGAAGCAGAGAGAACGGTAATCACTTTTTAACTGATTCAAAAAGATTTAAAAATGGATCCAGTGGAAAAAACAGACATTTGTTTCGTCGCTGTGTTCAAACTGACGCTGTTCATGTTGAGTCATAACAGCTGAAACACCAACAGAGAGAGGGAAACCTGCTGAACGAGGGTCGTAATGGCTTGATTCAGTAATTAACCGCAGGGCCTGGATGCACATTACAGTGAGTCGATGCAGACACACCTTAACGCTCTGAATCCCTCACTGTAGGTTCTTCAGCACTGATCCAATTACAGGTCAGAGGTCACAAGACGGTCCCATCCCTCCACAATATAGTCGACGACCTGCCCCCACCCGTTTCTCCCCATCCTCCCAGTATATCGCTCACTCATTCATCCTCCTCTCTTCACACCCTCCTGCTCAGCTGTCATCTCTCACTCCATCTCCTCTAAATGGCCATTGACTGCGCGCACAGAGCTCTCATTCTTTGTCTCTCCCCATCGCAAATGTGTCTGACAATCACAAGCTTATCGTCTTTGCATATTTACCACCCCTCAGATCCAGGCCTAGAACAGCCAAATCCACTTCTGTAATTTGGCAGGAGGTTTTTTTTTTTTGAACAAATAAACTCTGTTTCAATGTTTCCCCTTCTGTGTAATTTCCCTTTCTGCACTGCTTTCATTTGGTCTAGCGCGTAAAATCCCAGCAACTACTTAATTTAGGTTGCAGCATGACGGGTCATGCACTGCAAAAACACACGATCTTACTGAGCATTTTTGATCTGGTTTGTAGTGCAAATACATTAATACACTTGAAATAAGACATATTTCACAGAGCATGTGGATAATATATTTAACATATATTAAATCAGTAGTTTATCATCGTCACTGCAAAAACACAAAATATTACCAATAAGGTCAGGATAACAAATATTGCTGGACGATAAATTGTCCCAGAAGTTATTGCGATAAACGATAATATTGTTGTTTGGAGAGCATTTTAAAGTAACATAGCAGCAGCGGCATAATAATGCCTTAACACATTCTCAAAGATCAATAAACTTCAAAACTTAACTGAAAATATAAAAAAATAAATAAACAAAGCAACAGAAGCAAAGAATAAAATTAATTATGACATTAATAAACATTTTTGAGACCAAAGCAGCAAACTGAAGACTTTGTCTTCATTTTTTAGTAGAAAGAGAAAAACAATAAATTATTTACATGGAAATTATTGAGCTCATTTTAATTTATCATGCAATTCATTGATTTATTGCTTATTAAGTTTAGTTTCTAGTGCAAATATCTTTGTTTACTTGAAATAAGACAAAACTAACTTATAAGTAACTTTTCAGCAAAATATAGGAGATTATTTTAAGTCAATAATTTCTTAATATTGATGAAAAACTATTGGTTCGATTGGCAGATTACTTCAGTTATAACATCGGGAAAATTTATGCATCAAGTTCCATAAATATATACATAAAAAATGGCTCCTATATCTTGCTAAAAAGTTCCTTGTAAGTTATTGTTGTAACTAAGACATTTCGACCAAAAATACTTGGTAGGATTTTGTGTTTTTGCAGCATGAGGCGCTGCGATTCCTTGTTTTAAGAATAAAAACTAGAAGCCACCGACTCAGAGAGTTATGAGCAGCATAAAATGGAAACAACGGCGTCCAGCGATGCGTCCCCCACTCAGACGCTCACACAGACAAGGCCACGCCTCATTAATCTATCACTCCAAACACGCTCCTCCTTACGCCGTCCCTCCACTTAATGCCCGTCCTGCACCAGCGCCTCAGATTTACAGCCCTTCTCCCGTCACGCCGGCTGATATACCGTAAGCAGTAAAAGAAAAAAGGTGCAGCGACTGAGCTCTGCTTCTCTGCTGATGAGTTTTTATTCTGCCGACTCAAAAGCTCATCGCCTCTCTCAGAAAAAGGGGTGATTGTGACTAATGAAGGGCAGGTTTTTTATGGCTTATCTGCATTTTGTGCTCATGATGGCACAGAGAGACAGGCGTCCTCATGTTCACTGGCGTAAACATTACGCGGATGCCGGATCAAGGTCACCTCCGCAGATTAGGATAGCCTGGAAATGAGATCAATTAGCAAGTTGATAATGACTTCCAGCTAATGACCAACAGCTTTGAGCTGAAAAAAATCTGGTTTTTCTACTTGGTTTGATATTTTACCTGCAGGTAGATGAAAAATAGTTTGTTCCAAACAAATGAATGTTTTGTTTCAGAGGGTTAAAACCCTCGATGAGAAAAGAAGAGGAAATATTTTGATCAGATCTGATTTCAGTAATTAAAGTTGAGTAATGAGCTCGCGCATAATTACAACGTTCCCAAGGTGTCGCACTTTAATCTGAGAGAGAAAACCGAGGCAGAGAGATCTGCTCTTTTTGCTAAGAGGAGAATAAACGCTCACTGTAAAACATTTACAGCTGGTTTAACCTGAAAATGAAAGTCCACCTGCTGCCTTGAAAATGTAATTTAAGTCACAAGAAAATAGTTTTGGTTTTAACTCAGAAATTAAAGTTCATGAAGTTGATTTAACAACAAGAGACAAGTTGACTAAACTTTGTTTTTTAGCTTCATTAATCTTTAATTGTGAGATTTAACTAAAAAACTGGCCTCACCTGGTTAAAGAGCCACATTTCTATATTATTTTACTCACAATATCAAGTTAAAATACTTATTTTACTTTAGATTAATTTAAATTCTTGTTTGAACAAAATTTCTGATCTGATGATGAATTTTATTAAACATCCCAATGAATTCAGCTCAGAAACATTTAGTGAGATCAGGACATTATCCTCAAGCTTTGCTGACTGAGAATTGCATTAAAATGAACATTTGCCTTAATAAAACACCAGAGTCAGATCAACGTAACGCACTTCCACCTCAGGAGACAGAAACATGCCGCTAAGCATTCTGGGAAATAGTTCCCACTCCTGTCTTTCTCTTCTTTCAGTTTTTTAAGTGCAAACCTAAAAACTCAGTTTATTCAACTTTTGGAGGTTTGACTAAATTAATAAAAAGTTAACACAACTTACTGCTGTAAGTTTATCTTCCACAAACTCACATTTAGGTTCAAAATCTGAAACTGGATAAATTTATTAAGACAGTAGACACAACTAAATGCAGCTCCAGTGTTTTACAGTGCATGTGCTCAGAATGTATGTGGACGATTTCCATGCAATTAAACTTCAATTTCAATCAGAAACTGGGAACGCAGAACTCATCATCATTTAGGGATTATGGTTCTGAACGTGGAGCGGTGCTGTCACCGGGCCAGACCCAGCTCATTCGGCCCAGCTGCCGCCCGGACATTGCCAGGCCCTTCACTGAGCTATTACAGCGTGTCATTACTTTTGACGTCACAGCAGAGAACTGGGCGACATGCTGGAGAACTGGGAGAACTGGGAGCTCTGGGAGCTCTGGGAGAACTGGGAGTTCTGGGAGAACTGGGAGTTCTGGGAGAACTGGGAGAACTGGGAGAACTGGGAGCTCTGGGAGAACTGGGGGCTCTGGGAGTTCTGGGAGCTCTGGGAGAACTGGGAGCTCTGGGAGAACTGGGAGAACTGGGAGCTCTGGGAGAACTGGGAGCTCTGGGAGAACTGGGAGAACTGGGAGAACTGGGAGCTCTGGGAGAACTGGGAGAACTGGGAGCTCTGGGAGAACTGGGAGCTCTGGGAGAACTGGGAGAACTGGGAGAACTGGGAGAACTGGGAGCTCTGGGAGAACTGGGAGCTCTGGGAGAACTGGGGGCTCTGGGAGTTCTGGGAGAACTGGGAGAGCTGGGAGCTCTGGGAGAACTGGGAGAACTGGGAGCTCTGGGAGAACTGGGAGTTCTGGGAGAACTGGGAGAACTGGGAGCTCTGGGAGAACTGGGAGTTCTGGGAGAACTGGGAGAACTGGGAGCTCTGGTCGACTCCGAGGCACAGCATAAACACGGTTTAATCTTTTAACTGGATTTGGTTTCCAAACGGAGTTCTCTTAATTATCGGCGAAGCCTTCAAGAGGCAGGAATGATGCCTCATGTACACAGGGGAAAAACCTCATAATGGGAGGTTAAAGGTCACTCGACATAACCCCTACACTGCAAAAACTAATTAGTTCTTCTTACTTAAAAAAAAAAAAAGCAAAATAGCTGCTTGAGTTTTTTTTTTGGTTCTTACTAAATTAACTGAGCAACATTAACTTTCACGTATATCGAGACATTTTCACCATAAGTTAATTAATCTGCCAATCAAACCAGAACTTTTTCATCAATATGAAGGAATTATTTACTTTAAACAAGCTCATATTTCCTGCTGAAATTTCACTTGTAAGTTAGTTTTGTCTCATTTCAAACATACTAAGATATTTGTACTACAAACTAAACCAAAACTACTTCAGATTTTATGTTTTTGCAGTGAAACAGAAACAATATTGTAATCAAAATAAGAAAGTAAAGAAAACAATCAGAATAATGGAGCTAAAATGAAACGACTCCAAACAATTTTATCTCTCACATAAAATCCCAAATTAAGACGCAGAGGTTTGGAGCTGTAACATTTTAGGGTCATTTTAGGGTTGAACAAAAATTAAAGGAACATTGCACCGCGTTCTTCTGTCCTCCAGGATGCAATCGAGGGCGAGACACAGTTGTAGAACTCGTGTCCAGCAGCAGCGGGAGGTTAAAGCTACTCCAGTGTCAACCCACAGCGACGCCGACACACTTCCTCTGCCAAGGACAAAAATGTTTCCCCAAGTCGTCCGCTGGGGTCTGAGTCTCCTGCCATGGATGAACAAGTATGAATAAATCATGGGAGTATGACTGAGAGTGTGTAGAGCCAGAAAGCCTGAAGGAACAACAGAGTGGGTTCTGAGCTCCTTTCATATTAGCAGACTGCTGGACGCATGGCTGGGGGAACCGAGCCCTCCAAAGCTCAGGCTGTTGTGAGAGAAACACTGAATTATGCATCTGAGGAGGGAGGGAGGGAGGCGATACCTCCCCCTCCTTCACCTCCATTCGCATCTCTGACAGACAGATGAGGGCTTGTGGATGAAGCTTCACCGGGGGTCAGCTCCTCAGAATCAGGATGAGAGGGGTGTGTCTCTCTTTTTCCGTTTTCTGCACCATTTCACCGAGTCGGAGGACGAGCCTTTCATTCAGCAGGGGGGCAGGTGCGGAAGGTCTCGTCTCTCCTGACAGAGATGTATGCCGGATGACGGGATGATGACACATTCTGCGCCTGTGAAATCGGCAGCGAGGCCGGCCGCATCGATTCCCGGGGATGAGGACCGTCTCCTGCCACGGCTGCCGTGAACGATGGGGTCACGGGGTCACGCTCTCTGTTGCTCTCTCGTGCCGTGGAAAATCAATTCCTTATTAGAACTTCACGGCCACCAGAGGAGGAATGAAATTGCGATAAAATGAAGACAGAAGATGTTCACCTTTGTCAGATATGACTATGGATGCTCTGTGGTTTCTGTCCTGTTGTTATGAAGGAATTTCTCCGGTTCGCTCCCTCCTTCGTCGGCCGTGCCTGCACTCCTCCTCCTCTTCATTTGAACTTCCTCCCCTCCCTCGTCTCTTGACACCTCATTGCCAGGCTGTTGGTTCTATTTCTGTCCATTGCCACGGGCTATACAGTCTGCATATTGTGTGTGTACGGACGCGAGACACCTGCCTTACACACACTGTAAAATATCACAGCGTGGTTTTTATGTTCTGCTAAAAATGTCTTGGTGAATCTTTTAAATCAACCTGTAGGCTCAGCTGAACGTAAATCTTTATCTCTTTGGTGTGTCGACTGATCATTGGTTGTCAACTCAATCACTTGTAGATGCAGAAAAAGGAGTAAATATCAGCCAAAAACGTCAGAAATTTTAAGATTAATCTCAGAAAGTTTCTAGAAAAAACTCAGATATTTCTGAGGTTGAAAATTCAACATTTTTTTGACTTTTGAAACTCCTAAATTTTAACATTTTTCCGCCAAACATGTCTTGTGCAAATATCTTAGTTCACTTGAATTAAGACAAACCTACTTCATTTAGTTATGGGAGCTTTTTTAAGTCAATAATTCCTTAATATTAGGGATATATTTGATCACCAACATCGGTATTGGCCCATATTTGTCATTTTTTAATATTTCTGTATTGATAAAAAAAAATACTGAAAATTATAAATGATATCGATATCAGCTTAGTATCGATAATCTGCTAGTTCTACTGGTGGATTATTGTACTTACAACATGGAAAAACTGTTACAAGTAAAATAATCTGCCAGTTGAACCAGCACTTTTTAAAAATCAATATTAAGTAATTATTTACTTAAAACGAGTTTGCATAAGTTACTTGCAAGTTGGTTTTCATTTTTTACAGTGTACTAAATTGCTTGCATTAGTAACTAGACCAAAGACACTTGGTGAGATTCGGTGTTTTTGCAGTGTAAACCACAACGTATCCCTCATGTCCTTCAGGTATGTTGCCGTTTTTTGTTTCTGGTAAGAAAAAAGGAGAAAAAGGTTCACAGTGATGCAGCTCAGGTCAGGTCCCTCTACAGATCCTGGTTCTGATCCAGCCAGGCCCTCAGGCAAAAGCAGAAAGAGTCTGCAGCGAGTTTCATTCCTGAAACTGGAGCATCGTGTCAATGCATTTATCTCACCTCTACCTGATTCAGATCCTCACCAACAAAACGGTTTAGGCAGGAAAACAACTCCAGTTCAGTTCACACTTTCACCAATTTATGCTTCGATTTCCAGCCAAACGTTAACATTTAGTCCAGTTTTACAGTTCTTTTAAACAGAGCCTTCGTCCCCACGTACCCAACACTTAGATCAGCATATTTTACTCACTGGTTAGGTATTTCTGATAAATTATGAAGATATAAATTCATTAAAAATACACAAATTGAACTGAGAATTTAATTTAACCTGTAAAGTTTTCACTGCAAACACAGAAAATCTTATCTAGTATTTTTGGTCCAGTGCAAATATCTTAGTAAAGTTGAAATAAGACAAAACTAGAAAGGAACATTTCAGTAAGATACACAAGCTTAATGCTGATGAAAACGTTTTATTTAAATTATAACAAGACATTTTCCTATTTAAGTGAAATAATCTGCCAGTGGAACCAATAAATGTTAAGCTTTTTTATTTTTAAGATGAAGTGTTAGGGTTATTGTAGACAGAGAAAAAAGAGTAAATGTCCACCAAAAATATTCAGAAGTTTTGAGATTCATCTCAGAAATTTTCTGGAAAAAAATAAAAAATAAATCAAATTTATGAGTTTGAAAAGTTTTTTTTTTTACTTTTGAAACTCCTAAATTAATTTTTTTTTCTAAAAAAATTCTGAGATGAATCTCAAAAGTTGAGAATGTTTTCTAGCAAATTTTTGACTTTTGATTGTATCTTTATTTGCCATTATTTCTCAGCTAAATAAGACATAAAGAAGCATCCATAGACTGTAAGATATTGACATTTACCTAAATAAGAGCTTAAATAACATTTTAAAGCTTATAGGAATATATGATACAGGCTAGATTTCATTTTATCTAACATATAAACTAGATAAAAAGAGATAAACCTGTAACATCTGGATGACTACATGGTATATTGTTATAAAGAATAATAATATTTTCCATGCAGTGACCCTAAATATACATTCTTTTTACTTTTTCTTTGTCGTTAAAATGAATTTACCATCTTTACGAGTCGAGATGAATCCACTAAGATTGAGTGGAAACATGTAAACACGACCAGCAGACATTATTGCAGACATCATGCAAATGCAGGCCGTTTTCTCCTGATGGCGTTCACAGTCATCCTCCGGTTATAGCCTCTGTTCTCTCCTAAAACACTTAGCGTCTGGTAGATGGATGCAAATAACACCAGCAGGTCACAGAGACGCAGCACATAGGTCAGAACTGAGCTGCGAATGTGTCTCTGTTCCAAAGCCAGTTTGCATTTCAGACAGATGAGCTTCACTGTTGCTGCTGCTGTTTGAAAAGCCGCAGCGTCAGGTGAGACGCAGCTGGAGGTAGACGCGCTGAGCCATATTTTAAGAGCTGCTTCCGCACCAGATGCTAAGCTTTAGGTTAAAATTTATTATTGATTCTGTCCTGATTGTTTTGGAATTTAATTAGATTGTTTTTGTCTGTGTTTTCTATACATCCGGTTCTTGAAAAACCCTGTATTTATTGTAAAAGAGGATTAGAGCCACGGTAAGAAAGAGAAAGAATTCTGACTTTTTCCTCAGAATCAGAATTGTTTAAATTGTTAATGCAAATCTAGCCTTAAAACTCAAATCTACCAAATAAATTTGGGACAGGCTTTCAGTGTGGACAAAGTGTAGGTTTACAAATCCTAAAACAAGGAAGAAATTATTTTCATATGCTAGCAAGATCACTGGCATACTACACCTAGGAATGTTTGGGTAATTAATTTGATTTTGAGACGGAATTAGAGTTCTGAGAAAAAGTCAGAATTCAGAGAAAAAAGTCCAAATTGCAAGAAAAGTGAAAATTCTGAGAAAGGTCAGAATTCTAAAAAAAATATATATATAATTATGAATCTTAAAAAAAAAAAAGTCCAAATTCAGAGAAAAAAGTCAAAATTCTGAGAAAAAAAGTCCAAATTGCAAGAAAAGTGAAAATTCTGAGAAAGGTCAGAATTCTACTTAAAAAAAAATTATGAATCTTAGAAAAAAAGTCCAAATTCTGAGAAAAAAGTCAGAATTCTGAAAAAAAAAAAAAAAAAAAAAATTTGTTTTGGAATCTTAGAAAAAAGTCCAAATTCTGAGAAAAAAGTCAGAATTCTGAGAAAAAAAAGTCCAAATTGCAAGAAAAGTGAAAATTCTGAGAAAGGTCAGAATTCTACTTAAAAAAAAATTATGAATCTTAGAAAAAAAGTCCAAATTCTGAGAAAAAAGTCAGAATTCTGAAAAAAAAAAAAAAAATTTGTTTTGGAATCTTAGAAAAAAGTCCAAATTCTGAGAAAAAAGTCAGAATTCTGAGAAAAAAAAGTCCAAATTGCAAGAAAAGTGAAAATTCTGAGAAAGGTCAGAATTCTATTTTTAAAAAAAATTATGAATCTTAGAAAAAAAGTCCAAATTCTGAGAAAAAAGTCCAAACTGCAAAAAAAGTCCAAATTCTGAGTAGAAAGACAAAATTCTGAGATTAAAGTCTGAATTCTGAGGAAAACGTCTGAATTGCGAGGAAGGGTTAAAATTCTGAGTTTAAAGCCCAGATTCTGGAAAAAACTTTAAAATTTTGAGAAAAACACCAGAATTCTTTTTTTCACCTACGAATAATCATCACTAATAAAAAACCAATTCGGTTCTTGCCTCTTTTTTCGCTTTGGTTCACCTGCTGTCAGCTGAATGCATTAAAGTTTTCCTCTTTAGGCCGTTTCTCATGAACCGTCCTGCTGGTTCGGTGAAAAAGATTTACAGCATTTTGACGTGCTGACCAGCCGCCTCTGGTCAGCCGACCAGCACGCTTTCTGTCCCTCTAAAAGTTTACCAGTTCATGCTGTAGAGAAATGACTAATGGTGCGGTTTTTATGTCGCGGCATTAAACATTCAAAAGACCCGTTCTCTTTCTTTATTCTGAGACTCAAGGAAAAAAAACAAGTCTCAATAATGGATGAGAGAAAGGCTTGCTGGGAAAAGCGAGCCAGCGCGTCGCGATTGAGCTGAGAGGAAAGAAAGCGGAAGTGAGAAGGGACAAAAGATGGAGGGGGAAAGCTGACCAGAGTTTTTATTTATCTATTTATGAATTGTTTTGCTGTGAATGATGTGAAACTTTTTTGTTGCTCTTGCTGCTTTTGTTGATAAGTACACACAGCTGGTCGCTCCTGATTCTCTTCTGTCAGTCAGCAAACACAGTTTGGGCCGAATCAGTTCCCAATAGAAGAGCTGCACACTGGCACCAATGCCAAATGCAAAAAAATAAAAAACATTTCATGCCTCCTAAAACATTCCAAGTTTTAGTATGTTTGTTTCAAACCCACACAGGATTCTCATTGCTGAACTGCAAAAGGAGACCTTCAGGTTTGTTGCAGATTCTCCTCATTTCTAACATTCCTGACAGATAAACAGAGCTGGGTCTGCAGAGAGCTCTGTGAGGGAGAGTGTGAGGATCTGGGGTTGTTTGAGTTTGGATTTTTGTCATTTTTAGTGTTCCTTAGTTTTTCTATCGTTGACTCGTTTCCCATTTCTGTTCTTCCTAGTGATTCTAGTTATGTTCATTTCTTTTCCGGTTATTTTCCGTTGTTCTAGTTGATCATGTCTCTTTAATCAGGATCCCCAGTAATTAAGCCTCTCATTCTCGTCCACTACTTGCCGGATCCTTACGTCTCCTCCCGTTGCTTCCTTGTTTTTCTCGTGTTCCCCTGGATGGATCTCTTTATGGATGTGCTGCAGTTTTTTTGTTCTCAGATTTTCATTAAAATAACCTTCATCACTCACTCTATGCCTCTATCTGCATTCAGGTCCTCATACAAACTGTACATCATGACTTGGAGACATTTCTCTCCACAAGTCTCTTTTGCTTGGTAAATATTTCAAAAACAACATTTTAGAGGTAAGACTCTACTTTCAATTTAATTTCATCACATTTTGAATGTAACCAAAGCAAACTTTTTAGATAATTTTCTTAGCTACACACAAAGAGGAAATCAGCATTTTTTTCCCCCTTTGTTTGCAATAATAATCCAGATGTAAACAATGCATAATATTCAGTCATTTGTGCTCAGATTGACCTTAAAACAAAGATGCAGCTTTGACAAAGAACATAACTAGATTGTTTATGCTAACCTGACATTTAATAAAAAGTTTTAGGAATATAAAGAGGCAGGAAACACATTTCTCCTCTGAAAAGCAGAACTGCTGCTGCTTCCACTAAATATTCTCTCAGGTTGCCATCTAGTGGCACCTAACAAGACACACCATGCAGTTTTTTACTTTCCTTCCCTGTTTTATATGCTGCTGATTTTCTGACATTTTAACCATAAGAACCAATTTAGTGCATATAAAAAAGGCAAAGTGTTGTTTAAGAGCAACAGACATTCAGCTGACTCAATGCTCACCCAGCAAATAAGCTGAAATCATATTAACAAGCATTTTAATAATTACATAATCTTATTTCAAGGTATTCATGTTCATTTTAATTTACACCAGCGTAAGCAGATTTGTCTTCCATTTAACCGAATTACACACTCAGGCATGTTAGTAATGGCCTATTAGTTTGTTATGACTGTTATCTGTCTAATGAAGGCTAAAGGAGGAAGAGCTTTACCGCCATTCCCTCATAAAACAGAAACACAGAGAAAATCATTCTCAATAAATGTAATTTATTGACTTTTTATGTGACAGATACATATGCATATCGTGAATAAAATGAAAACAGTGGCCTTTATTTTCAGTTATATGTTCCATTAACACGGTAATTACATGTTTTAACCATTTTTACTGCAAAAACATAAAATCTTGCTAAGTAATTTTGGTCTAGTTTCCAGTGCAAATATCTAGTACACTTAAAATAAGACAAAACTAACTTAAAAGTAACTTTTCAGCAAGAAATTTGAGCTTGTTTTAAGTAAATAACTCCTTAATATTGATGAAAAAAATACTAGTTCAATTGGCAGATAAATTAATTTGTGGGAAAATGTCTTGTTATATGTGAAATAATCCGCCAATCATCAATATTAAGGAATGATTTACTTAAAACAAGCTCAGATTTCTTGCTGAAAAGTCACTTGTAAGTTAGTTTTGTCTCATTTCAAGCGTATTTGCACTGGAAACTAGACTGAAACTACTTGGTAATACTTCGTGTCGGAGGCGGGGCTAGGTCCACCCGAGCGTTTTGCACATCTGAATGGTTGCCATGGAGATTAAAGGACTTCTCAAACATGATGAAATAATCAAAGCAACGCTCCAGGGATGTTTTTGATGAGGGGATAACGTTAAAACATGAAGAAAAGCTAGAAAAAAGTCGATTTCACATGATGCTGCCCCTTTAAAAAGGACAGAAATTGACCCTTTATTGACCTCGTACTGTTTTACTTCCTGTCGTTACACTATGAGTTGCTCCTCCTGCTTTTGGATGAAGGCCTGGGAGATGGAGCAGCCAAGCGGACTATGACGACTGCAGAGATCCAATTGGAAAATTTCATGAGAGGTCAACTATTAACGTCGGCTCAGCATCTCTGGGCTTTATGGAGACGTGGCAGGAGGAAGAAGTTATTTAAGAAGTTCTCTTTCTAAACATTTTAATGCACAAATTTAAATTCCTTCACAATAAATCAACAAATTCCAACTCCGGCTTCCTCTTCCATCCCCTCCTATTCAACAAACCCCCTCATTGTGTTAATTTTGCTCTGTCTCCAGCATTCATTTGGGTGTTTTATCTTTTGTTTGCTGGTGGGTTTTATCCTCATTGGCTCTACAAGGCAAATTGTTGGCAGCAGCTCAGTTTGATCTGAGGTTGTGTATGAAAAGCACCAGCAGGGGGGACGCAATGGCACACTGGAAATAAAAAAGAAAACAGTCCAGTGTAATGACTGGAAATACATAAGTATGAGCTTTCCACAGAGAGGAGAAAGTGCCAGCGTCAGCATTGTGATGTTAAATAGTTTGCGAGACAGACAGTGTTTGTTTAGCTTAGTAGGGGTCACCTTTGCAATGCAAGAGTTTCAACCGGGAAGCAAAAAGTTGGGAGGAATAATAAACAAAAGCTTTTGAAGCAGTGGGTCGTCACACCACGAAGGCTATAATTTCACCTCCACAAAAGATTGAAAACCACTGAGCGTTACTGAAAGGACCAACAAAAGTTAACAAAAGCAAAGTTGATTTGGGCATAAGGTATATTTTTTAAAAAAAAGGATTTAAACTTTTCATTTTTTTGTGCAAGCAGGCTCGGTTCGATTGGCGACCAAAATTGCAACATTTATTAAATTTTCAGCTGCGCTGCGTCGAGCAAAACAAACCCTTTGAGAAACCTGTTAAACCTCCTCGCCTGTGGTGGCGCTACATCCTCTGGTTGCCCTGGTAACCTGCTTGCTTCTCGACCAATGACTGCTGGAGATAGAAACCCCCCGCCCCCAGATCAGTCACTCCAAAGTTTTTAAGGTTTTTCTTGATGATTTTGTTAAAATCCAGTTTGAATTCATTAACAATAACTTTGAACACATTTACATGAGCAACTCAATAAACTTGAGGTCTAACCTGCAAGTCTACAAAATAGTGGCTCAGATACGCCTCCAACTCGCTCGGCTGTCGTCATAGCAGGGTTCAGAGTTCGCCTCCTAACATGCAATGTGTTTATGCATTCGGTGACCTCTTGGTCTGCAACAGGCAGGCAGCAGGACGCCGTCAACATTCACTGTTGGCGGCAGGACGATGATAACAACCCTCTTGAATATAATTCTGCATAAAAAAATAAGTAAACAGCAAATATTTCAAACAGCTAAACTCAGCTGTGGGAAAACCAACGACTTGTAGGAACAAAATTAGCAGCAAACTGAGACGGCTTATCGTCAACGGCGCCGCTGTGGGTTCGAGATTTCAGAAATGACTGTTGGCGTTTCCAAACTACTAATCAACAACTAGTCAACACCACTGCGTGCAAATACAAAGGCTGTTGCACAAACAGGCACAGGCGCACGGTCTAACGAACAACCTTCCAGCAACCCGGCTTATCTCAACACACCCAGGCTCTCTGTCTCTGGCATTCACTCGGTTTTTCTCTCCCAAACATGCACACACACACAAACAATGCGTTTCAGTCCCAAATTCAACAAGGCAAATCTCTCTTATCCTCCTCCAATCATTCTTTTTGTCCAACTCACATAGACATTGTTCCAGTTTCTGTGTCAGCAGAGAAATCAGAGAACTGAAGTCACAAAACTGTGGCTCCAGCATAATCAGGGTAAATGCTTCATAATGCAGCGTAAACTCGGTTTGCCCCATAAATGTATATAAATAACTGTCTTAAGTGGATTATTTTCCCATAATGTGATTTACATCATGTGATGGAAAGCTGCACTTATTCAAATAAGAACCTATATATTATGTTAAACTTCAAATTAAAAGGTTTTGATGTTCAAAAATTAAGTTAATGACTAAATTTTCCAAGCAATTTTTAACCAAGACTGTTGACTCGTTCTTATATGTCTTTATGTTTTCCTCAGCATCATTACAAACATTCACAAACCTTCAGTTTAACAAAAGAAACAGAAGAAATACAGAATAAAAGTAAGTAAAACACCATGCTAAAAAATAACCATGAAATACAAAACAGCAGCTGTGTTTCCATTACAAATGAAAACTTTGCTGATATTCCCTAAGTGTTGAAAAAACACAAATTTGCATTTCCATTAAATCAGAAACATAATTAAAATCACACATGAATAAGTTTGTTCAGGAGATAAGTTATCAAAAAACATGCCGCTCCATCAGCCTATCACCAATTCCTGTCATCTTCTATGTCTTTTCCACCAGTAGAAACATCCGGTTCTGATCACATGACTCGTATTTCCATTACAGTTTTGCGAAATACACAAATTTTGATCCAGCCAAAAAAAAAAAAAAAGTAAATCCCCTCATCCAAGAACCAAAACATATCGAAAAACAAGAGTTTCAATTAAGTGAAATTATTCCTGTAATTACAATTTGCGCTATTTAACATTTTTTAGGACTGGCAGAAAAAAGTTCACGCATAAATAACTTAGTAAAGGTCTCTTATATTACGGTAAGCCTTGGTTTTAATCATAATTCCTGCTATTTAATGTAACTGGCAGGCTGGACTGAATATCAGCATCATATTGTGCTTCTCTTATTATTATTATTAGTATTATTATTATTATTATAAATGTAATTTTTCTAAACTTGTTCAAACTTTTTTCAGATTATGCAAACATTTCCCTTAACTTGTTATGCCACTCTCAAGTTTGAATAAAACCATCTGCAAGTACAACTAGTGAGAAAGAAAAAATGAAATATGTGAATCAAAGAAGATTATTGGATATGAAAATAAGTTTTAATGGGGAAATTAAATTTGAGAATGTGGTTGCTCAGTTAAATATTAATGAGGGAAAAGGAAAGATACGGGTCTCATTAGGAGAACTTGAGGAAAAAATATTGTTAAAAACCAAGAGATGGCAGTAGTGAGACACTATGGATGCAAGCTGCTGTTAAAATCTAAAGAATTTCCAGACATTTGATTCAGATTTTTGCCCTCATTCAAAATCAAATTTCTACAGAATGAACAAATTTCTATTCAGAAACCACCAAGAAACAAATCTGTCACCTAAAAATGAAGAAGCATCTGCTTCCTGCTTCAACTTGTAAGCCACCACTTATTTCCCTCCTTTTTTTAAACTATTATTTACACAAACTGTCAAATTTGGAAGTCAGTTTCTTTATCTTACACTGAGAAAAAGGAAGTGTGTTGGAGACAAGGCTTTCAATCACTAATAAAATAGGATAAATGGTATCATGTTGTGTTTAATTAATTTACATTTCTTTTAAACATTTCTTCTTCTTGTTTTTTATTTTGGTATTTGGTTGGACGTTCTGGCTGTCCAGGGAGAATGTGTAGGGAAAAAATGAACTAATTTTGGAGATTTTCTGTTGGTTTAATTTAATTGACCTCTCACCTTTCCTCAGCAGGGAGACAAACGCTCCAGGTGCAGCTGAAAGACTCCTGCATCCCACCAATGAGGAGGGACAATGAGCAGCTGCATTAAGTTAAATTTATTCTTTGAATGGCCTTAGATTGGTGTAGTGGTGATGATTTGTATGTATGTAAATATTTATTGGTAGTTTGTTGTTAAAATATTTCGTATTTTTCTCAAAGCCCCCTTTTTTGTGTGAATGGAGAAATTTCTCACCTAAATGTGAGTTTGTGGAAGATAAACTTACAGCAGTAAGTTGTGTTAACTTTTTATTAATTTAGTCAAACCTCCAAGAGTTGAATAAACTGAGTTTTTAGGTTTGCACTTAAAAAACTGAAAGAAGAGAAAGACAGGAGTGGGAACTATTTCCCAGAATGCTTAGCGGCATGTTTCTGTCTCCTGAGGTGGAAGTGCGTTACGTTGATCTGACTCTGGTGTTTTATTAAGGCAAATGTTCATTTTAATGCAATTCTCAGTCAGCAAAGCTTGAGGATAATGTCCTGATCTCACTAAATGTTTCTGAGCTGAATTCATTGGGATGTTTAATAAAATTCATCATCAGATCAGAAATTTTGCTCAAACAAGAATTTAAATTAATCTAAAGTAAAATCAGTATTTATTTTAACTTGATGTTGTGAGTAAAATAATAGAGAAATGTGGCTCTTTAACCAGGTGAGGGTAGATTTTTAGCTAAAACTCACAATTCAAGATTAATGAAGTTAAGAAACAATGTTTAGACAACTTGTCTCTTGTTAAATCAACTTCATGAACTTTAATTTCTGAGTCAAAATCTAGTTTTCTTGTTGACTCAAACTGCATTTTCAAGGCAACAGGTGGACTTTGATTTTCAGGTTATACCACCTGTAAATGTTTTACAGTGTAATGTGAAATTAAATATTTGTACTGTTACAAATAAATTCAAAATGTTAGACTGTGCTGACCTTTAGTGGTCAAATAAAGTACTACATTAAATGGTGTATTTTTGAACAAACAAGCTAAATCACTGTCGGTTTGTAATTTATTTAAATGGTTTATGTTATAGAAAAATATATGAAATTTTAACATTTTATCAAAATGGGGGGGGAATGATTAAATTGTCAGTAGGTCTTACCATTAAATTGCTGGACACTATCTCTTTAAATCTTTTTAACAGGGAGTTCCCTATTTATAACTTAACATCTAAGGAATTTTGTTTTATTAAAACCAGTTGCCATAGAAACCGTGCTGATCAGTTTCAGCTGATGTCATCAGTTTGAAGGATGATTCATCTTTGTTTCTTTGGCATCCAAACATTTTAAAGTAGGTCAAACATGCAGGGCAAATCACAAGCTGTCCAGTTTTATCTAAAATAAAATGACATATTTAGCGATTATGGAACGTTATTAACCTCATTTCTGACTGTAGACACGCCGGGTGTGTTTTTATTTGAGACATTTACGGTGATGGTGTTAAAACTTCTCACCACAACTGTGTTAAAAACTAAAAAAGAGCATTTTTAGTTAAAATGATTAAATATTTGTGTCTCTAACTAAATCTTTAAACTTGTAAAGATCTAAAAATAAAATGCTACTAGGGATGATCATCTTTTGATATATTTTCAGATATCTGAAAGAAAAAAGCATGTTTTATACCTGATACCGGGTAAAAAAGGAAATATACATATACACAATTATACACAATGAATATTCATGCAGTAAAGTTCATTTTTATGTAAAACATGCTGTATTTATACACAAACCAGAAACACATTTAGCTTGAACAGCAGTGGGAAGAAGACGCGCTTATTTACTCCCACTGCCTTTTCATGCATGATTTGTATGGCTGTAATTTAATATTTATCATTTGTGTCTTTTTTCAACACTAAATAGCATTAAGGTGTCAAACACGAGGCCCGGGGGCCAAAACTGGCCCGCCGTAGCTTTTTATGTGGCCCAAGTTACATCAGCAGGTCCCTCCAGTTCTTCACAATCTGCAGAATTCACACAAAATTAACAGATTCCCACTTTTTTTTCTGAATTTATTGACTTTTTTCCCTCAAAATTGGCCAAAAGTGATGGCTGCCCCGCCTTACTTCATTTTAAGTTATATTCTGTGATCGATACGGCGATTAATAAAAAGTCATATTTAACATCATAGATTATTAGTGCAAATTCTATAAAAAAATTCTTATATCATAAAAAAAAATGTGATTTTGATTGGAAAAAGACACAAAAACAATAATTTCAGTGTGTTTTATCAATACATTCTGGCCCTTTGAGAACATTCAGATTTTTGATTTGGCCCAAAATGAAAACGAGTTTGAAGAGAATTTATGTGACAGATTAACACAAAATAGAGCAAAATTTAAAAAAGTGAACGGAGCTCCAACTTAAAAAAAAAAGAGTTAATTTCTAATTTCTAACATGTAATCAAATTAAGTTAGTAAAACTTATGGTTTTTTATATTATAAATTAATATATTTACTTGGATAAACTTAATTTGATTACCTGTAACAAATTAACTTTCATTAATTATGTAATATAATTTATTTATTGTTTTGTTTAGCACAGTATGTTTAACAGCACATTAATACAATGACTTGGTTTTAATTACAAATGTCTGATTATTATTGTCGGTAAATAATGATACAGAAATTGAGATAAGGATTAAATACGTTTTCACTTCTTCCTGCTCATTTTAAGACAGAAAAGTAGTGGTAAGTTAATAATTTTGTTCTTGGTTTTGTTTTCTCTTGTCCTACTGATTACTTGTTTTTAAAAACCGGTTTGAAATAAATGAATGAAAATGAAATTACTTTAAGTTGGATCACCTGTTTATTTATTCATTTCTTTTTTTGGTGAAAATAAGATTCAGGATAATAAAAATAAAAACAAAGGGCCATACTAAATTAAAAATAAATTAAAATTACGAGAATAAAATCATAAAATTACAAGAATAATGTCAAAATATGAAAATAAGTCATAATATTATGAGAACAAAGTTGTAATATTATAGCTTAATTCTCGTATTATTTCAACTTACACTCTTATGACTTTATTCTCACACTTTCATTTATTTTTATTTTCTTAGCTTGACCCTAATACTCCATCGTAGCTAAATAATATCAGTTCAGCATGAACTAAATGCAGCTCTGGAAAAAAAAGAGGCCACCTAAAATGATCAGTTTCTCTGATTTTACTCTTTACAAATACATATTTGAGTAAAATGAACATTGTTCTTTTATTCTATGAACTACTGACAACATATCTCCAAAATCCCAAGCAAAAATTTAGTATTTGCAGAAATTGAAAAATGGTCAAAATAAAGAAAAAGATGCAGAGGTTTCAGACCTCAAATAATGCAAAGAAAACAGGTTTATATTCATTTAGAAACAACAATACTAATATTTTAACTCAGAAATCCGTGTCTGGTGGAATAACCAGCAGGTTTTCAGTGGGATTCAGTGCAGTGGGCTCTTAGTTTTTCCAGAGCTGTAGTTCAGAAGTGCTCCTGCTGCCCCAGGATGCGTGGCGCCCTGGGTGACGAGCCACATTGAACATCTGAGAAACGTGTCTATTGTACTCTGGGATCTCCTGCATAAAATCCCATGAGAAAATAAATGAGAAAAACGTTCAGAGTATGAGCAATTAATTTTATTTATTTTTATTTTCGTCTAGCATTTAGCAGGGAACGAAAACCAAATCTGAGGATTTAATCTTTGCATGTTTCGCAGGCAGTTGCCAGTTTCATGAACTGTTGCATAACCTCGTGCTGCCCCGGCATTACGGCTGCTGGGGGATTGTCATCCAGCTGAGACGGACGCAGACGCGCATGTGCTGATGCGTTTGGCACCGATGTGTCGTCAGTTCGCTGGATGTTGACGCAGCGATCTCCAGAAGGTGTGTGTCACCGCACGCGCGCGCGTCCACGGTCTGCGCGCGCGCCCCTCCCTCTGTGACTCGCAGCATCACCGGGAGCCCAGCGATGCTGCTGTGAAGAATATATTTACGCCTCACGACCAGAGAGAGAGAGAGGCAGGCGTGATATCTGAATGCGTAATTCGCGGTGGGATGATTTGATGCGTGAGCTTGCGTGAACGCGGTCCCGTTTGGAGACATTTCCTCCCAACAAGCTGCTGATTTTTAGGTGTTGCCTGCAGCTGAGGTTGATGTGAAAACGCGTCTTTCTGCGTTGGATTTTTCCAAGGGCACCGAAATGCGGCAGCGATGAGCTGCGAGCGAGCGAGTCGGTTTGAGTTGTCAGAGTCTCATCCAGGGTTCGAGCTCTCCTCACTTTGACCACTGCCTGATTTTTTTTTTTTTTTTTTTGTGTGTTGTTTTTTTGGAGGGGGGGATGCGACGTCATGAGCCTGATCCCGTCTGACAGATGTGTTGCAGCTGCACAGGCACAGATCGTCCGATCCGGCGTGTTGTTTTAACTATGATTCTGTAAGAGGAGGAAGCCCGGAGAAAAGCGTCTTTCGACATCAATGTCCGATCCCCTCCTTGGTGCACGGACGGATCGCAGCCCGCATTTCATTTTCGGCTCTGCATAAGATGATACCTGGATCTGCCGCATCAATGCTACCGTCTGCAGAAGCCGCGAAACTGTACCAGACCAATTACGTCCGCAACTCGCGTGTCATCGGACTCCTGTGGGCCATTTTCACGATCCTGTTCGGCATCGTTAACGTGACCATCTTCTCGCAGCCCTATTGGATCGGGGATGGCGTGGACACCCCGCAGGCTGGCTACTTCGGCCTGTTTCACTATTGCGTCGGGGACGGACACTCCCGGGACCTGGACTGCCAGGGCAGCTTCACCGAGTTCTCCGCCATCCCCTCCGGTGCGTTCAAGGCCGCCTCCTTCTTCATTGGAATGTCCATGATGTTGGTGGTCACCTGCATCGGCTGCTTCAGCCTCTTCTTCCTCCTCAGCACCTCCACCGTGTACAAAATCTGCGGCTGGATGCAAGCAGCATCAGGTAGGTCCGCAAACCTCACCGTGCTTTAAATTAAAAATCAAGCTGGTTTAAGGCTCAGTCGGTCTGTTTTTATTATTTTTGATTGGTTTTGAGAAAGTCTTTTAACTACGGGTGCACCAATTGGAGTTTTCTGACCGACCTCTAAAAAGCTGGTTCCGATTTTAGCCGATTTTTTTGTCTGAAATGTGGCTAAAATAGCACACACACACACACACACACACACGCACACGCACCCCCCCCCCCCACACACACACCCCCACACACACACACACAAAAAGTTGCTGAGTTGGCAACAGTTAACTGCAAATATGGTGGACCGATGTTTCAGCCAAAAGTCGATTTCTGATCATCAGAATATAACCGAGTTTTAGGCCTTTGCTGAGGTAGAAAATTTTATTGGATAAAACTGACTTCACATGTAACCTTTAATTTCCCCAAATTAAGTAAATCTATGCTGATAATCCGTTCACCCCTATTTTAAACCCTCATGAAATACGCATTTATTTATCTATAAGCTGATCATATTAACCTATTATTGGAGTACAACAATTGGAAATAAGTAAAATATTGTCTTAAAATGTAGTTGTAGAGCGGAATTGGCTGATTTTCTCTTAATCAGTTCTGATCAGTCTAATTATGAATTTATTTCAGATTTTTTCACTTCCTGCTCATTAAATTAATCAAAACTAAGAAATCCTCCCTTTTTCCATCTCTGAGAACTTGTTGCATATTATTGACCTTTTCTTTCTTATGGTTCATTGTGTTTTCATCTGAAGAGTATGTCTGTATTTTTACGTATTTGATTGTTTTATACCTTGTTGCGCTGCAGGGATGCAGTTGTGACTATTGTTGCCTCGCAGCACAAAGGTCCAGGATTCAAATCCTGTTCAAAGTCCATTTTTATAGAGTTTGCATGTTTTCTCCAGCTTCCTCCTCCAGATAAGAAAACATGCATTTCAGCTTCATTTCTTTAGTTACTAGTGTTGTTCTCATGTTTTGCTCATTAACTGATGGAAATAAGTGCCAGAAGCCCTGCAGGAATTAAGCAGGGAGGAAAAGAAAATGTCTGGTTGGATAAATGATTTTCATATAAATTTGATCCATCAAAGCCTTAAGATTCATCTTAAACTAAAAAATAAATCTTTATATTGGAGAATATTCTTAATATAACTCTGATCAATGCTTACACTAAGAAAATATAATTGTTTAAACAATTATGTATGACAAATAAAATACACTGATTTATATTAAAAGTAATTGAAAAGCGGATGAATAATTGAATCGCGGCACGTAGAGTTCGGTCTGTGGTGTTGAAATGTTTTAGACATCTTGCTCTGAATCTGAGTTAGTTTCTGACTCCGCTGTTCTTTTTTCATGAATTGTGTCCAAAACATTTTAGTTTTTGAAAAGAAAAAACAAAAACAACTTTATTCTGATATTCCTAAATAAAAGCAGGTGGACATCACTTGGTTCAGTTTAATATATACACTAAATTACACACCAAGTAACTACACTCTGCATAATTTGAGTATAATTTATACTCGGCATAAATACTAAATATTGTTTGGACCTTAGAGTTTCACTACAGAAGGACTTTATCACAGAATAATCTCCTGCTTATGTTGCAAACTTTCTACTAAATACCCATTTAGCTCTATGAATACAACTAAAACTGCATCATTGTCCCATTTTGAGTTGCTTACATAACACACAGGATGCATCTAACCCAGTCTGAGCCAATGTTACAATGACCAGATTTCCTTCTGAGTTCATGCAATCAAATGTGTACAGTACATCTATTCTTTTTGTGGTTTTAAGAACAAATCCGAGTAAAGGTCGACGGTTGAGCTGCAGCATTTTGTCGTTTGTTGTGACTGTGGGTGAAAGTCATCATTTCATCTGAAGAGTCCAGGCTTTGCCAAGCATAAGTCCTCTCAGCAGTAACAGCAGCAAAGCTTTGAGTTTTTAGGTTTGCACTTAAAAAACTGAAAGAAGAGAAAGACAGGAGTGGGAACTATTTCCCAGAATGCTTAGCGGCATGTTTCTGTCTCCTGAGATGGAAGTGCGTTACGTTGATCTGACTCTGGTGTTTTATTAAGGCAAATGTTCATTTTAATGCAATTCTCAGTCAGCAAAGCTTGAGGATAATGTCCTGATCTCACTAAATGTTTCTGAGCTGAATTCATTGGGATGTTTAATAAAATTCATCATCAGATCAGAAATTTTGCTCAAACAAGAATTTAAATTATTCTAAAGTAAAATCAGTATTTATTTTAACTTGATATTGTGAGTAAAATAATAGAAAAATGTGGCTCTTTGACCAGGTGAGGGCAGATTTTTAGCTAAAACTCACAATTCAAGAATAATTAAGTTAAAAAACAATGTTTTAGACAACTTGTCTTTTGTTATTAAATCAACTTCATGAACTTTAATTTCTGAGTTTAAACCAAAACAATTTTCTTGTGACTTAAACTGCATTTTCCAGGCAGCAGGTGGACTTTCATTTTCAGGTTAAACCAGCTGTAAATGTTTTACAGTGCAGTTATTTTGGAACAGCTCCATCTTGAGTTGTTGTGTTGGGCTGAATTAAGGCAATAAGCTTCTCTAATGAGGCCACTGCTGGTTTCACTGCAAGGACATGAGAGAGAAAGCTAAGAGAAGAGGTGCTGGTCATGGCAGTCTGACACAGGGAGGCCTGGCTTATTAGCGCTGTCAAACATTATCACTTAGCTGATGTTTAAACTCACACCTTTCCTGAGTGGCCCACAGGAAGGACAGGTGGCCCATCAACATCCACACACCATCAGCGTGACGGTGGTAAACGGCACGTCAGCCTGCCAAGAAGAGCGCAAAGGAAAGACGAATTTGTTTTTGTTTCCTTTCACAGTTTGTCACCTTGAAGGATTTTTGGAGCGCAGTGTACGTCGAAGCTCGTGGCTCTGAATGGATATGAAATAAAAAGTGACAGAGGGTCAGCCTCCGCTTGTTTTCTGCTGCTGCTGCTGCTGCTGGAAGGCTTGGAGGACATTAATGACACAGTCAGTATTCAGGGCACTGCTCTCTGCTACATGGCATCAATCTTTCCTTCTGCTCCTGCGAGCATCATCACGGGTCACTCCACAGACGCACATGCAGAGGGATTGATGCTGCAGCTTTGAGCTAGCATGCTAACAACTAACAAGGTTATTTAAAACCAAATGATTTTAAAAAGGTTTGCAAATTTATCATTTTATATTATATACCGTTAGACGTGAGAGAAGACGTTGCATCGTTTTTATATTCTGGCAGTACATGGAAATGTTGAGATGTTTTAACCAGGAATTTGTTAATTAGATGCATCCATATTTTAACTACAAACTGCATTTTGTTGTGATTTTGTTGCATAGAGCCAGAATATAACGGACATTTGGTTCTCAATTTTCTTAACGAATGAAAATCTGAAAAGTGGGATTAGCACTTTTATTTACTCCAACACGTCTAAATAAAATTCAGGACAAAGTTTAAAGTTAAGCTAGCACTAGCTTTAAACACTAGGTTTAAAGCTAGTGCTAGCTCTAAAGCTAACACTACTAACACCAGCTAACACTGGCTTTGCAGCTTAACCCCAGTATTAGCTGGGGTTAAGCTGTAAAGCTAACGCTAATTTTAAAGCTAACACTTTAAAGCTATTTTTAACTTTAAACTGTAATGTAAAACATCACTAATGTATCATTTTACATTAGTGTTAAGCTTTAAATTAGCTTTAAAGCTACTGTTAGCTTTAGAGCTAACACTGGCTTTGTTTACTGTGAGTATGATGTGTTTAAGGATATGTGAGATGTTAGCTTTGAAGCTAACATCTTGAAACAAATCCCTTAAACACCCTTAAACAAATCGCACTCATAGTAAATCATAGTAGTGGCAGTATCATTCTGTGGTGGTTAGTTATTTTGCCAAGAAGAAAAAAGAGTTAATACTGAGATGAGAAAAGATGAAGACTAGCAGCGCTAACTGTAGCTGTATAGAGACTTAAAACACACTAAAGCTGTAATTTTGTCACTCTAATGTGACAAAATTTCAAAAATAAAAAGGGTTTGAATATTTATCAAGTTATCATTGATGCAGTGGTTTTTTACCTGATGTCAAACGTGCTAAGAATTGCAGTTGCAATTGCAGAACTGGCATATATTTCCTTCCTTTTCCTTGGAAGAGTGTTTTGCTGAATATTTAATAGTGGCCAGCGTCCAGGACTTGTTAGAAGTCTCACACCGTCTACATGACAGCTGCAGCTGAGTGCACAGATCTATGATGCATCCATAATGCCCTGGATGGAGCCAGATTCGTCTTTTAGAGCTAATTCTGAGCGTCTGCAGGTTCATGGCATGGAGATGTGACGGTGTGCATTTTCTGCTGAGCTGAGCAAACTAGGACTTTTCTCTCAGTCCTTCCATCTTTTCACCTCATCTCTTTTCACCTCTTGTTTTCTGTTCTTAAATCTGTGCAGTGTGTGTTCATCTTTTCTCCCATCTTTGAACCGAAGTCATTTTGAAACCTGCAGACCAGATAAAGAATATTTTGAGGCCATTTTTAACCACCACTACGTTTCATGCGTGTACACAGCGGCCGCTGCGGGGCTTTTAAAGTCTTACTCCAGTATAAATAAAGTATGAGGTTTTCCTTTGTAGTAAGATTTTGTATGGGAGGCACTTTCTGCCTGGTTGCTTTGAATGTAGCCTGATCTGCATGAAACAAACTTCATGTGAGATTTTGTATTTTTTCAGTAACAATTAAAGCTCCATTTCTGCTCCATTACCTACATATGTTCTTAATTTACAAATTAAAACTTCTTTCTCATCCATGCATCACTGTTTCCTCATGCAACCATAACCTAACTGCTTTAAACAGCTCTGCTCCTGACTGGCATTTTAGAAATGAAGTGACTTCTAATGACGTAAGATTTTATTTGGGAGTGTCAGAGTTTCTTCTTCGCTTGACTTTCATTTTCAAGTTGAACCACCTTCAAGTGTTTTACAGTGTACACTTCATCTCTCCTTTCCTGCCACCTTGTTAGCGTCATCAGCTCTGCTGAGAGGTTTTCTCTGAAAACGGCTTTAACGTGTCTGAGCCGCTTCAGTTTTACAGAGATGAGGCGGTTCTGTGTGGAGCAGCTTACTGAGGCAACAGGGAGCTGATCCTCTGGGATTTCCTCTTTTGCTCTTAAGATGCAGGTGATAAACACGAAGGTCCGACTTACAGAGAGGTCGGTTTATTCATCAGGTTGCAGGCATCTTTGAAGAAAACGCCACAACTGTGTAGAAATTAAACAGGACTTTTTTTTTTTATTGAAATGCAAAGTCTGACGCTGCTTTGATGGAACAACCTGACTCTGTAGATGTTCATATTCAAGGTTTTTTGTGATGAAGTGATCCTTGCAGAGCCGTCATTTGTCCTTCATGGCTCCTCAGTCGTCGTTACAACCAGGGTTTGGTTATTCATCTTACATTTTAAATAGAGAAACTGTTAAACTGAAGCACAACAGCTCTGATGAAAGGCTCCGTCACCAGGACAACCGTTATCTATCATCCACTGCACAACGATGACCTCCATGGAAGAAGGCATTTAAAAAGAAGTGGAGCACTGGAAAAATACTAAATACAAAATGTCTAATTGTCTTTTTTTCTAGAGCAAATTTCAAATAAAACAAAACTAACCTACAAGTAACTTTTCATCAGGATAAGAGCTTGTTTTCAGTAAATAATTCCTTACTATTAATTTAAAAATGTACTAGTTCTACTGGCATATTATCTCAATTATAAACAAAACATTTTCCCATGTTATAAGTGAAATAATCTGCCGAAGGAGCTAGCATTTTTCTTCAGTATTAAGCAGTTTTTAACTTAAAATGAATATGTTATCTTGATGAAAAGTTATTTCTAAGTTATTTTTTGTTTTAATTCAAATGTACTTCACCCTAGAAACCAGTCAGAAATATTTGGTAAGATTTTCTGTTTTAGCAGTGAGGACAAAGTGTTATTCTGATTTAATCAACTGAAACAAAAACAAACTGTTTGACCGAAGAAAACAAAAAGAAAACCCACCAAAAAGAAAGATATTTCTGTGGGATTCAAAACCAAAACTTACAGGCACAGCACCATAAAATGTAATTCTTTTATTCTTTTTAAATTCAACAGTTTCTCAGGGTTTTCTTTTTACCTGCATAACTGGAAATAAAACATATTTTAAGACAGCAAAGAAGTCTAATTTCTGTAGAAAAAGAGCATTTTTAATCATTGAATCATTTTATGCATTTTCTTTGCATTTTTTCCATTTTTCTGTGTTTATTCTCAGCAACAAGGCCAGGATAAAAACTCCTGTTTTATTTAGCCAAGTTTAATCAATCAAAGTTATTTCAGCAACAGGCAGTTTAAATAAAAACAAAAATACAAAATCATGCAGTCAATTAAAACATCTCATTTTCAGCCATTTCACATCAAAATGTTGGCTAATGTTTTACTTATTACGGTTCCAAAGCGACTGTAAGCAGGTGGGACTTTAGTCTTGATTTAGAGGAACTCGGTGTTTCGGCTGTTTTGCACTTTTCCAGAGGTTTGTTCCAGATTCATGGTGCACAGAAGCTGAATGTTTACTACCAAAATCTGCATGTTTGTGGTCATGTTTACTACGAACTGGATTAAAAGTGTTAGTATCTGAAGCATGTAAATAAACTAACAGCTACAGGAATTCATATTTAAATCTGATTATGGATTATGAAGCCATTTTGCTTCTGAAAGTTTTAAAAAAGCTTTAAAATGTTTTCCAGCTCCAAGCATGACGTTTGAACTGATATTTACAGTTTCTGTGTGGATATCTTGCATTTTAATGTTAGTTTATATTTCAGTGGTAAAATAAAACTGCATGGCCCTAACCTGACAGTGTGTCAAACTGGAGGCTCAGGGGCCAAATCTGGCCCGCCGTAGCTCTTTATGTGGCCCTCTAGACTCCAAAGTACATCAATAAGTCCTTCTAGTTTTTCACAAGTTCACGCAAAATTTACACAAAATCAACAGATCCCCACATTTTTTCTGATTTTATTGATATTTTTTTCTCAAAATTGGTCAAAAACACTGACTCCAGTGACTGCTGCCTCAGCCTTACGTCACCTCAAGTTATATCTGTGAAACGACGATTAATAAAAAGTCACATTTAACATCAGGGATTAGTGTAAATATTGTACAAATTCCTTACAAATATTTCAAAATTAGAACCACAACACCTGTGATTTTTCATTACAGAAAAACCACCAAATGCTGGATGGACTGATCAGTGAGAAAAGATGTTTAATATTATTTTTGAATGCTGATTTTTTTAAAGCAATTTAATGGGTTTTATTACTACATTGTGGCACAACCGGCCCTTTAAGAGCATTTTCGACTTTAGATTTGGCCCAGAATGCAGCTGGGTTCAGCATCGCTGCTCCAGCGTCTATTATCAGCGAGAACTCAAAGGTCTCTTTGATCGCCGCGCGCCTCGGCGGTTTTTATCCTCTGTGGAGGTTCAGCTGCATCTGGAGCCGTTACATAAGCGCTTTGCTCCAACCCGACTCTCTCCTGCTTCACTCGTTGCGGTTTTACAGCGAACCCCTCCCCCTCTGTGCCCCCTGCAACTCTGCTTTAACCTGAACCCGCCATGTCGGCTTCAGCTGCACCTATGCAGAGATTTTGTCACCTTAAAGGACGAATTTGATCAATTAGTAGCACATCGACAGCCTTGCATTACATGTTTCAGCGTATCGTCTGAGAAGTCTTAATTATTGAGTGTAAAGACGGATTTAACTGAGAAAGATGGATGTAATCAGTGTCGCTCTACACCCTCGTCGTTTAACTGTCAAGCTCACAGAACGAAGAAACTGAAGGGGAAGTTTGAGTCCGACTACCAGCTCAGATTAATCTAAACATTTCTGAGTTTTTTCTCTCAAATTTTTGACTTCTGGAGCCCAGAAATTTCCTTGTTTTTTCTAGAAAGTTTCTGAAATTGGTCTCAAAATTCATGAAGCTTTTAGCAAATTTTCGACTTCTGGAGTTCAGAAATTTCCATGTATTTTTCTTTAAATTTTCTGGGGTTAATATAAAAATTTCTGAGTTTTTTTTTTTTCTGTCAAATTTTTGACTTTGTGAGCCCAGAAATTTCCTTATTTTTTCTAGAAAATTTCTGAGAAGTTTGAGTCAGACTAGCATCAATGTTGAATCCATTTCAGGAGAAGAAAAAGGACGTTTCTGAGCTCCAAAAGTCAAAAATCTGCATGAAAAAAAAGAAAACAGAAAATTTCTAGAAACTCCAAAATACACAATTTTGTTCTAGATTTTTGTGTTTTTGCAGTGACAGAAACAAAGTATCGTTCTATTGCAGTACTGTCCTTTGTTAGACTTTCTTTGAGTCGCTTTGGGCCGCGACGCTGCGCCATATTGAATCAGAGCACTTCCTGCTGCCTTCACTGAAAAAAGCAACACACTTCTATGGGAGCATAATGTGCAAAACTTCCACCTGTTTTTTGAGGAGAACAGAGAAGATTTGATGAAATAAAGCCTGTGAATTGAGTTAAAAGGTAAGTTCCAGGCATGATGTGCTTGTTGGGCAAAAAACAAACAGCAGAGAAGTTTTTATTGAGTGGAATATAAAAGGATGCCTGGAAGCTTCCTGCTTCCCTCCAGCAAACCATCAAGTGTTTGCCAGTCGCTGGAGCAGAAATAGACTTGGACTGGAGACAGCTCTTCTCAAAAACACGCTCCTCTTCTTCCAGGGGAGACTGTCAGAGTCACTTTTAAAAGTTTCTCTTGCTCTACTTTCAGCTGCCTTTTTGACACTTTCACGTTAATTTCATTTTTAGAACCGTCTTAAATTGGTGTCCAGCTGTCTTCAAACATATTCAGTCCCTACTCGCCGAAAGTTTGACACATTTTCTAGCTAATTGTCTCTCATTGCTATTACAGTATCTCTTCTCAAAGCTCTCATCATGGAGACGTTTCTTTGTTCGCTGTCCCCCTCATAAGGCTTGTGCAACTTTACGACACATTTTCACACCTCATTTATTCTCACTGCATGCATAATACACTCTTAATTGCCCCATTTATCTACAAGTGATTAGGGCATATTATTGTCTCCGTCTCAGGCCATCTCTCAGCGTATCCGGTCATCGCTGCAGCCTCTGAGAAGTCTTAATTATTGAGTGTAAAGAGGGACTTAACTGTGAGAACGATGGATGTAATCTGTCTCATCGTTTGCCTGTAAAGCTCACAGAACGGAAAAACTGAAGGGGAAGTTTGAGTCAGAAAAGCTTCAGCGTTGAATCCATTTCAGGAGCAGAAAAAGAAAATCTTGTTTGGTGGTGAAAACAGAATTTTATGTGAGATTGTTATTAGCAATATTTTATGGGCATCTACTCACTTTAACTAATAAACTGTGTTTCAAAGAATCTGTAGTGAGAGGAGAATATTCCTGTCCAGGTTTGTTGAGTTTCTACATCATTTGTTTGTGATTACTAAAATCTGAGGGGCATTAAATGAAAAAAAGACTCTGAAAATGAAATAAAATACAGTTTACATTGATCTCAAGCTGCATGTTAAATTACTGACCGTGTTTTACGTAACAGATACTTTCTGCCCAATTCACATCGCAGTATACATCAAAACCGGTGACCTGCGATGGGAAACTATGGCAGATACAGGAAAAGGAGGGAGTAAATACCTGCCAAAAACTAAGAAATTTGGAGACAATATTGCACATTTTAGAGCTCTGAAATTCAAAAATTAGCAAGAATTTTTTTTTATTTTCTAGAAAAAACAATGACAATTCTGAGCTGTAAAAATCGAACTTTTGCAAATAAAAAAAAGTCAAAAAATTTTCTGAAAGTCAGAAATTTCTCAACTTCTGAAACATTCCTGTCTGAGATTAAGCTAAAATTTTCTGATTGTTTTTTTTCTAGCAGATTTTTGACTTTGAAAGGTCAGAAACTTACACTTTTTTTCTTGAAATTTTCTGAGAATAATATAAAAATTTCTCAGTTTTTTCCTCCCAAACGTTTGACGTTTGGAGCCCAGAAATTTCCTTGTATTTTTCTAGAAAATTTCTGAGTTTAATCTCAAAATCTCTCTTTTTATTTTCCAGCAAATGTTTGACTTTTGGAGGTCAGATTTTATTTTATTTCTTTTGAAATTTTTGCAGAAATCCACTCCTCCTTTGTGTAGCTACAGCAGCCCTCACCGAACAGGATTGCTGCAGAGGGTTTGGCCTGTCCGCCAGCCGCTCACTGACCTCTGCGCCTGCTGCATGGAGACAGAAACTCGTAGAGACTCGCTCTGTGCACAGGGCGAGTCACAGCAGGAGAGAACCGCTGCACGGCCCCCCGGCTCTGCCAGGACGTGGCGCTCAGCCTGAGGCTCCTGCATCCAGCCTCAGCGGTGTGAGTCACGTCAGGCGCCCAGCTGAGCCGTCACACCGCGCCTGCATGCCTCCCTCCGCCTGGAGCTTTCTCTGGAAACAGACATGCAGATGAAAAGATGACACAAATCTCTACAGGGCTGATGGGTCACCCAAATCACAAGCCTAATTTTTAGGCTGTTTTAATTAAAGCAATGAATATTGTTTTATTTTTTACACTTATTTGACTCCCCTACCTTCTGTTGTGACAAGGCAGGACTCTTAAAATACATGATATTAATATAAATCCTGCAGGATTTTCAGACTGATTATGAAACTGAGGCAAACACTCGTTTGGATATTCATACGAAACCCCACTGGGATAAACGCTCAACGCAACCAGCAGGATGTTTGCTCTGATTTTCCCCTGAAACGACCTCATCACAGCCTCAAAGCTGCCACTGTGGGAGTTTAGAAAACATTTTAAATTCTGTCCATCATGGTGAGAAAAGCCCAAAGGTGCTTTGAAAAGACATCCGCCCACCAGAGATTTCACTTTTTTTTTTCAAACTCAAATGTTTCAGACCATCAAACACATTTTAATATTTTACAAACACAACCTTAGTTTATCCCAAGTCAGTCCTAAAAGAAAAAATACATTCATCGAAGGAGGGGGGAAACTTTTTAAACCATCATGTCCTTTTGTAAAAAGAAAACCAAAAATAAGCCCAGCTAGAGGGTATTTAAGCCACTTGTTTAATGTCAGTGCATCACACTTGATTTGACTAGGCCATGCCAAAACCTTCTTTTCTATTTTAACTCTTGTCACATTTGGAAGTGGACGTATCGGTGTGCCTTGGAATATTTTCCCGCTTTATAACCCGAATGAACTTCAGCTTAAGGTCGGACGTTTTTATTCAGGATTTTCTGCAGAATTTATGGTTTGTTAGTAACAGCAAGAGGCCGAGGTGTTAAACGAGCACAGAACCGCCGTGTTTACTGTCAGCATGACGTTCTTTTCTGGATAAACTAATTGTTTTTTGGCAAAGTGCTCTTTTTTGGTCAGCTCTGCTATTTTTTGTCATTGGTGCCAATTTCCCTCAGTATTAATATTTAATCATGAACAATGAGCGTAACAGCTTTGGATGAGCTGTCAAAGTGCTTGGAAGGCATTTGTCGGGTCGACCACTGACAAGAATCCCCACTTTATTTTTATTTGTAAATAATGAAATGACTGAATTTTATCTTTTGATTTTGTAGCACGTTGTGAGAAATGTCAACGACTCGTTCCTCATCCGTTTTTGAATTTGTTTTTTGATTGTTGTTGAGATCTTGTAGCCTACTTCATGTTGTCAGACAGGTTCTGTTCCATTGATTTATAGATTCTTCGTAATCAGGTCTGAGTCTCGCTAATGAAACTGAAATGAAAAAATTGGAAAATCATAATTTAACAAGAGGGGCGATTATAATATCACATGGGATCAAGACTAGTTTGGGAGGTTTTCTTACCTTTTATTTAAATTTTTTTTTTTGTTTTACTCTCGTAAATTCCTCTAGCACACTGCAAAAACACAAACCCACCCAGTATTTTAGTCTAGTTTCTGACAAAACTAACTTACAAATAACTTTTCATCAAAATATACAAGCTTGTTGTAAGAAAATAATTCCTAATATTGCTAAATATAATAATAATAATATTAATAATAATAATAATAAATGTATTGCTAAATATTAGGAATTATCTGCAGATTATTTTAATTATAACAGAAGTAAATAATATTCCAGTGGTACTAGCTATTATTTACTAAGAACAAGCTCATATGCCAAAATGTTTTTTGTAAATTAGTTTTATCTTATTCAGATTCTAAAATACTTTATTGATCCCAAAGACAGTTAAATAAATATTAAATATGTAAACATGTTTGCACTAGAAACAAGACCAAAGATACTTTAGATTTTGTGTTTTTTTTCACTCCATACTAAATCTTGTTGGTCACAGCTTTTTAAATACAAGGAGAAAACAAAGAGAATCACAATAATAATAATAGATGTGTTTGGTAAAACTGTGATTCCCATTCTCGCTCTGGATGTGTGACCGATGAAAGAAAAGGCTGACAAAGTGTTTATTTCCATCCAACACGCAGCTCCGTCCGTAACGAGCCACAATCAGACACGCAGCTGCATTGACGGCGTTACAGCAAAACAGATTACAGGGATGTTTGTGTTGGCAAACCAGACACACAAATCCAATTTCGCTGCTGCTGTGGAGGTCACCGGGGATCCACGCACCCGTAGAGACCACCGGAGGATGTGTGACTCTGGGATTTGTTGGCCTCTTCTGGAAAATGAGGAATTGTGTTTGTGACAAATCCAGAGTCATCACGTCATCCTGTGCCATCTGCTGGTGCGCCGTCAGACTTGCCTGCAGCGCTCTGCGTACCTTAGCTGCCCTGCCTTATATAAGCTGCCAGTGTGCCAGCAAGCTTTTTTTATTTTACTTCTTTTTTTCTCCAACTGCTTCATCCCACTGTTCCCAGGAAATGGAAGAGACTCAACAAGGCAGGTGTGTGTGGGAATAGAATAGAATATACTTTATCCATCCCCAAAGGGAAATTACTTATTCGTTGACAAGCTACTCCATCTAAGGAGTTAAATATTAATAATATAAATATTGCCATAAGAAATAAAGTTTATAAAATAAATACAGCTCTGGAAAAAAAATAAATAAGAGCCCACTGCTCTGAACCCAATTAAAAACCTTGTGGTTATTCCACCAAATATTGATTTCTGAACTCTTCCTGAGTTAAAACATTAGTGTTAAGGCTAATGGCTCCAGGCAGAAATGACTTCCTGTGCCTCTCCTGGTCCATTTTGGTAAAATGAGTCTCTGGCTGAAGAAAAGAAGAAATGGAGAGATGGAGAGCAGTTCTGCCAAGAGGCTCCAGCATATGGCGGCAATGACGTTAGTATGGTGTTAGGATGGTGTCTGCACACAGGACTGAACGATGGCTCAGACCCAATCCTCACAAACTGTATCCAACACACACGTAACACACACTCTCTGGCTCGTCCTACCTCATAATCAGTCTCCTCACTCTCCCTGCCCGATCTGCCCCATCTCTCCTGAGAATGGGAGAGGTAAAGGTAAAGAGCAGGATTATGCAGTCAGTTGCTAGCTTATTTTAGCTCTGACTGACGGCTGCTTTCTGTCAGGTGTGCTGCTGTTTCTGAGAAGAGATTAATCTGCAGTTCAGCATTTAATACTGTATGTGGTGAGCATTTGTCACTGTTAAATTAAATGTTACTGAAAATACCTTAACTGATCGATGACAATCGGTTGCTGACTGAGCTAGCTTCAGCTATTTTGTATTGCTAGCCACTTCTACTTACCAGGGTAACGATGATATCAATCTCATTGTCGATGGTTTGGGCTGTCAAAATGGCAAGTTCTTCTAAGCTGCTTCTGTGACTTCAGGCGCATTTGGTTTATTTAAAAAGTAGCTTGTTTTCTCGTCATTTTCATTGTTGTAAACATTTAAAAGTCTCAGACTGCTGCGTTTTTCGACTCCACTCTGTCGGCCGTTTTCCCTCCATGTCCTCAGCCAGTCAGAAAGGAGCAGCTGAATAAGAAACCAATCACAGAGCAGGGAGCCACGCGCTCAGCCAATAGCGGTGAGCCTCAGATTTAATGGAAAAACCGAGATGTTTATGGCAGCAGATGACAGGTTAAACGTTATATACTCTCTGGACACGCACAGATTATCACATAATTTGGGACTTTGATTCAAACTGGCCTGTGAACTGGGTGCCCATATTTTGTATTTCAGGGATCTTGGAGAAAAGGAGGCTAGATGCAAATGCATATCAAACATTTGACATTTACATTTTTAATAAAAAAATAAAAAGTTAAAAGTGAACCATTTTCCTTTCTCTTCCCAGTTTTGCACTGCTCTTTGTTGTGTAACTCTAAAACATGAATAAAATACATTTACAAGTTTTAGGCTGTAAAATTATAAACTGTAGGAAAGTTCTAGTAATGTGAATATAGTAAATTCAATTGGGTAGGCTAAAGCTCTGATGTATTTAGTGAAATAGTGTCACTGTTTTTAAATTATTTTATACTGTTTTATTCTTGTGCATATGCATTAATTAATTTTATTTTGTAATCAGGTGGCTGTGTTTTGCAGATTTCTGCCCAGGTCCCTCTTGGAAATGAGATCCGATCTCAATGGGGTTTACCTGGTTAAATAAAATAAAGGAAAAGGAAATGTTTTGTTATGCAAGACTTCATCTCGTGAACTGGGTCTACCTTTTTTGTGCTGAGTAATTGAGGATTAGTGCATTCCTGGTACACGGTGTCACCAAAACATGTTCTCTTCCTGTTATTGGGGCATGCCATTAGCATTATGTAGGGAAGAGCAGTGACTGCCTCTTCCCTACGTAATGCATGGCAGGCACTTATTGTTCTACACCCAATAGAATGTCTCTTTGTGTCTTTATTTATTATTCTTCTGTCACCTTTAATGCGGCTCGCACGGCTGCGTGCCCACCCACAAAAAAGGTATCAAAACGTGCGGCTCAATCATGGTATCCGAGCTATTATTTTTATTGGGGATCAGAGTTACGATGGCAACGTAAAGCGAAAAACGAGCAAAATTTCCAACTGCCGAAACGCAGAGTGAGAAACGGAGTGAATTTTTGACCCCAAAATAATTTTGAAATCGCTCTCATGGCTGCAAAAATTGCTCTATTGGTATGAAAGTCGATCATGACATTGATACGCATGCCTGCTCCCATAAAATGTTTTCAAAATGTCCCTAGGGCTGATGGTTTTCTGTCAAGGTGCTTCAGAGTGAATTCAAGTGTCATGTGGCTCTGCAGTGTGGCTGGATTCAACACAGTACAGCGTTTAGCTGTAATGTTTGGCATGTCTAACAAAACAGATGAGTAGCGAAGCCAACGTGCTGCAGAAAGATGTGATGTTTTTAGTTCAAGCAAGATAATAGAAACAGAAAGAGGAACATAAACAGCCAAAGGGCTGTAACCTACGATGAGGCTAAAACAGCTTTCTCTGCTACATTCCTCACGTCAGTCCTTTAAGACAACTGCCAGGTTAAGCATTTCACCCAAGACATCTTCAGGTCTCTTCTGCTATCACAGCTGCGGAAACATGTAAACATTATTTCTGTTTACAGAAATACAAAAACACAGCAGATTAATCAGTAAATAAATGGTCAACAGTATCATCAGTTCCATCAAAAATGAAATTAAATAAGGCTAAAAAGAAAATTTTCTGTAACAATCTCTCACCTGCTTCACAGCTCTGTAGCTCTACTCACTCCACCTGAGCCTCCATGTAATATTCATGATGGTATTGCAGAATGTGTTGGGGGGACACATAGAAGGATCTAGAAAAAGAAAGCATGAGAGAGCACAGAAGCAGACTTTCCTCTCATCTTCTTCATTTCCTCCCACTGTCCCTCAATCACAAAGCAATGAAACCAAATGCTCAACAAAACTGATAGATTGTTATGTAAACAGCAGTTCAGACATTTGCCAGTCAGTGCATTTCAGTGTGTGTAACCAGAAGAAGAAAGAAGAGAGCCTGCTTCAGAAACAGCAGTCCTCTTTTGGATTTAAACGCACGCGTCGGCCGCAGTGACGTTCGCTTTGAAGCCGAATCCTGAGGCGCGTTTGACAGACAGTGATCCTACAACATCTTACGCTCTGGTGGAGATGAGTGACTCAGGTGCTTGTGAGGCCGTATCGCTGCCTGTCAGGGCCACGTTTAAGTCTCCCCTGTGTGAAATGGGTTTGTTGTGTAATCTGGCGCTGCTGCCTGCTACAAGCCAAGTGAACTCCGTTCATTCATAAAAGCTGAACTTGTAGAGCAGCACTAATGTGGCTGCAGCAACCCAGAGTTTGACACCAATGTTTTGTTGCATAAGAGGGAAGGGGTTTGTACTAGCTTGAAAAGATATCAGGTGTGAGCTGGTGAAATTAAAATCAAACCAGAAACAAAATGTGTTTTTTGGGGTCTTTATTCCCAGACATAATTATTAAACACAATTTGGAGAAGTGCACAAAATAAATATTAAAATAACAATAAAACATGAGCATAAACAACTGCAGAGGTCTCCATCTGCCTACCAATAAATGATTTTTACACTGTAAAATACTTCAGCCGCATTGAGTTGTGTCTACTATCTAAAAAACAATGTTTGGACAACTTGTCTCTTGTTGTTCTTTAATTTCTGAGTTTAAACCAAAACAATTTTCTTGTGACTTAAATTGCATTTTCAGGGCAGCAGATGGACTTTCATTTTTCAAGTTTGTTGTATTTCAATAAATATATCTGGTCTATTATCTAACTTATGATGTTACAACTAGTCAATGATTAACTAGGATCTGAGAAAATAATTGATTTTGACGTTGAAATTGACGTTTTTCTGACTCTGTTTAGGTTTTTAAAAAGCAACTAAAAACATTTTTATTTTCCCAGTCTTTTATTTCTTGATTTTATTGTGTTTCTTGCGTTGGCTTTATGTTTTGTATGATTTCTATTGTGCAGTGCTTTGTGATTTTATGTCTGTGAAAAGCGTTTTATAATTAAACTTTACTAACTTATTTTAATTGTCTTCCACCCACTGAAATGCTAAAAGTTGTTCTCAGACTTCTTCTTACTGAAGGCTCCCGACCAAAAGCAACCAGTGAGAGCCAGGAGGAAGGTCTTAGCGCTGTCAATCAATCTAGTGTACTCGCTGCTCAGTGTGCTAATGGCGGAAAAACAACTTATTGTTACAGGAAAACCGTTTATCATCAGTGGCCATGCTAACTAGCCTAGCATTCACTCCAAGCTATGCTATCTGCTAAAAGATAGAAGGTTGTCATGTGAGTAGAGTACAGTTATTCATTCCTAAGAGTTCGTCCTCTGTGGCGTCTTGAGTTTTCAGTGGTTTGCTGGTTGAGTAGTTTTTGCTCTTTGGATTTCCATGTCAGTATGAATTAGTAATGACAACAAAAACCGGAGGGATAAAGAAGTAACATCTACAACAGATGATTCCCACTGTTTCTAAGGTATGCTGCATAATCTGGAGCAAAGATACGGCTCTATAATTCCTGCACTGCTCACTTTCTCACACGGATATATCTCTTAATAATTGATGTAGGTCAGGAGTATTGGGGCTGCAGAATAACTAACAAACTGCAGTGTCTCTGTGCTGCGAAGGATTTGTGAGAAATATATGAATATTCCCTTTTAAGTTTGTGTGGTAGGTGGAAAACTACAACAAACACATCATCAAGAGATGAAACGCTAAAAAGTGTTTAGGGAGATAAAAAATAGATGATTTTATTATTTATGTAGACTGCACTCAGGATAAATGTACACTCAGCTCCTGAGTGTACATGTACAGCAGCACCGCCTCAAAGGAGAACCGCATTCAAATTAAAGATGAGAGGAATTTTACCCTTCGGGCCAAAACTAACAGAGACCAGCGCAGGCTCTTGAATTTCTGCTGCTGCAGCTTCACCTCAGAAAGGAAACTCATTTTAAATGAACATTTGAGAGTCTTTACACTTCAGAGAAAGCTAAAAGCTGTATGATTTCAAGAGACGTGGTCCAGGTTACAAATTCGACCTAATGCAACAAAATCCACACTTTCATGGGTTTCAGACACCGTCACTCGCTCCATGACTCTCCTCAGCTCTATTTTGGTGTTGACTGTCTGCTTTTCCGCCTGACTGGCAAAAGGCCGGGATGAAAATCAGCAGGATAAATGCAACACCATGCAAGCAAAGGAGAGGCTGCAAGGAGATTACACCAGAAGACAATTTCCACAACACCTCAGTCAGTCCTTCTTCTCTGGATATTAGCCATAAAATCAATTATTACACTGGAATTTAAAGATGCAGGATGTCAAAAAATTTTGTTTTTTGATCTGTGAAAAGACCTTGCTGTCTGAAGAAATGCCCCACTGCTGATGGAAAAAAAAACAATCAGAGCCAGGAGGAGGGACTTAGCGCTGTCAATCATCCTACAAATCTGGAACAAACTTCCTGAAAACTGCCAAACAGCTGAAACACTGACTTCCTTTAAATCCAGACTCAAAACCCAGCTGCCTAGAGCTGCTTTTAAAACATAATAAATGTCACAGTATTAAATATTTTGATATGTAATAATGCCACTAGACAAAATGTTGTTGAATACGTGTTTCATGACTTTGTATTTTTGTGTTTTTATGATGCAAAGCTCTTTGAACTGCCTTGTTGCTGAAATGTGCTATAAATAAACTTGAACTTGAACTATTCACTGCTGTGTTTATGGCGGAGAAACAATTTACTGTTCCAGGAAAATGGTTTATCCGCCTTCATTGGTGTCCATGCTAGCTGGTCTAGCATTCACCACATCAGGAAGAAGCTGCAGCTCAGCAGAGAGAAAAGGGGTTGGAATGAGCACAGCCACAAGATTGTGATTGACACCACTAAGCCCCGCCTTCTGGCTCTGATTGGGTGTTTCCAGTTAGCTTTGAGAGACACAGAGGAGCTTAATTTTCTTTTCACAAATTATCTGTCTCATATCAGACTGTCTCAACGTAGTGACAGTTTCAACCAGAGGCGCCTGCAGGATATTATAGGAGGGAACTAATATTATCACTGCACAATCTCATCCCCAAGACGTCACACGCATCATGTGCATGTCGCAAAAAAAAAAAACACCACACACAGGCCATATGCACATAAAGCACATGGTCCACAAAAACTAATCTAATCCACTTTGTTTTTTTTTGTTTTTTTTTTACAAATTATACTAAATAATAAAGACAGGAAAGCAAAGCCTACCTGTGTGATCCATGGTCTGGTCCTGGTTCAGGTGGTGTATCAGACGTCCAGAGGAGGAGAATGTGGAGCAACAACGTTTGCTTAATTTCTACTATTTAACTGATTAACCCACAGTCTTAGCGCATGCTCAGGATGAGCGCAGCAGATGTCACGGTCGGCCAACTGGGTGATCCGTCAGCTCCTCAGTTTGTGAAATCACAAAAAAAAAGCTCATAAACCGGTGACACAGAACCGCACACGGTAAAAAGTTCAAGCAGGGATTACACAACTCCTCTTTGAGCTATGAGAGGATTCAAACTCAGCTCATTCGTTTTAGCGCCAAGCTGCGAAATAAACAAAAGTGAACTGACCAATAACATTTACGTTAAGACAGACATGTGACCACCTCCACAGAATTTACTAAATTTTGTTAATAGTAAAAAGGGTTAGACAATAAAAAAAATCCAGTAACTTCTTTTTTACTTATAGAAAACTCTCAAGGTACGCACAGCTATACAGCTGCAGGGGCTGCTGGTTTCAACAATTTTGTAGAAAGATATTTTTAAAGGTTACATACTGCAGCTCTAACTTCTGTATTCGCTCTGTCTTCTCTCTGTTAGGTGTCTGTCTGGTGCTGGGTTGTATGATCTATCCTGATGGCTGGGATAGCGATGAAGTGCGACGGATGTGCGGAGAGCAGACGGACAAATACAGCCTGGGAGCTTGTTCAGTGCGCTGGGCCTACATCTTGGCAATCATGGGCATCCTGGACGCCCTCATCCTCTCCTTCCTGGCCTTTGTCCTGGGGAACCGGCAGGACGGACTCATGACAGAAGAGCTGCTGGCTGAGAGCAAGGGTACGAATATGCACGACTGATCTGATGAAATTTGATGCTTTATCTCTTTTAGGAATATCAAATCTAGTGTTAGGAAAACGTTTGGCTTCTGTTGTTGAAGACAAAATCTAAGAAGGAGAACTGATCTTCAAGCTGTGTTCAGATTAAATGCTGCTTGCAGATTTAGAGCTAAGTTTACCGCCTGCACTTAAAGCACATCTCAGGACCGAAAGTGAATAATCAGGGTAACAAAGGGCGGCTTCTTTCAGTTTTTTAAGTGCAAACCTAAAAACTCAGTTTATTCAACTCTTGGAGGTTTGACTAAATTAATAACAAGTTAACACAACTTACTGCTGTAAGTTTATCTTTCACTAACTCACATTTAGGTTCAAAACCTAAAACTGGATACATTTATTTGACTTAAAGAGTAGAAGATAGTAGACACGACTAAATGTTTTATAGTTTATACTCAGAGGAAGCAGGAATATTTCAATTCATGCATTAAGATTTGCTTTAAGTTTAGTCTTTTGATTTATGAAAACCCAAGTGGTTTTCACCAGACTGAAAATAGAAAGTAGACACCAATTAAAGAAGCAATAAAACATGAAGGAGTTTAGCTGTTGGAGCCTATTAAGAAATAGATTAATTTATTTTTTACTAAATTATTAATTTCCACAGATTTAAAGCCATGCGAATGGTAGATCTATTGTTGTACATTTATTTATGTATATATTTATTTATCTGTTTTGCTTAGACCCTCCTCCTCGTCAGTCAGCCTCCGGCAGTGATTAACAAGCAGAAGCAGCTGCTGGGGCTGATCTGATGGTTTGGTGAAGGAGTGAGGAGTGAAATGGTTTTTGTACTGCAAATTAACGTTTTATTTGAAGTCAACTCGGAGATAATTTTTTGTTATTTTTATAAGTAAAAGAAACTCCTTTGGAAACAGGAAAAGTCTCCGCGAGTGCTTTTTATTGTTTTGAGTGAGTCGAAAACCACCTCCTGAGGGACTACTCTGGCATTTCTGTTTTCTGGAAATTTTGTGATGCAAGAGTGGCCATAACATTAGCAATTAGAGCTAAACCATAAAATATATGGCGCTTCTTTTGTTTTTATGAGCCACGAAGCAATACTAAAAAAGTACAGCTTAATTTAGAAAAGCTTAAAAGTAGCACATAAATGTAATTACAGGAAGCACACAAGCCAACTTTGGTCAAATTAATAGTCATAATAAATGAATTTTCTCTTTGAATTTGCTGAACGACTATCAGTGTGATTAAATGCAGGGAAATCACTAATAGTTTAATTGCTCAGTATGAGTTTGGGAAGAATAGTTTGGGTTTTTCTTCATTGGAAAGGAACCATCTGATCCCAGGTTAAATATTAAATATGTATAATAAATATTCGTGTGAACCAGAACTAAACTCTTGTTAATTGGGAGCAGTGACGTTCATAGCTGGTGAGGTACCGATTTAATTATAATCGGATTTACAAATCTAGACCCCTTGCATGCTATTGTTTACATAAGGAAATTTCGCGCATGCGTACAATCCTGGAGGGCAAAAAGGCTATTCCTTTACATGCCATCCATAGCCGCCGCCGCAGAATAATTCCGTTATTTCAATCAAACTTAGACATGTAGACATTATTAATTTCGTGCTGTGCTTAACAGCAAAGGGAGAAACCGTTAAAGTACAACTCAAAACCACGTCTTTCTCGCTCTGTATCAGCGCAGCTACTGTATGACTAGCTCGCAGTTACTGTCTCTCACTCTGCAGTTGTGGAGTCACACTGTCTGGGTTCATGAGCGCCCCCAGCGATGAGGCACGAGAACTGTCTGCCTCACCTCGAATCTGTTCTCTGCCGTTTCTGATCGCTCCTCAGCACACGAAACACGTTACACACAGTTAGTGACAATAAAAACACAGTACATTAAATACATAAGCTAAATTATGGAAAATCAGTTCATACATTAAATGTTTTTAACCATTTTATTGGCGACGTACAGGCAGGATGAACATGCTCTCATAGAATGGCAACCAGTGCAGTTAGCGAGAGGTTGCGCAATCCCAGGTGAGGCTTCGCTTCTGAGCATTTGAATGGGAAAATGCGAAAATTCAGCGATTTTGAAGAAAAAAAAATCAGATTTGGTTAAATTAAATGAAAAATAGGTACTTTATGGTACAAACCAAAGGGTGAAGATATATTTATAAATTATTTTATTATTTTATTAATGTGTTTTAATGTGTTGCTCTAATTTTATCTTTTTTTCTGCTTTTTCACAGAAGGAGGAAATGCCTAATTGATGTTTAGGTAAGTTTAAGGAGAACATATTAAAATTATTTGCATCCATATAAATGATCTATTGAGCATCTAAAATACTTTTTTAGTTCAATGAAAGCAAGATTTACAACAACATCCACTTAATTCTCATTCATATGTGGCACAAAATTCTGAGCTACAATAATAATAATACATTTTAGTTCCCCTGCACTTTTCTAAAAACTCAGATATTTAGTGTCTTACTTTATGACAGACAGATTTGTGCTTTTCTGACAGTGAATTACACAGAACTTGCAACACTTTTCACATTTTTAACAGTACTAGGGCTGTTGTAAACGAATATTTTAGTAATCGAGTAATCTATCGATTATTCTTACGATTAATCGAGTAATCGGATAAAAAAATTATAAAATGAAATATTGGTAAATCTGGCATAATACCGGTGTTACTATCAGATATCAATATCAGTCCAATTTTTCATATTTGAGCATCCCTAACAGTTGCTTTTTTGTAGTTTAGAAAACTAACCTGTAACAATAATAGCTCACGTTCTAAGTTAACCAGAAGAAAAGTTATAGAAAAATCTGAAATTATATTGAATTTAATAACAAAGAGGCAGGCTCACAAATATGCTTATAAAAAATGTCTACAATCCAGCTTTTAGTTTATGTATTCATCTTCAGTGAGTTTAATAGATTAATTAAACTCACCTTGCCACCTAACCTGTCACGCTTTGGGTTTGAAAATACGGGAAATGCCGCCTGGAGTGGGAGGAGAGGGCGAATGAACGAACATGGGGTGGAGGGGAGGAAATGGACCAGCGGACTGACGAACCGTTAGACCGGGGGACGAACACGGGGGGAAGCAATACGGGATATTTACGACACCTTCACTGGTCACACTCAGAAACTCATCTACCAGCCATGTACGATGCGCTCCGCCACCCGTTTCTTCAGACCGGGATATGAAATTTATTGTGCGGTTCGTCGGTAAAGCTACATTTACACGGTAAGCATCAGCTACTCAGCCGCCCGCCCTGTTCAGGCTATCCGCTCACCTCAGCGCTCTTCCCGCCGTTCGCTTTCAACCAGCAGCCCCGGAGGAGAAATGCTGCCGTACTCCAGGCATTCCCCAGTCATTTTAAGGATGCTTATTGGTTCCCCAAAAACGATAAAAAGTCAGGCATTATCATCAATCAATAAAATCCCAATCTTGAAGATTGGACTTTATGCCGCTGAGACTTAGCTTTTGTCAACAACTCAGAGGCGGAAGTGAGAGCTCCGCGCAACGCAAATGAAGTCCCGGCCGGAACACGGTGCGCTAACTAATAAAACATAAATTAACGAAGCTTCGAGGCAGGTAAATTTTCCTCGAGGAATTTTAGTAATCGAGGTACTCGAATCATTCGAGGAATCGTTTCAGCCCTAAACAGTACAAACACAAACTACATGGAAAGGATCCATTAAAAATAAAACTCTTTAACTCAGCTCACTGGATTGACGTTTTTCACACGTTCTTGACCCAAATTCTTGATTGGATCTTAATTGCAGCTGCAACTCATCATCGTGCTGCTGGCTGTTGTTACTCTGAACAGTGAAAATTTGCATTTGTGCAGAGTGATGTTCAACTTGGAATTTTGTTTATAACCCATTTCTGCTTTAAACATCCCCCAATTTTTTTATATCTAGTTTCTAGTGTAAATATCTTATTGAGCTTGAATTAAGACAAAACTGACTTAAAGGTAACTTATCAGCAGCATATAGGAGCTTATTTTAAGTAAATAATTCCTTGATATTGGTGGAAAAAATACTTGTTCCTTAGGAAGATTATTTCACTTCTAACATCGGGAAATTGTCTTATTATAAGTAAGTTTATCTGCCAATGGAGCATCCTGAAGAGATACTTATAAATGAGTTTGGACTTATTTAAAGTGTAACACAATATTTGCACTAGGAATTAGACTAAAAATAAGATTTTGTGTTTTTGCAGTGAAATGTAATTAAAATAAGCGTCAGCATCCTTGTACTTCCTGTCATCTTCTTTGTATTCTCTGCCAGTAGTAACAGCCAGTTGTTGATCACATGACCTGTGTGATGCAAAATGAGAAAAAGTGTTACCAGTTAAGTTTGCAAAATACACAAAAAAAACTAATTTTTTTTTAAATTGCCGTATTTCCGTCAAGCACATTTATTTTCAAAATTCTAATTTTTGTAATTATTTGGTCAATGGAAACAGAGCTACTGTTGAGTCAACACACATCTTTCTCTTTTTTTCCTGCAGGTTCGCTTCGTTCCGACTGTCCGTTCCTCTTCAGTACCAGTCGTTCAACAACCTTTTTCAGGAAAGCAGACAGAGGCAACGGTGAATTGGAAAACAATGGAACTAGACAGCCTTCCTGTTCACCACTGTAACCTACCTTTGACATTCATCCACCCTGCTCCCCTTCATGGTTTCCAGCACTTAGACGGAGCCAAGGGCACCGTTTATCATCTAAGGACCTAACCCTTGCACACCAATGCACAGACCATGGCAAGGGCAGAGACTGTTATTCTGTGGAGAGGAACAGCATTCGTATGGAATATCCTTTATCCAAGTCCCTGAGACATTGAAGCTCTTTCTGCATAACCACACATGTTCCAACTCTCACCCGTCTGTACACAAATGTAATTACAAGTATTAACCTATGTTAACACCAAAATGTGTGTCACCGTCAGAATGAGTATTATGTTTTATTTGTGAAAAGAAGAAGAAGAAAAAAAAACACAATTATATCGGATTAATCTGTAGTGTTTAGGTTAAACAAAGTTAAGGTTTTACTTTACTCTCTCTCTCATATGCTACTTCATTTCCCTGAAAAAGATATTTAAAACTGTTTTGTAGTGATATCATACGACAGACAACTAGAATTACAAAGTGTGTACAGAGAATATTTAAAAATGATCTATAAGGATTTTAACTGAACCTGTTCTACACCCTATTTACTACCCAACTTTGCACAGTGCTCAAGTTTGAGAGGGGCGTTAATATTTTGTTGTTAGTGTATCTACACTGTGATGGCGGCTATCTGAACTGCCAGCTGCAGGACTTCTAGCTGCTGAACGAGTTTGACTGTATGTGTGTGTTTGATGAGAGCATGCACGTACACACAGCATCGCTGTCAGTGTGTTATGAGTGTAATAGTTTGCCAACCTCACACGCAGTTAGCCGTCCTCTTGTGTATCTTATATCTGTCTTTGTCTCTAGGTGGGTCTTTCTTTAACGGCCTGGCTCTGTTTGTTTCGTTGGGACGTACAGGGTAATGCGGCGGAGCGACAGGCGCGGCTGACATCTGAACTCAAGTCGAGTGGAACTTTTGAAGCCTGTCCCAGCCTCACTCATGCATATGTTATTGTGTAAATAAATATTCTGTAGATATTGATAAATCAGTACATTAGAGCAACTAAAGAGATTCCTTTAAGACTGCAAACACTTAATAAAGGTTTTCACTGTAAGTCTCTGCTGTGTTTTATGCCTGTCTTAACAGAAAGGAGGGTTAGATTAAATCAACAAGTGCTAAAGCTATACAGATTTGGAAAAAACTAAGAGCCCAGCACTCTTAGTGAAACCCTCATGATTATCCCACCAAATATTGATTCCTAAACTCTTCCTGAGTCTGAAAGCTCTGCATCTTTTTCGTTATTTTTGACCATTTCTCATTTTCTGCTAATAAATACTAAATTCTTACTTGGGATTTCAGAGACACGTTGTCAGTAGTTCATAGAATAAAAGAACAATATGATCGTTTTACTCAGACATATAACTATAAAAAGTTAAATCAGAGAAACTGGTCATTTTGCAGTGATCTCTTAATTCTTTCCAGAGCTGCATATATATGAAAATAAAATACACAACCTTAACCCAACTCTAAAAAATGTAGAAAACATATTTATGTTTGTGTGTGAATACTTGCTTTGGCATAATTTATTGTGCTTCTTTACCTTTATATTCTAATAGACTACTTTAAAGTAGTTCAACGTATATGAATGAGCCTCCTGGTGCCATATTTGATTCCTAACAGGAAGTTGTGATTGTTTTGCAGGATTCTGATTGGTTGAGGTTTTAGCTTTGCACTACACTGCCCTCTATGGGTCTGGCATGTTTAAAACGATGATCGCCTGCGTTCTTATGCGGATGTATTCATCTTCACACAATGTGGCGGAGATATTGTGTAACCAGGTCCATAACCTGTGGTATGACACACAATGTGAATATTTTGTGAAGTATGGAGGAGAATCGGTGACGCTATGAGCATCGAAAGCCCCAGAGATCTCAAATTAAATGGTTGGATTTTTCTTTTTCAGGGAGAGATGATTTTTCTGGATTAATACAAACTTATATTAACACACATTTACCAGGGATAATATTAATTTATTTATTGTGGTAACAGATAGCACTCAACACATGGCAAAAAAGACTCAGCAGAGAAAATATTGCTATAGCTGAAATAACATGAAAACTCTGAAGAGGGTGTTGGCAAAAAGGTTCCCCCAAGTTTAACAACCAGCATCGATGCTATTGAATAGAAACGCTTTATCTTAAAACATGTATTTTTTTGAGGAAATAAAAAAATCACATAGTTTAGTCTCCAGACTGTTTCTTGACTATGACAATCAACACAACCATGTAGAGAAGTGAAGGGTGATCAGCAGACTTCATTCTCTAAAAATAAAAATGACTAAAATTGGAGCTATGAGATTTCTGCCCAACAGCGACAATGAGCAGAAAGAAAGCCATCAGTATTGTGAGAAATCCCTCCCACGTGCTTTTTAATCTTCTGCCATCTGGAGGACGACATCGCTCTCAGTCCAGGCAACGACAGCCAGGAAGGAGTGAATAAGCAGAAAGGAGTAGATCCCTCCATTAATGCATTGTACATTCTTATCACTCATAATAGAAGTTACTTTAACATTATTGTGAGCTTGAAACTTCATTCAGAGTAAGAATTGCATAAGAACTGATGACAGTGTTTATGTTTTAGGAACAATTTGATGCATAAAATTTAATGGGAAAAACAGAAGGAGCACAAGAAAGCAGTTAAAAAGTTATAGTTTATACAAAGAGAATGTTAAATAATTTTTTTACTGAATTGGCAAGAAGTAATTAAGATAAAAGTACAAAAATAGAGTATTTATTTTAAGGAGAGTTGCAACGGCTTTCATTTCTGTAGCATAATCCAGACCCCAACATAAACTGCAGTTGTTTCTAGTTGTTCACTATTTATCATCCACTGAAAATAAAACAGGGTTTTATTTTAGCAGTATTATAGTCAAAATTGGTTTAGTTATTCTTCAAATTCATTTTGTTTAGTCAAAAAGTTTTTTCTCCTGACTGGTATATAAGCTCTGCTGTGCTGCTCTTGACAGTTGGTGGTCACCATAGCAACCAGTAACTGACAGCTCCCTTTTTCTGTTGCCATTGGTAACCGTGGGGCGTGAGCTGCTGTTAGCTACCAACTTCAAAATAAGTCAAAGGAGGCATAAATGACCAGTTTGACCCTAAGCTTCAGGTTTAAAGCCAAAGAGATTATGAAAGATTAACGTCTCATTCATAAGTAAATTTAATCTTACTTTGGATGTCACAGGTCCTGTGTTTAAGCCACCATAATGACTAGCATGCTAAGAGGAGAATACCACAATTAATCTTATTCCTACTAAACATTTTAAAGGGAAACAGCAGCATGACTGGCAATGCAGCCTCAGTTTTACTTCTCTTCCAATTTAGGAGTTTAAGCTTTGACCAAAAAAAAGAAGAAGAAATATTTCAGTTATTTTAGAGTTGGGATGAAGGACAGCTTAAATTAATGCTGTTAATTTTAGTACTGTGAGTAAGATATGATTTCACCTGGAAACTACAAGGGTTTAATTTGACAAATTAAATGACCCTGTGAGGCGGTTTTACAGTTTAATTAATAAAGTATAAGTAAATGGAAAAGGTTTCTGAAGGTAATTCTCCCATGGATACATTATATTTTTGAGTTTTAACTCAGGCTTTAAAAAGTTAATCTCTTCTCTAAATGAACTGCTGTTGTCTTCTCATCACCCAAAACTACATTTTCTGTTCATAGCTTTTATTATCGCCTCTTTTAAAATATATTTTATAGTAAACTTCATTATAAACGCTGTGTATAAACTTTACTTCTATGACAGTGATAGTTTATTTTTCAGGTTGCAGATTTTCTGAGTGTGGGAAAAGTTTTGGAAATGGCAGCTTCTTAATGACGAGAGTTATTTAAACTGACACCTCCACATTGTTTTGCTTAGCTAAACAATTGCTTTGTAGTCCAAAACATACAGTTTCCATTCTGTTGCTAACAGGGTGATAATGACCTGGTTTATTATACAATGTCTACTTGGAGGAAAAGAAGAAAAAGACAACAGAAAACAAACAATAAAGTGATTCCTCACCAAAATATCAAAGTAACTTTTGCATCCTGCCTCAGAGAAACTATCCTCAATGGTAAAACTGAGAACCTGTTGCCATATTACGTTTCTTAAAACAATGGCTTTGTGGTTTTCTTCGTCTGCTAATAACGTAATCTTTCCTTTTCTTTTATCTCGTATGTTTGACGCCACCGTCTGACTGAGAATACTATTTTTTCCTGTCAAAAACAGTCAGGATAGTCACGAAAGTCTGGGCAGCAAGTGGACATCAACAGAGTCCAGGTGGACCCAGAAGGCAGGTACAGATGGTAAAATTTATGGCACATGGACTCTTCAGTCGAACAGACAGTCGAGTGAACTGGGAGGAATGGGTTAGGCCAAAGCAATCCCAGGTTGTTTCAGTAGCTTCATCTCTATTCTCTTTAAGTCAGGTGTGTTTCAAGTACAGTGACACCATGGTCACCAAACCAGGTATTACTTCATTTGGTAGAACATGCAGGTGCCAGCTGCAGCTGGAAAATTAAATCTGCCTCTTTATAAAACTCTCTTCTGAGCACAGGGAATCTGATGCAGACTACATGTTGCAGGACAACTTTACTTGCATTTAAGGCACTAAAATGGGGTTGAAAAGGCTGTATGAAGATCATAAGACAGAGCTCATCCCTCTGGGAGTGTTGCAAATCCTTCTCCTCTCGTAAACTTAAAAATGCACTAAAAGTAGATTATTCTAATTTACTAAAATGCATGTGCAACTCACAATCATTTGCATCCAACAGTCCATTCATCTCTAAAATCAGCCTTCGAGTTTGTCTAAATTATCCTCAGAAAAAGGAAGAAATAAAGCAATCTATGTATTTATTTTACCCTATATACTGTATTCTTCTCATAACTTGATGTATCAGTTATTATGCAGAAATCGTCTCAAAGAAAAACCTTGCTTGTATGTGTTTTGTTATTTTACCAGGTTGTAAGCCCTTTTTTCCCCAGGCAATATACATGCATAAAAAAAATACATCATACACACAAGTTACAATACGCAATATACCTTTTCACATATGTACACAAAAGAAGGGACCTCACAATACAAGCATAAATTCAAACTATTATAAGATTATCTTATATATTGATGCATTTTAGTATTTTATAGTTGTGTTTAAATGTCCAAAAGTCACTGGCAGAGGAACCATAGGATGCGTTTAAAAGAACGCATCCTACATTATTCATCAACCAAATTTAAAAAACATTATTTTTTTCACCACTACAAACACATATTCAAAGTACCGACAGAGTTCGGCAAGATCTGGTCATATTCGGTCATATTTTATATGACCACAGCATATAAAATAAAAGATCTTGCCGAACTCTGTCGCAGTCATAATAAAGAAGCCAATTCAACTTGCTCTTCCTATGTTTGACCACCAGATGCCGCCAAAGAAATAACAACCCTAGAGCTTGATAGCCGTTCAGCACAAACTATTGTTTTCCTGGTATCATGACGTATGTCCGTATTATGGAAGAAGTATGCTGCTTTTTTCAACTTAACGTCTATTATTCATCGTTAATTTATATAATTTATTATTATTATTATTATTATTATTATTATTATTATTATTATTATTATTATTATTATTATTATTATGTTGAAAATGTTTCAGAATGAGCGGTTTCAGATGTCATTCGCTCTAATGTGTACTGTACCTTTAAGACTCGTTTCCAGGGAGAGCGGGATTCAAAATTTGGCTCCGCCTCCAAGTTCCTGTCATCGCGGAAACAGAAATTGATCATTAGCCAAACCAAAATGGGGGCAGCTCTCGATACACCAGCGAGGTGCCTTCTCTGCGATGTTATGACCCAAAATCCCGTCACCCTGAAATGCAACCACCGGTTCTGCCGAAGATGTATTGGAGACTTGTGGAGCGTTAGCCCGTCCGGACCGTTCCACTGTCCTGAGTCCAGGTGTAAAGTTGTATACCAGACCCTTCCGTTTGATAAGAGTTTCATACGGTCGCCTACACCGAGTCGACAGCCACCTCCACGGAGCACCGCAGGTAAACCGGATACGTCTTTGACCGGTAACTGGACAATACGCACATAAAGTAACCTAATATTTACAATATTAGGTTTACAGGTAACTAGAAGAAGCTAACCTAGCTAACGTTGGATGTCTTCCGGTCATAGAATGCTATTAACCAAGGTTTAAGGACTGCCAAAACATTCTTATTACCAGCTTATAGCGCAGCATTCCTCCGCAGCTTAACATTAAAAAGCTAAATGCGGTTCTGTTCGTGTTGACTGGAGATCCTGACCAGAAGAAACAAACAAATCGAAGCATTTCTATGTGAAAAGGTGCTTCATAGTTTAATTATAATTTATAGTTTAATTTCCCTTTGGGATTGATAAAGTATTTTTTATTTGAATTTGAATTTGGAAGAAAAAACCCTAAAATTGCATGGTGTAAATTTGAATAATAATTTAAAAAAAACTAACCATGTCGGGGGAAGTGAGATTACTGAAAATAGTAAAATCCTTCACATCGCTTTTCAAATTTTTTGGAAGATTAAATTAAATCTGTGCTAATCAATCTGTTGATCAATCAATTAACACAGATTGATCTTTATTTGCAATAGCATGAACTGAGTCTGAAAGTGGTAGAAAAGTTCAACTTTTGACTTCAATGATTCAGTTCGAACGAAAATCCCGTATTGATTTTTTTGCTTGGTAAATAATTACAGGCACAAGAACTCTGAAGAATTGCAACATCGGTTTGTGACCTTGAACTCAACCATACTTAGATTATGCATCAGATAAATAATCCAAAGCTCACTAGAAGTCCACCAATGAGTGGTTCAAAGGACTTGGGGATGGCCTACTCAAAGTCAGGCCTTTGATCAGGAGGCTGTCTCATGACCTAGAATGCAATAAATCAATCAGTCAAATTTTATTTGTGTAGCACAGTGGACTCCAACCTGCACCCCTTTTCAGAATATTTATTCTGGATAAAAAAGTGAAACATTTTAATTGCTATCATAACTACTAGCGCAAATTCACTCATCATTTGCAAAATTGTGCATAAACTTCCCATGTTCACCAGTCATCGTAACTTATTTTTTTGCAAATCTGATTTTTTTTTTGGACCAATCTCTGCAACTCGGCTGAATTTTGACCAATCCTTGTGTTAATTCAGCCTCCTCCTCATCATTGTTGTCCTGCTTGCTTTGTGTTTGGTGCAGCGACATCATCCAGTCAAAGCGAACAAAGTACGTCAGCGTCGGACTCGAGAAGACCCACGCTGACCAGCCGGCTCCTTGGGAAGAGGAAGGCCACCACGCCCGTTTCAGAGGAACATGTGGCAAAGCGAACCGCTGTGGAGTCTACCAATGACCGGTCCAGAACTGCTGAGACTCCCACCGTCTCCTTCTCAGATCAACCTGAAGATCCAGCTGATGTGGAGACGTCCACACAACCAATCAACCCAGAACCCACACCGTCTGCGAGTGGTGACGGCAAATCCCTCACCGAGAACTCTGACAGGAAGCCAGCCGAAAGTGATTGGTCTCAAAAGTCAGCGGATGATTCCGACAGCTCCAGTGAAGTAGATCTCTGCGACGCTCCTCTTACTGCAACCCCCAGGAAAGACGCGACAGGAATTCCCACATCACCAAAGAAACCCGCCTCTCCTGGAAGCGCTGAAGCCTGTCCTGAGAGTTTGAGTCCAGGGAACAAATCAGCTCCAGTCAGCAAGACGCCTCTGATGTCCACTTCTGCCTCCTCCAACCGTTTGGGCCTCTTCCTCAGACCAGAGAGGTCAAACAGCAGCCCGGTCCCGTGTCATTACTGCCCTAAAACGGGGCACCAGCAGGCTGTGAAGACCTGCCTGGTGTGTGGGGCGTCCATGTGTAAGGAGCACCTCCGTCCTCACCTGGAGTCGCCCGTCTTCCAGAACCACACGCTGGTTTCCCCCATGGAGGACATTTCCCTCTGGAGGTGCCAGGAGCACCAGGAGATCAACCGGATCTACTGCAGGCAGTGCGCGGCGTGCGTGTGCACCGTGTGCACCGTGATCGGCTCGCACCGCGACCACGCCTGCATCAGCATCAGGGAGGCGGAGAAGGAGCTCAGGGTGAGAAAAATGCATCTTTTACCCATGTTCTCCAGAACAAGGTGCTCAAGGTTTCCCCCAGAAAACCTGCTAAACCCGGTGGTTGGTGCCAGGACAGTCATTCATCCAGCGGCCCGTCGTGTTGTTGAGTTAAAAAAATGTGTAAAGTTGGCAGATAATTTGAAAATATCATTATGTTATTGAAAGATTGAAGATTAACACCTGAACACCAACTATAAAGTCTTAAAACATGCAAACATTTTCAAAAGACTTAAATAAATAAGCAATGCTAAGCCTGGTGGGGGTATAAATAAGGCCTGGTGGCCCGCCAGGCTTATAACGCACTGAGGGAAACGAGATGATTGCTGTCATGAACTCTTGGTTGGTGTTTTTTATGTTTGCTGTGATTTTTCCAGGCAAACCTGAAAGAAGAAATCAAACAGCTGCAGGAGGCTGAACAGCAAGTGAAGAACAGAGTGACTGCACTCACAGAGAAGAAAGAGACTTTCACAGTAAGAGAAAACTAATTTTACTAATTTATCCTTCGCGTAAAGATCTTAATATTCTTTCAGCAGTTTAAACCAAACTGTAGTCCGTTTGCTTTGTCTGGCTAAAATTCCTGAATCCATTTGTTTAATAAACTATTTAAATTAATACACTTAGGTCTATCTGCTGCTCTTTATGAGACCAATCCTTGAAAATGCTTCAATTTCACGTTATTAAAATTGGGAGAATTTATTTTTTGTAAAATTAGTGTTTTGTTCTCAGACCAGAGTGTACGAGACATTTCAAAACATAAAATCTTGTAATATTTTAGTTTACTTTGTTGCTCCTGTAGAATGCATAATAATAATGACAGCAATAAATTATGTCATATAATGGTGGAAAAAATTGAAAACTTGCCTAGAAAATGCTTGAAAAGTGCTTTAATTGTACAAACCCTGTGAAATAATTGCAGCTAGTGTAATTCTTCCACTCTGGTCGTCTGATTGTACTGCGCAGTAACATCCTGACGCTGCTCTCCTTTCGCCTCCAGGCAGTTCTGACCGAAGCGCTGGACGGGGTGAAGCAGCAGTACGGCGCCATCAGAGAGGCGTTGGACCAGGAGGAGCAGACGGCTCTCCGCTGTGTGAAGGAGGAGGAGAGCCGGGTCCTGGGCGGTCTGGAGAAGAAGCTCTGCCTGCTTCAGGGCTCGCTGCAGTCCATCCAAAATGGCCTCCACGTCCTGGAGGGTCTGGCCGACGCCAGGGCCGACACGCGCGTCCAGGACCAGGCGTTCATAATGGTCAGCTGGAGCTCTCTCCGTTAGATATACAGCCACTTTATTATAGAGTAAAACAGAAATATCTTCTTCTTCTCCACTTTTCAGGAGTACAGCAGGATTTCTCAGCTGTAAGTAATTTAACTTCTGCTTTTTCTTGCATTTTAATGGAGATCATTTTGATCTCTTAATTTTTCCCAGAGCTTTAAGTACAATCTGTGTGATATTGCATGCATTTGCAAAAACGCTCCTTCTTCTTAGTTAAACGTCCAAACAGTGTGATTATAAAACTTGTTTTTCCTTGAACTCATCAAACACCGGTATTCATCTTTATTTGTTTGGGAGCCATGAATCCAGTAGTTTGACTCTGACTCTGCTCTTCCTCTCCAGCACCAGTGAGGTGGGGAACTGTGCCGGTCAGTTTGCGCCTCCGGAGGAAGTGGACCGCGGCCGACTGAGCTGCCTGCAGAGGTGGACGGAGAAACGTCTGGACGCCGTGGTCATCACCATGCCGGGGAAAGACCGAGACCTCTACAGGCTGCTGTGTAAGAAACGCTTCACGCCACATCCTCCATGCTCGTCATTTCAGCTCAGGAAGCAGCACTGAGTCAGTTAATCATGATGAATAGATTACTAATTGTACCAAAAACTCCTCAAGCGGCATAAGTTTCAGTATAAAAGAAAATCACCTATTAAGCACCTTTTATTAATCAGCTAATCCAAAAATAGTCAACAAATGTTAGTAAACTAGTCATTATCGCATAAATTAAAATGAGTTTGATCATTTCTGTTATGATGGTTAATATTTTATAGCACATTTATAACAGCCTCAGCTGGCCAAAGTGCTTCACAACATCACAGACAGATGAATGATAAAACACAAATAAAAATGTAGTTTGATAACAGAGCGTCTTCTCCCTGCGTCCAGACGGCACCGTTCCTGCCCTGGACGCGGACACGGCTCATCCCAAGCTGCAGCTGTCCGAAGCCAACAGGAAGGTGGCGTACAGCGAATCCCCGCAGGCCTACGCCGACCACCAGGCGCGCTTCAGCTCCTTCCCACAAGTCCTGGCGTCTTCCCCGCTGCAGGGCGGCCGCTGGTACTGGGAGGTGTCGGTGTCGGTGGACGACGGGCGCTGGAAGGTGGGCCTGAGCACGGCTCAGATCGAAAGGAAGGGCCAGAAGGACGGCTCCCGTCTGGGCTGCAACAGCTACTCCTGGTGCCTGGCCTGCGACAAGAGGAAGCTGGAAGCTCTGCACAACAAGGAGACGGCCGCGGTGAGGGCCGACGGCCTGCAGCGGCTGGGAGTGTTCCTGGACTTCGAGGAGGGCAGCCTGTCGTTCTTTGATGCGACACCAGGGGGCAGTCTTGCTTTATTGCATTCTTACAAGCACAGCTTTTGTGAGCCTCTGTACCCGGCTCTCTCCGTGTCCAAAACCCACCTGACCGTCTGTGACCTGTTCCACTCATAAACCTGTTTAAACTTTTACATTTCTGACAGCCTGTGCCTTCTTTCCATGAAAATACTTGATACCGTTAGGTTTGTTTTTATATTCTGCTGAGCCTGAAACATTCTTAGATGATTTAACACTGGAACTGTATCACGGTAATAGAGTTTATGTAATATTCCCACTAATGATAAAGTTTTTTAAAGATTTTAAATGAAAGGCAAGCTAAAAATAATTTGTTTTCCTTCTTCTTCATGCTGAGCTCCTGTGGAATAAAACGCCCATTTCAAACACAAAGCCTCGCCCTCATTCCTTCACATTTCAAACAGAAACACAGGTGTGGGTGGCGTGCTTCCCTGGAGCGGGAGCTAACTTTGAAACCCCCGCAGCCTCGCAGCGCCACCGACAACAAACGCCGCCTCCAGCTGAAACTCCTCAGACCGTCGCAGATCTGAACACATGAAATTGTCCTTTTCCTTGAAGTATGTGGGTCATTTACTCGGGCTTCTGCTTCGTCATTCAGTAGAGTAAGACTGTTTACCTCGCCTGCTTACTGCCTTCCTATGCAATTCCACTGGAGGCTTTTTTTCTTTCAGTCGACTTTAATCTCACTTCACTGCTCTCCTCTGGGTTTTCTCCCATTGACACAGATTGCTCTGGTAGCATCTGAACCGGGCCAATCAGCAAGTTGAAGAAGCGAAAGATGACGTTGATTTTATTTTATTTTTTTAATCTAAAACTACAATTCTACAACTTAGAATTGTAGTTTTAGCAACGGCAGCAGAAGTGAACAAAGCAGATTCCAAATATTGAATTAACACTAAAGCTGCAACTTTTATCCCAAAAAATGTTTTTTGCATGCCACTGGAAAAATTTTTTCTCTGATTTTACTTTTTATATGTATGTTTGAGTAAAATGAACATTGCTTTTTTATTCTATGAACTAATGTCAACATGTCTCTGAAATTTAGTATTAGCAGAAAATGAGAAATGGTTCAACATAACAAAAAAGATACAGTTCTTTCAGACCTGAAATAATGCAAAGAAAACAAGTTTATGTTCATTTAGAATCAACAAAACTAATGTTTTAACTCAGGAAGAGTTCAGAAATCAATCCGTGGTGGAATAACCATCGGGTTTTCAACGGGGTTCAGTGCAGCGGGCTCTTAGATTTTTCCAGAGCTCTATTTGTTGAAACTGTCACCATGTTGTGATGGTGCAATATGTGAAAAGATGAAGCTAACCTACCTTCTCCTTGAGCTAGTTGCGGAAAAACATTAGCAATTGGGTAAAATTTAAAACCTACACATCATTTTTATTTTTTTTTTTTACCAAGCTAAATTTACCAGAACTCCTCCTGGATGTTTGGTCCAGATCCAGAAAGCCTCTTATCTGTGAGCAGCTGCTTCTGGATCACTGAGTCCAAACCTATTGCAGTAATAGAGTTGAAAAGGACTTCATGAAGAGTCACCACGGGTCTCAGGTGAATGGAGCCTGGTAAATCGTAACCACCGGCGACTAATCACCCCAAAATGACTCCTCTTGATAGACTTGTATTTGGTATAATTTCAGTTCCTCACACTCCATTCAACCCTGACAATAATTTCACACATGGAGCCACCAGATCCAAAGGTAATCACGAACCTTTTGCTTTCTGTTCCCCCCGCCTCCCTTCATCAGCTGGCACACGAAGCAGGAGGCAAGACATGTCTGAGAGGAGGAAGGCGGGGGGCTTTAACTCAGAGTTAATTAAATTCTGCTCTTCCTTCTCATCCTGCGGCTCTCAAAATCAGACAGGCTCTCACAAGCTTTTTTTTTTCTTAGCTGTGACGGAAACAGGAGGAACAAGTCCAAGATGATGTTCCCTCTCTGCTGATCAGTGAAGCATCACTAAATGAAAAGACAAGATCTTCATTAGAGGTCCCATGAGCCTCCAATCAGAGCTCATGTACCTCCCATGAACCCTCCGTAATACGTCTAAATTATACATTCAAATGGTAGTAATAATATTAATATTACCCTCTGCATTTGTGGTAGCTGCGGTTCTTTTTAAAAAAAATTTTACTATTAACTGGTAATGTGAAAGAAATACAGGCTAGAAGATGAAATATTAGCTGCTAAAGCTGGGGTAGGTAAGTTTTATTAAAAAATATTTTATTTATCTTTCCATCCATAGCAGTGGCTGCAGTGGACAGCTTTCTAAAAGCCATTCTAGTGAATTTTTATGATATAAATTCACACAGACCACTGAATTAGACACTAGTACATCATATAATACACTGCCAACTACTGGCCACCCACTGCAACTGCAAGAACATTCTCCATAGGCAGACAGACGAAAGACCAACTCAGGAATATCCGGTCCTTCCTTCAACTCTTGAGGGTAAAAACAATATTGTGACATCAAGTAACCCCCTAGACTAATACTACTGATGCATTTTTCAAATAACTTTGTATAAGGAGAAAATTACAACTGATCACTTAGAAAAAAATCCTAGAATAATTTTTTCTTACAAAATTGTTTTCCTATTTTTATGCCTTAAGAAAAGACTTTGGAAAAAACTGCGGTGTACTTTTTACTTTTACTCAAGTAATTTTATTATGAAGTATCACTACTTTTACATGAGTAAAATTTCTCTGTTCTCTACCTACTGTTGAAAAACAAACACGTTTTAACCAAAAAGTCACCAGACACAGACACACACCTGCAGTTTTTTTCCCAAAAGATTAGGAAAAATGTTTCTTTTGTGGGATTTTGATATTAATATAAATTATTTTCATTTTGTCCTTAAAATACCAATATTTCCACATAGCTTTATGCTTCGGTCCGCCTAATGATGTAAATCTTAAATACTAAATAATTTAGGTTCATTTCTTGAGTAGACTTTTTACCAGATACTTTTTTACTTTTTTTGAGTAATTTCTTACTTTTTTACTTGAGTAAAAATATGTTGAAGTAGTGCTACTTTTACTTGAGTACAATTTTTGGGTACTCTACCCACCTCTAGCAGTAAGAGACAGCTCCCAGTGCTAATGGCTAGCTATAGAAATACACCATCTGATCAGAAACAACCAATCAGAACCGGGAGGAGGGCCTTAGCGCTGTTAATAATGCTAATGCATAGGTTCTCCACCATCAGCAAAGCCTGCCTTATGGAGCACAGATATTTTGTGTCCATTTTCTCTCCATACTTGCCACTACTGCTAAGGCTAGTTAGCGATGCCACCCATGTCGGTGGATAAACAGTTTTCTCCACCATTAGCACATTAGCCATTAGCATATTTAGCAGGATTTCTGATACTATTCTGTCAGGACATAGTGAAAAAAAACAAACTTTATTTTTAATTTGTTTTATAAAAGTCACCTACCCTCGTTTCAATGTTATATTGATTTAATACAGTTATCTGAACACTACAATACCCCCGTTTGTCTGCGGATAGAAATGCTTTTGTCTCCAGGTGTAGCATATTGAAGAGATTAAATGAGTGGGTTGAAACTGGACTTTCCTGTAAAGCGCTCTCTCTTAGATTACATGCTTTTACCTCTAATCGCTGTTTGGAAAGAAAGTGGAGTGGCGTGAAATTACCAGGGTCAGACGGTCCACAGCAGGGCTTCGTCTTCCAAACGACACAGAAAGTCACTTCTGCTTCACCCTGACTGCGTGATGGCCATGTTCTGCTGAGGTTAAATAACTTTAACAGCATGTCAAAAGCTTTGACACCAGTCCATTTAAAGGAAGGGGGTTCAAAGTGCGGCTCCTGGAATGACTTTGTCACAATCACAATTCAAGAAAAAATACAATTTTTAAATTAAAATCTACTTGCAGAAATGTTAGATGTAACACAATGTGATAATCTTTTACATGTTTTATGCTTCTATGCTTTCCTTCTGTTGCTCATTCTCTCAGTGCTATTAGCCAACTTAGTTTGGTATCTTTCCAGAAAATGATCAGTTTAGCTTATTTGGTGACAAAGCCATTTTTATATTAAAAAATGGTTTAATTGTACTCCAAAACCAGCTATATTACAAAATATTTTTAGCAGATTACCCAAATAATGATTTACTACCAATATGTTTTGTTTTTCTTTTTTCTGAATATTGGAAACATTTCTACACTTTAAAACATTTGAGCTGTATTTAGTTGTGTCTACTATCTTTTACTCTTTAAGTCAAATAAATTTATCCAAATGTAGATTTTGAACCTAAATGTGAGTTTGTGAAAGATAAACTTACAGCAGTAAGTTGTGTTAACTTTTTATTAATTTAGTCAAACCTCCAAGAGTTGAATAAACTGAGTTTTTAGGTTTGCACTTAAAAAACTGAAAGAAGAAAAAGTGGGAACTATTTCCCAGAATGCTTAGCGGCATGTTTCTGTCTCCTGAGGTGGAAGTGCGTTACGTTGATCTGACTCTGGTGTTTTATTAAGGCAAATGTTCATTTTAATGCAATTCTCAGTCAGCAAAGCTTAAGATAATGTCCTGATCTCACTAAATGTTTCTGAGCTGAATTCATTGGGATGTTTAATAAAATTCATCATCAGATCAGAAATTTTGTTCAAACAAGTATTTAAATTATTCTAAAGTAAAATCAGTATTTTAACTTGATATTGTGAGTAAAATAATAGATAAATGTGTCTCTTTAACCAGGTGAGGGCAGATTTGTAAAATACTTATTTGGTTTAAATTGCAACATTAAGTTAAAACTCACAATTCAAGATTAATGAAGTTAAAAAACAGTTTAGACAACTTGTCTCTTGTTGTTAAATCAACTTGATGAACTTTAATTTCTGACTTAAATCCAAAACAATTTTCTTGTCGACTCAAACTACATTTTCAAGGCAGCAGGTGGACTTTCATTTTCAAGTTAAACCACCTGTAAATGTTTTACAGTGTACTGTTACAAGGTCAAATTAGTCAAACTTTTCCTTTCAAATGATGCCTGAATAATTGCAGCATTTCATGCAGAACCATTACAGGTCAGTGGACTGGGATGGTTGGGTAGATTTTCCATTTCTAAACTCTGAGCTTCCAGTCTCACTTCACGGCTGCTCTGGAGTTTTCCAGGGACCTCGAATTGTGGGGAAAGATTTCTTTCAAGACATTATTTTCTATGCAAGTGTGCCCATAGGCTGCGACAGCATCAACGTGCACCAGTGTTGCTGTGTTGTGTGTTGTCATGACAACAGCTGGTGAGCTCAGGTGAGCTATGAGTCTCAGATATCTGACCCGGTCACCTGCCAGACCTGGCACCGTCCAATAGAAAGAAGAAGAGATGGGCCTTTTGTTGGTTTATGTGCAGCTACCAGCAAATTATTTCCACCTTATCTCAGTCATGCCAGAGCCATGGTTGCAAAGATAAAATAGGAGTTGACAAATACAATTTTTCACACATCTGCAGGGGTTTGTTACGACAGAGTGTAAAAAACCCTGTTTAATGCCAAGAACAAATAAAAGAACTAAATTATGAGAATGACGATGAAATAATATGAGAATAACAATGCAGTTTTACAAAAAAATAGTCATAATATTAAGAGAATAGTTGTATGAGAATAAAGTCAAAATAATATAATAAAGTTGAAATAATATAAGAATAAATGCATAATATTACAATATGACAATTCTCATAATACCATGATTTTATTCTTATGATATTATGACTTATTTCATGTAATTTTATTTATATGTTTTTATTTAATTAGTGTGGCCTTAATACTCTGTCAGAGTATTTTTTTTAATCAGGTGATTACAATTATTTGGGTGCTTCCACGGGCTTTTTGTTTAATTAATCTTTTATTCCAGATTTGTTTATCTCATACTTATTATTTCCAAACCAAATGGTAGCAAGGCAAATGCTCAAAATTACATAATAATTATTTTTCACAAATCAACCTGTTAGACAACTGGAAATGTGAAAAGCAAAGAAGGATGGGGGGGGGGGTTGGGCGATAAATATGTGGAAAAGCAGCTTGTTAGCACTGCGACACACGGTGGAGGATGAGTTATGCTATGGACCTATTCCTCTCTAAAGCTTCTTGCGTCTTATGAATCCCAATTAAAATCCCTTTACCAGTAAACAATCTTACAGGCTAGGAAATTGCTTTGACATAATGTTGTGAAATTAAATAATAAAATAAAATATGATTATGAAAAAAAATGCTTTGATTTACTCATGGATTTTAAATAAAAATTTGAGCCCAACACTTATTCTTTTTCAAAATTTATGGACCCTGCAACTAATCATTCGAGACGGACGTCAGAAGTGAGGATCGGGATTATTGAACAGAGCGACTGAAATCGTTTTCCCAAGTTGGTCTTGCCAGTTTATTCATGGCTTCTACTAGTTGGAGTCGAGCTAATTTATCTGACCGTAACTCACCTGGCTGGGGCTCACAGACGGCGGGATTTACAAGAGATATAAACAGCTAGCTTAGAAACCGACCCGAACCGCCTCCCTCCTGACGTGTTGACCAAATTACCGACTTTGTCTGAATTCACACCACATGATTTAAATCACTATGTCATAAACAGCGTTTGCCCGTAAACCGAAGCAGCCTTAAAAACGTACAAAAGACGAGATGCTAACCAGTTTTTTCTATACATGCTAGGCTACATGACGGCGCGGCACTGTTTCCATGGTTACCAATGGTTAGACGCGTATCTTCTCCATAATGCAATATTTCATATCTTTCTAATCATACTTACTTATAACGTGAATGAATGTTAAACTTCTTGCCTTTTAAAAAAAGTGTTTGCTGCAAATCCGCGATTACACCGACGGCTGCCATCATTATGATTGACAGCTGACATCCATTGCTGCCGTATCTTTCCTCATTAGAAGTTATAATATAAAACGACAAGTTTCGTTTTCATCCTGGTCTCTCTGCAGCAGACCGCGCTGCATCCTGTGACCATTTTTACTGTGAATTCAACTAAATAAAAGCGAAATTAGTCTACCAGATGTCTGTTTTTTAACAGGCTTTAAGGAGCGCATTGGTTGTTTTGACGGAACGGGCGGAGTTCCCGAGAGTGACGTCACGTGCAAAGGGTCAACAGGATGTTTGTTTTTTTCCAGTAAAGAAATATTCCCAAACTATATGCTGGATTTGTCCAAATATTGTCTAATCAGATTATGCTTTTGTAATTAAAGATGAATTCATCTTGATGCATCTTTTCTATTTGTACTCAGACATCCTGTGTTTCTACCCAGCGCTCTTAAACAGCAGCGCTGCCCTGCAGCACATTTTCAGGGAATTTGTTTCACAGTCTTGGCTGTCAGCTTTGGTGCCTGCCTGTCTCCTCTTTCCCTCACCCTGTCCCAAGTTTCCTGATCGCCGCTCAGAATATCAGCAGTAACTTTAGCATTTTATATTTATGTATCTGTCCCTTTTCCCTTTTCACCTGACCTCTCTGCAGGAAGGTCAGAGTGCAGGTCAGTGTCAGACGAAGACCAGGAGGGGATGGGAAGTAATTATCTTGTGTCTTTCAAGCAAGATTCAAGATTCCCTACACTGAAAGTGATTTAACTTGAAAATATATATGTATATATCATTGTCATTTTCAATATAACTTGAAATTGAAATTAAATATTTAAAAAGCACTGTGTTGATGTTTTGCACTTACTACAATGCTAGGTAAGATAATTTATTTGTCTCCCATGGGAGACATTTGTCTTATTAGAGGGGACAAGGATACAACACAACAAGGACAAAACAATACTTCAATCCAAGCCAATAACAATAAAAACATAAAACTAACAAATTAATAAATTGGCATGTCAAATTTTGCACAAAGAAGCAAAGTGATATGTGCACATACAGTACCTCTTCACATAATTTGTGTCTTTCATACATAATTTGTTTGAGAAGATAAGTTTTGCTCCATTTAATATTCTGATGTATTTAATCTGCGCTTATTCTTGTAATTTTCCCTTTTGTTATCTCTGTACGGAGCATAAACAGGAAGAGAATCAACCTGGTTTTTCAAAACAGCTGAAACTGAAAATTAGATTTTAAAAACACATTTGAATAAAAACACATAATCTGAAACAAAAGCATTTCTAAATGTAAATGGTTTCATAAAATCTGCTGCATTTAAGCTTCATTCAGATTGAAATAATTTTAGTTTCAATTCTTTTTATCTGAAATATTTTTATTTTTAAGACCTTTTTACCAGTTTGAACTTTTTTTTTCAGATAAAAAAGACAAAATGGCCTGTTTTAAGTGCCATTTGTGTTTACTCCTGCATCAACCTCCCCAACATTTAAATCTTTTCCTCTTTTATCTGTAGTTGGCTCAACCTTTTTCTGGTTTCCTGGTTCCTGTCATCATTAACTTGTTTCTCCTGCACCTGCTGCTCTCCTGCTAGCATCTGGCAACAATCTGGTAACAAACTTCAAACATGTCCCACAGGTTACAACAGTGTCTTGTTTTTCCCCACACAACATCATAGCACTCAAAGCTACGTCATGAGAATGCTAACAACCATAATCAATGATAGTGTTTGCAATACTGCTTATGAATTTTAAGCTTCTGAAAAGAAAATATTTCAACGGCATATTAATCTATCAATCTATCTATCTATCTATCTATCTATCTATCTATCTATCTATCTATCTATCTATCTATCTATCTATCTATCTATCTAGCTTTGATAGCTAGCTTTCGTAGGTAGCAAGTTCGGTTTGATAGCTAACTGGCTGCTGTGATAGGTAGCTTTGAAAGCTAGCTTTGATAGCTTGCTAGCTCACTTTGATAGCTAGCTGTGATAGAGGGCTTTCGTAGGTAGCAAGTTTGCTTTGTTAGCTAACTTTCATAACTAACTGGCTAGCTATCAAAGCCTGATGTGGAAGAGTTTTACTATTTTTTTTATCGAAGAACCTAACCTCTTTTATTTAGTTTGTTGGCATTGCAAGCTTTTTAGTTTGCACCATGTAACTTGATCCTTCAGCAAAATTCCCATTTTCTTTGTTTATTAAAGAGCAGCAGCAGGAAATGTTATGTGAATAAAAGAACGAGAAGTGCATGTTTTCCGGATGTCATCTTCTTCACATTGCAGCAGTGTTTTACCAGTCTGTTTAAGCCCCTTCCAGAAACATAGTACATGTGTGAAATATAAAACTATTGATATCACATTAACATGACAGTCATTATCATGACAGAGCTGTGTGTTTACATGGATCCGGTTTCTGTCGATGTTATCCAGAGGTTCAGAGGCAAGAAACATACGGTGGCTTTAAAGGAAGAGGAGAAGGACTCGAGGCTGATTGTAAGGAGGTTTGGGCTGATTGAAAACTTGTCAGGAGGCTGATGACTGATTTAGCCCTGCTGGGAGAGAAAGCCCAGACATATGGAGTCAGAGCAGACAGGATTGCAGACAAGAAAAAAAACTGCCATGGGAAACTAAAATTTTGACTACACCAAAGTTTTACTTGAAGTGCAGTTTAGCAGAGTAGAGTTGAAGAAATGAGTGTAAATCCTAATTATTGGGATGAGAAAGAACAGCCTCCAGTTCTGGAGCTAAGCTGATCCACACTTGCCACACAGAGACAGAATTTGCCACTTGAGGTGCGACAACAAGTCAGGCTGACCAAGGGAGGAATACAACAAGAGTGAGAAGAGGATTCAATGTGATTAATCCCTTAAATTTTTTTGTTACAACACTTACTTGGTTATGTCAAATTTAGTTTCTCAATAAAGACAACTTTTTTAAATTGAGGAATAATAATAATCCTGATTGAAACATGGTGATTATAAAGAAAATTTCACAAATATCCAACCCAAAATTCAAAATGCTGATTTTTATGCATAAGCGGGGATCCTAGTTCTCTTGCTCTCGTCCTAAAATCTGCGACCAATCAAGTTGTGACTACAGATAGAGGAGCAGAAAGGACCTCGGTTGGAAGAGGATCATTGAGGAAGTTGGAATGTCAGTTACGTATAACCTTTACTGTTTGAAAACATTTCTCCTCATCTGAGCTATCCAAAAACGTTGAGTCACGTTAAACAAACGTATTTATTTAGCCTAAATATGCAGGAGACGCTGGAAGAGTTTGAAGGACACGTATGCCAAGGAGTTTCCTCTCAACGCCCGCCTGGAGCGATTTTGACTCATCTACAGCAAAGTGTCAAGTGTCTGACTTCAAAGTGCACATGCGTCAAACTTAAAACGTGATGCGTTCGGTGCGACCGCATCATTACCCCTGCAACCAGTTTATAATCAGCCATTTTTTCTTGTTCAGTATTTAATCTTCCCAGCATGCATACATCTCATTATCAGTCACTCCTTGCTGGTTTCTCCTGTCTAATCTCATTTTCTCCTTGTTTTTTGCTGCTGGATTCCTGATTTTGTTCTTCTCTGGCTCCCTGTATTCCCTGTGTGGCTTTTTTTTTTTTTTTTTGGTAATTTTTCTTCTTTAAAAGATTGAACATGATCCATGCTCCCAGGTCCAGTCTGCATTTTGATCCATCCAAAAACTTACAACTCACAATCATTTTTACAACTGATCTTTGGTCACCAGTTGGTGGTTGGTTTCCCTCTTGCCATCCCCCCAAATATTTAATTTCCTATCATATTCAAACTGGGTCTCTGGCTTAGCCACTTCAAAAACCTCAATGCAACTTCCAGCCGGAAGAAATTTGTTGGTTAAATAAAAGGTTACTTTAAATCTAAACATGCCATAGGATGTGAAAATACTTAGCAGACTTATGATAGTTTAATCAAGTAAATAAATTAGTGTGTTTGCAGACAGTCTTACTTTTCAGTGCTGCAATCAGCCATGGCGTTTTTCCAAGTGTTAAAAAGAAAATTAAGCTGGAAAAAATAGCTTCAGAAAGATGGATAGGGCTCTGACTGAAAGCTTCACTAATTAGCATAATGGAGGGCAAATTATCTGTAATAGTATGTGTGCTGCTTTTGAGCAGCAGACTTGTGTTTTTTTTCTCTTAGAAACCCTCCTGGCTTTTCATAAATAAAAATGTCTAATTTGAATTGGTTTGGTTATTAGCAGGGTGGTTGCTTATGCAGTCGGCCATTAGCAGGCAGCAGCAATTTAATTTTAAATGCATTTATTCAAGAACGACAAGCAGATCTTATTTTTGTTGCAGTCAATAAATAAACTACAGTTAAGCAAATTAATTATTCTTTATTATAACAGAAAATGGTGAATCTGGGAGATATTTAATCTTCCAGCTGCATTATCAAAGCATCGGTCAGGAGCGGCGAATACAAGTGACCTAATGTGAATGAGGGAGTATAAAATGATTGTGACTTGGAAAAAGAGGCAACCAGATTGGCATGAAATGATCAGATCTGTCCAGCGCAATCAGGCCTTTTTTGGTCACCCGACCGTTTTATTTATTTTTATTTCCTCTGGCTCTTATTTTCAGCTGTTTGGAGATGGGGGAGGTAATTGTTATGTTGCTGTGTTATGTCGCCTCGAGACAGAAATGTTCTGCATGCATCAAAACATTATTTTTATGAAGTCCAATAACGCCAATGGTGGGTGTTTTTAGCCGGGGTCTCGGAGGTGCCGTTTCTGTGTTATGTGCCGGATTGTTCCCCGTCTCTGCGTAGATAGGCCATTTTCTGTGGCATGTTCAATAAAGCAGAAATCTGGAAATAATACTGCGCCGTCTCCTCTTTCCCCCTGCCTCTCAGAAGAACCATCCTCATTAGAATGAAACTCTCACCGTTTCTTCCCTTTGCTGGTTGAACTTTGTTTTTCTCCATCTTCCTCTCACACTGTCATTTATCTCCTCAGAGCTTTTGCTGACTTGGGTGATTCATTCACATCTCAGATTTAGATTGGTGGTGAAACGTGAGTGGCATCTCAGTCCCTGGGGCGGCTGGCTGGTCTCTGCTGAATGCATTTTGAATCCACGCTGTTTCGTCTCTGCCTGTCATTTGAGAATGACTGAAAGTGACCTCGGTGGGTTTTAAACAAAGCAGAATATGTAGGACCCTGGTTAATGTAAAGCATCCAGATCTCAACCATTTTCAGAAAAATCGTACAAGTTAACTGTGTCGTCTTTGTCTCAACGTCAGGTCCACTGAAGTATACAAGAATAAGGCTGCGTTCACACTGCAGCCTGAAGTGACCCAAATCGGATTTTTTGTCAAATTTGATTTTTTTGGTGTGGTCGTTCACTGACATGTCTCTGAAATTACAAGCAAAAATGTTGTATTTATTTGCAGAAAATGAGAAATGATAAAAAAAAATAATAAAAAAGAAACAGTTCCTTCAGACCTCAAATAATGCAAAAAGTTCAGAAACCAATATTTGGTGGAATAACCAGTTTTTTCCAGAGCTGTGTATGCGATTTGTATATGATCTCCATTGTGAACTACAAACGCCCTGAAAGTGTCCCGCATGCGCAGTAGAGGGCGCAATAACGTCACATCTACAGAGCGTGCCTTGTGTTTTACCAACCGCCAGAAAACGTGGATGCTAACGGTGGAGCATATCTTACGATTTTGAAGTTGTTATTCAATCGGTGAAGCATATTAACAACTTAATCCTCATTATCGTCCGCCATTGTTGTTGTTTTTCTTCCCGCTTGCGCGTAGCGGGACGCAGAATAGTGACTTTCATCGAGAATCAATGACTTTCGGGTCGGATGAGTGAAATAATCTGCTAGTTTTACTAGCAGATTATTTCACTTATAACAAAACATTTTCCCCATGTTGTAAGTGAAATAATCTGCCAATGGAACAAGTACTTTTTCGCCAGTGATAAGGAATTATTGACTTAAAACCAGCAAATATATCTTGAGAGGTTATCTATTAGCATGTCTTATTTCAAGTTTACTTGCACTAGGAACAAGACTAAAATACTTGGTAAGATTTTGTGTTTTTGCAGGTTACCAGTTTGCTCATGCTTCAGCTTTTCTTGCATATTATTAACAATCAAGAGACTGATTACCATTGAATAGATATATTGATATTCAGCACCCCACCAAACGGACTGAAGAGTTGATTTTGTTTTCATGAATGCTAAGACTAATTCTCCCTGAAATTAAAGTTCAAGGGAAATTAAGGGTGCACCAATTGCTGTTTTCTGGCCAATTGCCATTTTTTAAAGAGCCTGACATGCCTGTTCCATTTTTTTTGGTCTGAAATTTAACTAAATATAGCAAAGAATGTTGCTGAGTTGGTAACAGTGGGTGAGTATTGTTAACTGCAAATGTGCAGACATGACCTGGTGGGCTGGTCTGTCAGTCAGATGTCTCTAACGGGAGACGAGGAGAAGGCAGTGGCTGATTTAGATCTCTGCCGATCTGCTTCACATGTAAATATCAGCCGATCACCAATCTCCCAAAATTAAGGAAATCAGCGAAGATAAATCGGTGCACCACTAATGGAAACTATCACAAAACTTACTGGGTCTTGTACGCAGTGAGACGAAAAAAGTGTAGATCTTTTGTAAAGGACAGAGGTCTGACGCACAGATGGGAGTTCTTCAGTGAAGTTGTCATCAGTGCCGTTCTGTCCTTGGAAAGCTCTCATGTTTTCATTGGGCTTCATATCACCTGCAGTTAGAGGGGAAAAGCCTGATGCAGTACTTACAGTCCTCCCTGTCCTCATCAATACGCAGACTGACCTCTTTCAGCAGGATGCATGACAAATCAATGTTTGGCTTTCCATGAGATCGTCTTTGATGAGGAGAATCAGCTAAAAAAAACCTCCGTTCTTACTCAGCATTTTGAGTTATTTGGCAGTTTATTCATGGACAGATACAAGCAGTAAAACTGAATGGAGTGCTTGGATAAGAGAGTGCAATAAAACAATACAGCTCCCACTTCAACCTGTTATTTTTCAGTCTGATGACTTTCTTTCATCCCAGCCCAACAGCTGGCTGACATTCTGCTGCGCTTACTAACAGCCAGTACTTCATGGATTAATAAAGCTGTAAAGTTTAACCGCTCATAGTACCGTAGTTCTTATTTTACTTCAGTTCAAGGGAAAAAACATATAGGTTCCCTTATTCAAGCAATAAACTGACACAAGCAGAGTAATATTGTCCGTTTCCCTTCCTACTGACTGTTTAGGCCACTTGTGTTGAACTGGAGGCCCGGGGGCCAAATCTGGCCCGTCGTAGCTTTTTATGTGGCCCTTTAGACTCCAAATTGATCAATAAGTTTCTCCAGTTTTTAACAAATACACAAAATTCACACAAACTCAACAGATCCCCACATTTTTTCTGATTTTATTCACATTTTTTCTCAATTAGTGAAAAACTTTGAGTTTAAGTGCTGCTGCCTCTTCCTTACTTGATGTGAAGTTATAGTCTGTGATCAATAAAGCAGTAATGAAAAGTCACATTTAACATCATACATTAGAGTAAATATCATAAAAGGAACAGAGGAAGAGGGTAAAAGAGCAACCTAATTCATCTACTGAAACTTAAGGTCAACAACTTACCTGAGGAAAACAAAAACAATTTGTGGGAAATAGGATAATTGATAACAGAGGGAGTAACAGGAAATGGCGGAACCACGAGGATCTGACAAGGAACAGAATAGATTAAGGATCATATTTGATGAGAGGAGTGATTACTGGAGCTGTTCAAAGCTAAAAAACCAAGGAAGCAAAACATAAAACAATGCAAGATATCTTATTAAAACTACAAAAACAGCAACCCTGCAAAGTCAGAGGATTAAAAGAGAATGAAAGTAAAACTTACTGAGACTGTAAATTTTTATAGAAGTAGGTTCTCTGGTCCATAGCACTTCTGATGCTGACATTTTCCGTTTAATAATTCAACCTGCTGGTGGCAGTAGAGGTGGATGACTCTGAAGAACCATGTCTGTATATTTTATGATGGTGGTTTTTGCTTCTAAGCATGAAGAGATCCTGGTCTGAATAAGACTTCATCCTTCCTGTGCAGCGTTTCCTCGCTCCACCTGCACTACAGTGGATTTCATGGTGGTTTTATCCACTGAAATAAACTCTGTGCTATAAAAGAACAACATGTCCCAGGCAGATTCCCATTCATTTAAAAGTACTTTTTAATTTTCTAATTTCTTACCAGTGACATTTTATTACAGTTTGCACTGTAATTTAGCAAGTTATGCTCAATGATGGAAAGGCTTTTAAAAATTCTAGAAATCTTTAAAAAGATAAATTTTCTTGTCTCCACACAAGAATAAATTAAATATTCATATTAAAATTTATTATAAAAATTAATAATAAAATAGCCTTTACTGTCGCTTGGCAAAATAATTATAAACTTTTTTTCACCACTTCTAACACCTGTTAATTAGATTTGGGACTTAACTTTGACTAGGCCATTCCAACATGTGATTATGCTTTGATTTAAACCATCCATAGAAGCTGTCAGTGTATTGAGGGTTGTTTTCCATCTAGATCACATGCGTCAAACTCGAGGCCCGGGGGCCAAATCTGGCCCGCCGAAGCTTTTTATGTGGCCCTCTAGACTCCAAATTACATCAATAAGTCCTTCCAGTTATCCACAAATCTGCAAAATTCACACAAAATCATCAGATTCCCACATTTTTTCTGATTTCTTTCTCAAACATTGCTGTTAATTGACTGCTGCCTCAGTCTTACTTCATGTCAAGTTATAGTCTGATCCATACGGTGATTAATAAAAAGTGGCCCAAAATGAAGAGTACTTTAACACCGTGGTCTAGATGGCAAAAACCCACTCTTAAGGTTTTCTTCCAAGAGTGCCTTGTTTTGTATCCATTGTCCCTTCAAACCTCCCTCTCGCTGCTGAAGAACAGAAATCCCACAGGACCATGCTGCAACCACCGTGTTTCATAGGGGAGATGATACATTCCCGGTGATGCACTGTGCTAGCTTTCCTCCACATGCAGGAAAAAACGTTTTGGTGCAAGCTGGAAATAAAATGTGTTCTGGCTTTCTTTCAAAAATTATTTTATTTTCTGAATTTTTCCATAAAATCCAGATTTATGGGGATTTTGCAGAGTGACCATCTCACAACAGATTCTTCTACCTGAGCTGTAGTAGAAAACTTACCAAGTACCTTTTGGGCTGACTGACAAATTAGGTGATGTTTAAAGGAAATTGGTTGAATATTAGTTAATGTGATAAAATGTCTAAAAATTAAGAGGGTATAATCACTTTTGCAAATGATCGGGAATATTTCTTACATACATTTAACCTCCATCTATATTTGTAGCAGGTGTTTAATTTTAGCAGTATAGCATAAATTACAATTTAGATGAATTTACTGCATATAGTCTTATTGAGTCAAAATAATACAAAATAAAAGCATTGATTCTGTGTTAATTCACATTCTTTCAATGCTGTAATTTTTATTTTTTTAATGTGCGATTAATGTGCAGGTTTTTGTACTTTTTGAACGTCATCTGAATGTAATTTTTGTTTTTCTATGGGGATAATCTGTTTCTTTTAGTAATCTGAAAACAGCTCTAATCTCTCCTCTCCTCCGCTTTGTGGCGCAGGAATTACCTTACTGTTGTAGTCAAAACAACATAGCAAAGCATCATTTTACAGATATTCACGACTTGAAGCAACACTAAGCTGCTATTAGTTAAAAAACATAAATATTAAGCACAAAAGCATCATGAGAAAAGATCCCATGTTCTGCCCGTTTCATCATATTTCAATCAGTTGGCCGCCCTAATGAAAACATTTAGAACTAATTAACTTATTTATTCCTTTTAACAATTAATTAATCACGATTAATTCCTGGTAACCCTGTGATTAATCAGATTTAAAATTTTAGTCATTCAGATGATGATGTGTTGCAAAAACATTTCTGCTTCTCTGGATGCTGCAGTGTTTGCTTGTCCTCATGCCTTTGTGAAGGATGGGAGAAAAATAGCCCACACATTATTCAGCGCTTACAGCGTCTTCTCTCTTCTGCAGTGATGAAATATAACGTGAATGTTGCAGGCATACATTCATTTCAGAGCAGAGGCTTGATCAATGAGAAAAATACTTCTCTGCCTTCGGGTGGTTCCTTCTGTTCTGCACAACAAGCAGACGTTTGTGCTCCAGGAGTCGGTTTGATCAATTATGTTTACTTTTATTGTACCAGATTGAAGCACAATTTTTTCTTTTCTCTGTACTTGCACATCTGTTCAGTTGATGGCACCTCTTACTGTTTCGACCCAGAATCAATTTGAATTAATCTGCTTTTAACTACATCATTAGCATTTCTCAGACCTGTTGGCTCCGGAAATGAAGCATTCACTTTTCCCCCTCATGGGAAACTCTTCAGATTTAAAAACTATTATCTTACACACAAAAAATATAAGATATACTCAATTACTCAGGGTTTATATTTTAATTTTAAACCATGTTTGATTTTAATTATTAATTTTCTCCCACTTCATAATACTTTTTGGCTGGCGTACAGGGAGAATTTAATTAAAATGAAAGTAGGGATGCTTTTGTTTCCATAAGAAAAGCAGCTTATAGGTGTTAAATCTGTAGCTCGTCGTATGAAAAACTGTTTCCATTTGCATAAGCTTTTAAATATCCTAAATTAGGTTATCTGTATGCAAGGTTTTCAGTGTAAATACAACTGACGTGCTTCTTCAACTTTTTTTAGTTACTTCCTGCAAAGGAGGGAAAGATAAGGCGCTTATTTGTCTGGATTGTTATCAATGCAAGATCAGATAAAATTAAGGATTATTCTGAAAGGGAAATTATTAATTGTGGAAATGAAAAACTGGATATGCAAATGCTCAAGCTGGTAGAAGAAGACAGGCACATGCATAGACATAATATAAGGGTAGACGCCGCATTGGCTGCTCCGGCGCAGGAAATACGGCGGCCATCTTAGAGCGGTATAAACTCCTACTTTCCTCAATCAAAACAATAGACGATGCCTCAACTCTGAGGGATATTATTGTTCGGATCTATGGATTATTGATGTGAGGGCTCCACAGACAGCATTTCACAAGTAAGATGGACATATTATTGAGTATATATTGTGATTATATTATATATTAGAATATTACTTTACTGTATTTATGTCCACCGGCGAGATACCAGCTAATATTAGCTACAGTGCTTGGTGTAATACGGGTTCAGCCCCGCTATGAAGGCTAACTGAGATTCTGTACATCTAAAAATATTAATTATTCTCTAACATTGACTTAGATTATATGACACAAGAGCATTAGAAATGAAACAATATAACACATATTATAAAACTTATGTGTTATAACATTCACCAGCAAAGTTTACACAGGTGGTAAAGACTATTATTTATATGCAATTCTTTCACTAGTAAGATACATCCCAAATCTTCCGTTTTTGTTTTGAAAGTTTCATAAAGACACGATGTGAGGAAGAAGAGGGAGAAATCTATAAAGAGAGACGGATTCACTGCAGCAGGATGGATCTCATCAGATTTTGGACTTAATCTCAGCTGCTGAATCTCTGAAGCTAGAAGTCGGCAAAAAAAAAAAAAAAAAAAAAAAAAAAAAAAAAAAAAATATATATATATATATATATATATATATATATATATATATATATATATATATATATATATATATATATATATTATTCAGTATTAATCATTTATTTGTGCCATTATGAATCTTTATTTGTGTTGTATAGTTATTTAAATATGTATTGATATTACTAAATAATTTATTAAATAAATTATGAACGGCTGTGTGCTTTGTAATATGCTCTTTATACATCAATATCAGAATATTCCATTCCTATTCTATTGTTTTAGCCACTAAGCATATTTAAATACTTAAATAACTTAAATAACATACTTAAATAATACAATTGTTTATAAATGTAGCTTTGATAGATGTTTGAATAAGGTTTCCAGTAACAAAAAAGCGTGTTATGATCGATTAAATGCGCTGATCCGTCACTGTGCCTGTTAAACACATAGGACCGAGTGGAGTGGTATACCGCTCCAAGATGGCCGCCCTAAATCTCGTCAGCGACAATAGGCGACAGCGGGGCATGAGGCGTCTATCCTTATATTATGTCTATGGGCACATGTGCAACCCTTATGTTCGTCTCAGGTCCAGTCTCCACCTCTCCTAAATTATTTTAAACTACAAAGCAATGGTTCCCAATGAGCAATGAAGCTAGCAGTTGTAAAATTAAACATAGCTAAAATGCACAAGATTAATAATAACAGTTCAAAACATATAAACAAAACTTAGCAAAACTACTCACTGTATATGATTAAAAGTGTGTAAAATGTATGTAATACTTGTAAAGAAAACACAGATCTGATCCTAACACAACACGGTTAGAAACAGAAAAAAGGGGGCGGAGCTGTCGGTTACTGGTTGCTACGGTAACCACCAACTGCCAAGAGCAGAGTAAGGGGAACTGAACACACCAATAAAATGCCAGCAAAGCATAAATGCAGAAGAATAAATTAACAAATTGTGACAAACTTCACATCTAGAATATTGCTAAAATAAAACCCTGTTACACGTAGACACATTAGTGAAAGACTGACTCTTTGACTAATGACTGAACTTTGCCTCATGGCAGACCGTCGCCTCTGGTAAACAGACAGACGAGGACCGCTGCTGCTGACTATGTTTGTGGTTGTGCTCCCTCCAGCCCCCACTTTCCTCCTCGCCAACCTCCGTGTTTGTGCTTACATTGGCCGGGAGCTGAGGCCACCAAGGAGGCTCTTCTACCGACACAGAAAACTACATAAACAACAGCAAAGTGCTTTCAGAAGATGTTCGTCCATCTTGAAGTTTACTACAACTACAGACAGCAATGTATTGCACTGAGATTTAGGCTGACTGAGCAACACAATAGTGTCACCTGGATGAAATATTTTTTAATAAATATACTATTTAAGTGTGCTGTACTGATGCAGAGTTATCAAATATGTTTGTAGTTCGGTATATATACATGACTGTTTTTTTAAAATAAATGTTTCAAGTCAATTTAACAGTGATTTTCTGTATCAGATCAATTGAATCTCAGATATTTGCATTGGTATCGGAAGTGAAAAAAGTGCATCCAGAAACTGTGTCAGAGGTCGCTAATGCTTTGGGATTGGTGAGAAGATTCATCAGCAGGAAAACAACCCAAACATACAGCAGGAGCTGGAGTGGGATAGTTTAGATCACAGTACATTTATGTGTTAAAATGGCCCAGTCAAAGTCAATCTGGAAAACTTGCCACACAATCTGACTGAACTCATATAATTAGGCAAAAAAATTATATAAAAAACAAAACAGTATGTAAACAATCACAGCAGGGCTGAAACGATTAATCAGATGAATCCATTACTCAAATAACAGTCAATAAACGATTCATCTCTAACTGGAGTATACAATCTCAAAAAAGCCCATTTGCTGAAAAAACTAAAATTTCAGAGCAGTAATTAAGTCAAAACTGTACAAAAATATGCAGATTTTTCTTTTAAGAAATATATAATAAGATAGGTTTTGTCTGCAAATAGTTTCAAACCAAAACTCCACAAGTGGCGTAGTTTTAGCTTCACATAATTCAAATTCTCCAAAATGAATAGATTAATAAAAATAAAAAAAATAGTCAACAGATCAGTCCTACACTCTACTGATGTTAAAGCTTTTAACATGTTGATGTGAATAACAAGACATTTTCATAATGTGCTAATTTTTTTATCCAATTAACCAACTAATCATCAAAATAACAGATAATACTTTTCAAATTTGATTGCAGCAAAGTATTGACTCATCTGGTTTCAGTAAATATTCATGCCTCCCTTTTCAGATTGTTCTTCCACTACACAAAGATGCACTACTTTATATTGATCAAGCAAATGAAATTAAATAATAATACTTTGAAATCTGAAGTTGTAATGTGACTAAATGAAGAAGACTGGGGAGCAGGAATAGGTTTTCAGGACATGCTGTCTAGAAAACTGATATGTGGGTGAAAAAGTTCAGGCCGTTTCCACAGAGCTCATTAGCTCTGAAAAGTATTGGCTGATTTTTGCTATTTTTCGAGCTGATTCCTGTTGTTATTGATTTTTTTCTGCAGTGATGCTATTAGGATGACTGCTGCCCTCAAGTGAAAGGAATCTCACATTCAATTCTGCTCCATCCTCCTGTCTCAATGCAAATAAAGAGGTCTCATTAAAGCTTTGCAAGGAAAAGCTCATATTTTTAAAGAGATTAGGCAAAAGGGTAAAAAAGGAAAACAAAAGACGTGAATGCTGTTTACCGCGATTAACTGAGGAGGCGGGATGTCTGCAAGCGAGCTGATAACAAGACCTTGGTGACTGCAAGGGTTTGGAGGTGTTTTAGTTATAAAACTACTGACCCGAGACGATCCCGAGGGTTGTGCTGAGCAGGGTGTTTATTTCTCCTGTCTTCTTCGTTCAGCTCTGTGAGTAACAAACAGTGATGATGTTAGATACCACTAGTTTCCTTTTTTAATCCAATACTGAGTAAAATTCAATACTGATCCAATATAATTTTATGCAAAAACACCAAACATGTGTGGGAAATCTAAAAAAAAAAAAAAAAAGTGGTGTAAATATTACAACACAAGACAATTTATTTAATTGTGGTAGCAGCCTCATTTGTTATAGCCAAGCTATTTTAATAACAGCAGACAATCAGACCAAATATGTGAAAATTGTGTTGCAAAATAATAAAAAGATCAAATTATTAAATAACCCTACTGAAATAAATCCTAGTAGGGCCGTTGTAAACAACTATTTTAGTAATTGAGTATTCTATCAATTATTCTTACAATTAATAGAGTAATCAAATAAAAAATTGGTAAATTTTACCACTATTAGATATCACATCCCTAACAATTACTATTCTAAAGTACAAAAAAATTAACCCGTAATAATGGTTTCTTTTTAAAGTTAACCTGGACAAAAATTACACAAAAATATCAAATTATATTAATTTAATAATAACGCAGCAGTCTCACAAAGACATAAAAATGTATATAAACCAGTTTTTGGTTTATGGATTAATTTTCAGTCAGGTTGACAGGTGAACTCTCTCTTTGCCCAGCCATTTATAGCTTTGTGTCCGTGACAGCGATGGATTTTGCTCCTTCGTGACATAAAAACACAAATAACAGATATGTACCGAAACACTGCGCTCCGCCACCCATTTGTTGTGACCGGGATGGCGGTAAATTTATTTTCCGGTTCGTCCGTAAAGCTACACTTTCGGACGAACCGGAAAGCGTTCGTCCGGCGTGTTCAGTCATACACCGGCCGCGCTCTGTTCGCTGCCAACCGGCCACCAGGCGGCAGCTCCGGAGGAAAAAGCCTGCGGTACTCCAGTCATCACGCCATTTACTTTAAGGATGTTTATGGATCCCCCGAAAGACGGTAAAAAGCCCGGACATTATCAGGAATCAATTAAATCCTCCTCGAAACGAACTTAAATGTTGCTAACACTTAGCAACAACTCAGTGGCGGAAGTGAGAGCGATGTGCAACACAAATAATAATCCGGCCGGAATACGGAGCGCTAAATAAGAAAACATAATTTAAAGAACCTTCGAGGCAAATAACATTTCCTCTAGGAATTTTAATAATCGAGGTAATCGAATCATCTCAGTCCTAAATCCTGGTTTCATTATTTAATATTACAAGGACATGTTTGTTTATGAAACTGCAACAAAAGCATCCAACTTTTGCTCATTACATCGGTATTCATTACACTCTTACCAGATTGAAGAAAAAGTAGTTTCCCATCAAACCCAACTCTTTTAGGAAAAATATTAATCATTTAATTACTTTCCAAAATGCTCTCGTGAAGATATTGTCAATACTTCAAGTAAGTGAAGTATTGAGAATCGATCTTAAAGCACAAAGGTTCTTAAAGAATCAATATTTAAGTATCAATACGGACATCAGTAAGAAACAGCACAAGACTGGCTTGAATACAATCACAGGCAGGACCGTGTTTTCAGATTTAATTGACTGCTTAGTGGCTCCATTCTCCTGAATTCCTGTAAATAAACATATTTATTGGAAAATAATAAAAAAGATAAAGGAGGCATGCAGCATGTGCTGTTTCTGCTCCCTTCTTGACTTACAAAAGAAATGAATGACAAAGCACAAAATGGGATTTAAAGCTTCCTGTCTTTGAACAAAGTGGAGAAACACCTTGTTCCAGACAGCCCCAGTGGGATGGGAAGATGGCAGAAATTGGTTTTGTAATACTGGCGCCTGATTGGTTGCGTCGTGATGGGGGTGGAAGAAGAGTGTCGTTCGTTTGACAGGTCTGAGTGTGGGTGAAGACAAAGCACACATGCTTCCCCCATACATGCAAGCCCCCCCACTCCTCTCAGAGCCCATGTCTCCTGATTCAATAGCAAATTTTTACAAAGCATGTGCACACTATAATATTTGCACCTTCGTCTTTTGTCCTCTCACACCTGTCCTGCTTTTCTTATCCCCTGAAAGACCCCCATTATCTTGCAGCATTGCCCACCTCCATCACTGCTTCAGCTCAAATGTCACATTTTCCCATGAGAGGCCTGTAACTTGGCAAACATCAGCGAGATGGATGTCATAATAACGCATGTGAGAAAACATGGCCTGCGTTTTAATGTTTAAACGCTCTCAATATTGCCTCAGCAAAATTATAGATTAGGAGAAGAGCTAGACGCTTAAGGAAATGTTCAGTATTTCTTAAAGAATAGTGCTAAATCTGTAGTGCTAAATGTGTTTTTATGTTGATTTGATTGAACAAATGTGCCTTTTATTTACTCACGCACAAGCAAAAGTTCAAATCTACAGTATGATACAAAAGTATTAAAACCCCAGAATGTTTTATATTTTGTCAGATTACAGCCAAAAACTTCTATTTATTTTATTTTACTGGGATTTTGTGCCATAAATCAACATAATTCAGATTATTGCTGGCAAGCAATACTAATTTATGCTAATTATTGTTAAATTATCAGCTATAAAATAATAAAATTGAAAGTTGGGTATAATGCAGAATTAGTCATTCTGTGTTTCTGTAGAACAACAGCTTATTAAATTTAGCAAAATCTGAAATAATGATGATAATAATAATAACAATAATAATAAGCCCAATGAGCTGTAGTTCACACTCCAACCACTAGATGGTGGCAGTGTGCTTCCAATACAATCATTCGTGTGTTTGGAATATAAACTATCAGGCTTCTTCACTGCATTAAGAACAGAATAAAGGAGAGTATAACTTTATACAAATTCTCCATTCAGGCCCCTTTACTTTGACACCTATTCTTTTAGATACGACTTAGAGACGAAAAAATTTTTCGTTTCTAACAACGTTACTAAACTAGTAAAAATTAAAAGGAGCAGATCAAACAACTAATCTCTAATCACCCTTAATTAGATATCAGCGCGACACATACAAGAAAAAGACTCCCACTCAATTAGCTGAATTCATTCAACTCTAATTGTAACTAATACTTAAGAATAAAGAATTAATTTTCTCACATTTATTTACATTAATTTTTCCAGCCTTTTAATAAAGGAAGAATTCAAAAATGCCAGATAAACAGAAAACCTTAACTGAATGGATTGGAATTTCTTTTAAAGTGTTTCTGCTGGAACAACAGAGAAACCAAGCCAACCAGAAACGAACTGAATTAGAGATGAAGAAAATCTTAACAGATCTGGAAAAAATACCCCGGAAAAAACTGCAACTCATTTTAAATGGAGCCACCAAAAGAGCCCAAAAGGAATTAAAGGGGATTAAACAAATTACCCTGGCCACAGCCCGAAAGAGAATCACAGAAACCGTAAAAAAAACAACCCATAACAATGAACAAGGTGAAGAGCACACAACCAGAACACAAAACCTACAAAAAGGGAAAAGGGAGACAAAACAAATCTACTCCCTATATCACCTATCAAAATACTCCAAATGGCATGGAAACAACTATCACAACTCAGGATGACCCCAAAGATAACTCCTTCTTACCAAACCTTAACAATGAGACAGAAATAGAACACAATCCAATCCCAGAAAACTTAAAGAAGGCCCCTACACCCCTCAAACCAATAACCCTCTCGGAGATTTTAAAGACCCCACTGAAACCCTTAATGATAACCCCAAAACCTTTGGAAACAGTACATTACAATCAGGAAAGTAACAAGCAAAATTGGCACCTCATCCCCAACCGACCCATAATTATTATGGGAGATTCAAACCTTAGCAGAATGCCCCTCCCAACCAACCCTGACATTCAAATAGACTGTTACCCGGGAGGCAACTTTAGAGATGCCTATGACATCCTGAGAAGAACTAAAACCTGTGACAAAACTAAAAAAGTTGTACTCTCATTCGGTATAAACAACAGAGGACAAGTGAATCCACAGAAAATACACACTCTTCTCAACACCCTTTTGAATGCGGCACAGGACACCTTCCCATTTGCAGCTATTCACACTCCCCTATTGAACTATTCGGAAAAATTTAACTTTATACAAAAACAAAACCTTAAAAAAATCAACACAGTCATCACGGAAGTCTCCCAAAAATTAAATCTCCATGTTATTTCACCCATCCCACAAATTAATTTCCACACAGCGGAGGACAAAATTCACTGGACCACCCCGACGGCTAAACTCCTCCTTGAACACTGGTCGGAGGCTTTAAACTGGTGAGCCCGTATGTTTCCTGCCATCAGCAGGGGGCATGCGGGCAAACTAGTCTCGAAACACCTACCAAGGAACTAAATCTGGAAGAGGGAATTCTTAACCTCTCTACTACTTTTAACCTGAGGCAAAATGATATCCATTTGCTCTCAAAAGGCCTTACTTTCATCCCTACAGAAACCAGGATCCCTAATATTAGGGAAAGACTCAAACTTGAAATCCAAAACTATCACCGCCGACTTAAACTAGCAGACTTCTTCAAAAACGACAAGAACAATGACCGACCCCCTCCTTTTTTACCCCCATCTCAATGGGAACCACCAGTTCACAAGACCCACCCCCTCATTTTGGAACTAATTGAGCAGGACAAAATTGAAACTAAAAAAATCCCAGTCCAACCCGAAAGGAACAATCTTTCCCAACAAGAACTGAAGGCCTTAGAAGAATTACAGAATGATAACTCGATCATAATAAAACCGGCCGACAAGGGCTCCGTGACAGTTATCATGGATAAATCTGACTACCAGTGGGAGGCCAATAGACAACTGGCAGATGGGGAATACTACCAACCCCTAAAAAAACCCATCTACCCCGAAACCAAAATCTTAATACAGGACCTCCTTAAAAAATTGAAAGAACAGAAACACATCAACCAAAAACAACTCCTTTTTCTCACGGGCACTGACCCTCCCAGACCGAGGTATTTCTACCTCTTGCCCAAAATACACAAAGATCCCACTGATTGGTCCAAACCCTTCCAAATTCCAAAAGGAAGACCAGTCATCTCTGATTGCAGCAGTGAGTCTTATGGCTCTGCACAACTTTTGGACTTTTATTTAAACCCCATCTCACAGAAACACCCCAGTTTTCTGAAAAACACAACCGATTTTTTGGAAAAAGTTTCCACACACACAGTGTCTGAGGGGACCCTCATGTTCACTGTGGATGTAGAAAACCTCTACACAAATATTGAAACTGAAAAAGGACTAGAGGCCGTGGAAGAGTGCCTGAAGGATAATCCAGATCCTGAAAGGCCTGACCAAATTTTATTGGAACTCCTGAAGATAAATTTGGAGAGGAATGACTTCATGTTCAATGACCACTGGTTTTTGCAGATAAAAGGAACGGCCATGGGCAAACGCTTTTCACCAGCCTATGCCAACATTTACATGGCGAAGTGGGAAAAAGAGGTCTTCCAAAAATGCCCCAAACTTCCAAAGGCCTATTATAGATATCTGGATGATATTTGGGGCCTCTGGGAACACGGTCAGGAGGATTTTGTACAGTTCACTGAGATTCTGGGGAATCACCACACCTCGATTAAGCTAAAAACCACAACTAATCTGGAACAAATTAATTTCCTGGATGTTATTACATTCAAGGGTGAAAAATTCAAGGAGACTGGAAAATTGGACATGAAAATTTTCTTCAAAAATACAGATTCACACCAACTCTTGCATCGAAACAGCTTTCATCCCAGACACACCTTTCAGGGCCTCCTGAAATCCCAGTTAATTCGTTTCAAAAGAGTCTGCTCTAGTGAAGAAGATAGGGAGGAGGCAACAAAAATCCTTTTCCAAGCCCTTAGGAAAAGAGGGTACTCAAGGACCCTTCTGTACAAGGTGAAAAAAGAAACATTCAGAGAGGGAAACACAAACCAAAAAAAAGATCTGGAAAATAAACCACACCTTATTGCACTAACAGGCCCCTTTTCAGATTTCACAACCCAGAACCACAGAATTTTGAAAGAACATTTCAAGGAATTACAAAAGAACCTTCCAATAAGTCAGAACTGGAGAGTTGTCGCGGCACCCCAGAAAAATCCTAATCTGAAAAGCCTTCTGGTCCACTCGAAATTCTCCATAAAGAATACCTCCTACAAAGGGAAACCAAAATACCCCTATGTCAGAAGTCACAACGATAATAAACGTTGGACCCTCCCTTCTGGGATTTCCCCTTTCCAAAAAATGTTATTTACCTGATCTGGTGCCACAGGTGCAAAAAGCAGTACGTAGGGGAAACAGTTAACTCTTTCCACATGCGCCTGTCCAACCACAAATCAAATGTGAGATGTGGAAGAAAGATGGAAACAATAATAATTCGGCATTTCAGGAAACACAATCCAAACTGGTCCAAAAGGGAAAGGTGGATTCAAGAAAGAATTTGGATTAAAAGATTAGGAACTAAAGCACCAAAAGGACTCAACGAAAGATAGACTCAAAATTAAATTAAATTCACAAACCCCAAAAAATTGATTCTCCCCAACCATTTCCTCTCATTTTCTCACTAACAATTATTTTAGTTCTACCTTATCTTGACCCAAATTTCTATTTTAGAAACCACATTAATAATAAACCTTGGTTTCTCCTATTCGGAGTTTCCCCTTTTCAAAAAATAAGGATAATTTATCTAATATCATTAACATCAATAACAACAAAAACAATATGTGGAAGAAAGAATCATTTTTTACATGTACTTTCCTAACCACAAATTAAATGATAAATGCAGAAAGTAAACAAAAACAATAACATTCCAATAAAAAATTTGAACTAAAAAATGGGGAACACCAAAGAATCTTAACGTTAGATAAGATTAAAATTTATTAATTTTTCAGATCCCTAACAAATTTTTCTCATCTAGTTATTAATTTGGTCTAGAGAAAACAAATATTTGATCCTGTATATAATCTAACCCTTTAACCTACCTACTGTAAATACTCTCAACCCACCCTAAACAATCTTAGTTTACTTAACCCAACTCTCCTACTCATCCTAGTTCCTTAACTCCTTTCCTAAACCTAACATCTTCATCTCCCTCCTCCCTCCTCCTCCTTATTCCTTAAATCCTTGCTCTAAAACCTAACCAACTTTTCTTCTATCCTTAACCTAACCTCTCGATCCCTCCTTCTTTTTCCTAAACCCTTAACTCCTTCTTCTTAACCTAACCACCCTTTTCTCCTAATTCTAACTTCTTAATCCCTCCCTCCTCATCCTAATCCCTTAAATCCTTCTCTAAAACCTAACCTAACCTTCTTCTATCCTTAACCTAACCTCCCGATCCCTCCCTCCTTTTCCTAAGTCCTCTACTCCTTCTTTGAAACCTAACCACCCTTTTCTATCCCAATTCTAACCTCTTAGTCCCTCCCTCCTCATCCTAATCCCTTAAATCCTCTCTCCTTAACCTAACCTAACCCCTGATCTATTTCAACCTAATTTTTGGATTCCTCCCTCCTCATCCTAACCCACCAACCCATTTTCTAAAACTAACCTAACCTCTATTTTATTCTAAACCTAACTTTTGTGATCCCTCCCTCTCCATCCTAAGGCCTTGACTCTTTTCTAAATTTAACCTACCCTTCCTCCATCCTAAACTTTACCTCTTGACCTCCTGACCCCTCCCTCCTCATCCTAACTCTTAAACTCGGTTTCTTAAACCTAACCCCACATACAACCCTCCTCTGTCTTGAGTTTAATTCTTGGATGACCTCCCCATCCTAATTCTTCAATATGCCATTCTTTTCCTAATCTTAATCTAATCTTAACTTCGAACCGAAAACTGTTTATCCTTTTTTTTCCTAAAAAACTGACCAATCTGAATTTGAACACCAACATAACAAATCACCACTAGCTTAATCTGGGCCCGCTCAGAGAAAGCAACCTGCACCCACCGGAATATGTTGGACATATTCTATGCAGCACACACAGTACATACAAAACAATTAGGTGTTGTCCTGGACACACCGATAACACCATACACCAATTAAAAGATAGTCCCTGTTGCTGAAGATGGTGTTTGACATCGAGCGAGAGTGCCTACCCTTTGAGGTACCTAAAGGGCAGTGATCCAGTTCTGGGGAGCCCACCACCTCTAAGAGCGAATATACAAACCCTAAATAATGTCCAGCTCAACCAGTTGCCTTCAGAAGTTGCAAATGTAGCAAAGAGACATTTGCAACTTGCAAAGGCAACTGTATAGAAGTTGCCTTCTAAACACTAATTTAATCTCAGCATAATTGCACTTCAGATTTTTTTCAGGGAACATTTGTCAACAAATTGGTCATTAATGAAAAGAACAGAGAGGTAATTTGTAAATTTCTGCAGCGTTGGCTTATTAATCAACATCCAAAGCCTTAAATATCTCTCTGCTCAGTCAATCTAGCTGAAAATGGAAAGAGTTGGACTTCATTGTAGGTCTACCAAGAGCATTAGCAACGCAAATACGTGGAAGAAACTGGGTGGTCAGAGGACACTAAAACTAAATGTTTTATGTGTAAATATCATGTGAGGAAGAAAATTTCCTCAACAGGAAACAATGGTGGTGGCAGCATTATGTTCATTCTCACTGATTGTCTTCATGCAATCTCAAAAATCTTGAGCTGCTTTGAGTTCCTGTTTTGACAGATTTGCAGAGTGTGCAAACCTTTGGAGTCATTCACCATCAGCTAAATTCACCTGCAAACCAATTTCTAATTTCTGCTTTTATAAAACAAATAGATAGAGTACTTTGTCCCAATAAAAAACACAGAAGTCTGAGGTTGTAATGTGACAAAATGTGACACAGTTCAAAGAGCATGAATACTTTGCAAAGCTCTGTTAAATATTAACCATCAAAGCCTCTGCGTCTCCAAGCTAATTTTGTAATGAAAACATTCCAACTCAGGATGTTTTTGTTCTAAAATTTCACATATTTTCCTCCTTAAATCGGTTCTATTCATCTCCAACATTTATCCATCTATCCACCTTCTAATTTTTTCTGCGTTACAGGAACTATTCTAAAAAGAAAGAGCGTCTTTTCATGCTCGTGTTGGACATCTTTGTTTGAAATATTGCCCAAATAGCTTTTTGATAGAGGAACATTCAGGTGCAGCCCACTCAGCCACAATTCAGAAAAACGATCCTGCGTCTCCCTCTGAGGACAATCTTCATTTATCAAAACAGATGACGAAAGAGTGAAAGAGATCAGAGCGCAAACTGGCACACAAAGATATTCCCTTTTGGTCATGGCGTCAAAAAAGATCCAAAAATATACATGTGCAAAAAAAAAACAAGATTTATTCCCACCTCCACCTGCAATTAACATATACAGAGAGCCGTTTCGCCCAGAGAAATCTATTTATGTTGCCATAGAGCTGCTCTATTTAATGTGAGCCACTTCATCTTGTTGCCAACATCCAGCAAATCCTCAGTGGTATTTTCTCCAGCAGTAAAGCAGCAGCCCTTCGCGAAGCTGAGCAGCTTGTTTTATTAGCACCTGGATGCTGTTACAAACACAGGAGATCACAGAAAAACCACTCCACCTTTCCATAAATATGCATTTTTTACTTTTTACTGTTGCTTCAAATGTTATGTGAACTGTTAAAGCATAGAGTTGTCCATTTTTAGAATTACACTGTAAAACATTTGAAGGTGGTTTAAGTTGAAAATGAAAGTCCACCTGCTGCCTGGAAAATGCAGTTTAAGTCACAAGAAAATTGTTTTGGTTTTAACTCAGAAATTAAAGTTCATGAAGTTGATTTAACAACAAGGGACAAGTTGTCTAAACTGTTTTTTAACTTTATTAATCTTGAATTGTGAGTTTTAACTTAATGTTGCAATTTAAACCAAATAATTATTTCACAATATGCAAGAAAAACAAACTGCCCTCACCTGGTTAAAGAGCCACATTTCTCTATTATTTACTCACAATATCAAGTTAAAATAAATACTTATTTTACTTTATAATAATTTAAATTCTTGTTTGAACAAAAGTTCTGATCTGATGATGAATTTTATTAAACATCCCAATGAATTCAGCTCAGAAACATTTAGTGAGATCAGGACATTATCCTCAAGCTTTGCTGACTGAGAATTGCATTAAAATGAACATTTGCCTTAATAAAACACCAGAGTCAGATCAACGTAACGCACTTCCACCTCAGGAGACAGAAACATGCTGCTAAGCATTCTGGGAAATAGTTCCCACTCCTGTCTTTCTCTTCTTTCAGTTTTTAAGTGCAAACCTAAAAACTCAGTTTATTCAACTGTTGGAGGTTTGACTAAATTAATAAAAAGTTAACACAACTTACTGCTGCAAGTTTATCTTTCACAAACTCACATTTAGGTTCAAAACCTAAAACTGGATAAATTTATTTGACTTACAGAGTTGAAGAGAGTAGACACAACTAAATGCAGCTCAAATGTTTTACAGTGTAAGAAGTTGCTAGGCTGTTTTTTTTTCTCACTTTGTAAAACTGTCAAGACCTCTTTTACTAAAGATCCTTGGGTCAGTCTGGATGGTTTGTGAGATAATTAATATGGGAAAAGTATCGTCATGTTCAGTTAACCTACACAGTCTCTCCTACACACGTTTCATCCAAACATGAGGAGGTAAATACCGTATGCTGTGATTTACTGCATGGTGGACAGGAAAAGTGGCTTTGCCTTTCATCTTCTGTTTATTCATCACTTTAGAGTTTCTAGTCAACCAGTGCCAGAGATCTCTGTTACAGGTCCACACTAAAACCTCGCCAAACAAAAACAACAAAGCAAAAATCTCTATTACATTTCTTCACCTTTACACAATTGAAGAAGAAATAACTTGCATTTATATGGTTTAAATATAACACATTAATCAAAGATGAATAAGCACCATGTCTCACAGTGGAATGGTGTTTTCTGGATGATAAGCAGAGCTGCTTTCCTGTCATGGTTTGTTTAAATCTGGACCCAAGAGCAGCAGGCAAGAGACGTAGTTGAGTTGTGAATATTTAATGAAAAAACAAAGAATCAAATTTACAAGAATGTGAAAGTCCAAGGAAACAAAAATAAAATCCAAAACAAAGTCAAACTTTAGATGCAGGTATGTCACAATAACACCAGGGATAAATGAGTAAAATGACGAGACGAACCGGCAAGTAGTGACTGACAATGAGGAGCTTAAATACTGTGAGGTTGATGGTAGGAACAGTGAACCTGGGCTGATGAGCAAACTGATTGCAGGTGTGAGGAGGGAGTGAATCAGAATGAGGAGGAGAAAGAAAAAATGACAGGGAGGAGAGGAGAGTAACACTGGGGATGCAAACACTAAGGAATAATTAGACCAAACAAATCTAATAAAACCAGAAACAAGAAATAAACATAACTACACTAAGGAAGAACAGAAGTAGAAAACAAGGCAGAACTAAACAGAAGAAACTAAGGAACAACAAAAATGACAAAAATAAAAAATGTAGAGCCATGAGAATGTGGCCCTACATTCTGGTTCAGGTTCTGTTCTGCATCCCCAGAACCAGGACTAAATATGGAGAAGCAGCATTCAGTTTTTATTAACCCCAAATATGGAATAAATTTCCAGAAAACTGTAAAACAGCTCCTCTAAATCTACATTAAAAACCCACCTATTTGCTTTTGAAACATAATCACTTAAAAATTAATCAACAATCTGAAACGTAATGAAGCCAAAATGTAATGTTTCAATTGTTGAATGTTTGTTCTATGACTTTGCCTTTTTGTGTTTTTATGATGTAAAGCACTTTGAAATGTCTTGATACTGAAAGGTGATATACAAACCAGATTTGATTGATCGATTTGATACATTCTGACACTGTAGGGGCATAGAGTGACTTTTTATGACAAACTGCTTAGTGTTACTGTTTATAGCACTGTGACATCACAGCCAGGAAGTCCTGAGTTTGAGCTGATTCTTGCTGTGGTTGCATGGGTACTTCAGCTTCAGCTTACAGGAGATTCTTCATACCTACAGCAGTCAGCACCTGCAACTAATTACAAAAACCTTTATGATACAAGTTGCAACTATTATTAACCCTTTCATGCATAGTGGTCTCTACAGGGAACAGCTATCTAAAAGCCATTTTCTTGTGCTTCTCGTGGATTTTTATGTTATAAATGCTCACAGACCACTGAAGTGGACACTAATGCATCACAAAATACACTATCAACTACTGGCCATCAGGTGTAAATGCAAGAAATGATTTTTTGTTAAATCCAATATGGCCGACAGACAACAAAGCATGCCAACCGACCTGGTCCCTCCTTCTACTGTAGACAACTCTTGCAGGTAAAAAAAACCTATTGTGACATCAGATAACCCCTAAAGAACAATACTACTGATGTATTTTTCAAATAACAACTTTGTATTTGGAGAAAATTACAATTGATCACCTAAAAAAAAAATACAAATTTTTTTCCTACCTTTTCTTTATGCCTTGAGAAAAAAAAAGAAAAGAATCCTGATAAAAAGGCTCATAATTCACGCATGAAAAGGTAAATTTCTTTTTTTCTGATCTGATTTGTGTTTACACTTTTTTTTCTGTGCGCACTTGTTTTTGTTTTACGGTAAGAGCAGGCGCGTTATTCCCGCTCACTGCTGTGTTGTATTACGGCAGTGTGTTGTTCGCTGCCTCTGACTGAAAGCACGGAGCGCCTCCACGAGCTTCCCCACAAACTGCCCACCGCACTCCGGGTGAACACGGCTAACGTTCCCGTCGACCAAACTCCGGATCCCGCCTCGCTCCCCGCCGTAAGTTGCTCTTTTTCACACTCCGTTTGTTTTCGCCGTGTTTATCGCTCTCTTTACGTCAAACCACACTTTTAATTTGTGATGCTTCGCGCTTTGTTTCGTGTCCGTCCACATCTTTGTGGTTAAATATTAAACTGCGCCCTTTAAAATGTAACTAATACTGGATGTTTATGGCTGGAAAGTCGTTTAAAGGTGGTTTTATTTTCATCAGGTGCTCAGAGTTGTTTGTTTTTTGCTCATTTTTTTTGAATGGAAAGTATCAGAGTAACACAGCTGGGTGATGGAACTTAACTGAGAGCAGTGAGGCTGCGTTTGATTTTTCTGAATATCAGCAGCAGATTATCGATAATTACCAACACACACAACACGGACCATGTTCTCCACGGTGCTATTTTTATAGCTTTGCTCTGAATAAACGCCTGAGCCGCCTCAACACCCCACTCCACCCAACAAGTGTGAAGTTATAATGGAGCCAAGATAAAAATGTTACCCTGGGTACTCATCATTTTCATGCCCAATTAGTCTTTCCTGTTGCTTATTTCATCTCTTCTGCTTCATTTATAAATGTGTGGCTTAAAATATTAAAATAACCAAGCTGGCTAGTGCAGTAAAAACTAAAAATAATTCCAAATACTAGCTACTTTTTTATCTGATTCATGGTAGCCAATAAGCTGCATTTAAAACAAAATTGTGACCAAACCACCAGCAGGAAGAGGGGAGCTCTGCTTAGCTTTGCTGCTGCGGTGTTTATGTTAAAATGACATGATCTGTGTATGTTTCTGCCACTTCCCCTCCCTAAACTTTGTTTAAGATGACCCTTAAATAAAACACACAGGACCATACATTGAGTCCAGGTTTGGGAGTGGTAATTCAGGCTGTTTTGTGAGTGTGCAACAGTTTTCCTCCCCAACCTTTGGTGTGTCAAGGCTTGTTCGTTCATGTTGTCAGGGAAGACTTCAGATCTGTTTATCATGGGCCGATCTTTTTAGGCGTTTTCTTCCTGACGTTTTTTGTTGCTAAGGTAATTTTATTTACATGGCGCATTTTCAGCAACAAGGCAATTCAAAGAGCTTCACATGAATTAGAAAGAAATACAAATAAAACTAGAAGAAAGACAAAGCGGTAAATTACAAAACCACATATTGGTTCCCAATGTTTAATAACGATAAGAAGTCCATAATTTATAAGCTAGTAGGCAAGGTTTCCCCAGAAAACTTGCTAAGCCCGGTGGTTGGGTGCTAGCTCAGTCATTCATCCAGCGCCTCGTTGTTTTTTTGAGTTAAAAATGTTTAAAGTTGGCAGGAAATTTGGAAATATCACTTAATAATTATGTGTAATTGGAAGATTAATACCTGAACACCAACTATAAAGTTTTAAAAAATGCAGACATTTTAAAAAGACTTGAATAAAGTAAAGCCTGGTGGCCCGCCAGGCTTATATTACACTGGGGTAAATCCTGAACAGGAGTTTCTTAAGTTTCTTAAGTTTGCTCTGGAGTAGTTAGGTATAAGTATTGGTTCCCCATGTTTAATAGGAATAAGTAGTCTATAATTTATGAAATAATAAAGGTTTCTCTGGATCTTAAGTTTGCTCTGCATTAGTGAGGCTAAATATTGGTGAAGTATAAAACTAGATGTTGGTTCCAGTTGTTCTGGGTTGAGTTCTAGTGTTGTATAAAGCTAAATGTTGATTCTCCATGTTTGATTCTTGTTCTGAGATGTTAAGTAATAAACTAACAGAAGTTTGTCCAGGTCTTGCTATCATATTAAAAGTATAAATCTAATCACATTAGAAAACCTTAACTGAAAAAGAATGTGAATTTCCTTTTTGAACAACACTACAGTTATAATAAATATACATTTTTAATGAAAGATTTCACATGAACTCTTTAGTTTGTTTTTTAAAGCTATACTTCAGTGCACTGAATGTTCTTTTCACTAATGTTGGAGGTTATTTATGAGGACTAATAGACAAAAACAACTAGAATTAACACAAAGTTTCAAGTGCATTTTGTTAGCTTTTGTAAACACGATGCTGAAGAGATTTCTAAACAAGCTAATTTTAATTTCATCAAGTTCTTGGACATCTCAAAGAGCCAGTTGTAGCAAAATGTATTCATAAAGCTACCTATTAATAAGCTGTTAAAGTATTGAAGCCATGGGAGAAATATTATTTATTTCTTCTCCCGGGTCTTGGTGGTATAGATCGTTCTGCAGATGCAAGGGGCTCCCCGGTTCCACTCAGTCCATCGTCAGCCCTCTGGAGATTGCTCTTGATGGCTGTGGCAGAGGGTGTGATTGCTTCACAGCTCCCAACAGGATATGGAGTTGGTACTTTAAAGCAAAATAAAATCTCACAAAAAAACGAAACTCTGCTGCATGAATTGCACCCAAAATATCTGGAAACCTACGTTGCGCATGTCAGCCTATTATTAGTTTATGTATTTTACATTGGCTTTTATTCTCCTAAATTCACTGACTGGTCAAATTGTATTTGTTTTGTTTCTACATATTTGACCAAACTTGTGAAACTATTGGTGTATGTGAGTGTGCTTTACTGGTGCAGAGTTATCAAATACATTTGTTATTCAGTTCATTTATGTCTGTTTTTTTTAAAAAAAAGGAAATATTTTAAGGCCATGTTTAAGGCTGTTTTTCTCTATCGGATTGGTATCGACCAATACTAAGCCTCAGATATCGGTATTGGTATCGGAAGTGAAAAAAGTGGATCGGTTCATCCACTAGCGGAACAAATCAGCGTCGGGCCGGGGGGCGGGGCCAATCACCGGGCCCCTAACCAATCACCGGGTCACTAAGGAATCACCGGGCCCCTTACGTGGGGCAGCAGCCCCCCCAGGTCTCCCCATAGCTCTGCGCCTGGGTTCATCCCTAAAAAAAAAAAATCACAAACAAAAAACTTAAGTCTGTTTCATAGAAAATGAGCTATGTGAGATAAATATTGAAGCAAATTATGTTTTAAATAAGAATGTTGCAGTTCTGTCAACCAATTCACATTTTTACATATTTTTCTTGTTCTTCATTTCATAAATCGTGCGTTATTCTCAAGGCGGCAGTGACACTTTGTTCCTCCAGTGAAGAAGCAGAATAAGATCCAGGTTGTGTGGGCGGGCCGAGGTTTCTAATTGGATGAAGCAGTGAAGCTTCCATCTCTGTTCTCCCTGCTAATAGCAACAAAGTTCAGATGTTTGTTGAGACGTCGGATAGTCGTCGTAGAGCGAGCTGCATGTTGCTGTCTGTTCATGTCACTGTGGTCGTGTTGCTGTAGCTCGCAGACATTTCTCTGGCTTGGGACTTTCAAAGGCTGCTCTGTCCTTTTAACCATTTTAACCACCACATCGTTTTTTGTTTACACTGCTCACATGGTGGCGAACGGCAACAATAAGAGGTTGTATAAAGGTACACAGCAAAACACAAAATCTCACCAAGTACTTTTGATCTAGTTTCTGGTGGAAATATCTTAGTAAAGTTGAAATAAGACAAACCAACTTACAAGTAACTTTTTAGCAAGATATAAAGGCTGGTTTTAGGGAACTAATCCCTTAATATTGATGAAAAAGTACTAGCTTCTTTGGCAGAAACTTATGTCACTATCAACGGACACTTTGCCGTTACCTAGCAACCCCAGCCACGCCCAGGACGTTGCCTAGCAACCCAGTTCACTTGTAACGAAACATTTTTCCCTTATAAGTTAATTTATCTGCCAAGGGAGCAAGGACTTTTCCATAAATATTAAACCTCTATTTCAGGGAGGCCAAACTCATTTTAATTTTGAGTCGTATCAAAAAATCTGAATATTCTTAAAGAGCCGGTTGTGCCAGAATGTATTGATGAAACCCATTAAATTGGTAAAATATCAATAAATAGTAGCTTGTTTCAGCATTCAATATGTGTTTCTTAAATCTTTTCACACTGATCAGTCGATCGGTTTTTGATTTTTTTATTTTTTTTCCAAATCAAAATCACAGATTTTGTGATGCTAATTTAGAAATATTTATAAATTTTTTTTTTACAATATTTGCTCTAATGTATGATGTTAAATGTGACTCTTTTCAATCTGTGACCGATTTTATCAATTGATCACAGATATAACTTGACATCAAGCAGTCACTTAAACACAAAGTTTTTGGCCAATTTTGAGAAAAGAAAATGGGGGGATCTGTTGATTTTTGTGTGAATTTTACGGATTTGTGAAAAACTGGAGGGACTTATTGATGTAATTTGGAGTTTTATACACAAAAAAGTATATGGCGACCCAGATTTGGCCCCTTGGCCTTGAGTTTGACATATGCTCCATTTCTTGCTGAAAAGTTACTTTTAATTTATTTTGTCTAATTTCAAGTTTACTTGTATATTTGCACTAGAATTTTGATCAAAAGTATTTGATTTAGTGTTTTTGCAGTGTATCAGGCTGGACTTGGTGGTGACATTTTTTGGCTTGTTTTCTCTCCTGGTTCGGCTTATTAAATTCACATTTTGTCACCTTCAGAAACCCTGTAAAGGACCTCCCAGCTTTTATCCCAAGTTTCCCGCTAATGGCGCTAACAAGCTTAGGAGTGCCAGACAAATGGAAATGTATCATGACCTCACATTTGCTGCACAAAGTACTGCATGTGGGCATTGCAGCACACGGGATTGAGGGTTAGGCCTCTTGAGCCGGGCAGCGAGGCAGAAGTACCCCTCTGAGAGTTACAGTAAGCCGTATAAATGGAGATGCGTCTCTGTTTGGGTTTGATGCAGCCTGCAGGACTGAACTCGGCCTCAGCGGGTCTCGGGGGTCCTTCACACTTTTTGTTGAGATGGATAACAAAAGCAGATGGAAAATCAGCTGTAGCTCCTTTTGAAATGACACAGTGCAGGGCAACACAGCGGACTGATGCTAAGCTAAGTAAATGTTATGGCTTAGAAATATAATCCGTCTTTCTCTTATCAAATCTGATTTTAATAAAACATTTTTTGGTAAACGTTTTTCAGAATTTTGTTTTACAAAAACGTTTATTTGACTAAAACTTGTGTTTTTGTAAAAGTTTTTCATTTAAACACTTTTTTTTTCTAAAACAAAGTTTTTTAGTATTTTTTTTATTTACTAAAAAATTACAAATTATAGAAAATATTTTCACAAAGTGGTTTTTATTTAAATAATTTTTTTTATTTGAGTTGTGTCGTGGTGTCTTCTGGTCAGGCTACAATGTTTTTATTTAAATACAGGAATATATTACCAGAGGATCTCAATGATTCGACTTTTATTTTGGTAAATCACTGGAGCTGAATTTAAATATGTCTTGGTTACTTTTTATTTTCTGCAATTTTTATAATTTCTTTTGCATCAAACATAATTTTTGTTTAATCGTTTATCTACCTGTCTTGTGAAGAACTTTGCTCAGCTGAGGCTGTTGTAAATATAAAATATAAATAAAATTTGACTTGACTTGAGAATAAACACTCAATGTTACCAATCAATCAATCAATCAATCAATCAATCAATCAATCAATCAATCAATCAATCAAATGTTATTGGTATAGCACATTTCAGCAGCAAGGCATTTCAAAGTGCTTTACATAATTAAAAAAAACAGCATGTGACAATGAATAAACAGTAACAGTTGAAAATAATGAACTGTTAAAGATTTATTATTATCTGTGAAATTCACTATATTCTCGACATTTCTCACTTTATCTTTGTTGTTTTTCATGGAAAGTTCTCATAAAAATGCTCATTCATTCTCCTGATATTACAACTGTATTTTTGTAATACGAGTTTATTCTCGTAATTAAAAAAAACAGTTTGGCTCTGATCCTTCGTCGTTGAGTTAAAGTGACAAACTTTTATGGTTTATCGTTATTAGTTTGTGTAAACTCCTAATCAGCAGAAACATTAGCGGCAGTGTAAATGTATTTTCTCTTGTTTCAGAGCCACAGTTCGGTGGGAATCATTTCATCTCATTTCTGTTGTTCTGCCTGTTTAAACAGATTTTTATAGCTATAAATTATATGCATTTCCTAATCTCTGTCTGATTTGAGCATGAGGTGCTAAATAGTTCTTGGTAATCGTAACTGTTCTGCATTTATTTATTTGTTTCACAGTTTTCCTTGAGGGCAGAAAAGCTTTTTAAACACTTAGACCAATCTCTGAGTGAATTTGGCAGATTATTTATCCTGTGCAGCTGTTTTTTCAAACTATTAAAAATCTCTTTATGGATTCATTAGCCCTTCGTTTCTGTTAGTCTTTGTTTGGTTCACATCTTTTTTGGAGATGTCTGTAAATTACTACAGTAATTACAAATATGAAGGTGTTGTTTTTTGATGTTTAATCAACAAAGAACTTGTTTAAAAGGCTTCCAGTCATTTAAAATGTGCAGTACTCAGCTGTGTTTTGGAGTCTGCTGGGGTCTGTTTTGAGTCTGTTTGTTTTCATACTTTCACTGGAATATCGTCATTGTTTTGGCTGCTGGCTTGTTTGGCTCTGCCAGAGCTAACGCTCAACTTTCTTCTGCAAAAGCTCTGCAAATGTGTTTTGTCTTTTAAATGCTTTACTCTCCAGAGACTAATAGTGTATGTTGATTTTAAAGATTTTTCTTTTGTGAAACTGTCGATAGTTAAATGAGCATGTTACCAAACAGGATACGGGTAATAATGTGACATCTGACCTCAACAGTGATTTTATATTTTCTTACAATCATTTTACCTGTTTTCTTTCATTTAGATTCAGTCTTTTTCGTATGGACTCTTTGCATATTATTGTTTTATATCTGGAAATTTCACGCAAGTGCACAACGCTGGAGGGAAAAAAGTCGATTCTCTTACATGCCATCTGTAGCCGCGCTGCCACGTTAGAAAAACTCAGTTAACTAAATGAAACCTGGAAATGTTGGTATTTAATTTATCGCATTGAGATGCAGCAAAGGGAAAAAATAACGCAGAAAAAAACGCTAAACTCTTTTTCTGCATTCCACTTTTTTCTCACTCAATGCATCAATCGTGCTACATGCAGACTCGTTGCCATAGCAACTGACAACACCACCACTCTACATATGAGAATTCAACACCAAAAAAAAAAAAAAAACACTCAAAAGTTTCCCACACAGAACAAAACATTCAGTCCATTACAGTTTTATGTTTTTAGGCTTGATGTTTATTTTGCGATTAGTAATAAGTGATTGGTGTGCTAGATTAGCTGCTGCTGCTACTAGCTGAGCTAACACTGCAGTGGTTGGTTAGCTAATTTAAATACCTGCACTACTGATAATCTGTCAGAGTTGATGTTTAGGTTGCCATTTTTTAATTTTGTAGCTGAACTGAAACACAATGAATTCCACATCACATCTACATGTTACGGTTGTCAAAGTCAAGCTAGCATAACTGAACTACTTACCTCTTCCTCGTTATTTGTTTTCTTAATTAAAACTTTTTCCTGACCTAATCTAGTTGTCATAGTATAGATAATTAGTAGTAAACCACTGAGTCCCCTTTTCTTTTATATATTAGGCGTATATTTAAGATTTAGCACGTTATCTTGATAACTTGACAGCTAAAATCAATGCTAGTAGTCATTGTTAGCAAGCAGCTTTTTGCAGAGGGATGGAGATCTTGATGTCACGCTGCAAGCGGTTCATACCTTTTTAAACATTTACCTGGTTTACTCAGTTTGTTTATTTCAGTGAAAACCTTTACTGGAAGTTTTAAGACGGACACAACAAAGACAGAAAACATCTCTTGTTAAATGTTGACATTTCTCCCAGGGAGCCACTCACTGGCTGAAATCCTTCTCTTTATTGCTGATTTAATTTTTAAAATAAAGAACTCGCTTTTGTCGGTGCCTTAGTTTCAGAACATTTAGTTTCCCACTGAACCCACAACTTTAGCTCATTTTCTTTTTGTCTAAAATCTGTATTTAATTAAAGGTTTCTCTTAAGTAGTTCCCTACTAATTGACCTTGAAGACTACAGATTTAAAATGCATCACACTCTTGTGATGTATGACCAATCTGCCTTTGGTCTACACTACATTGCTGTTTGTAACAGACACTTTTTAGGTGAGCTTGTTGAGGTCATTGAGGTCACTGCTTTTTAATCCAACATTGAACCAGCTGGAATTGAGTCCATATGCAGTGGATTAACTTTGAGAATTAAGGGCTTGTTGCTGCAGAAAAGTAAGAGATTAAAGTGTTACAAACAAGGCCCAAATTATAACAAAAAACATTGGATTACTGTGGATTATGACTCATTTGATTATATATTAACTACAAGCACACAGTTAAGCTTTAATTGGTTTGAAATGTCAAAGTATTAACGCTATTATAGACAGAAAAAATTCTGCCAAAATAAAATCCATAATTTTTGTATTAATCTCAATAATTTTCTAGAAAAAACAAGAACATTTCTGAGATTCAAAAGTAAAAACATCAGAAGTTGGCTTCTTTTAGATGTGATTTTGATTGCAAAAAGAAAAACACACAAAAAAAATCACAAAATGCTGTATGGACTGGTCACACTGGACATCTTTTCAGTGTGAAAATATGTTCAATATTACATTTATTGACTGCTGAAACGGCTGTTTATTGGCATTTTAGCAAATTAATGAGTTACATCAATGCATTCTGGCCCTTTAAGAGCATTCAGATTTTTGATGTGGCCCAAAATGAAAATGAATTTCACACCCCTGAAATCGATAATATGTCTAATAATATATTCAAGTTTCACTGAACTCCAATCCAGAACCGCACAGCCTTCTGGGAGATGTAGGCAGAGGAAACACTATCTGCTGAACCCCTCATAGCTAGCTGGGATCAACTCACTAACTTACCTAGCAACTCATTCACTCTTTGGTTACCTAGCAACTCACTCACTCTTTGGTTACCTAGCAACTCATTCACTCTTTGGTTACCTAGCAACTCACTCACTCTTTGGTTACCTAGCAACAGCCTGTTGAGTAACTGGCACAGCAGCAGTTTAAGGTTTGACTACCGTTCCTTGTAACTGCTTAAAAATAAAAGACAGGCCTGCAGGATCTTTTTTTTATGTGGTATGTTTTATTGGAAAACATACCTGTAAACTACACTTTACTAAAAACGGCTAACAAATTTTAAAATGTCAAACGTTTGCGGAGAAAATGCCTCAAGTGGAGGAGTTTAAGTATCTGGGGATCTTGTTCACGAACGAGGGAAGAAGGGAGCGGGAGATCGACAGGCGGATTGGCGCAGCGTCTGCTGTAAAGCGGGCGCTGTACCGGTCCGTCGTGGTGAAGAGAGAGCTGAGTGAAAAAGTGAAGCTCTCGATTTACCGGTCAATCTACGTTTCCACCCTCATCTATGGTCATGAGCTAGAAGTTTGCAATCAAAATTACAGATTTTGCTAATTTAGAAATGCTTGAAAGGAATTTTTATAATATGTGTGCTAATTTTGCTTTTTATTAATCGCCGATTTGGTCACAGATGTAAGTAAAGCTGAGGCAGCACTCACTTAAATCCAAGGTTTTTGGCCAATTTTGAGAAAAATGTTTAGTAAATGTGGATTTTGTGAAAAATTGGAGGGAATTATTGATGTAATTTGGAGCCTAGAGGGCCACATAAACGACTACGGCGGGCCAGATTTGGCCCCCGGGCCTCGAGTTTGACACATACGCTTTAGATGAACTGTTTATATTTCACACAGGAAAAAGTGTCTACCAGATTGAATAATATAAAGTATTTTTTTGTTTTTAAATGACTATTGGTGCTGCTAAATTGCTCTGTATTGTCTCCTGTTTAATGAAAACGAGGAATGCTGATGTTTTTGTGTCATTTGGTGATGCTGCGCTGTAATTAAGACTCCTAGCATCCATATTCAGAAGTAATCCTGCGGTCACGGGTTTGTTTGGACCAATGTGATTCCCACTGTGGATAGTAAATCTGTCCTAGAAGTTAATCATATGATCAACTTCCCACCCCAGAGGCAGTCTGTGTCTGTTAAGGCTCCAGGGTGTTGATGGAGATCACGTCTGTCTGTGGTTTTTATGTGAAGCTTTACTGCGAATAAATGGGTGGAAAATGTTTATTATTTTAGCATACAGTTTTTAAGAGTGATAGAAAATTACTCTGCTTCAGTTGCACAGTAAAAATGCTGTGGTTATGTTTCCACCAGACATAAATTATCAGACGGTAAGCTTTATCTGCCTTTGCGTGACAATTTCTTGTTCTGGAAGGAGAATACTGGAGGCCATGTTTTTTAAGAGCCGGAAACCCCTCGAGGCCCGGGGGCCAAATCTGGCCCGCCATAGCTTTTTATGTGGCCCTCTAGTTTCCAGATTACATCAATAAGTCCCTCCAGTTTCCCACAATCTGCAGAATTCACACAAAATCAACAGATTCCCACATTTTTTTCTGATTTTACTGACATTTTTAATCAAAATTGGCCAAAAACAGAGTTTGAGTGACGACTGCCTCAGCCTTACTCAATGTCAAGATAAAGTCACATTTTAATCAACTTTATTTGTACAGCACTTTTCAGAAATAAGGCTTTTCAAGGTGCTTTGCATCATAAAAACACAAAAATACAAAGTCAAACACACAGTCAGAAACTGAAACTTTGCATTTTGCCACCATAACGTCTCGCATTAACGCAAATATTGTAAAAATTCCTTTAAAATATTTCTGAATTAGCACCATTTGTGATTTCTTTTTTGATTACAAAACAGAAATCACAAAATCCTGACTGGACTGATATAAAGATGTTCAGTATTTAATTTTAAGAGACACTTCTTGAATGCTGAGACAAACATCTATTTATTGATATTTCATCAATTTAATGGTTTTTATCGATACATTCTGGCACCACCGGCCCTTTAAGAACATTCAGATTTTGATATGACCCAAAATGAAGATGGGTTTGACATGCCGCCCCCAAAGGAAGCAGAAGAACATGAAAATGCATTCATGCGGAGTTAAAGGAGAGGAGACGAGGACGCAGCCTTTCCTCTGATTAGCTGTTTACTTCTTGGGGCTTCAGCACCAGCCAGCCGACCCGTTCAGGCATCGATTTGCCACCAGGCTGAGGTTGATTGCCTCGTTTGTTTCCGTGTAAACTCTGGATGGCATTTGAGCTGCATGGTAAAAACCTGATTAGCAGGCTCTCATTTGCAGAGAAGTGCCTCTGGAATGTCTGGAGTTGCGTTAACTAAATCATTGGTGATCGGGGAGGAGAAGAGCTCCGACATTCTTGTTTAAGAGAGAGCAGGGACAATATGTTCTGGAGTAATTAAAGCCCTGGAGAACTGCTTTACTGCTCTGTGACAGCAGAAACCCAGGCTGACTTGAATTTCCAGCCTGCATGTGTTCATATGTTGGTTGGAACTGGGCAGTAATGCGGGATGTGACCCAGAACCAGCAGAACGTTTCTAAACGCATCGTTAAATCTTATGTTCGTCCCGTACAGCTCTGCCTCTGCTGATTTCTCTGTTGCCTGCTGTCAAAATTAGATGAATGTAACAAATGGATGTGAACAATCACTGCACAACCCTCTGTTTTACAGAAAGACAGTGGCGTCACTAGGACCGTCTCAGGGGGCCTGAAGCCCAAGTGAAATATTCTGGAAAAATGTAACGGGGAGGGGGGAAAATTATGTAAACCACAGATTTTGTGGTGTTAATTTTGAAACATTTTTATGGTATCTGCACTAATGTGTGATGTTAAATGTGACTTTATTCATCACCGTATCGATCACAGATGTAACATGAAGTACGGCTGAGGCAGCAGTCACTCAAATTCAGTAAAATCAGAAGAAATGTGGGGATCTGTTGATTTTGTGTGAATTCTGCAGATTGTGAAAAACTGGAGGGACTTATTGATATAATTTGGAGTCAGGAGGGCCACATAAAAAGCTACGGCGGGCCACATTTGGCCCCCGGGCCTCGAGTTTGACACATGCGACTTCAGGTGTAAATTGAACCTTCAGATTTCATACATCGCGTATCTGTATGGGCGGCGTTTCATGCCTGCTTTGGAAACCGATAATTTAAATAATTTTCCAGATTTTACTCAGCCGAACGAAATATGATCACCTGCTACAGTTCATACCGAAATAAATGGAAAATATGGTGCAAGGCAAAGTTTTCAGTTGAATTATTAGTGAGATTTGACCTTTTTTATTAACATTTAAATAGAAGTATTTAACTTTGACAACAATAAACTTGTTCTGCAATGGCAGAAGTAAATTGGTGGGAAATATTTTTGGCAGAAGTGGGCTGAGTATGAAGTTTGTTTTTTTTTATTAAAGTATTTTCAGTTTTCTTACATTTTACGTAAATCTAAAGTGTGAGCAGAATATTTAAGCTTTCTTTTATTATTAATCTACTAAAAGCTCATTTAACTACCCAGTATTAAAGTTTTCCCTGCTGCTCTTTTAAAATGATTCATCACTGAAACACATCGTGATACTTTATCTTCTTTTAATGAAAGCTCTAATAATAAAATTAACATATTACATCATAATCCAGCCCAAAGTCACTAAAGAGATTAATCTATACCTCAAACGCTTAATTTATTAAGACGGTTACATTAAAGTAAAATGTTACAGATGCAAATCATCTGCTAGTGCAGCTAAATGTTTGTCTCCATGCTGTTTGAGACGTTGTCCAGCTAAACCTGCAGACATATTATCATAAATAAACAGATTAAAAAGCTGATGCTGCCCTGCAGCTCCCTGCTTCTCCTCTGGCTGCTGCAGCACAGAAACATTCACTACAGTTTACTTTATCGCTAGTTTTGTGTTTACATTTCTGCCTGAATGAGACGTCGGCCCAGACCTTTGATTTTGATCCAGAAGAACCAAGATGTCTCATTTATTGTTGTTAAAAGTATCTTAAGTGACTCTTTATGTGAGGGGTATCCAAAACCGACGGATCAAAAGTAAAAAAATGAAAATAGTAGAAATATTAAAATAAAATAAAGCAATGCAAGTTGTCTTATTTTGTTGTTCTTGGTAGAAAATTTATGTTTTTTATTGCAGATCAGAAATTTAAAAATGATTTTCTGAATTAAAAGAAATTTTATTTAGTTTTCAGTTTGCTTTTTTTTTTTTTTTTTTCTTGATTAAACCAAAAGATTTGAGTCGGTCTATTTCAAAACACTTGTTATATTTAGCCAAGTTCAGTAAATTAAGTAAAAGCTGATTTGGGCACAGCGAAGTCGCCGTTTCAGTAAAAGTCTCTGCATCGTCGTGGTTCTGCTCCTCATGAAAGAGACAAATACTTTGTGTTATACCTGATATTTCCCATTGTAATATCAGGTATCCAGAACCAGAACATATCAGGTATGTTGGTAAAAATTTGACCCTGATTAAAAATAAAACGTTTGCATCTGGCCAAATTGGTATCATTCTTGAATTGCAGTTGGGGCCGCACAAAATCACCCCAAGTGGCCCAGGGGCCACAAATGGCCCCTGGGCCGTACTTTGGACACCCCTGCTTTACGCCATAAGAGTTTTTTACTTGCAAAAAAGAAGCAAATCTTTTTGATGTACATATCTGCCCTGTAGTAAGTCGTTGACGTCCAGCTTGTTGCTTCCTCTCCTTCAGATATCATTAATTTTTAACCGTACTTGCAAAGATTAAAGCAAACATCAATTACTTCAGCTCAAATGTTTTGCTCTGACCCCAATCACCTTCTTTTTTAAAGTATTTCCCCCTCATAATGAAAGTAAAAAGCGATTCAATTAGCTTTTGTCTTCACACACTGTGGAGGTTGCAGGCTGCTGAGCAAAGTCTCCATAATTAAACTAAGTGGCTGTTCTTTTCCTGACTCCTTATGAAGGCTTGAACGCGCCGTGACATTCCTGCATGAAAGGCGTCACGCAGGCGCAGAGCTTTGGAGAGCCGTCGAGCTTTGGCTGGGTCTTCCTTTGCTCCAAGTTTAAGCAACTCAAGCACCTTTTGAGGAACAAAGCGTGCATTTATGCCCGTCACTTGAGAAGATGAAGGTGTCCACTAGCTCTGGAAAACTACGCTTCCTGTACTGACCCTTTGCAACGTGACGTCACGCTCCTCACGCCGTGACGGACGTTGTCTTCCGTAGACGTTTGCAGCGATTACCTCTGCTTTTTAAAGGCTCTGGATGGAACAGCATAAAAAGTGATTAAAATCGATGCGACTGACTGGCCTCGGCTTTCCACGGTGTGTGTGACGCTGCGCTTCAAGAGAAAGAAACCCTCTGTACCAAAGCAGCAGGAATGTGTGACGTACAGAGGAATCCACCGTTGATCTTTGCTGTAATCAGTTTCTCACATCATCACAGAGACAAACACAGACAAACTGCCGTCTCACTTTTCTCATCTGCTGCTTCAGGACTAATTCTCTCCAGTTTTACTGCGAGGTTCACAGAACCGCTGGGCGTTCAGCAGTTCATGCTTTCAGTCAAACGACGAGCAGAGAGCCGTTTGCAGAGCTAATGCTCATCCCGCATTATGGCCTGAGTGCAGACTGGACGGTGAAACCAGTCGCAGTGATGGGGTAAAACGCCTTGCAGGGGCAAAACTTCGTTTTTTTACAAGCTTCGTTAACGGCGTGTAGAATCAGCTTGAATTGTTGATGCATTAAAAACATCAGTTTTTAATGTTAAAACCCCTGTAGAGCTACATTTTAAGGCATTTCATGTTTTTCTTTAAAAAAATTAAAACCATAAAAAAAGTTAACATTTTTAAATAAATTAAGGTAGAAGAGAACCAAAAGTGTATCCTTACCAGCTGTTTAATATGCTAATTTTAGTCAAAAGTCAGGTAATATTTCAGATACAGTGATATGTAATATTACCGCAGTATTATATTTATTTAATATTAGATATAAACATAAAATTAAAACAGTTTCCCAGCAAAGCCCATAAACACATGGGCAAAATATCCAGACATGTGCAAGTCTCAGGCAGGCTCTGTTTTCTAAGCTACACTTTTTAAATTTAAACGTTAAATGATGACGCCACCACTCATGTTTAAATCAGTCCTGTGACGTTAAAGTTTCTGAAAGCAACAGACAGACAGGAAATAAACTGAATCATCTGCAGCAGAGGATGAGCAGCATCTGCTCACCTGTTCATCCAGAACCGCCGTCATGCAGCGGTTCTGGATGTTCACACATGCAGGACAGGCCGTTTCTCAAAAGGAGAATAAAAACAGACATTTAAAAACATCTCAATAAATCACCATTAAGCAACGTTTTTTCTGCAGTCCTTTCGTCTCTGCTTTTGTCTCTCTGCAGTGTTTTTCTGCAAACTGACGCTTGAAAGTCCAACACAACCAATTAAATTTCTAAAATTATATTGAGTTTTCAGTGTGTGACTTCTAAAATCAAGACAAAAAGAAAAACTATTTGAGTTTGTAAGGTGACAAAATGTGAAACATTTATTTTTACATGACACAGTCTAGTAAAGATTTCTCCTTTTTAGCTGTGATATAATTTCCTACCTCTTTATAACTTAAAAGGCACAAAATGTTCGAATGACGCATCCTCTGCTCAGTTTTTAAACATCTTGTTAGGAGAAAAGTGACCCTGCATTAATTGACAACCATTTGTTTACGCAATAAGTCAATCAAGTTTGGAGTTCCAAAACAGGCGGGTTTTTGTCTAGACTTAAAGGAACTCAGTGTTTCAGCTGTTTTGCAGTTTTCTGGAAGTTTGTTCCAGATTTGTGGTGCCTAGAAGCTGAATGCTGCTTCTCCATGTTTGGTTCTGGTTCTGGATGCAGAGCAGAACCAGAAGACCTGAGGGGTCTGGAAGGTTGCTATGACAACAGCAGATGTTTAATGTATTGTGGTGCTGAGCCGTTCATTGGTTTATAAACGAACAGCAGGATTTTAAAGTCATAAATCTAAGCATGTTTTGGCAGTCCGTCGCGTTTACCTTTCAAACTGACTCCTAAGTTTAGTTAAACATTAAATTAAAGGCAGGATTGTTGTTGAATCTGTACTGAGCCTGTTGAGCTTTGCTAACAGTGTTAGCATGTGTACTTGGCATTTTAGCATTTGCTAGCTTGTTAGCTTTCCTTAATTTGTAGAGACTGTGTCTGACTCAGAGGACACCTAACTATAGCATGGAAGCCAACCTTCTTCCTCCGCACACACACACACACACACACACACACACACACACACACACACACACACACACACACACACACACACACACCGTGAAAAACAGAATAACTGACATTCTGGTGTGAAAACAGGTCGACAGTCAGACAGGACGTTTTCTTTAGTGTCTTTCAGGGCTTCATCATGAAACTTCAGTCCCAGTCGGGCGTTTAACTTTGGAAAACTTTCCCATATTTATCTTCAGTTTTCCTGCATAAACAACGTGCAGTTAGTTATCCAGGATCTTGTAAATGTATCAACATGCTTTAAGATTTTCCAGGCCTTCTTACAGCCAGGTGTTTGTTGAGATTTTTTTTTTTTTACCAAACATTTTTCAAAACGGATTAAAAAAAGAAAAGAAGAAAGCAAATTCAACTTGGAAGGAAATAAGATTTTTTTTGTGTAAATAAAAAAACAAAAACGGATTCAGATGAAAACATAAAGATGTTGTCAAACTGATACCTTAAATTACTTTCTGCATTTAAAAGAAATGTGTAATTCATTATGATGTATCATTGAATAAGTTACTGTTTATTTTTTATCAGTCTTTTTAGCTGAAAAGCTAATTTGCTTTTTATGTGAATATGGGCATATATTAGAAGTCTACACTTCTTTCTGCTCCTTTTCAGTCAATATCTTTTACTTTTCAAACTATTGATATTTAGTACTCTGACTAAAATAAAATAATGACACGCACACACACAGAGTTTGTAGAGCCGTGTGTGTGTACTCTACAAACACACACACAAAAAACAAAAATTTTTCTCTTTTTTTGCTAATTAAAGTTTGTACATTTGTGTTGCTCTGTACACAAATGTGCCAGTTTTAGACGTGAAGATTAAACTTAGTGTTTACATGTCGACTTAGATTGAACATTAAGCATCAAGTCTTTCCTCAGACGATTCCTTTCATTTGGAACTCGGTGTTCCGGCTGTTTTGCAGTTTTCTGGAAGTTTGTTCCAGATCTGCGGTGCGTAGAAGCTGAAAGCTGCTTCTCCATGTTTGGTTCTGGTAATGTCAGAGTATGAACTCTTGCTCTAAGATCCATCTGCAGGCCTCCTTTATGTAAATGCCGTCATGTACCGCCTCGTTTGTGAAACCAAGTGTGCGCGCCACATAATGAAACACTAACCTGCATTCCCATTTGCACATTGCGCTGTTTGCTGATGTTCTCACAACCTTTGTTGGCTCATTTAAATCCGACAGGCAATAGAAGCGCATTTGTCTCTCTCTGTGTGTCCGTCACCCAGGAATTAGACGGCAGACCTTCTCTTGCTCCTTCAGGAGGAGAAAATGAGACGCCGCAGAGGGCGACTGGTGATATGTCATGAAATGAACTCGGTGTTGAAAAATGGCAGACTGACCGGAGCAAATAACAACAACCCTCCGGTTATTTTAAGGATTTCATTTTTGACATTTTCCAAGCAATTAAATCCTCCAGGACGGTGACATGAGCCGAGCCCTGACTGAGCACGCTCCGTTATCGAGCTCGGCTGCCTAGCAACCAGGTGAACACTTCGGCGCGCAACACAACCTGAGACAGGAGGGATCAAGTTCAAGGCTGGACGTAAATGTCCTGTGAAGGCGCCCGGGGTGTGCAGTTTAATTAGCGCTCTTGTTTACGTTAAAGTTTGCCCTTCAGGTCACGTAGAGAACAACAGGCGTCATCCAGAGAGCCTCTGGTGCTTCTGTGACCGGCGCATCTGCGATATATCGTGTGGCAGGCATGTGCGATATGGCGCAAAATTTAATTCATGATATGCATTGTAATTGGTGGCGATAACGATACATATCACAATATGATTTGTATAAAACGAACAATAGAAATGAAAAAAATGACACTTATTGAGTGGACTGTGTGTATTTTTATGCGTTAAAACTCATTTAATACTCGTTTTTGTTTATTTGTATGTAATGTTTGCAACTGTTTTTATGAATTCCTTAAAAAATGGCATTTTAAGGGAGACCTGGCAGCAGATCCCAGTCTCCAGCTGGGAGACCTGCACTCTAACTTATTTTATAAGTGGATTAAAATGACAAAATGTATTTATTTGTTTGAGTTTATCATGTATTGTTGTGATGGAGGCCAGATGCTAAACATGCCTGTTATGTTTCTTTTTTTTCTCTCAGGAAAAAAGAAACAATCAGTTTACAGTTGTAGTGGTTAATAGACTCCAAGACGCAAATGCCGCCAGAGTGCAATCACATAACAATAATGATTTCTGTGCTTTTTTTCACCAACTGATTTCTCTGGAAGCACTTTAAAAAGCCTCGGGGCCAAAAGCAACACCGTCAGACACTGTAGTGAAATTGGTTTGTCCCCACATCGGAATTAAATTGTGCAGCAACTTGACCCTTTTACTGTGACGGTGTTTGTTCTGAGCGGCATGTCGGAGCTGAAGGGCTTCTGCAGGACGCCAGCAATCATAAGGGGAAAATAATTGCATGTAGAGAATTTTATTCACTAATAACGATTTGTTGTGCATCATTAAAGCCTGCTTCATTAGATGATTTAATTAGCTCAGTAGTTACCCATGACAACAAGCTCTGCCAGTGGGATGCGTCAGGCTACCTGTGGCTCCATCATGGCTGCCGCAGCTTCTGGCTCCTTCACTTCAAGCTTCACTCAGAAACTTGAGCGTTCAGTATGTTAGCGGTTAGCTTTCCGCTGGAGCAGGGAGTCTGGAAAGACGTGATGGGAGAGATGGATGAAGTTCTGGGGGAAAAATGCAGCAGAAAACCTGAGACTAGCAGAGGTTCACCTGTCAGACAAACAGGCAGAGAAATGGAAGAATATTTAGCAGTAGACAGATTTCTGTTGCATTTCAGACGTGGCTAAAGTGTATGGAGTGAGCCTTTATGCATAAGTTTGACGATGTGCTGCTAGAGAAAATACACGGTGAATTAAAAGTTCTGCATCCAATTCTTGTTTTTACTCTCAGAAATTGTAAATTGGAAAAAAGAACAAATTAAATCCAGTATTAAAATCAACCAGCTTAAGAGTAGAGATGCACCAATCCAATATTGATATCGGTATCGGTTCTGATATTGAAGGAAATTCTAGATCGGGTATCGGTGACAGTGATCCTGATCTATTCAGTCTATTTCTATGCTTTTTGCTCTGAGCGACGCTTTATATGTAGACTTCCTATTGGACTTTCTGAACCATTTGAAACCAGGTTTGTTGCAGTTTATTTTTCCAAAGTTGAATAAACTTTAAATCCTAGTGAAAATTTAACACTGGAAATGGAAGATATTTTAAATATCCAAAATAAACGAAACAATAAATGTCAAATAAAATGAATTATGCAAACAAACTAAAGGTATCTGAGGCCAAAGCTCCAGACTGAAGGCTTCCACCATCCGGGTTTTGGTAGAGAGAAAAGAGAAACAATATATTATTCAGATGGAAATTATTGAGTTTGTATTAATTTTTCATTCATTTAAGTGATTTATTGCTAGAGACCTACTTTAGATTATTAATTTCTTTCTGCTAAATCTTAAGTTTTTTATACAGAAGCGATTATTGCTGACATTTTTAACATGCATCAGTAAATCTCAGTGGAAAACTTTACAGTTTTATTATTTTTTTTTTTTATTCTTTTGCTCTTTTCATTACGTTACATTTAAAGTTGGAAACCCAGTTTTCCCGTTTGTGGCTAATCTGTGCTAATCTCGTGTTGTTGAAGACCGAACTCATGTCCCAGCTGTGTGTTTGCACCGTGCGCCAGGTTGGCTTCACCTCAGCAACCTTTCCTGTTCCTGCGCTGCCTTCGCAGTGAGCCTGCTGCGTCAAGATGGTTTCTAAGACGGAAACACGAAGCACAGCCTGGCAGCCTCTGACTTCAGCCGCTCCGTCTAAACCCCGTCCTCCGCAGTGCAGCAGACGGCCAAAATAAACTACCCCTCCACGCAGAAACTGTGAAATTACACGCAGGTCTTCATGGCACCGAGTGTTTTAGACGGGGTGTCCAAACTTTTTGTCATGTGGGCCAAAACAGTCGAGTTAAAAAAAGTTACATAAATAAAGCAAAAAACTTAAATAAAATTAAGTAATTGAAAAACTTTCAAATGATTTTACATATTTTTTGTCAGATAAATTTAATTCTATGGGTTTCATTCTAAGAAAAAAACATTATTGATTGTCTTTCAAAACAGTTGTTTAGCTAAGTTTAATAAATTAAATAAAAGCTGATTTATGCACAGCAAAGTCTGCTTTTCAGAAAAAGTGTCTATATCAGGGGTGGCCAAGTCCAGTCCTCGAGAGCCACCATCCTGCAACTTTCAGATGCATCCCTGCTTCAACACACCTGAATCAAATGAATGGCTCGTTATCAGGCCTTTGTAGAGCTGATCCCGGTCTGTTGGAGTAAGGATACTTCTAAAACTTGCAGGATGGTGGCTCTCGAGGACTGGACTTGGCCACCCCTGGTCTATATAGACATATTTTAAAAACTTGGTTATAAAAAGACAAATATTTTATGCTGTACTCAACATGGTTTGGTTATAATTTTACCCTGATTATAAAATAAAAAGTTTGCATCTGCACCTCAGTTGGACATGCAGAATTAGAGTTCAGGGCCACACAGAATCACTCCAGGGGCTACAAACGGCCCCCGGGCCACACTTTGAACACCCCTGGTTTAAGATGTAACTTTTATTTTATGTTTTTAATTTGTTTTCTGTTTCTGTCATTGGCCAGCGCTGCTTTTGGCATCTAGCTGCAGATTTTTGAGTCAAACCAGGCGGGAGTCGAGGGAACTTCAGCTAGCGTCTCTTGACATAATCTAGAGTGGATTTCAATCCCCCGTCAAACAAATTACACTTTTCTTCCAACCATTTCTTCCACGCCGGCTGCTGGGATTGTGTTGAATCTATTCCTGTTCTGTCTGTGACACGTTTCTGGTATTCCTGGCTGCGGCCCGCGGTACAATCCACCCCCAGGCTAACCGTTGGATAGCTGTTCAGTTCTTGAGATTTTCATCCTATTTTTCTGCAAATATGTCATTTCTCACAGCAAGCAGCTTATTTCTGGCCCAAGTTTCCTCTGTGGATGGCTCTTCCAATAAGGTTGTGTGTTACTGAAATGTCTAGGGCCAATTGAGAATCTCCTTGATCTTCCTGACAGATGCTACTTGCTTTCTTTGGTAGTAGTCCTCCACTTCTCAAAGTTTACTCCTAAATTCCAATTCTTTATTAAAAAACTAATGTTTTTTTAATAAACACTAGTTTATTAAATGATGGTGTTTGATCACCATCATTTCCATGCCGAATCTCTAGAGACTTGTGTTGTTTGACCTCTTTTGACGTCTGTAAGAAAAAGTCATGCTCCTACCCCAAAGATCATGATTTAAGACCTAAATAACGTTCCCCAAATATTTGAACGGTTCCTTTCCTGCCCTTTCTGGTAATTAAAAATCTCCTTGGCGGCAGTATGCCAGGAAAGGACGAGAGTCACGCCAAGATGCTTAAGCGTCGGAGCGTTTTTGAGCTGTTGTGGTGACATTCCTCTTTAATGTCGCATGGAGGCCTTGGACTAGGCCTGTGGAGCAACAAGCTGGGATGGTGGTCCAGATGGTGGGACCAGAGCGCGCTCCGGCTGCCGAGGATCATCACGCGTGTCAGCCACAGGAAAGATTACTCCAATCAAATCTGGGTTCAGGATTAGCAATGTGGCTTCCATGTCGTCACACAGGACATTTTGGAGCGCAATTAATAAATGTTAATTTTTAATGTGACTTTTCATGTTTCATTGTATCCAGCTGGACAGTCTCAAGTAGGACTGGACTATGGCTGAATCGTTTCATATCCGTCAATCAATAATTGTTGATGAGGGTTTTTTTGTTTTGTTTTTTAAATATCTGAAACTAACCAAGCTAGTGATGTGACCTTTCCTCTCTCATCCCCAGTTTTCACTAAACTCCACTGTTTATTTTTAAGCAGCTACGAGGCATGGTGGCAAAACCTTAAACTGATGCTGTGGCAGTTACTCAGCAGGTCGTTGCTAGGCAACCACAGAATGAGTGAGTTGCTAGGTAACCAAAGAGTGAGTGAGTTGGTTGATTCCACCATTACTTAGCTAACCATGACTTTAGGTTGGGTGGCTAAAGCTTTTCAAATTCAGTTAAAAATACTTTATTATACCCAAAGGGGAATTAAATGAAATGTTTAAACCACAGTTGTTGCTATGGTTACGCATCATAACAAAAAATAGCAGAAATCTGAAAAATATTGCCAAAAATCAGTGCAACCACACAATGTCCAAAACAAGGAGGAACCGTTTTCTCCCAAAAAGGCAGGAATGAAAGTTTGAAAGAGGAAAAAATCTCAGTGGAAGTACAGAACCACTCCAACGTGCTGCGGTCCAGTTCTAGAAAAATGTCCTCTGCCTCCGTCCCCCAGAATGCTGTGCGGTTTGGGATATTCTACCACACATATTACTGATCTATTGTGATATATATTGTTGTTGATTTATTGGCCAGCCCTAATTAGGACCATGTCTGCTCTCTGCAGTAATGCAGGAGCTGCTTCAGTTGAGCCAAAGCTCTCGATTCGCTGATCTGTCAAACCTTCGCCTGAAGTCAATAAATATGGATTCTGACAGAAAAAGATCCTGGGAAGTTTTGAAGAGTTTCCTCTCCTCCACATCAGCAGTCGATTTAAATGGTTCTGTCATCTAAGCAGGTTTTTCTCTTTCTTTTGGAGGTTTTTCAGGCACATGAGGCAGAGACAACAAAACTAATTTTCTGCTCTTTTCAAAATGAGCTGGAAAATGTTATTTTGAAGCAGCAATTTGTTGGTTTCCGGTTGCACCTGTAACCCGATCACAGATCAATGCAAGATGATGATCCGAGACTGGATGTAGATCTATACCAAATACAAGAACTGTATGTTAAACATTATTTTATGTTTTCTCAGGGCTTGTCCAGATTTTCTCCAGGCTGTTGGACTTTCTTGTGCTGGTTGGAGCTTTTTCTCCGCACCCACTAAATAAAATGAGCTGAAAGTAAGAGTGTGGACATGATGGTGTGTTTAGACAGGTTTTCTGCTGTGGGAAGTCATTCCTGCTGAGACTCCTGTTTGTTTTTTGTCCCTGTCATCTTGTGCTCTCGGCTTCACCAGCCTTTTCATGCGTGTTTTGGGCTTTTCTTGGTTCATAAAATGAAATGGGACCAGACGAAGACACTGGACATAGTATTTGGAGTAATTTTTAACGTGATTTGCTGTGTTTATAAGAGCAGTGCTTTAATACGTGAAGCGCGGCTGGAGAACTGCGCACCAGCGGAAACCTGCAGGGAGTCAACAGAGACCCAGCTGGACAATAACACTGTAATCTTACTGATTATCCACAATCCCCACAGCTGAGATCATAGTGTAGTGCCTGAAATTGATGTTTGGAAGCAGAACATGCAGTTACAATGCCAATAATTTGGGGACTTTTAAGCAGAATTGCTGTTGAGACTATATTTTTTGTTTTACTAGTGTTAGTGGAGGAATAACACACTTTGTTGTTGTTTTTGTCCTCCCTGATATGACTGGTTTGGCTCTGCTATGAGAGTAAATCCCATTGCTGTTACGTAACAACTGAAGATTAGAGGGCAAACTGGAAATCCCAGAGATCGTTACAGCCGGTTCGTTCCACGGCAACGATCCCCCGATGATCCAGCAGCATGAGGTGTTTGGCTCGGCACAGGGATCTAGCAGTAACTTCGTCAGCTTCGTTTCCTTCGTTTAATTTGCTTTGAGTTCCTCCTTTGACTTTCTTCATTTGTTAATCAGCTGTCACAGCCACTACTGCCCTTATCTGCTTCTTGTTTACCTTGTGCCACGACTAGTCCTCGTCTATAATTCACGCTGTACCAGAATCGGCGTCTGTCAGACAGGAAGCTGTTGCCTCAGGTGATTGGATGAAGTCTGAGTTGAAGCGTCTAGAAGATCAATCCCTCCATTCACACCACATAATGTCCTCTCTGCTCCGTTTGGCTCCTTGTCTCGGCTTCAGTGATGTCACGAAGAGGCTCTGTCTTATTAGACGTCCTGTATGCTTGTGTGTCCTGAGTTTTCTTTTGCTTAATTGCGTAAGACGCAAAGGTTCAGAGATCACTTATTCTCTAAAGATGATGGTTTCATTAGTGGAGCTGCTCTAAATTATCTTTGTGTTTATGTTCTCACTGCACAGAATTAGGAAAAACTGCAGAAACCTTTTATGGAACTAATTACAGGAGGAGACGGTGAAACTTCCATGAATCAAAGAACGAACGTCACATTGTGCAAGTTTAGCTTCAGCTGCTGAAGTTCTTCAGGTAAAGACTCGGTTCACACTGCAGGCCTGAATCTGATCTTTTCTTCACGGTCTGAACAACACAAGTCTGATTTATTTATTTTCAAATGCAACCCAGGTCACTTTGAAAGACCTGCATGAGGGCAGAAACATTGGATTTGGGTCACTTCATGCTGCTGTGGGTTAAATCATGGCCGAGTCGTCCTTCCAGTTTCCATATTAAAGATTTGCGGCGCAGCAGAGCAGCTCTTTCTCTGGTCTTTGGGTGACTGGTTACTTTAAACTGGCCTTAGGTGTAAAGTTGTGTTTGCCTCTGTGGTGCATTAGGGTAAACTGGTGTCCATCAGATTCAGGTTATGGCTTTGAATAGGACATTCAGTAACACTCTGCTCAGAATCGCACATATAAATGTCAGCTGTCTCTAAGTCTAATGATCCCCACTGTCTTTACTGAGCAAAGGACATGCTTTCACTGTGCACAGTCTGTCTACATGTCGTCCTTCACATACCAAACAGCTTCACAGTGTCTCTTCTGCAGAAGTGGGACTTTTTCCTCGTCACCAACCTTGCAGTTCTTTCCTTTGCAGATCTCAAGCGATTGTCTTATTCTTCCTGACTTATTCATTATTGTTGCTCTGGGTCTTTTGTCCACACATCCTTAAAAAGGTTTAACTCCATGCATCTAAAATTAAGGCCTTGAAATGCCTCAAATTCATTAAAAACACATTAATCACAGGTCTTCCTTAAATTTTATTATTGAAGCATTATTTAATCTCGTATTTTTTTCCTCATGGGAATTTTATGTGAAGTAAAAGTTTGAATTGTCTGCAGACGTCTCCGTGGCGTTCTGAGATTGAGGCTGCCAGTGACGGTAGACATGGTTGTTTTTGAAGCATAAGGTGCTGTTTGATATCCTAGACACGGCAGTGGGAGTATTTACCGGCTGCTTCTCCTGTTGTTTATGGGGGAAAACGGTGGAGAGTAACAAGGTCTCAAATCGTCTCTCTTATTTTGGGTAGCACTTTTGCTCACAGTTGTTCCTCCACACCCACACACAGCCTTGTTCCTAAGATACAATCATTTTTGTAGAACATCTTTTTAGTTGCTAGCCAGAGATCTGAGGGAGTTCACACCTTTCCCACAATAGCCTCCTCATGTGTTTAGCAGATTTTCTTCTCAGCAGCACATGCTCTGTCGCAAAAGTTGAAAATGGAACCAGGGTGGCATCATTGCCTGCTGCTTATGGACCCGTTGCAACATTTTAAGCCTGTGCCATAAAATGTTCTCTTGCATTCCTCATGTCTGCTTCCCCGCACTTCCCTGCATGTCATTGTTTACATCCGGAAATTTTGTGCATGCGCACAACGCTAGCGGGCGAAAAGACGATTCTTTTACATGCCGCCCAGAAGAACAACTCCGCTAACTAAATGAAGTCTGGAGGTGTTGGTATTATTAATTTATTGACACAGCCAATGAGGAAATAACGCAGAAAACCCGTTAAAGATCAACTCAAAACCTCTTTTTTCCCCGCTCTCTGTCGGCTACGCTACACATACTCGTTGCCATAACAACCGACAACAACGCCACTATGTATCAGGATTTAACACCAAAAATCAAGCAATCATTTCCCACATAAATAACAGAACATTCAGTTCATTACAGTTTTGTTTTTAGACTTGATTATTTTTTTGTGATTATTAACTATAGTGAAATACGAAAATGTGGTCGATTAGCTACCTGCTAGCTTACCGCTAGCTTACCGCTAACACTGCAGTGGTTACCGCTGCTGCTAGCTAAGCTAACACTGCAGGGGTAGATTAGCTACCGCTGCTGCTAGCTAAGCTAACGCTGCAGTGTAGATTAGCTCATAGACATGATGGATTAGCTACCGCTTCTGCTAGCTAAGCTAACACTGCAGGGGTAGATTAGCTACCGCTGCTGCTAGCTAAGCTAACGCTGCAGTGTAGATTAGCTCATAGACATGATGGATTAGCTACCGCTTCTGCTAGCTAAGCTAACACTGCAGGGGTAGATTAGCTACCGCTGCTGCTAGCTAAGCTAATGCTGCAGTGGTAGATTAGCTCATAGACATGATGGATTAGCTACCGCTGCTGCTAGCTAAGCTAACACTGCAGGGGTAGATTAGCTACCGCTGCTGCTAGCTAAGCTAACGCTGCAGGGGTAGATTAGCTACCGCTGTTGCTAGCTAAGCTAACGCTGCAGTGGTTGTTGGTTAGCTAATTTCAACACCTTCTCCACTGATAATCTATCAGTTGGTGTTTATTTATTTTATAACTGAACCAAAACCCACCGAATTCCACATCTTATCAAGGTTGTCATAGTCAAGCTGGTGTAACTGAACCACTTCCCTTATTTTTTTCTTTTTAATTAAAACATCTTCCTGACATTTCTATCCAGCTGTAGTAAAGCACTTAATTCCTTAGGTTTTTAAAAAAAATATATCAGACATACATTGTTCCTAGAGTTTCACTTATTTTTCAGATCATATTATTTCTAACACACTTAAATTTTTAGGTTCAGTCTCTTACAACGTTTTCGTTTCCCACTTGAAATATTGTTTTGAATAAACACAAATCAAGGTTTTTCTTTCTTTCTTTCTTTTTATCAGTCTTGGAGGGTCAGCTAAAACGCCCTGGGGTCAGCACCAGCTCCACCTTTGTCAAAGGTGGTTTCAGTCATGAAAGGGCTTTCAGCTCACAAGAGGGGATTGGTCCTTTGGTGGTTGCTAGGCAACTGTATCAGCATTATTCTGGCAAGTCAAGAGGAGCTGGTGGGGACGCCGAGGGGGAGAAGCAACATGCAAGGGTATCTTAAGGTCTGTAAGGAATGCTGAGTGGGATCGGTCAACAGCTTCTCTGTAGATCTTGAACTGGAATTTCAGAAAAGTCTTTGCTGGAATTTTGAATTGTTTCTGGGAATAAAATGGAAGCTAAAAGCTCAGATAATGTCTTTGATGTGGTGATGGAGGAGGAGACAATTTCCCTTTCTAACCTGTGAATAGGGCACAGCTGGTGATTTTACAACATCAAAAGAGGTTTTAGGTACAGAATCAGCAAGCTGTTTATTCAGCAGACGTTTGGCCATTCACTCCCACTGAATCATCAGTTTCATTAATATAATGCAGTATTTAAAAAAGCAAACGGGGAGGTCACCTCTGCTTTTTATTTTATCCTCATTTAGCAGATATGAAGCTATTTTATTAATGCTTTCACAAATGCCTTTGGTTAGCAAATTCTGCAAATATTGTTAAATATTTCTTTACTGATGCGATTTGCCATAAATTGTCCACTTTTGGTTCATGGCAAATGTAATAATCAGGGATCAGTTCAGCTGTAATAATAAACTTCACCATTTCCACAGATTTTTATTGAAAAGTAGCTTCTGCAAATGTTTTTTCCATTTTACTAAATAACAAAATTGGAGTAACTGAGGCTAAAAACCACAGTTGTCTCAATCATTAACATTAGTTCTGCTAATACTAAACACCAAGATGCTGTGAAGCAGAAGGTGATGCTAAGTGCAGAATTCAACCGCGTTGATGGCGACCTGCGTCAGCGACACAACACCGTCTACAACATGGCACATCGCCCTCAGCTTGGTCAGATCACTGATCGCACACCTTCCTGTGTGGTTGAATTCAGGAAGCAGTTGTTTAGATCAGACTTTTCACACACAGTTTCAGTTTCATAGGTGTTGAGTTTTATTAACTCTGAAGCCTAATCATTCAGGATGTCAGGAGATTTTAAACGGTTTTAGATGCATCGTGGGTGGAGAATAAGCATCATTAGCTTCTCAAGAAACTATAATTTAGGGGAAGCAAAGTTAGCAAAAAGGCTAAAGGAACAATGAGCTGTGCTGTTAGCGGACGTTTTCCAGTAACAACCATCAATCATGGACTTAAAGTGACATTAATTTTCCTCTTAAAAGTTGTCAGCAGTTCTGATGAAAGGAATTTGCTCCTCATTATTTGTTGGAAATCAGATTAAGACATTTTATCATAAATTATGAAGTCTCTTCCTGGAATATATGCTGCTGTGTTTGGACTGGTCTGGAGGGTCATTTGAGAAAATATACGTTATACAACCCACACAGCCAAGTCTTGGGTCCATTACTAAGCACCGTAATTATGCCATCATTTTCTGCGATGCCTTTTAATACGTGTTCACATCCAGCTCAGATGGACAACAAAGTCTTTGAGTCTTTAATGTGTCCATTATCAGTATTAGCTGACTGTAGAAATGGTGAAGAGCTTTTATCTCCCGCAGCATGGAGGTTAAGAGCAAAAGTTTTTCTTATACATGCAACAAAAGCCAGTTTGGGCTTTAATAAAGTCCGTTTTAAATAAAGTCCGAGAGGTTAGAGTCCTTGTCAAACGGCGTTTTGACTAAAGTCCAAAGGGTTAGAGTCCTTGTCAAACGGCGTTTTGACTAAAGTCCAAAGGGTTGGAGTCCTTGTCAAACGGCGTTTTGACTAAAGTCCAAAGGGTTAGAGTCCTTGTCAAACGGCGTTTTGACTAAAGTCCAAAGGGTTAGAGTCCTTGTCAAACGGCGTTTTGACTAAAGTCCAAAGGGTTAGAGTCCTTGTCAAACGGCGTTTTGACTAAAGTCCAAAGGGTTAGAGTCCTTGTCAAACGGCGTTTTGACTAAAGTCCAAAGGGTTGGAGTCCTTGTCAAACGGCGTTTTGACTAAAGTCCAAAGGGTTGGAGTCCCAGTTGACGGCGTCTCAACTAAAGTTTTACAGCTTTTTATTTCTCTTTCTCACTGTTAACATTTTAATGATGTTTTTATTTCTCTTTCTCACTGTTTATTCTATGTCACATGCTGTTTTAATTTTAATTATGTAAAGCACTTTGAAATGCCTTGCTGCTGAAATGGGCTACACAAATAAAATTTGATTGATTGATTGATTTAACCAGAGATGGTGGGTTATTTATTTTGGTAAAAAGCTGTTTTAATCAGCCGTTTCTCTCTCTCCTGAGGTGAAAACTCTGACATTTTCCTTATCGCTGGAAGTAAAGTTCAATAACTGCCCTTGTTTTTCCTCTCAAGGCCACTGCCCCGTGGCGTCGCCATCAATTTTTGGCTGCCCCTTTGTGTGCATGAGTGCACTCATGTTAGCGCATGCCTTTTAGCCTCCCCTTTAGTTACGGGGCAGCTTATTGAGTCAGCATTGATCTCTGCTGGTGTAACTATTGCTTGTACCTGTTTAAATCCAGAAGGCAGCGTTTATGCCTCTCGACGGTGCAGTTGTGATAACAGGGCCAAGGAATTCTCTGTATCATTATTTTCTAAATAAACTCTGTATGCGGCAGCTAAGTAAACAGTTGAAGCAACTGAAATGCTATTTTTGGATCAGAGAAATAAACGATGTTCTTTGTAATAAAGTGGAGCTTTAATCTGTTTAATCACAGAAACAAACAAGGCCAGAAAAAAGAGCAGATGATGAAAGAATTGGTTGGATAAAGACAAAGAAATAAATGTATAATATACAGAAATGTATGCAGATCGTAGCAGTCAAGCAGAAATTAAGTCGTTCACATAGAGCACATATGTCAGAGTCAAGGCCCGCGGGCCACATCCGGCCCGCGAGAAGGTTTTTTGCGGCCCCTGGGATGATCTTGATTTATTATTAGAACCGGCCCGCAGACCGCAGCAAGCCGGCACCCCGTCTGAAAAAAAATATCTTCCTTATTTGAACTGTAAGTAGTTCTTTAAATGTTCTGTGAGATGATGTACTTACCCATGTATCCATAACAACCGGAACTTTCAATATCCACCAAGTTATTGCCGAAATATACCGTCTATTAAACGAGTGCCCCCCGGATTAATTACACTCTCTGCAGCTGCAGCTGCGAAGTTACCGTATTAACCCGATACTTGCTGGAAAGTGCAATGTCTCCCCTTTCAGAAACCGTTGGAATTTTTCCACTTAGCGCTACGTGTGGCGGAATTACGGTACTGCAAATTTAGATGTGTCGCCAGCGACACATCTAAATTTGCAGTACCGTAATTCGCCGGCGACACATCTAAATGCCTTGACTCTGACATATGTGGATTAATAGATTTTTGCACTTTATTTTATTGTATTTCAATCCAATTATATTTTAAAAATATTTCAGTTGTGTCTGTTGAAAATTAAAGATTACTGACAGAGCCATAAGAAAATATTGCTTTATTTATCTGATCATATTGGAATATATTTGTTAGGTTTTCAGTAGGTTCAATTAGGTTCACTAGACTATATGCGTCATTTAAAAAAATTTCAATGAACATTCGATCAGTCCGGCCCTCGGCTTGTAGCTAAATTTTTTATTTGGCCCTCCGTCCATTTGACTTTGACACCCCTGACATAGAGGTTCACTGCAGTAAAAATATATATTGAATTAATTCAGCTTAGAAAGTGAAATTTATTACAGTGCTATAGTTTTTCCTTATTTAGGATAACTAATACAGAGATGTTGTTTATGTATTATGTGTTATAAACATTGTAATTATGGATTAGGACTCTGTTAGCGTGACATCGGTGCTGATCAGGCCCAGTGATACCGACGTGATTAATGCACGTTTTGGTACTTTGGCAGTGTGGGCCGGTGCCGAGGATCTGGAAAATGAAATCGGCATAAATTCTGTTAGCAGAAAGAAGCAAGATTTATTATAACGCAACAGTAGCTGACAGCTGAAAACCACCTGACTGTGTGATTCTCACCTTTACTTCAAAATTTTGATCTAAGAAAAAGTAAAAACTGTGAGATTAAAGTCGTTTCTGTTACAAATGTGTGGAAAACTAAAAAAAAAAACAAAAAACATAATTTTGAAATTGAGTTGTTGCCGTTAAATGAACAATTCAGTTAAAATCATGAGAATAAGTTTGTAGACGCGGTCACCACCGTTCTCCTGCCACTTCCTGTCGTCGACTTCGACTTTGAAATGAAACCACTTTCACTACTTGCTGATGTTTGGAAGAGTCCCTGTTATGTAATTCTTACATAACTAAAGTCCTGGAGGTATTTCTTCTAGGTTGGCAGAGTCTGATTCCTTACTAGGGCATCTTTTCCCAACCATTCACAGCAGTTCTCCGTTCTGTTGCAGGTGTGCACCATGTCGTCTAAAAGTCATCCTCCCCTCATGAAGAAGCACAGCCAGACGGACCTGATCAGCCGCCTGAAGAGCCGGAAGATCCTCGGGGTCGGCGGCGAGGACGATGACGGGGAAGTGCACCGCTCCAAGGTCGGGACGTTCGCACCAAAAGCCAGTTTATTAGGACGACCAACAGCTGCAACTAGAGATTATTCTGATAATTGGTTAAAAAAATAGGCACATTCTGCTGGTTTTTCCTTTAAGTGTTTTCTGTACTGTATTAGAAACACATCTGACTATTTTTGGATTAACCAATTAAAGAGGCAGTTTTATGTGAAATTTACATTTACAAAAATATCAAAAACAAACTTGATGCCTTGATTCTTCCACGAATGTTTGAGGAAACCTTTAATTTCCATGGCAATCGTTATTCAGCTGTGCAAAACGCCTGGTGGGACCGAGCCCCGCCTTAGCGGTCGAAGCTCCTCCCCCACTCAACTCCTTCAGACTAGCCAGCAGCAATTAGCAAACACCTGGTGTTTGCTAATTGCAAACACCAGGTGTTATAGGTCTCATTATAGGTCTATAATGAGACCTATAATGCTGGTCTCATTATAGGAGCTACTTCTGAAACTCTGGTAAAAAAACATTAAAGGGTTAATAGAGGACCCAGGTTGTGATGACTTCCTGAAGGCGGAGCTTCAGAAAGAGCAGGAGCTTCTTAAAGAGACAGAGGCCCAAATTCAAGGCATTCAGTTACAAGTTATATTTGATCTAATTTTGATAACAACTCAAGGTAACATATTTGCTTGATTGTGCTGTAAAATGACACTATAAGGCTGGAAATACTGGCTCTTAAAGAATTAGATGGCAAATATTGCCTAAAATCTCTGGGTGAAGCTAAAATTATACCACTTATTTACAAATGTTTTTCTTTTTTTCTATCTTAAATGCAAAATAAATACAGCTCTGGAAAAAACTAAGAGCCCGCTGCACTGAACCCATTAAACCTGCTGGTTATTCCACCAACCATTGATCTTTCAACTCTTCTCCAGTTAAAACATTAGTGTTGCTGTTTCTAAATGAATAAAAATGTCTGCTAGTAGTAAGTAGTTCATAATGTTAATGCTTAATTGCTGCTTTGAGTTTATTGTTTCTATTACTCTGTTGAGTTTTTGAATTACCAAATCACCTGATCCGCCACCATCGACCCGATGAATCGTCTCGGCTCCTACAAACGGCTCCGCCTTAAACGAAGCCGTTCAGTTAAACTGCCTTCAGTCCAGCAGTGCATAAAGAAAAATGCTGATATTGACCACAGAGCAGCTCTGGACTCCCTTTAAAAGCCGCAGTGGGCTGTTGATTGGCTCGTCTGTCGTTCGCCTCTCGCGCTTCAGGGAATCTGGATCACGTAAAGCTGCAGCTCCGCTGAGACCGGACCGGCTCCCCCGGGAGGCCCGCTTCGTCTCGCGTGTTGGATTACTTCCTCTTCTCTTCATGTCCGTACTTATGGGCAACGCAAACCAAAACATAATGGCTCCCATGCTGGCTTGTCCAAACAGAGGAGGAACATTTCGATTTCATGCCGCAGCTGCAGGTTGTGGATCGTTTCTCTCCTTCCAAAGGACTCAAATATCGCAGATTTTATCATTTCTTATTCTGTTAAATGTAAGACGTCATGGCTGCGCGCGGCCGCAGCAGACAGCTCCGCTCTGAAATATTAATCAGGGAAGCGAGCGAAGGGAGCGGAGCAGAAGAGAGCAGGCATACGGTGGCAGCTGATGGCTTGTGATGAGATGTCAGCCCCCTTTTCTCAGCCCCGTTTGTTTTCTCTCTCAATGTTTTAGCGCGCAGCCTAACCCAGACATCTGTCACACAAATCTTTCAGCGAGCGCAGTTATGAAAACATTTAAATAAAATCACTTACAGCAGCATCTCTCCGTTTCTGACAGCCTCTGTGATTTTATTGGACTCTTCAGCACCGACTGGGCAAAACAAAACCAGCAGGGATTACCAGTAAACATGTGTTTTATGTGGAACGCACCGATCCACGTTTTTCAGTTTTGATACCGATATCTGAAGTTGGTCTCAGCCGATACAGAAAAACAGCAGAATTGATTTGAAGTGTTGATTTTTTTTTTTTACACACAGTCCAAAATTTACTGAATTACAAACTTATTTGATAACTCTACACCCGTAAAGCAGATTTAAATACACCAACAGCTTCTCTAGATGGTAAAATATGTGAAAAAAACGTTAATTTATTTAGTCAGTCCGTTAGGAGCAGAACAGCCAAAAAACTGATAAAAACGGGTTGATTACTTTGGTCGAACATGTAAGAATAAACTGCAACAAACCTTTTTGTCAGATGGTTCAGAAAATGAAATTAAATGTAAAATAAATAAAGCGTAGAGTTAGACTGAATAGATCTGCCCTCAGGCACTTTGTCACCAATACCTGATCACGAATTTCTTTCAATATCGGTACCAATACAGATATTAATATTGATTAAAACAAAGTTCTAGTTTCAGTTATAACAAAACATTTTTCTCACGTTATGAGTGAAATAATCTGCCAGTGGAACTTTGTCATCAATATTAAGGATTTATTTACTTAAAACAAGCTGAGAAGTTTCTTCTAATTTAGTTTCTTATTTCACGTGTCGTACAATATTTGCTCTAGAAACTAAACCAAACATGGTTAGACTGAGTTTTTGCAGTGTATTGTTTTGTCGTTGTGTGGAGAAAAGGCCTGTGGGGTCGAGTCTAAACCTGGCTGAAGTTGCAGCCTAAAGGAAACGGTTGGATTTAACCTTGTGGGGCCGTAAACAAAGGGGGGAAGTGCTGCCTGCTGACCGTCTCTTCCTGACTTCTTCACGGACATCAGCAGATCCTGTAACAAAGAGCTGAGGGGTTTTGGTTCTGTCGGATCGCCAGGCGCTGCCGTTTGTCCTGTCTTTTGTTACCAACGGCTCCGCTGACCCTAATGATGTGCTGCAGCAACAAACAAACCTGGAGTCGAGCCCTCATCACACTCCGTACCATAAATGTTTGGTGTGCACTTTTCAGCCGGGGCTGTTTGATGGGCACACATGACATGGTGACAGCTGTCCAGCTGCCTAATGTGAAAACACGGCAGTGACTCACTTTCTGCTTTTTGGTACTTTATGTTCACCACAAACGGCTTTCAGATACTTTGGAAATGTTTGTCAGCTCTGCCTGTTGCAATAAATCAATTAACCGCATCGTAAATTAAACTGGGGTCAATAATTAGCATAATTTATCCTTTTTTTCTCTCTGCCAAACGCTGGATGTGAAAGTTTTCAGTCTGGTGCTTTTTTGACTTCAGAGTCGATTTCCTTTGTTGTTTCTGTTTATTTATTTTGGGTATTTAAAATGACTTCAGTGTTGATGTTGGAATTTAAGGTTTATTGATCTTTGAAAATGTGTTTTAAGCCATCACTATCATATTACTTGAAAATGGTCTCAAAATAACGATAATATTGAGTATCGCAATAACTTCTGGGACAATTTATTGTCCAGTGAAACTCTGCCATGACCTGCTCTGCACATCTAGACGTTACAGCTTTTGACTATATTCTTTGTGAAACAGTTTCAGCTCAGACTTGGAAAACATTGACCAAGTAGATTTGGTAAAAACCTACTTTTATTTGGTAAAAGGTCCACTCCAGTACCGACTAACCCATCAATCATTTAATACATTACATATTCTCATACTTTCAGTCGTATTCACCTCCGATCCGGACCAAAATCTCTGGTCCTCCTACCAACCTCTGTTTTATTGCTGTTTAAAAGCTTTAGAGGATGTGAAGCTTTGACTGTTTCTGAATTATTTTTACCCTCTGAGCCTCTGAAACCTGCTGGTTCTTCTCTGGATGTGAACAGGAGCCGTAATTAGGCCTGTTTGCGTCCCTTTCCTGTTTTTCTCTCACACCCCCAGCCGATCCAGAGCTATCAGTTAACTCTCAGGAGTATTCGTCATGGCGGTCATGAATATTTATGTGTTCCTGTCAAAAACAGCCTCTGGAGCAGGAAGCTGATTCACCTGGCCGCATGTTTGCAGCTGGTGCTCAGGGATCCACAAACAGGCGCGTCGGCTGCACAGCCAGGAAGGATGTAATGGTTTCTGACTCAAACTTTTCAGCTCCCTAATTTTTAGGTTTTGGCTCCAAGGGACTCCGTGTTTTAAAAGCTCCCATTCAAAGACGGCAGCAGCCGCGGGCGAACGTTTAGGAATAAACCGAAGGGAATCTGATGCTTTGTTGGATTCTTGCTTGTTTGCAAATCCTTGAAAAACAGCTTCTTGTTCATTTAAAGTAGTAACTATGTAGTCTCCATCAGGCCGGTCGCAATAAATCAGTTAATAGCATAATGGATTAAAACAAGATCAATAATTTACATTTGATTGATTCATAATTTTTCTCTTTTCTCTCTTTCTACCCAAAAAACTTAAAATGTCTGAGTTGTAGCATTAAATGTTAATTAGAAATTAAAGTTTATTTATCTTTAAGGATGTTTTTGCATTGTTATCATGACATTACCATTGAAAATGGTCACAAAACAACAATATTATCGTTTATCGCCATAACTTCAAAAACCTTATGACGGGCTCGGATGTGACGTTGATCCAAATTTAGATTTAAATTGTAACGTTTCTTCAGTGCACTGCAAAAACACAAAGTCTTACCAAGTATTTTGTTGTCGTTTCTAGTGCAGATATTTAAGACTCACTTAAAAGTAGCTTTTTAGCAACAAATATGAGCTGGTTTATATTATTATACTTACAAGTTCCATCGGCAGATTATTTCACCTCCAATAAAACATGTTTCCCATGTTTGTAGATTAATTTATCTGCCAGTGGAACAAAAGATTTTGATTAATATTAAGGAGTTATTTACTTAAAACAAGCTCCTATATCGTCCTGAAAAGTTACTTTTAAGTTATTTCAATTAATCATCTAGAAAAATGTAGTCTCTTTTCTTTGATATGTTTTTAAATTGTTTGTGTATAAAATATAGACATGAATTAAAATGCCATTTTTAGCTAAATCCTCTATTTTTGTTGCTCAGTTTGTTTTTCTGTGCACCTTTCATGCACCAGGCGCGCTGCTCTGCTGCTCTGCTGCTCTGCTGCACATCGCATGTTGGTACGGTGACGATGAGGATCTTGGACTGTAAAACCCTCCTCCTGATGCTGGAGCTTTTCTTTCATTCACTCTGATGTTTTGCGGTTTTGTTGAACAGAAAGTTACTCTCCAGTTGAAGCTCCCAGTAAACACGGCGAGCCAGAAAATGATTCATCACTTCTCTCCCGTTGTGTTCTTTGTGTATTTTTAGTTTCGGTAAAGCCGTCTGACTCCAACGCTGCTCCTCTTCACAGACGAGGCATTTCAGGATGAAGGGATCTAATTGATGTTGGAGACTCGGAAAAACGTTTTTTTTCCTCCTAAAGATTGTAAAAGTTTAAAGAAATAAACGAGTGGTAGGATTTAAGAAGGGCTGTTTGGGTAAAACTTGGCTGAGTTTTACTTTTAATTCTGACTTTTACTTTTCCTTTTTTTCGGGGGAAGTTTATTTACCCCTTGCCCTTCTGCGTCCCAGTCTGAAAAGGAAAATCTAAATTTGTCGGTGCATTTCTGAGAACATAATTTCCAGTTACTTGAGGACAGAACTTCTGCTCTTTGCAGATAAAAAACAGAAATAACCTTTCAATGCTGAACATGCGGCTCTGCACACAGAAAACTCTGAAGTATTTAACAGAGGGAAGCTTAAAGGACATGCTGTTCATCTTAAACGGATTCTGAATTATCCAGTGAACATGTTTTCCTACGGGCTGATCAGAGATGCATCTGTTGGAGACGGTGAAACCAGTTTGAGTTTGTGAAGTTCTGACCTGTGGAAATGGATCTGTAAGCCATTCTGATTTCTCTCTTACAAATATCACAGAACTGATTTTCAAACTGATTATTCATGTGAATCCCCTGGCAGTGGTTACTCCACTCCTCCTTGTATTTGAGGAAACAGTTTGAATCTGAATTTTCAGGAAATTTCATTTTCTGGCTTCATCTAAAAGGAAATGCTGGATGACCTTTGACTGAGCTTCCCTTGGAGTTTGGCAGCTTTCTGTTGGAGAGCCTTTATGGAACAAAATTAATGCCGTTTGTCAAATCTTTGTAAGGTTTTTGGCGCCACCACTGCAGCTGTTTGGTTTCTCATTCATGGTCTCTGAAGTTTCAGCTTTAGGAATTGTGTGTTTGTCTGTTTTCACGTTTTGTTACATTACAAACACTAATGTGTTTTACTGTCTGACAGTGTAGAGGATAAAATGTTTTTACAAATGAAAATCAGAAAAACTTGTAATTTCACCTGCAAAATCTAACAGAAACCTTTGACTGTTCCTCTTTGCAAACAGATTAAAAGTAATCAGATTGGATTGAATTAACATGCATGATGTGATGGTACAGCTAAAACCTGCATAATTCACAGTAAACATTATAAAATATAAAAACATATTTAGTTAAAAAAAGTATTCAAAACAATATTTTTACAATTTTCATGATGTAATATCCATTGCTTTAGTTATTTCCTGAAACGGTTCAATGATGGTTTTAGTAATAAGGTCATTGATTGCACTGGATTTAAGTAAAGGGTGTTAGAGTAAGAGGGGGTTAAATTACAATGACTTCTACTTATAAAATACTTCTACTTTCCAGTTATATTTTATATTTTATCACATAAAATACATTTTGTGCTGCAGTGTTTTGGTTTCTCTTCATCCACAACAGACTTCCTCCGGAAGTTTTATTATTTTTCCAGTTTTTAAAGTTTAATTTTCTTTTTTCTTTTGGCGTAGCAACAGCCCTTGATTATTTATTAAGAATGCATTGTTATGATAAACGGGTCACTAAGGAGGTGAGGACTTTCTGAGTCTCCCATTAGCATAATAATCTGTTCTTCGTCTCCCCAAGGCTGATTTATAGTGCCTCTTTTTAAGAACTGCGCAGCTTTCAGTACGGCTGCAGGGCGGTTTCCATCCCTGCTTGTCGAGGGTTATCGGATGCTAAATATCTGGCGAGATGGCAGGATTGTGATAACATTTCCCCTCTCGTAACTCATTTCCTTTTTTTCTTCCCCTGTTTGCTCACAGATTAGCCAGATGCTCGGAAACGAGTTGAAGTTTGCGGTGCGAGAGCCGATCGGGTTGAGGTGAGACTTGGAGTGCTCTCTGACTTCACAGCAGAGTTTAACTCGTCTTTGTTTCCAGTTGTTTTGAGACGGATTCATTACGGCATGTTTTTCTCTCCCAGGGTTTGGATTCTCGTCTCCGCTGTGGGTTTCACACTAATGGCCATAACGGTAAGTGTTTAAAAGGATCCACGGTTAACAACAGACTTTGTTCGAGAAATATTTATTTTAGATGTAAAAACATTTAGTTTTTATACATCTTAGTAAAATTTTGTCACATGAACGTCGCCGTGTTTCACGCTGCAATCCATTCTGGGTAAATGACGTCTAATGGTCCAACTAGGCCAGCACCGTCCAGCCAAAGCAGCGATTAACATTGTTAAGCCTTTTCAAATTGAACTGGAGCGCATTGAAATCGATCAGAACGTAGAAATCAGAAGAGGTGATGAAGATGAGGAGGACCAAACAGAGGAAGAGGACAGAGTTGGCCGTAGGAGCTGCTGCTACCTTCATAAATGAAACAAAGAATGACACTTACCTCTGGATGTACTGTGTGAGCCGGTAAGTGCTTCTACAGCTCTGTGTCCGGTCCGATAACAGCTGTTTAGGGTCCGGTCTCCGGGTCCAGTGGCACCGTGCTACTGCCTCAGAGCTCTATTAGCATTCAAAGAGCTTCCAATGCTCTGCTGGCAGCTAGGTTTAGGCGCTTTGTGGATAAAAACTGTCAGCACGGCATTTATTCTTAGCTTGTTAAAGTAACGATCATCTCCTAGAGCCTTTGTCAGTTTTACTCAGACAAATGACTCCAAGTCTTCTGGAGAAAAATGTTGAGAGCACAGATTGGGTCTTTCGGAAGTTGTTTGGCTCCAGCTCGCTCCCACTGCGCTCTTCTTTTTTTTCATGTGGCAAATTATCCAGATTCGTATGGGAAGATATCCGGGTCCAGATGCAGCGTGGCATTATCTAAAATTACACCAAACACAACATGACAAACAACTCGGGTAAAGTTAGCCTTCCAGAATGGACCTGATGATGTCATCAACCCAGCAGGTGACAACATGGCGACCACCATGGGTGAAAAATATAACAAAAGTTATAAATTTTTTAAGTAATTATGATTTTTGGTGTATCACAAACAGTAATTTTTTTAGTTAATAGGAAAATGACAACATATTTAAGTCAACATGTTAAACTAATCTTGGATCCCTTTAATGCAGAAGTAATAATTGGCACCATCAATAAAACATGTGCAGATAATTTAAAAAAATGGCAGATGCATTTTGCAAAAAATCAGACACAGTTCTCTCCAGATTCATCATCAGTGTATTACGGAGCGTTATCTGCACACACAACTCCCTCTTTGTCAGCCTCGCTATCAAATTCTCAATATCCTCAGTGTTCTGGGCATGAGCGGCGACACTGACTCACGACCCAGAAGACTTTGGGAAGCACAGAATGCCACTGTGTTGATATGACAGGACTGTGTTGAGCCTTTCTTTCCCCTCACAGGCTCTGGTGTTTCCCAACCAACTCTACGAGCTTGTTTTCGAGGAGGAGCTTTCCACAACGAGCATCTCTGTTCGCCTTTATGGAGCAGCGCTGCTCAGTAAGTTTCAAAATCTCCAAACTCACAAGAAACACACAGACACCAGATTTCCCATCATGCCCGGTGACTCTGAAGGCTTTCTCATTGTTGGCACTGTGTATCAGAGCTGGGCTGTAACAATTGGAAAAAATTTACTGTACTTTTTACTTTTACTTAAATAACTTTATTACGATGCATCGCTAGTTTTACTGGAGTAAAATTTCTGGATTCTCTGCCTGACTGCACTGCAAAAACACAATCTTTTTTTTTTTTTTTTTTGGTCTTGTTTCTAGTGCAAACATCTTAGTAAACTTGAAATTAGACAAACATACAAGTAACTTTTCAGCAAGAGGTTTGTTTTAAGTAAATCTTTTAATATTGATGAAAATTACTAGGTCCATTGGCAGATTAATTAACTTATAACATGTGATAAAAACTTGTTATAAGCAAAATAATCTACAGATGGAACTGGCACTTTTTCATCAATATTAAGGAATTACTGACTTAAAACAAGCTGCTGAAAAGTTACTTGTCTCATTTCAAGTTTACTAAAAGATTTGCCCTAGAATCTAGACCAAAGGTATTTGGTAAGATTTAGTTTTTACAGTGTGAGTAAGTTCACTGAATGAAAAACAAGCTTGTTTTAACAAGAAACCAGGTTTTATTAGTTTCATAAGTTCTATATAGAAAAAAATTCATTTGGGAAAAAATTTTTCTTTTGCCTGATGGCTTTTTTTTATATGAACTGTTTTAATTTTGAGCTTTTAAAATGCCAAAATTTCCACTTAATTTTTACATTTTGGTTCATGTTATGATTTAATTCTTAAAAATTAAATGATTAATTTGATCAGTTAGTCAGTACTTGACTTTTCACCACATACTTTTTTACTCTTGAGTAATTTCTTGAACTTTAACTTCTTTTTACTCAAGTGGTATAAAGTAGTGCTACTCTTACTTTTTAGGTTCAGCCCCGCCTCTGCAGGCTTTTAACATTTATTTCTGCCGGTGCTATAAATACTCGTTGCTCAACTGCATGCGGCTTTCTTGCGATAATGTCTTCTAATGCATTCATTAGAACTGGCACACACTCCTCATTCAGATGTGACATAAAGAGCTCTCTTTCTGCTGGAAAAGTCTCTCCTTCAGGCCCCAAGCAGATGCTGCTTTAATCTGATACAGTTCAGTTCTCCAGGAAGGGAGACGGCTTCAGGCGTGGAGGAGAGAAATTCTCAGCAAAACTAACAGCCAATGCTCCAGTCGCCTCTTGTTTCAGTCGCTTCAGATGTCAAGTTTAAGTCCGGGGGGAACTTGGTGGGAAATGGCGGGACTGCTGAGGCGCAGACACAAGGAAATGCACTTGGTCTCATTTTTCGCTTTACTCTCAGCCAGAGGTGTCAAATTAAGATCATGAATGCTCCTAATGAGCCGGATGTGCCAGAATGTATCGATAAAACCCATTAATAAACTCTTAAAATATCAGAAAATGACTGCCTGCATTTTAGAAATGCTGTTTGTCATGAAATAAGGCGGAGGAAGCAGAGTAGCTGACTCCTGCTGGAGAGAGTTGGCAAAACTTCAACCCAACGTTTTTCCCAATTTTTGTGGAAATTAGCAATAAACTTAAGTTATGCTTTAGCATAAAAACATCCTGGGATTTCCACAATCATGGTCTGGAGTCTAGAGGGCCACACAAACAGCTGCAGCGGGCCAGATTTGGCCCCCAGACCTTCAGTTTGACACATGTGATCCAAACTCTAAACGCCCCCTAGTGGTCCGCATGATGTGTTGCATGTAAACAACTGATTATCCGAATTACAGCAAAATTTAAAAAATAGAAATTCTCAAAGAAACGGAACAACTGGGATGTTGAGAATTAATAAATAATAATCATAAATAAATAATAATTAGTAAATGATGCATAAAATAATAATAAGATGAAATGGATAAATATTTATTTGTCGCAACATGAGCTCAAAGTGTGACGTATAAGCCTTGCTTACCAAAGTATTGTGGTTAGAAATGGTACTGCCAAGAGCCATTGTTTTTACTTGATAAAAAAAGATTTAATTAAATACAATAGATGAATAGATGTCGTGTTACTGGGGTGTTTCGTGTTAGGTGGTCCGTGAGTTTTTGCTAAATGTGTGAACGCTGCTCTAAGCCCAATAAATCGAGGTTTATTTTTTATTCTGATGCTCTGTGCCAGTCACTGACAGGCGACAGACACTGATTATAAATAAGCCAGGTAATTACGCTGTTTGTGCTTCGCCCTGCTCTCAGACTGTATTTTAGAGATGAGCAGCAATCATTTCGACGGCCCTAATTTGAGTCGAGGCCGTCAGTCAGGCGATTAAATGGCTCCATGAAGAAGCGATTAGAGGCCAGGGAGGGAGAAAAGGAGGATTTATCTCACAAAGTTCTCACCTCTTCACACCATTTTCCAGAATTGTCCTACTTCAAACCCAGCAGGAAACATCCACTGTAGTCTAACTTTAACATTTCTGGATTAAAAATAAGCGATGAACCGGCGAGAATCTTAACTAGTTTAAAAATCTCTGACCTCACAATTCCAGTTTTCGCTCATTTAATTTTCTCTTTCAGAAGTAAAATAGAACATTTTTCTGCTGCCATTCGATATTTAAAGCTGCACAATATCTTCATCACTGTATCAGATGCATTCATTAGAACTGGCAGCATCTGGAAGGATATTATATTTAATTGCAAGTCAATAAAATATCTGCATGTCCATGGATTTCAATTCTCTCTCTCCATATGTGTTACCAGTGGTTGAAATGCTAACAAATGACAAATGAACTAATTAATTATCATTATTGGTTGTAATATTTTCAGATGGATGTAAATTAAAATGGACGTTGTTATAGCTAGCACTCCGAGAGCTACAAGACCGATTATGTCTTTGTCTGTTTTGTAAAGCGCATGTGTCAAACCCGAGGCCCGGGGGCCAAATCTGGCCCGCCGTAGCTTTTTATGTGGTCCTCTGGACTCCAAATTACATCAATAATTCTCTCCAGTTTTTCACAAATCAGAAGGATAAATGAAATATTCAGGTTTAAAAATTATTATGATGACTTTTAAAAATTGAGGAAATAATTTTTAAACATTGAGGAAATTTTGGCATTTCCCCAAAACAAAACAAAACAACGTTGCATTCAAATCATCCAGGTGCTTGTTTATGAGTGAGGAAAAAGCTGTGAGGTTAAATTTACCCATATCAACAATCAGAGCAATACCTTTAAATGAAAAACAGGAAGTGATGCAGGATGTGGTCGCTTACAGAAACGGTGTAGATTATGATTTCCAATAAATATTGTTTTTACCTCTTCGCTTCATTTCCTGACTATGAAGTCAGGAAATGTCTCCCAAACTGAAGACTGTTTTTACATCATGACAGTTACATTTACTCAGTTTACTTAAGTAACTTTAAAAATAAAAAGACTTTTATGAGTATTTTTACTGCACTGCACTTTGTACTTGAGTTTTTATTATGAAATGTTTTTGGATTCTTCAACTTCACTGAATGAAAACCAAACATGTTTTAACCGAACACCCATGAGACGCAGTCGCACACCTGCAGCTTTTAATTTCATAAACTGATTTGAAAAAAAAAAAAGATTTTACCTGATTGTTTTTATTTATATTTTAATTTTCGTTCTAAAATATCAACATAGCTCTATATATTTTGTTCCGTCTTATTATGCAATTTTTAAATATTAAGTTATTGATAATTTGATCAGTTACTCAGTACTTGAGTAAACATTTTACATACTTCTTACATTTACTTGATTAAAAATGTTGAAGTAGTGCTGCTTTTACTCGAGTACAGCTTTCTGCCCAGCTCTGAATGTGATCTTAGTAAGTGTTGCTGCAGCAGGGTGACTGTAGCTTTAAAGGTAACCATAATAAAATCCGGCCTGTCCTCGTAGAATCGGGTCAAACATCCTTGATCTTTATTCATCTGCAGATGCTGCATGAGTGCTAGTGGGATGTTATTTGTCAAATGTATTGTTCTTGTGCCAAGATTGTTAATCCTACCAACTGCTTTGATGCTCAGCTGAAAAGTTACGATTTCCACTAAAATGCAAATTAATGTCCATCTTCTTGACGTCCCTTTTCTCCCGTGTGTTTTAAGATTAAGCGAGCGTTTGTTGCAGAGAAACAAAGGTCTTGATAAACCCCAAAATGGATTGTAGAGATGATAAACTGGGAAAAAAAAAATTCTTTTACCTGATTTTTTTTAATTTTTTTTTTTTTTTTTTACTTGACATTTTTTTCATAAAATATCAAAATTACCACAGAACTTTATATTTTAGCCCGCCTGATGATGTAATTTCTAAATACTGAATGATTGATAATTTGATCGGTTACTCTGTACTTTTTATCAAATACTTTTTTACTCTAACTTTAGTAATTTCTTATGGCTACTTTTTATTTTTACCTGAGTAAAAATATGTTGAAGTAGAGCTACTTTTACTGGACTGCTATGTTTTGGATCTGAATTTAGGTGATCTTAGAAATCATAAACGTAACTAAATGCCTGGTTACAGTTTTGGTAAGCTGAAACTATAAGCACGTCACTGCGAGGCTATATGTGCATAAATCATCGCTGAGCTCCATAAGGCCAGCTAGAGCCGGGCTTCATTATGATAAATGTCAGCAGAGCTTCAGGGAGCAGCAGGGAGGAGGGGGCATGTCTTGCAAGAGGAGGTGCAGCAGTAGGGGTGAAGGATGGAGGCTCATCTGCCACACAGATGGATCCTGGCAGGGAGAGGATGCAGTCCATCAGCCCTCCCACCTCACTGCCACCTTCTTCTTCTTCTCCTTCTTCTTCTTCTCCTTCTTCTTCTCCAACGGAGCCTTTGCAGCGTGACGTCACAAGCGTTAGATCCTTGCTGGAGGGCAAAAAGCTGCTGGCTGATGATGACTACCATTGGTTTTAGCTGTTAATCTGTAAACATAAAACGCTAAATCTTTAATGTACGCCTGTCGGTGCTTTGCTACTAATTGTCAACACTATGACAACTAGATAACAATGTTATAAAGAAAAAAAAAACAAAGAAGACGGAAGTGGTTCAGTTATTCTTGACTTTGACAGCCATAACATGTAGATGTGAGGCGGTGTGTTTCAGTTCGGATACTAAATTTAAAAAAAACTCTGACTCATCGTCAGTAGAGCTGGTGTTTAAATTAGCAGTGTTAGCTTAGCTAATAGCAGTGGTAGCTAATCTGTCACAGAGATCACTTATAGCAAAATGAAAATCAACCCTAAAAACAAAAAACTGTAACAGACTGAATGTTCTGTTCCTTGTGTGGAAATGTTTGAGTGTTTTTTGTTTTTGTTTCGTGTTGAACCCTGAAACACGTAGTGGCATTTGTCTGTTTCTATGGCAACGAGTCTCTCGTGGGGTAGCCGACGCAGAGAGCGAGAAAAAAAATGGTATTCCGTTGTTCTTCACCGGTTTTTCTGCTTTATTTTTCCCTTTGCTGTGTCTCACTGTGATAAGTTAATATCTACAGGTTTCGTTCAGCTAACGGAGTTGTTTTAATCGTTGTGCGCATGCGCGACATTTCCGGATGTAAACAATAACATGCAGTGGGTTCGTAGCCTGGCCAGTTTCAGTGGAGGAAAGCGGACCTGAGGAATACGATGTACCATTTTATGGCACAGGCTTTTAGAAAGCTCAGCTGTAATGTACATGATGAACTGTCATCCTGCTGATTACAACTTCAGCTGAACCGTTTTTCCATTTATTTGTGATAAATGGAAGCCAGCGCTCCCCGGAGCTTTTCTCTTTGCTCCGCTTTTATTCCCACGCCTCTAAACCCTTAAAATATGAATTCTCTTTGATTGTATCTTTTTCCAGGCCTCGCCCTCATTATGTGGAACGGGCTCTACACGGCAGAAAAGGTCATCATCCAGTGGACTCTGCTCAGTGAAGCCTGCTACTTTGCTGTCCAGTTTCTAGGTAATTAACAGATCTTAAGAGTTACCATGTGGAGTTTCTGTAGCCGTGAGACGTTTCTTTTCAGATGCGCTCTAATTTTACTTTGATAAACATCGGATGAGTTCAGATCTCAGTGGGAATGAGTTCCATCATTTATAGACACGTGGACAGTGCCCTCTTGTGGTACGTTTGGAGAATCGCAGCTTTGAATCAGATTCAACGTAAGGTTTCAACGTTTATTCACACCTCCGTTAACTTTTCCACATTTTTGTCACATTGTAGCTGAACTTTGATGTTTTTATTAGAATTTTATCTGATAAACTTGACAGTTATACACTATTTTCTGTTGGTTTAAGGTAGATTTTCACAAGCTTTCAAGGGTGTAGGAACGAGTCTGTCACTGGGGGGGACGCATATCGGAAACCTGACAGATGAGTAAATAGCTTGAGCAGAAATGTCAAACAATTATGCCATCAACACATCAGTAACGCGTTACTCTAATCTGACCCTTGTTTCAGTAACAAGTATTCTAACACGTTACTATTTACAATCCAATAATCAGATTAAAGTTATGCAGTATAATGACTGTCATTCCAGGATGAACACTCACTTTAGTATTTGCCTCACAACTAGCAAGCTACATACTCTGGTAGCACAGAGCCGACCAGATTCTGATGTATCTTATTGGTCAAAATGCATTGATATAAATTGACTGGCAATTGAACAGGTTCTACTTATTTCTAAAACCAAAGTAGAAAACAGCTCATAAAATAAGACACAACAGTTTTAAACTCAATACAGCAGTTTGACCAACAAAAATAAAATCTAAAAAAACAAGTTTTGTTCTTCTTGAGCATTTCTCTACATCAGTGCAACAGTTTGATCTACAAAATAAACAAAAATTATACTTTTCACGTCTAACAGACACCTTAGCTCCTCACTGTTAACTCAGTCTCACTTTCCAGCACTGCATTCAGCAACTTACCAAAGATCCATGAAAAACACTGAGGCAAAAAGACTAAATGTTTTTTTTCTCCTGTCATTTTCAGCCGCAAACATTTAACTAAAATATCTACGGATATGTGTTTCTGTCTCTGCCTCCCTCTGACTCTCTGGAGCCTGATGTTCCTGCATGGATTCATGGATTTACAACAGACACTACAGTGATGTACAGTGTCAGAATGTGAACTAAATATAAAAAGTATGTTTTTATCATACAGAATGAGAATTTAAACAACTTAATTTTCAGATGTATACATTATTATACATCTCAACTCTATTTACTGTGTAGCAAAAATTTTCACTAATTTATTTTTAAACCTCTCCTCAAGCACTTTTCTTATTGTCTTCTAACCATTAACCTTATGGTGTGGAAATAATGAAAAAATATCGAAACGTTGAAAGAAATCAACCTGACATCAGTCTCCTCCTGTTCTCCTTTCTGGTTCTATTATAATTAATATAATTTTATATCTTTACACTGAAACTCCAACTGGCTCTCCTATGTCTTCCCTGACCTGCTCCTCTCATAATAAAATAGTTTAGTTTATTTAAAAATTAAAAACAGTTAATACATATTTCAATAAACTAAATGAAGATCTCACCAGAGCTTCTTCACCTTTCTTCAACATCATTCTAGCACTGCTGTTCTCCTAAATATATAATATAATATAATATAATATATAAACACATGTTAAGTGGTCGAGTATGATCAGGTGTTGCTCCACTGTTTCCACTGTGCTGCTGTTTCAATCTCTAAATCATTGTGACTAGACTAGCTAACTGTTAAAGTTAGTGGTAAAATTTTGACATGTGACTATTCCAGAATTTAAACAGCTAAACCAAAAAGATTTAGTTCTATATATGAAAGTAAACTGACAACAAGATGTTATAAACGAGCGATATTCATGGCAACATTCCTGACAGATCGTTTACCTCCTTCAAACGGAGTTTCTGACTCCGTCTGAGTCAGAAACTCGAGGGGGGAGGGGGAGGAAGCGCTCTGCTGAATGCGCTGTTGTGCGCCTTCAAAATAAAAGCACGCGAGTGGAAGATTTTAAAATTATTCGCAACAGCGGTGAAATTATTGGGGGGGACGAATGTGACTCTCTCCAATATTGGGGGGGGACATGTCCCCCGCGTCCCCCCCGCTTCCTACGCCCATGCAAGCTTTTATAGATGGTTTAATTTGTATACTGCTCCCATTACTAATAATTCAATCTCAGAATATTTCCTTGTTAAAAAAACAACTCTCAAGCAAAACAACTTCAGAATGTAAATTTGAAGGACAGTTCCTAGTGTAAATGTTACCAGAAGACGATAAAAAAAATGTCAGGTATCAGATGGTAAAACCAAAATTAAGATGTTAAGAAAATGCTGGAAACATCGGAGAAACCGAACAATAAATCAAAGTTTTGTTTCCCTTTATCTTGGAATAACTTTGATTTGAGATGCACTCTTCTTTATAGAGTGGTTTAACTTTCACTGGGTTTGTTAGAGGTGTCCGGGGGCTGAGTGGCATGCACACAGGTATGATTGACAACACTAAGACCCTCCTCCTGCCTCTGATTGGTTTTTAGTTTGCACTGAGAGAAAGCAGAGGAGCTTTTTTATTTCATAGAATATCTGTCTCATATTATACTGTGACTGTGACAGTTTCAACAAATATGTAAAAAATTATTTTTTATAAAAGTAGGGTGCACCAACTTAATTTTGGGGGATCGGCAGATACCTAAATATGTATCTAACTTGGCAAAGGTTTAAAAATCCTCCTCTGTCCTCTTCTGCTCTGCCATGAGAGGTTTGACTGACAGACCAGCTCATGTCTACAGGTTCGCAGTCAACAACAACCAAGTTTATTTGCTCACCAAATTTCAGCAACAAGGCAGCTCAAAGTTTTTACATCATAAAAATGAACAAACACAAAATTGTAAATCACACAGTGAATAATTGTCACGTGACATAACACATTAAATGTTGGTGTTTCATTCATAATGTTTCAAAAGCAACTCCAGATTTAAAGGAACTCAGTGAATCGGCTGTTTTCTGGAAGTTTGCTCCAGATTTGTGGAGCATAGAAGCTGAATGCTGCTTCTCCACGTTTGGTTCTGGTTCTGGATGCAGAGCATCACAAGAGAACATATGTTCAGGAAATGATTTTAGTTTTGCTGACGTGGCTTTGTGTTTCCAGTGACGTGCGTCACCCTGATAGAGATCGGCATCCTGCCCAACGCCGCCATGCTGCTGCTCCTCAGTCGAGTCCTCTTCTTCGTGGTCACCGTCGCGTACTACTACCACCTGGGCCGCAAGCCCAAGAAGATCTGAGCCGACGGCGGCGCTTCGGCGAGGGGCGTTTCAGCACAAATCACAGCTGGGGGTCAAGGGGTCCAACTGCTTTGTAAGTAAAAGGCCTCACACCCCCTTTCTGTGGGACCTGGCCTACTACAAACCCCACCAAAGTGACATTTAACAGACGAGCAGAGCGTCGCATCGCCACCGACACAACGGGAACCAGAAACCTCAGCGCGACACTGAGCGGCTGGGCTTCACACACATTCCTCCTCTGCGTAGTTTTGAGTGCTGGACGCTGCATCTGTGTGAAACTTTAAAGTGTACAGGACAGACGGCTACAAACCACCTGTCGGTGTTTCTCCACAGCTATATGATGTCCAGGTGAAGTGTTTAGTGTTTTTCCTTTCAGCTAACTACCGTTTCCTTTATCACGCTCAAGGGTTTGAGCTATTTGTTGTTTTTTGACGTGAACTCATATGTATATGACGCGAACTGCCTTCCTCCGAATTTCCTAGAAAAATCATTAGCTGTCTGCTTCAGATGAGATCAATGCTGGATTATTGACTCAAAAAAAACTGATGGGTTGAGTATCCAGAAACTCTGCTCATCCGTTCAATCAAGACTATTAATCATTTTACCGTTTAGTCTAAAAATTGGTGTCTTAGTTTTGAAACTTGTCAGGCTTTAAGCTGGGAGTTTTTAAAGCACAACTGACTGTCATGCTGTTATGTGAACCTGTGAGGTGAATCGTCCCAGAGAAACCATACAGTTGTCTCTGCTGCTTGTGCGCTATTAGAAGGAACCTTAATCTGACTGACCGTCAAACCCTTCATGTGTAATTAGCAGGTCAAATCAAGCATGTCGTGTGCTTGATCAACACATAATAACCTGTTATAATCTCTTAGTTATGTAGCATAGCTTGTTTTTTAATGCCATGCACCATATCCATAGTCTTGCCTTAAAACAACTTTAAAGAACAGTCATCAGTTCTATGACTTGTAAATATGTAAATAAGTATTTAATATTAAGTGGCGCTCTTGTGAACCAAACAGGGAACTTGTTCAGTATTAGTCAATGATTATTAAAGGTTAATCCTTCTTAATGTGTCTTATTTTTGTACCCATTTAAATCACATTTTGTTCAGTCGTTTGCAACCCTGGTGAAGATCAGTAGGAAAGCTTTTAGATTAAAAACACATTTTCAACGGTTCATCATACACTAACACGCGATAAATAAAACAATAACTACAAATACATGTACAGGAATTAATAACACAATAAATACCCATCAAAAATGTAGAAAAAAAAAGTTCATAACATCAAGTTTAAAAAAATCCATAAAATAGAGAACAATGTTTGTAAACAATAAAAACATCTTCCTATATATTTTAGTGAACACTGGAGCCCAAACTGTTAATATTACTAGGAATATGTGGAAAAATCTTTGACATCTTTTATTATATCCTGAGCAGCTTTTATATATTCCTCAGATATTTTGATGAATTATCTGTGATAAGTGACGTATCATCTATCGTTACCATTGATGGATAATTATAGATTATCTATCAGATGGAAGTTAAAACTCTGGCTGCTCTAAAACATTAATATTATTTCCAGTCAGAACGTCGGTCAGCAGGATACAGATTTTAAATCTTAAAATAAAAATAATAATCTGTATCTAAAATAAATGGTTATAAAATGTGAGCTTTACAAAGACGGTTTTTCCTTATTTTTAAACTTCGCCTAATATCCACTCTACTCAGCATTTTCTGCCCATCCAGCCTCTTTGGTCACAGTTTTTTATTTTTGTTGTTTTTTTTTTTTACTTTTTATTGGAGAAGCAGATGACTAATGGTTTTCTTTTCTGTTCTGATGTGACGCATAGCTAAAAGAAATGAGCACATTATATTTACACCCGGAGCGAACAGGAAGTCATAAACAAGCAGACACTGAAAAACTGACATGAAAAAAAAGCTCTATTTTTGTAGGAATTACCACTTTAAGAAACAATTATTTGAAGCTAAAGCTTTTTACACGTCTCTACCAAGGATCCAAAACATGCAGAGGATGTTATACATTTCATCACCAAACTTATTTCACAACTTTAGTAGCCATCCTATCAGATTTATTGATGCAATAACCAAATAATATTCTTAAAACAAATCAGCACATTAAAGTTTGCTTGCCTAAGCAGATATTTATATATATATTTATACATGTTTGAAACTTGAAAATCAAATGGATTCAGACTATAAGCGAGTTTCTTCAGTGGTGGTCCATCAGGTTTCCACTGGCCACATTAAGTCCTGCGCCAGAAGGGAGAGGTTCTGCGGTCAGAGGGGCGGTTCTTTTTTTTTGTTTTTGTTTTGTTTCTTTGGGTCGGCAGCTGCAGATTCAGCACTGAAGGGAAATGTGCGCCGTCCTCTCCCATGTTTCAGCTCAGATGGGGGAAACTGAAACACGGGTGAGGTCTCCTGCACCCCTAAAAAGCCGTAATTATGCTTTTTTTTATTTTTGCAGGGTTTAATTAGAAGCAGCTCTCCCGAGTAACATTGTGTTCCCCAACCTTTCGCTGCACCGCTTTGCGCTGACTGGCATAATTATGGAGTAACAAAAAAAAGTGTCGTTCCGTTTCCATCAGTGCTGCAGGCCTCAAACGATCAGCCTGGTGAAATGTTCAAAGGTCTGCAAGGCAGGTCTAAATTTGGAGAGAACAGCAATTTTGCCGAGGAGGCAGAGCAACTCTTTCATCATCCCTACTGTCGTAAATTAGAAATATGAAACTGGAAACTAGTCTTCAAGTCTGAAAATAGTGCAAAAATGCTTCATTCCCTCACAATGTTACGGACGGCGTGTGTTGTTGACCTGTTTTAAATTGTAGCAAAGTGTTTTCATGTATATATGTGGGATATTGTACATGATAAATTAATTGTGATTGAATTTGATTATTAGTTTGAAATAAAAAGAACACTTGTTTATTATTGGAACATCTGAATATGAAGTCATTTTGTTTGTTTTGTCAGATATATAAAGCAGCCAGGTGTCCAGACCTTTTGTCACTCGGATAAATAGTGTCAAGTGAAAAGTACATGAGGATCAGGAACATAAAAACACTAAAATCAAGCAAATAAAGTATTTCTTTTTTTGGATTACACTGCAAAACCACAAAATCTTACCAAGTAGTTTTCGTCTAGTTTCTAGTGCAAATATCTTAGTCAAGTTTAGCAAACTTGACTAGTAGAAACTAGCCCAGAACTACTGAAGTGGAGATCCACAATTAAAAAAAAAAAGATTTTGCACATTTGCTGCATTAAATGGAAGGTATCTACTTTCCAATTTAAACACATTTACTAAGAACAGGATTTGGGTCACTTTCTTTCAAAAAACTTGCTAATATTTAGCCAAGATTACTAAATTAGATAAAAGCTGATTTGAGTGCGGTAATGTCTGCTTTTCAGTAAAACTGGCATAGTTCAACTAAAAGGCTTGTTATAAAAAGACATACTTTTTCAAAGTTAATATTTTCCAATGTTGCCAAACCCAGTGATGTCACTGATATGATGCCATATATGACATCACTGATGTCATCACCTCAAATTACCGACTTTGCAAAGGAAAGTAGTGACTGTTCGAGGCGCCATGATGGACGTCGGAAGTGAGGGATGGTAATATTGAACAGCGACTGAAATTGTTTCCCCAAGTTGTTTTTGCCAGTTTATTCATGCCTTCAACTTGTTAGCATCGAGCTAATTTGTCTGTGAACGTAAAACACCTGGTTGGGGCTCATAGACGGCGGGATTAAGAGTTGGAAACGGCTAGCTTAGAAACCGACCCGAACCGCCTCCCTCCTGACGTGTTGACCAAATTACTGACTTTACCTTAATTTATACCGCATGATTTATGTTACTGTGTCATAAACTGTGTTCCCCTTTACACCGGAGCAGCATAAAAAAACGTACAACAGACGAGATGCTGACCAGTTTTTGTCATACATGCTAGGCTACATGACCGGGGCACTGTTTCCATGGTTACTAATAGACGCGTACCTTCTCCATAATGCCATATTTAATATCTTTGTAATAATACTGCTTACAAAGTATAAGAACGTTAATCATCTTACCTTATAAAAATTGTTAGCTGCAAATTCGCGGTTAGGGCTGACAGTCATGATTTATGACTGCTGTCCATCGCCGCTGTAACTTTCCTCATTAAGTCATAAAATAAAATGACATGTTTGCTTTCTGTTCTTGTCTGTTCCTGCAGCTTAACCCTATGACCATTTTAAAAGTGAAATCAACTAAATAAAAGCGATATTAGAGAACAGATGTCTGTTCTTAGACTAGCTTTAAAGGAGCGGTTATATCAGTGTTTCCCAACCCTGGTCCTCAAGGCACTGACCTGCATGTTTTAGATGTTCCCCTGCTGCAGCACACATGATTTCAATTGTTGGCTGATTATCAGGGTTTTGCTGAATTGCAGTCATCTGAATGGGGTGTGTTGAAGCAGGGGAACATCTAAAACATGCAGGTCAGTGCCTTGAGGACCAGGGTTGGGAAACACTGGGTTATATTAACATCCATTATGGCGGAGTGGGCGGAGTTCTGGAGAGCGTGACGTCACGTGCAAAGGTCAGTATCTGGCTCAAACATCTTAAAGTACTTGAACCAACTCATCAGCGGAAATGACACATTAACATGTCTCAACAGGCTGTTTTGTAATCCCACTTTTGGTTGTTATGTTCTGAAACATGTTCAAACTCGTCCACCCAAATGTAACCTTTTATAAAACCTGCCCCAACCGTCTGCTTTCCACTTCCACTCACAACACAGGGGCTGAAAAACGGCATTATGTGGCTGAGGAGATCAGTGTGTGCAGTCTGAGTTGTTTACATCCTAAAAAAGCTCCTGTGGGTGTGTGTGTGTACATTCTCAAACTTTCCACCAAGTGAACTGGGTTCTGGTTCATTTTGTGGTATTTTCAGGTGTCAGCATGTTGGAGAAGCTCTGTTAAGTTTTGTTTGTAGACTTAAAAAAATATATATATATATACATTTCTTATTGTGCGTTGCATTTTTGTCCAATTATTCCTTGTGGTTTCAGATGCAATGAAGCTGAAAGGATATTTGCTTATTCCTTTTTACTTTTGGACAGTGGTTATAGTGTGCAACCATGGCAACAATATATTGTTTTTTACAATTGGGAGCAGCTGATTAGTATCTTAATAATTCAGTGAATATCTGAACAAGAGGAGTTGAAAAGGAGGAATCTCTTAAATCGATCATAATCTGCAGCAACAGCCTTCAGTCAGAAGCATCTTTGGATTTGTTGCGAGACTGACTGCTCCTGGAGACATTTCCTGCTCCAGCATCATCAACCACATCTTTGAAAATACTTGGATGATATACATAAACATTTTGTTTTTTACATGACTAAGAATCATATCTGTGTCCAAAAGTCATAGGGAAACAAACAAGTTAGTGTTTGAATTTATATATTTTAAAGACAAATATTTTTTTCTGATAAATCCTCAATATGTAAGCAATAAACAAATATTTACATTTGAAATTCATTTCAAAATAGCTCATGCTTGAAAACAGAACACATCAGATGCTTTTATTCAATATTTTTCAGAATAGATGCTGGATACTGTTTTTTTTATTATTTAATTACAAGACAATGACAAAAAAAACTATATTTCAGTACATTTCTGTATTTATGTTCCGTATTAAACTAGAAGACTCTCTCTGATGACGTATGTGACACGTAGGGGTCGATGGGAATGTATTATGTCTGGCGCCGCATGGTGGGGGTGTGAACACGTCCGTTCACACTCACACACACTCACACACACTCATCCCACAGAAAAAGAGGCAGAGACAAACACCCAGTTTTCTTTCTCACGGACTTTTTGCGTCCCACATTCAGCAGGAGCGCGGATCCACGGAGGACGTCTGCAGACCGACTCACAGTAAGTCCCGTTTGTCCAGCTACCGCCAAGCTACAAAACTTTGACACTTTGAAAATGAGTCCGGATCAGTCCGAAGCGACCCGAACTCGCTGAGTGTTGTCCTTAAAAGAAAACAGAATTTAGCTAAATCGACCTATAAATGAAATGAATAAAACTTGAACCATCGTTAAGACTTTCCGAGTAGACTTTATCTTTGTGTGGTTTGAAAATATCCCGTTTTTCCGAGAGATCCGTCTCACTGGAACAGTTGCATCTGTTTCAAAGTAGTGCAAAATCTGCATTTCATTACACATTTATTATTAAATCTATCCTACACAATGTTTGATGTTTAGCATTTGTGAAGTTTATGATGTTATTACGGGATAAACAGGATTCTTCGGTTGAGTTTCATTGCTTGAATACTGAAAATAAGCAGCAGTCAGTTGTCAGATGACTGCGTGAGTTTGGGACTTTTTGCTCAAGTTGGTTGCTAAATGTTGTGGGCAGTGGCGTAACTCTGAAATCTGGGGACTGTGGGTATCCTGTCCTGGTGCCCGTTAGGAAGTTTTTCTTTTTTTTCCAAGTTTGGCCACAGGTAGCACGTAGACACTAGTTAAAATAAACAACCAAAGTTTATGGTGTTTTTAGCAAAATAGGAAAATATAATAATATTATATATATAGTAAAATAATAATATAATCAGGTTACTTTTACTAAAATAAAATAAAAATTACACATTCCAACTGCAGCTGACAAAAATAAAGTTAAACAGACTCTAAACTCTAAATAAGGATGCATAACAAGCTAGTATTGGCTAATATTGGTACCATTAGCTCAGTTGTGCATTTGATAAAAGAAATAAATCCGGATCACCGTTATAGTTCTACAAAGCGTAACATATTCATTTAATTATATTAAAGTAATACTTGCTATAAAATTATCTGTTTTAACAATATAATGAATAATTGTCAATATAGTTTGAAGATTTTAATCCAATAGAAAGTCATGTATTGGACTCACTGGTCAGTAGTGCGCCCTCTGGTGGACACATCACGGACAAGAGAAGACTTTTTAAAATAATAATCTCATCTTTTATGAAATTAACTAGTTGTTATCACATTGTACAAGATTATATCCCATGTGTTCCAGGAAAACACATGGGATATTTAGCACATGTGCAAATGAGCTAACAGCTTGTGGAGTAACAGGGCTAGCAGCTAGCTTAAAATAGCAACGTCTTCATTGGAGTGGAGTTGGTTTAGTTTTCACCAGATATTTAAATAAAAACATTTTCTTTATTGTATGCAAAGAAAAAGAGTTGTAGCATTTTTCAGGTAGCCAGGGAATACTGTTTTTTTTTTTCATGCTCTTCATAATAAGGTTAGCATTTTAAAACCATAATCTGTGAAAACTTGTATAGTCTACTGGTAAGTATCCTGTTTATACCTACTCATTTAAAAGAAATATAAAGATATACAATTTATTTCAATTGAATTTCATGAAAAACACCACAGTAAACATCGTTACATGTTCAAAACAAAGCAGCTGTTGAAAGCAGGTTTTCCAGCCACATGCTAATTTGCTAACCTGGTCTTCGGTTGGACGTTTTTGAAAAGCCAGCAAAATTAAAAAAAGTTTCCTGTCAAAACACACACACACACACACACATTGCAACTATTAACAAGAAATATTAAATGCATATTGGAGAAAACCAATTCTCCACAACAAAGTAGGTTGGTTCACATCAGTATTTCCCTAAAAATGGACAAATACAGTCACTCATAAGAATATGTGTAAATTCTGGTGGTGAAGGAATAAACTATGGTTTTCTGGACCCTCAGTGCACCAGTGAAACGTTCCCAGTGCTATACCTCCATTAAACCAGTTTGAACCATTTAAATATGGATGCTTGCTTTAATGTTGGCACCAGATTCTGATCCAACCGTTTGAATATTTCAGCTGAAATTAATTGTTTTCAGGTTTGATGAGTGAATTCGCTTCAGTTTTTTCTGTTTATGTTTTGGGTTTTTTGTTCTTTTTGTCTCGGTTACATCATTGTAGCGTTTCGTCCGTTCAGCTGCTGCTCGTTGCATAATTAGGTTTCTATGTTGCAGATCATTATCTGTATTCATATTAGTTTCTGAAATACTCCAACCAGCACGTCTTGTGTAATACTCACAGTTGGTTACATTTACTCAATTACTTTTACTTTAGTCATTTTATTGTGAAGTATTTCTTACTTGAGTAAAATTTCTGGATTTTCTACCCACTGAATGAAAATCAAATGTATTTTAGCCAAAAATTCGCCAGACACAGACACACACCTGCAGTTTTTGTTAAAGTTTCATAAGTTTTTTTTTTTTTGTTGAAGGAAACTGATTTGGAAACATTTTCTTTTTTAGGATTTTGTTATTCTGTTTGTTAATCTTATTTTCATCCCTAAAATACCAAAATTTCCACTTAACTTTATATTTTGGTCTGTCTGATTGTGTAATTTTTAAATATTAAATTATTGATAATTTGATCAGTTACTCAGTAATTGAGTGGACTTCTTACCAAATACTTTTTTAAATCTTACCTGAGTAATTTCTTGGACGGTTGCTCTTCATTTTACTTGAGTAAAAATATTTTGAAGTTGTAATACTGCAGGTTTAATACCACGACACTAAAAACACAAACAAAACTTTAACCACCTAAATTTATTACCCCATTTTCAAGAAATTATCTCAGAGATTTTAGCTTTTCTATGTTTATTAACCTCCATAATAAAATAAATAAGTTGATATACAATAATTTGTTTACTGGTTTAAAACTATAAAATGGAAGGAAGAAGCAAATAAATGAAAAAGACAAATTGACTCAATTTAATTCTAAATACAAAATATCACTTTGATTAATTTAGTACATATGTGGAAATTTGCTGAATAAATAAAAAGCACATCTGTGATGTATTAAGCCACAGGTGTCAAACTCGAGGCGTGTGGGCCAAATCCGGCCCGCCATATCTGTTTATGTTCCCTCTAGATTGTAGACTAAACACTATGTCTGCTTAAATATTATGTTTTCAATCAAATCAATGCAGTTTTTATATGTTTATTGCCAAATTGTAACAATTAATTCCTCCAGTTTCTTCAGAATTATCATGGAAATTTACACAAAATCAACAAATTGCACTAATAATTGGGAGTTTATGGCAGATTTTTCTCAAATATTGTCAAAAATTTTCTTACTTCTACTAAACAGCTGCCTCAGCTTTAAGTGTTGTCAGATTATAGTCCATGATCTACACAGTGAGTAAAAAAAGTCACATTTACTGTCATAAATAACCATAAATATCGTAAATATTTCCAAATTAGTACCACAAACACTTTGATTTTTTATTGGAAAAATCACAAAAAGAATCACGAAACCCTGGAGGGACTGAAAGGATGTTCAATAACATTATCTGATTTTAGAAAATTACTGATATTTTAACAGTTTGGTGAACAGATTTTATCAATACATTCTGGCGCCGCCGGCCCTTTAAGAGCACAGATGATCTTGATTTGGCCCAAAACGAAAATGAGTTTGTCACCGCTGAATTAAACAAAAAATAGTTCATAAGATTTAGAATTGAGTGCTGAAATTGCAAAATTTGCAATGATTTTCAAGCTCTACTTTTAAGTGCCAGACATACAGTAACATTACATGAAGCCGCTGCTGTTCGATCTGTAATCTCAGCCATTTAAACCATTAATAATGTAACATTTCTAACTCCATCACATTATAAAATATCTTTCTTTCGTTTTGTTGCTGTCAGACGTTCAGTCAGCTGCTCCCTGACCTCCGCAGGGTCGTTTTCTGAATCGTGTCGTCTCGTCGCTGCTGCAGTTCGAAAGGCTTTTTCAAATAAACAATCGACATGTTTCAGAGAAGGGAGGCGCCTCATAAACACAGATTAGAAAGCCGTGTTTTAATTTGGGCTTTGGTTGATCCTTCCCACATTTAACAGCGCTGCCAGCTAATGACAGGCCGGCGCTCCAAACTGGGACGACACAGTCAGCAAAAGTCTGAATTGTTCAGCTCTTACAGGATATTTAAAACGGTTTCAATGTGTTTTGTTAGATTGGAGAACATGAATGGTATCTTTTTGTTTTTAAACTGAAAGAGCGAAAGCAGCACTCCTTATATGTAGCTTCCTGTTACCTCACTGCTCTGATGAGCAATAATCTGCTGTAGGTTTTAGTTGTTGGCACAGATGCTTAATAATCTCCACAGAAAGAGGGAAGCCACCTGAAGGGGTTTCACACGTTTCTGTCACAGCGTCGTCATAGCGATGCCAAACAGGAAAGCCCCTCCTCATCCCCCAAAACTTATCCCGAAACTTTCAGAGACGTGAAGATGCGTAATCGCAGCATCACACTGTAAAACATTTGGTTAAACTTGAAAATGAAAGTCCACCCGCTGCCTTGAAAATGCAATTTAAGTCACAGGAAAATAGTTTTGGTTTCAACTCAGAAATGAAAGTTCATGAAGTTGATTTGACAACAAGAGACAAGTTGACTAAACTTTGTTTTTTAGCTTCATTCATCTTTAATTGTGAGTTTTAGCTTAATGCTGCAATTTAAACCAAATAATTATTTAACAAATCTGCCCTCACAAAGTTAAAGAGCCACATTTCTCTATTATTTTACTCACAATATCAAGTTAAAATAAATACTGATTTTACTTTAGAATAATTTAAATTCTTGTTTGAACTAAATTTCTGATGTGATGATGAATTTTATTAAACATCCCAATGAATTCAGCTCAGAAACATTTAGTGAGATCAGGACATTATCCTCAAGCTTTGCTGACTGAGAATTGCATTAAAATGAACATTTGCCTTAATAAAACACCAGAGTCAGATCAACGTAACGCACTTCCACCTCAGGAGACAGAAACATGCCGCTAAGCATTCTGGGAAATAGTTCCCACTCCTGTCTTTCTCTTCTTTCAGTTTTTTCAACTCTTGGAGGTTTGACTAAATTAATAAGAAGTTAACACAACTTAGTTTATCTTTCACAAACTCACATTTAGGTTCAAAATCTAAAACTGGATAAATTTATTTCACTTAAAGAGGAAAAGATTGTAGACACAACACAAATGTTTTACAGTGCACATTAAGTTAAACGTACAACAAAAGCTGCGGCTCCTTTGTGTAGGAGATTAAACAGCGTCATTGCAGATGTTTAGACTCTGGAGGAGCTTTAAAGAATAATGCCAGCATGAAGCAGTGGAGAGACGTTGCATCTGTTTTAGCATTTAGCTTCTTTCCCTGCAGGACATCGCAGACTTTTCCTCTGATAGGCTCCTAACCAGCTATCTTCCTGTTTCAGCTAAGCTACATGTGTCAAACTGGAGGCCCGAGGGCCAAATCTGGTCCCCCGTAGGTTTTTATGTGGCCCACTAAACTTGAAATTACATCAATTAGTTCCTCCAGTTCTTTAAAATTCACAGAAATTTTTTCTCAAAATTGGCCATAAATCTTTGGGTTTGAGTGACTGCTGCCTCAGCCGTACTTCATGTCAAGTTATAGTCTGTAATCGATACGATTAATAAAAGGTCACATTTAACATCATAGAATAGCACAAAATGTGTAAAAATTCATTCCAACCATTTCTAAATTAGCACCACAAAATCAGTTATTTTTATTGCAAAAAAATAAAAAATCCTGGATGGAAAAGATGTTCAATATCATTTTACTCTAAGAAACACTTATTGAATGCTAAAACAAATAGCTATTTATTGATATTCTATCAGTTTAATGGGTTTTATCGGTACATTCCCTTTAAGAACATTCAGATTTTTGATTTGGTCCAATATGAAAATGAGTTTGACACCGCTGAGCTAAGCAGTTGTTCTGTTGTTATTCCCCAAACTGTTTCTGGGCAGTAACTTTTTTAAGTGAACTGCAGCACAGATCTTATGTTGCAGAGGGAAATCATGTCAGTAAGGTCAGAGAGCCTGGAAAGTTCTGGTAACTGGTCCAGATTCTTTTCACTCTGAATAACTTCGGTGCTCCACGCAGCGTATAAAGATAGACTTCCCCACAGCCTTTTAATTTCAGCTGCCTTGTACAGTATTTGTTATGCAAGTTATAATAAGACTGGTGTTTTTAGTTCTGCTTTCAGTTTCTAGTCAGATGGCTTTTCCTTCATGGAGGCTCGTTTTGAGAGTCATTTTTAAAAAAATCACTGCATTAACGAGACTCAAATTAGATTTTCATAATGAATTTCTAATTGTTGTAGAATAATGCCATAAAATGCATTAGAAATGACATTTTTATGTTAATTAATAAAATTAAGATTTCATAAACCTCTAACTCTTATCTTTCTTTATTGATTATCTAGTTCTGGTTTTAATCAATCAAAGAGTCAACAGGTGCTCAAATGCTGTTGAATTGTAAATGAAGAAGAAAAACAGAGGCTGTGACGTTGAGTTAAAATGCAGAAGAAGAGTTACTGCCCTCTAAATACACAGTGCAAGCTCAGTTTTCTGACCAGAGTGTGCAGATGGGTAGAAATGCTCGAAATACTTCAGCGTTGATGGGCGAATAAATGGAAATACCCACATTTAGAGTCAAAAAATATGCTGCTATGGTTCTTTGATATACGATTTTTGGCAGGAATGTATTGCCATACAGAGAACGACACATGAATGATTGTTCATTTCTGCCAGCTTAACAGGGCAACTCAAAAACTACTTCATTTCTTTAAAATAACAGTCTCATCCAACTGGGTGTAGGTGAAGCTACAAACTAGATGTTAGCTTTAGCATTGTTAGCAGCATATATGTAGCCTAACAAGACTCTCACATCTATATCTTGTATGTCGAAAAATGTTGCCACACAAACACTTCTTCATTGGTTTTTGTAATCCAGGGGTTTTCTTTGTGAGCCCAATCACAAGAAGATTGGTCAACATTGTCAACATAACGAGACAACTCAAGAACTAATTCCTTCCTCCCTTCAAAATAAGAGTTTCAAACAAGGACACGAAATGTCGTGTTCTACCGCTCACCTGCAGCGTTGATGGGAGAATAAACAGAAATACCCACAATGAGAGCCATGTGCTCTCAGTCAAAAATATGCTGCTATGATGCCCTTATACAAGGTTTGTGGCAGGAATGTAACACCATACGGAGAACCCGACATGAAAATCTTTGTTCATTTCTGTCAGCTTAACAGGGCAACTCAAAAACCATTTCCTTTCTTATTTCAAAATAAGAATCTCATCCATACAATATGAAATAGATGCTAGCTTTAGCGTTGTTAGCAGCTAGCATGTAGCCTCACAGGATTCTGCCTCATTGGGTTTTTTTTTATAGCTGAGGGATTTTAGTCAGCCTGGATTGGCAAACAATGTCAAGTAATAATGCAAGAATTCCCTTCAAAATAAGATACAAAATGCTAACTTTAGCAGCTAAAGATGAGCCAGTTGCATCATTTTCAGAGAGCCTTAAATCATAAACAATTTAAGTGGCAGAAGGCTCTTCAAAACGTTTCTATCCAAACTTTAGTCGCCATCGTGACAGAAAGTCTTTATTTGTCGCCAGAGCAGGATCTGAAGCTCAGAATATTCACATTCATACCCGGGATTCATAACAACAGCAGAGACTTGAAGACAAAGCCGCATGCTGAATGAGTCGGCGCTTTATGGGGCTTTATTACGGAGAGATCTCGTTACTCCCTCGCTAGTTCGTTTCAGCCAATATCAGAGGAAACTGCAAAACAGCTGCAGGGAGCGAATATGCAAGTCGAAGCAAAACTTTGCTCTTTTTTCAGATGTGGGAAACAGTTTTACTTTTAAACTCACTTTGCTGTTTGGCTTCTTCTTGTCACTTGGGATAAAAATGGAAACTCTAAAAAAAGTTTGTTGAACTAATTCCAGAGTGTCGCCACTTTAAGCCTTACTTGCAACCATTTTGGTGATCATCTAATTTCCTGGAAGAGGAAAATGCAACAGAGATGTTGCTTAGAGCTGAAGTGACGTGAGCAGAGCTCGGTCAGCAGACGGTATCATAACTGAGCCTTTTTTAATCCGCATTGCTGCTAAACATCGAGACAACAATCTCCTTTGAGGATTAGCTGCTTTGCTGCTGAGTGCTTTGGGGTTTGGACTCGTTTCAGTTTTGTAAACAGGAAGCTCTCTTCGTATTTTCTGGCCAATAGGTCAATAAAGTGACCTACTGGAGAGTTTCAGAGACATTAATGCAGCTGTGCTGGAAAATTAGGGTCAAAATTACAGTACATTTTATAGGAGATGAAATTAGCTAATATTTTTTAAAGGGCAATTTTGTTTTAATATATATACTTTTTGGTTGTGATGTTTTACTTTGGATATTTAAAAACATCGTCTTGTTGGTAAACGTTCATTCACAGAAAACAGAACGAATGCTGTACGTATAATGATACGGGTGTTCATTTATTTTTACAAATATAAACGTTAGGCTCACTTTTGTGCTCCTCTGTTCCAGACAGAATTTTTTCAGAAAGATTTTCTCCCATAATTTCACTGCATTAAGACCCGTTTTCTGTCCCTGCTGAGGAAACATCATCCCCACAGCATGATGCTGCCACCACTGTGCTTGCCATTTGGAGGTTGTGTATCCAGACTGATGCATTTCCAAACACACTTGGTGGAAAATGTGTCACTTTGGTCTTTTTTTAACACGTTTTCCGTGTCCTGGGATGATGAGTCGACAGAGATGCTCAACGCTGAGGATGTTTTATGGTGAAGCGACTCTTTAAATCTCAGCATGACTTCGTCTTTCAACTGCTCTCTTCTGGTCCTTAATGGTGCTGTTTGTTTACTGACGTTCTCTAACAAACCTTTATAGGACAGCTGGATTTATGCAGATTAAATGGATTCTCTTTCTAATTTTGTGTCTCTGAAGGCAGGAATAATTGGATGTTTTTTTGTAAACTAACAAAATGATAAAAAGTTGAAGGGGTGTGAATATGTGATGATACGAAGCTGCAAAATGGCTGTGCCGACATCTGAAAAAATAAAATAAAAACCTGACGCTAGGCATTTTTGTTTTCTTGTGAAAATTAATTCTTTGGAGCACTGCATCCGAAGTGCGCAGAGGAGCGTTATCGCAGATCCTTCCTCCCATTAGTTCTACGACTTTGTAATCATCACTGCTCACAAAAACTCAGTGTTTTCACATCTGCACAGTTTCAAATAACAGCCATGTTGTTTTAACTTCTTGTAAATACATTTCAGCAATGAGGTGTTTCAAAGTTCTTTACGTAATGAAAATGCAAAGTCATAGAAAACACAGTCAATAACATTACATATAAAATTATTGACTAATGTTTCATTGATTATGATTCAAAAGCAACCGCAACCAGCTGGGTTTTTAGTCTGGATTTAAAGGAACTCAGTGTTTCGGCCGTTTTACAGTTTTCCGGAAGTTTGTTGCAGATTTGTGGTGCATAGAAGCTGAAGGCTGCTTCTCCTCTGGTTCTGGGGATGCAGAGCAGAACAAGAACCAGAGGAGTCTGGATGGTTGCTATGACAACAGCAGCAGATCTTTAATGTATTGTGGTGCTAAACCGTTCAGTGATTTATAAACCAACTACAGGATTTTAAAGTCTGTTCTCTGAGCTACAGGGAGCCAGAGGAAGGACTGTTGAACTGGGTGATGTTCTCTAACTTCCTGGTTTTAGTCAGAACTCCAGCAGCAGCGTCTGGATCTGGTTGGTTTTTAGGCAGACCTGTGAAGACGCTGTTGCAGTGATCAATGCGACTAAAGATAAATGCATGGATGAGTTTCTCCAGATCGTGCTGAGACATTAGTTCTCTGATCCTGGAGATGTTCTTCAGGTGATAGAAGGCCGACTTTGTAACCGTCTTTATGTGGCTCTGAAGGTTCAGATTCAGCCTGACCTCCTGTAGTAACTGAAGCTGTGGGTCGACTCTACATCATTCCTCTTTTGGTCCAAATATAATGGCTTCAGTTTCGCTTGTGTTTGGCTGGAGAAAGTTTTGACACATTGATCTGTTCTCAGCATCTGTCCAGTGATTGGGTGAAATCTGAGTCACCTGGTGACATCGTAATGTAGGTCACTTATTCTCATTTTTATAATTTTTTTACGCTTATTTTTGTTTTGCTGCTGTTACACCTGAGTTTCGCCACTGTGGAGCATCTGTCTGTGGTTTAATCGATGACTATCTCTAACAGTATCAAAAACACCATGTGACTCTGACCAAACAGGATGGATTTACGTTTCGAAGAAGGATGTTTGTTTTCACTTCCTGCTTTTTTACAGATGTGAGGTTTTGATCTGACAGTGGTGTCAAGTTTGTCAAATGGCATCAATTTATTCTCATATTAACCTCCTGGAAGCTTCTGTTGAATCCTTCTAACAAAATATTTAGAATTTTTGTTGATATCGACGCATTTATTGAGTTTGAAATGGTGTACTCTGCTCTTTAAAAGGACTTAATGACACAGACAGAGTCCAAACTAGAGATTTTGAGTAGAAGTGGAGGGGGAGACGGAAGCAGCTTGTAATCTGATCCGCAGGGAGGGAGTCGTCTTTTTGGGATATTTTCAGACTCCTCAAATAACCACAATGGCCGGGTGTATTTTTGCTCCTTCCAGTGCAGAATAACATCTTGTAGCGGGTATATTTTCTTTGGGTTTAGTGAAGTTCAGGCTGAATGCTGCTGGCTTGATGGGTTTTATTGAAGTATACTCTGTGCTGAGTTGGTTTTCTTTTCAGATATGATAGAAATACCAAAGTTTAAGTCAGATCAGATTTACATCTGGTTTCTGTTTATATGTTTCCTATGACACCAGATAGTCATTGAAAGCGGCTCCGTTTAAAAATAGCCCATAAAACAATGTTTGCAACCGGGACTGTTGTTGCTAGAAAACACAGCGGTGAATCTGTTTCCCCACCTTCATGCAGACTGAAACCAAATGCTCTGCCAGACCAACACTTCACAGAAACTTTGCTTCCTTTTTGCTGCTGAAATTTGCTGCTCGAATGGCCACTTTTCACCTTCTGAGGTTAAAAGTGGTTTGCTGATATAAATGAGAGGAGGGTTAGCGGTTTAAGAAGCTGTTGTGAATGAATTCAGTCTTAAAGAGTCTCAGAATTTTAGTTGACTATTTTCCAGGCCAAGATATGGAAAAAAATACAACGGAGCATGGAAAACTGTTTTATTTTCCAGGTTTATAACAAATCACGGTTTGGTTTTCAACATCTTATCCAACATTTTGAAGTTTTGACTTACTGACTGAATGGACACATTATTCACTAATTATTTTTACTTTCGATAACTTAAAAATCAGGTTGAGTTCAACCTGCAGTCTTTAAAGTGAGTGTGGTAAAACTTCAGGAAGTTTTGTTATTTTGTTCTTTTTTTATATATTTTATTAGATTTTTTTTTCCAATTATTAAAAAACACAATAAAATTACCACATTTTATTTTAACAATCCTTTTCTTCTTTTTTTAATGGAATATTTTAAATCTTAAATCCACCAGTTAGAGTTTGAAACGCAGCCGGAGTCCAAGCTCCAAGATGTACCACATATTAAGACGTTTTATGATTTCTAAAACCTACAAATCGGACCGCTGTTTAACCGGAATAATGGTGAATATTTTCTTATTAAATGGAAATCTAGAAATTTTAGCCCAGGAAAGTATGAAATTTTGAAAACCCATGAATGATTGTAATGTTTAATCTGTGTTTAATGAGAAATCCAGCTGTGCAGATTCTCCCTACCATCTGCTCAGACGTTTTCCAACTGAGATGAGACTAAATGGACGTTTTTATGTTTCAGGCTCACAACTCTCTGCAAAGTAGCTCGGCCCAATCACAGCCATGTCGAAAGGATGCATCACAGTCACCAAGTACTTCTTATTCCTCTTCAACCTCCTCTTTTTTGTAAGTAATGCCATTTTTTCTTTATCAGTTCATTAGTTCTCACTTCCTCACCAGCAGCTGTGTTTAATTAAAAAAGCAGAGCAACATTTTTCTCCACTGTTTTTGCAATCAGAAGTCAGAATTTCCCAGTTGGAAAACAAAGATGGAATCAGTGCAACATCTGCACAAATAAAACTCTGGAAAAAACTGTGCACTGCAAAACCACCAAATCTTACCAAGTGTTTTTGGTGTTAAAAATGTTTGGTGTTAAAATAACCCAATCATTGTTGAAATAACACTTAAAGAATTAACACCAATTCTGAAAATTACCAAATAGAAAGTTAAATAGTGTTATTTGATGATTTGGAACTGAAAATAGCTAACTTTGAGTCTTCTTCTTCTTCCCTTTATGTGTTGTTGCCAATGTGACCAAGTAGCACTTTGGTATTTTGGGTTCACTGATCAGAAAAAGATTGGATTGTTGAGTTTCAGGATCAGCTAAGAGGAAAACCTTCAGGTTAAAATCACCAGCTAGCTTCTCTGTGCTAGCTGGGAAGTTAGCTAACAGCGCCACTAGCTAACTTCAGTACTGGACAGTAAAACCATTACTGCTGCCTCACAGCTAACCTGGAAAACCATGTAATCTTTAGAGATGTTTGCTGCCTTCAGCTTTTTATTTGAATAGTTATCTCTATTCAAATACTAGATACTGTGTAAGGAAATGAGGAAAGAGACTTTACAGAGTAACTGTAAGGTCTGAGTAACAGCAGATGGTTCCAGTTTGCTTCCTCCTCTCTTCCATTAAAGTCCAGTTCTGGCTTCCAACACTGACTCTGCGAGGCTGTCCAGACCTTTCCAATGAGTCTGCATCTATAAACCTGACACAGGCCTTTTGAAGTCAACTGGGGTCTAATAGGAAGCGTGTGTGTCTGTGTCAAGTGTTTGTCCATGTGGACAAATTATGCACGGTGAGGCCAGGGGAGCCAGGAAGTGGTGGGCTAATGATGGCTGCCGGTGCTCTGCAGCCTCTTTAAGAGATCAGCTCCTAAGCAGGGCACTAATTACTGCTGTGGGGCTGCAGAGGGGGCAGCAATACAAGCAGGAAGCTGGAGAATCAACAGAGCCTCTTATTGAGGAGTGTGGTCCCCAAGACAGAGCCCTGCAACCCCCAAACAGAGGCTCACCGTCAGAGCTTCACAAACTCAGTCAGTAAAAATTTGAGGGAGTGAAATAATCATAAACCAACATTACTGAATTTGTTGCCGAATGCTGGGTGTTAACCGTGAGAAAATGTGGAAGAGGCATTTTCTTCATTGCTGCTACGACAGAAAGACAGAAACTAAGATTTAATGACTTCCAGATGTGAAAATAACAAAGTGAAAGGAAACTCTCCCATGTTTTCAGGCATACCAACTGTTTTGTTCTCATATGACACAAAAATGCACCGAGCCACTTTTATCACTTCCGATGCCGATATCTGAGGTTTACCGATACAGAAGAACAGCGCTGAACTGGCTTAAAACGTTTCTATTTCTTAAAAGACATAAATGTACAGAATCATAAATTCATTCGATAACTCTGCACTAATACAGCACACTTAAAAACACCAATAACTTCACAAGCAGGGTCAAACATGTGAAAACAACTTTAATTTGTTCAACAGCCAATGTAAAATAAATGATAAAAAAACAGAAACTGACTAAAACAATATGTTGGTCAAACATGTAAAAATAAACTCCAATAAATCTTCTTTCAAATGGTTCAGAGTGCAATTAGCGATTCTAAATATATTGTAAAATAAATTATAAAGCATAGAATTAGACAAAACACTGCAAAAAACATAAACTATTAGTTTCTAGTTGGTTTAGTTTCTTGTTCAAATATCTTAGCACATTTGGAATAAGACAAAGTAACTTAAAAGTAATCAATATGTTAGCAAAATATTTGGAGCTTTTCTAAATATCATGATCTTGTATTGCTATCAGTTAGCCTTGCTAGCATCACCAAAACAGCATTCTCCATGTGTAATGCTAGCTGTGCTGATTGCTAATATAACTTTCTATTATGCAAATAAGATCAAAATTATTCAGATATTGTAGATTTTTGCCTTAACTTTGAGATTTGCAAATGACAAAACTCAGAAGAATAACATAGAAAAGCTAGATTACCTCACTATCAACGGGCACTTTGCCGTTACCTAGCAACCCTAGCCAAGCTCTGGACGTCGCCGAGCAACCAAGTAATAATTCCACGAGCAGATTATTTCACTTACAACAATACTTGGTTAAGATTTTGTGTTTTTGCAGTGTATAAAGTGAAATAATCTGCCAATGGAACTAGCCATTTTTTATCAATATTATTGTTTTATTACTTAAAACAAGTCTCTACATCTTGCTTAAAAGTTACTTTTAAGTTAGTTTTGTAAGATACTTGGTAAGATTTTGTGTTTTTGCAGTGAATAGATATGTCTCTTTATGGATCTGACACATTGTCACCAATACCTGATCTATTATTTTTTATCAATATTAATAGAGATATTAATATTGGATTGGTGAATCTCTAATATTTCCAGTTTCTTCTTTCGCAGATCTTCGGAGCGTTGATCATGGGCTTTGGACTGTGGATACTCTTCGATAAGGAAAGCTTCATAGCCGTGCTACGTAAGTGCCTTAGACGCTCCTGCAGATATTTTAATATCCAGTTTCTTTCTTAACCAGAGGGGTTTTAAAATGTTAAACACTGAAACAGAAACTGGAAAATGTGGGAAACCCCAAAGGTCTGTGTTCAGAGTCTGTGTTTTATGGAGTTCCCATGGGAATCGTTTCCATGGAAACTTAACATTGTTTTTAAAAAAAATGACTCAGATAAAACGAATAAAGGCTGGAGACGCACGAACATTCACATCTGTGCGCCGCAAGTTTCCCAGTGGGTGAGGCGTCTGTGAAGGTTTCACCTCAGGTTGGAAAATCTGACTTTTACTTCCTCGTTTCCTCCACTGAGTTCTTCAGTCTGCCCACTCAGCAGGGGGGCTCAGATGGAAATTCCCTCTGCAACAGATCATAACACTTTTACTGTTTGTGTCAGTATCTTCAGATAACCATGTGCAACTCTACATTGTCCCCGTTTTTAAATGCGCAGAGCTTTTTTCAGGCAGGCAGCGTAATTAAACCCAGCTCCAGAGTCTGTGACAGAGAAATGGAAAATGCTTGTTTCCAAAAGCTGTCCGTGTTTTCAACACACATGGAGCGAATCCAGCAGCAGAGGAGCTTTCGCTCTCTTCCCCCTGAAGAGTTTAGTAATTTATTGCTGGGCTGTTTGGTGAGTGTGAGTTTATATAGCGCTGCTTAGTTTGGGACTTTAACCCTTTATTAGCCCTTAGTTAGCCCTTTATTAACCTTATTAACCTTTTATTAACCCTTAGTTAGCCCTTTATTAACCCTTAGTTAGCCCTTTATTAACCCTTAGTTAGCCCTTTATTAACCCTTAGTTAACCTTTTATTAACCCTTAGTTAGCCCTTTATTAACCCTTAGTTAGCCCTTTATTAACCCTTAGTTAGCCCTTTATTAACCCTTAGTTAGCCCTTTATTAACCATGTGTTTACCCTTTGTTAAACATCCATTAACACTTTGTTAATGCTTTGCTAACACTTTATTAACCCTTTATTAAGCCTTTGTTAACATTTTATTAACCATTTATTAACCCAGCTGAGATGGGAATCAACCAGAAACCAAATGAGGAAAGTTAATCACTTTAATAGGATGACAAGATTTACTTCTATCATCCATCCATCCATCCATCCATCCATCCATCCATCCATCCATCCATCCATCCATCCATCCATCCATTCATTCATTCATTCATTCATTCATTTATTTTTTCTTTGCTTTGTAATTGCTGGTTTCTTTCCATCCTTCCCTCCCATTTTTCTCTTTCTTATTTTCGTTTCCTTCTTTCTTTTTCCTTTCCTTCCATCCCTCATTTTTCTTTCTGTTCATCCATCTGCTTTTTTCTTTCTTTTTTGTTTCCTACTTTCTTTCCATCCATCTTTCTGTCATTGTTCCTTTTTTCTTTTGTTTTTCTTCTTTTCCTCTTTATTCTGTTAACTTTCTTTCTATCCTTCCTTTCATCCATCCATCCATCTGGTTATACTAACTCTGAATGGAAATCATCTGTGTTACTAAGCTCTTTAATGTTGTTAGAGCAGTGAAAGGGTCTTCTAGAGTACATTTATTGTATTTTCAGTCAGTAATTCTCTTGCTATTGTTGTAAAGCATTTCGTGGAAAGGCTAGTGTTTTGACAAAGGTCATGCAGAGCTGATGTTGTCTCCCAGCAGCCATTGTGTTTCCTGACTGACTATTTAAGGCCTTGAGGTCAGAAAGAATGGAAAAATCACACCCAAGATGTTATTGAGCTGAGTGTGCTAATCTTAAGTCAGACCTTTGGAAAAGAAATATCCATCATCCCCCTCTGGGTTAGCTGCGACGTCAGGATGTCTCTGATGCTGCCTGGATTTTCCTCCTGTGGGAGTTTTAAAGGGGACCCATTATGCAAAATTCACATTTAGTACATTTTTATATTCCCATGTGTGCTCAACTGTTTCTAAAAACAACCCAAGCGCTTAAAAGAAACCACACAGACAGTTTTGGACAATAGGTTCATGCTTTTGGTGTCTGGAAAACAAACCATTTCAAAAACCTCATATTGTTGAGTCACATTCCACGGGCACAGTTACCTAGCAACCCCGGTCTAACCCAACCCGTTACTTAGCAACACAAGCTGAGTTCCAGGACATCCGGTGGCTGGTTTTAGCAGTTCATTAACCCTTTGCAACTCCTTCACTTCATTATTCGAGGCGCCATGATGGACACCGGAAGTGATGGACGGGAGGATTGGAAAGAGCTACTTAAATTGTTTCTCAAAGTTGGTTTTGCCAGTTTATTCATGGCTTCTACTTGTTAGCACCAAGCTAATTTGTCTGTGAACGTAACACACCTGGTTAGGCTCACAGACGGTGGGATTTATAAAAGTTTGAAACAGATAGCTTAGAAACCGACCCATACCTCCTCCCTCCTGACGTGTTGATCAAATTATCACTTTGCCTGAATTCACATCACGTGGTTTACATCACTATGTCATGAACAGCGCTGTATCTTTTCTCATTAATATTTATAAAATAAAATTACAAGTTTGTATCCTTCTCTGTGCAGCCAACCTCGCAGCATCCTATGACCATTTTTAAAGTGAAATCAACTAAATAAAAGTGATTTTAGGACACCGGGTGTCTGGTTTTGACATTGGTTGTTTTGACGTCCGTCATGGCGGAGCAGGCAGATTTCTGAAGAGCGTGACACCATGTGCAAAGGGTCAGTACATTGTACAATGGCTGCTGGAAAACACAGGTGTTGTTGACTTACCATCCAGAAACCACTTGCTGCAGTGTTGTTGGTTGTGCAGAAGGATCTACTATTGCTTTTCAAAGATGTATGGTTGTATAGTTGCACGTCTGTTTGCTGCCATTTTCACATGCTAGCCCAAACGTTGAGTTTAAGCAGCAGCTTATTTCGATTTAAAGTAACAAGAGGCCATAAAACAGCTCATTCTGAAAGGAAATCAAAATAGGCAGAACTAAGCAGACTGAAATCTCAATATCTAAGAATGATTTTGTGCAAAAAAATGTAATGAACATGTTTTGTACCCCACCTGTTAATGATTGGTCACCTGTAATGGCCGCCTCTCCAGCAGGTATTTTTGTGCCTGATCCCTCCAGGAGTCAGCCTTAGTTAACTTCACTGGAAATCTTTCCCACTGTGTGGAGGAACAAAAACTGAACTCAGCTCTGTTTATTGACTCTAGATGTTCCCCTCAAACATGTACCACTGCCCGGCCATAAACAGGATCTCTGTGTTTTCAATGTGCTATTCTTTATGATTTTTACCAGCAGAGTCTTCTGCAGCTGACTGACCGACCTCAGGCAGGGAAACTATGTGATATTGTGGTATTTCTTATTCAATGAACAGAACTTCTCTTTTCGCTGTAGGTTTCTACACTGACACAGCGAAGTCGATATTTTCCTCCAGTGCTGGGGTAATATAAGTCTCTGTCAGCGGCGTTTGCCAAAACACTGCTTACCATGTGCTTAAACAGACGTCAGCCTTGGAGAGGAGGAATGTGAACCAGGGCGTGCGCCAAAGTAGAGTTCGTTTAGAGAGACCAGCAGGGAGCCGGGGGCTGAAATCGCTCTTCTTCGGACTGTTTAAACCCAGCATAAACTTAAAACTCAGTGCAGAGCCGGTCTGCTGGTGTTTACTTTTAAAATCTGGTCACAATGTCAACTGTGGTTTCAGACCAGCTGCATGCAAGCTAAATATGTGGCTCTGGTCATGTTCAGGTTGGCAGTATATAAATATCCCTTATTGTGCTGCAGCTGGGGAGTTCAGGACTGAGTGGGAGCTACTAAAACTGGCTGAAAAGTCAACCTAAGTTTTTCCAACTTGAACGGAAACTTCCATAAAAAACACTTTTGTTTAAGCCACGAACAGACTCCTAACCAGTTAGCCTGACACTTAGCTTTGAGCTGCTAGGTAACCTCCACTGTATTTTTCTCGCTGTAGCAGGAAAATAGATTTGGTTTATTACCGACGTCACGCAGGAAGTCCCTGTTTGCAGCTGAAAGTAGGCCATGAGAGCAAAACAAACACTTAGAAAGTTCTGTGATCAGATGAGGGTACATATGTGAAAAATAACAATTTGTGACAGAAAACGAACCGTGCATATCGCCCTGAGTATGCCATGAAACATGGTGGTGGAGGCATCATGCTGTGGGGAGGCCAGGAACAGACTTTATAGAAACTGACCTGGAGCAAATTTGGAAGGAAGAAAACCTCAAAATTGGTGGAGCTGAATTCAAATGGAACATTATTTAAATTTTTAGTTGTTAATTTTCTAAATTATGTAAGTCGTCGTTATTGACGACTTCCTGACGTGGTCTGCAGAGATGCACCGATGCAATATTAATATCTGTATTGCTCCCGATATTGAGAAAAATTCTGGATCAGGTCATAAAATTAGTAATTTAGTGCATTAATGTCTGTATTTAAAAAAGAAACGCTTTAAGTCAATTCAGCACCAGGTTTCGTATCAAATACGTAGTAAACCTACGCTCATTTGTATTGGAAGGGAAAAAATGGAGCGGTCCATCTCTAGCATCAGAGACTTTTCAAAAATTATATTCTTCAACCGCTTCCCACTTCCCTATAGTCCACCACTTCATGCTGGTCTACCACAGAAAATCCTCTTAATGCCACTCAATGTTACGAAGCTGCAGTGTTGTGAATGTTTTTGCAAATGCTCTGTGTTGAGTGCATTAGTTGTTTTGGTTTTACCACAGAGAAATGCAACAAAGCAAGAAGAAGTATCTGGTGCTCTGCAGCTGTCATTCAGCAGCAGATTGACTGAGATGATGCAAGACTTGTTTGAGATTACACAACAAGTAAAATGATAAAAGACTTGCTGATTAGGTCTGAGATTAAGGATTAATCCAGCAGTCAGATGTCTTGTTACATCTTATAAACTGATACATTAGTGCTTTACAGGAAATCGACACATACTAATATGTCACATAGGCTACGTTCACACTGCAGCCTGAAGTGACGCAAATACGATTTTTTGTGAAATTATTTATTTCTTTTTCTTTTTTTGGCTTGGTCGTTCATTTATGCAACTTGTATGTGATCACCAGTGTGAACTGCAAACGACCTAAAAGTTCCCGCATGCGCAGTAGAGGGCGCAACAACGTCACACACTGAGAAGCGTGCTCAGTGTTTTGCCAACCGACGTAAAAAGTAGTAGTGCTGAGTCTTGACGCCCACAATCCAGTCCGGTAGGTGGCGGTAAATGCTCCTGAATGTTTGTTGCGATCCGCCATAATAGAAAAGAAGAAGAAGATATGGTGCTCGGTGTAAAGTAAACATGGATGCTAACGGCTTACGATAGCTTACGATTTTGAAGTTGTTATCCAACCGGAACCAGCACAGTAACAACTTAATTCTCATTATCGTCCGTAATAGTTGTTGTTTTTCTTCCCGCTTGCTCGTATCAAGACGCAGAATGGTGACGTTTGTCGAGTATCGATGACGTTCAGGTAGGTTGCGCCATAGACATAATATAAGATATAGTATATAATAATATACTATATCTTATATTATGTCTATGGGATGAGCCGTTCAGACTCGGGTCACATTTGAAAAGAACAGATACGTATCATACATCCAAGTAGTCTGTCTGGGTCGCACTCGATGGTCTGATCTGTACATGTCGCATTAAGGCAAAAAATAAAAATAAAAAATCGGAATTGAGGCTGCAGTGCGGCTGCAGCCTTACTCTTTATTAATCTCACTTTACCGCCTCTTCTGACGCTTCCTCTTGAATGTTTTTCTTTCACACCCTAAATCTTTCGTGTAATTATATTGCTAAAGAAACCTAAGGACATATGTTGCTTTGGCAGACTGGTTGTGTTTGGGAAGCGGTGTGTGTGTGTTGGAGATCCTAAATGACATGTTTCAGCTGTGTGTTTCATATACAAGATTCAGAGAGTGCGTCTCCCTTCCTTTGAATGCTACCCTGCAGCCACATAAACGCTTAGCATATGTTCACCCGAGTGTGTTCAGTCTTAAATTACACCCAGACCGCCACAACATGAGCTGCTGCGGTAGCCCGTGTAAAGTCAGCACTTCTTTGGTGTAGCATCATATGACATGTTTTTAAAGCTTTTTCTTCACTGTTTTACATTTACAACATTTGAAGAAGTTTGTGTCTGTCTGAGGATTTTCCTGTTTTGATGTACATAAAAGCTGGAACATGATAGGATAATATCCTGGAGCAAGACAGATGGCTTATTTGCCTTTCAGATGAGAATACAGTCTGCATCCTGTGATAACAAGTAGGCAAGCTAACACAGAAACACTGAGGAGATTATTTTTTATCTTTCTACACTGCAAAAACACAAAATCTTACCAAGTAAATTTGGTGTAGTTTATTTATTTTTTTACTTTTCAATAAATGCATCAAAACTGAAAGCTCTGGCTTTCAACTCAGTGTATAACGACATCAACCATCCAACGTTCTTGGATGCATTTAGTAAAGGAATCAGATAAAAGGTTAGATAAAAACATAATTTTCTGCTGGATTCAGAGCTACAGCCTCTCTGTATGATAAAGCAGCAACATTTTTTCCTCTGTTCTTGTTTGTCAGGTTTAATGTTTGCATTACAAATAGGGCCGGACGACATTAATGAAAAACTTATCACAATATAAGCCTTTCATGTCAGTCAATATTGATAATTGCCGAGTATAATTGATGGTTTTTTCAGAAAGCTTTTTTTTTTTTTTAAATATCTGAAATATTACCAAACTGGTTTCATGATCTGTCCTGTTTTTGTTTTCACGATGGTTTATGTTTTTAAGCAGTAATGAGGCACAGCGGTGAAACCTTAAACTGCTGCTGTGCAAGTTACTCAACAGGTCGTTGCTAGGTAACCACAAGTTACTCAACAGGTCGTTGCTAGGTAACCACTAGTTACTCAACAGGTCGTTGCTAGGTAACCACTAGTTACTCAACAGGATGTTGCTAGGTAACCACTAGTTACTCAACAGGATGTTGCTAGGTAACCAAAGAATGAGTGAGTTAGTTGATTCTACCAACCTTGCTTAGGTGGCCTTGCACAAACTCAAGGCTCGGGGGCCAAATCCAGCCCACTATACCTTGTTATGTGGCCCTCTGCACTCTAAAGAGTCACATAAATAGAACCGTCAAGATAACAGTGTGCTTAAACATTATTTTATCATTCAGTTCAAAGCAGTTTTTATCCGTTTACTGCCAAATTGCATCAAATAGTTCCTCCAGTTTCTTGTGAATTATTGTGGAACTTCACTCAGTCACCAAATCCCTGCACTTTAGTTTGTTGCAGATTTTTCGCAAAAGTGGTGAAAACATTGGATCTAAGGTTTACTCCCACCTGTAGGTGGCAGTATTTATTACTTCTACAAAACAGCTGTCTCAGTCTCACTTAATGTCAAGTTATAATCCATAATGACACGGTGAGTAATAAAAAGTCGCATTTACCATCATAGATGAGCAAAAATATTTCAAAATTACTACCAGATATTTTTTTTTGTATTGCAAAAAAAAAATAAAAAAACACTAAAACTATCATGAAACCATAGAGGGACTGAAAAGATGTTCAGTATTATTTGATTTTAAGAATTTATTTATATTTTAACAGTTTTTATCAGTACATTCTGACACAACCGGCCGTTTAAGAACATTTATGGACTTGATTTGGCCCAAAAGGGAACTGAGTTTGACACCACTGAGCTAAAGCCTTTCTTCTGCCTACATCTTTCAGAATGCTGTGCCAGATTATGGACTTTATTTTGTATTTGAATCAGCAGCTCAGACCCGTAAAGAAACCCGCAGATCTGTGTCGACCTTTAAAAGGAGCATTTCTGAATTGTAGCAGAGGAGATTCTGTGACAGTTTCTGTATTTCAGATTGACGAATCGTCTCCGTTCGCTTCTTCCTAACTTGGACTCTCTTCACGGAGCTCAGATTCTGGCTCCATCTGCAGACGGAGCTTTCCGTCTCTGGACCTCCTCCAGCACAGACAGCGCAGAGCCACATAATGGCTCCCGTTCATCCCCTCCTCAACTCTGCATCTCTCTTTTTAGACTCCTGCATCTCTCCCCCTCCACATACCAACCACTGAAATCAATTAAACAGGCCCACTTGTCCCAGTCCAACTCCCCCTGGTGGCAAAATAAAACAATCTGTCATAGAGAAATGCTTTGATTTGAATCAAAAAGTGTTTAGTCTGTGAGGAATTGTAACTCGGGGTAAACAGTACTAGACCAAATTAAGGGTTAGCTCAGTTAAAGCTGCATTTTGCTGTTTATTCAATGTTTTTTCCGTCTTCTGCAGAAGAATCTTCTGACACGGTGAAGGTGGCTTCGTATATCCTCATCGGAGTCGGATCTCTGACGATGGCCATGGGCTTCTTCGGCTGCATCGGAGCCATCTATGAAATCCGCTGCCTGCTGGGACTGGTGAGGAGAAACACACACAGAGCCTGTTTATCACCGCTGACCGGATCAGCACTAACTAGCACCAAAAGCTACTCAACTAACGCTTTGGAATAAATGTACTTTTAGGAGTATTTTTACTTGAGAATATCATTTTGGATTATTGCTTCTCTGACTTGCAGAGGCGGGTAGAGAACCCGAAAATTGTATTCAAGTAAGAGTATCACGACTGCTTCAACATATTTTTACACAAGTAAAAGTTAAAAAGTATTTGGTAAAAAGTCTACTCAAGTAACTGATCAAATTATCAAACTATCAGTCATTTAATATTTAAAAGTTACATCATCAGATAAATCAAATTATAAAGTTAAGTGGAAATTTTGGTATTTTAAGAACAAAAATGACAATTAATATTAGTGACAAAAAATAGCAAAATCAGGCAAAAGAAAATGTTTGCCAATCAGTTTCTTTTATAAAAAAGTTCCACAGACACACAGACCTGTGTGTGTCTGTCTGGTGAATTTTTGTTTAAAACATGTTTATTTTTCATTCGGTGGCTAGAAAATCCATAAATTTTGCGATACTTCATAATAAAATGACTCAAATAAAAGTAAAAAGTAAAGTAAAAAGTGTAACTGATCAAATTATCAGTAATTTAAATTTTAAAAATTACATAGACAGACAATGATATAAATTTAAGTGGAAATGTTGGTATTTTAAGCATGAAAATGACAATAATTCATAACTCACAACAAAATAAGGAAAAACAAAAATTTTACCAAATCAGTATTTATTGGCAGAGGTTGCTAATTTTGCGCCATCAGCTCTTCTACCAACACCAGCAGGAAAGGTGGGTGAAGAGTCCAGGGACACAAACGACCGGGAATTGAACCGGCGATCTGCCGATTGCAATCCTCAGATATCAATATAAAACCCCTCACTCCCTTTTGTATTCATGCCAGGTTTAATTTCCACTAATTTCCACCTGCCTGCTTAATAACATGTGACGGATTCCTGCTGACGGCAAAGCCTCTGATAATGTGTGAGTCTGTCAGGCGGCTGAGAGGAGCTGGAGATAAAACCAGGGCTGTGGGGGGCGGCTTCCACCAGGGTGGGGAAGGGTGGTGACCTCAGCAGCGTTAAACCTGCTGGGGGTTAACTAAAGAACCGACGTGACCCACTTCTCTGAGTGACACAGACCAGCTGGTGGTGAACAAACCCCCTCAACACTACACTGTAAAACATTTACAGGTGGTTTAACCTGAAAATGAAAATCCACCTGCTGCCTGGAAAATGTAATTTAAGTCACAAGAAAATAGTTTTGGTTTAAACTCAGAAATTAAAGTTCATGAAGTTGATTTAACAACAAGAGACAAGTTGTCTAAACTTTGTTTTTAAAGTTCATTAATCTTTAATTGTGAGTTTTAACTTAATGTCGCAATTTAAACCAAAATAGTAGTAGCAGTAGATTTAAACCAAATAATTATTTCACAATATCAAAGAAAAACAAATCTGCCCTCACCTGGTTAAAACACCAGAGTCAGATCAACGTAACGCACTTCCACCTCAGGAGACAGAAACATGCCGCTAAGCATTCTGGGAAATACTTCCCACTCCTGTCTTTTTATTCTCTCAGTTTTTTAAGTTCAAACCTAAAAACTCAGTTTATTCAACTCTTGGAGGTTTGACTAAAATAATAAAAAGTTAACACAACTTACTGCTGTAAGTTTATCTTTCACAAACTCACATTAAGGTTCAAAATCTGAAACTGGATAAATTTATTTGACTTAACGAGTAAAAGATAGTAGACACAACTAAATGTGGCTCTAATGTTTTACAGTGCAGGCATTCTTAACTGGACGGTTCTGAAATCCCTTCAGTTTATTTTGTAAATCCAACATGGATAAATCTAACAGCTAAAAGAGGAAGAAAAAACTTTTGCTTTTTTTTAAACGTGACTTCCTGCCACTTCTTTTTTTTTTTTTATTAAAATGTCACAGGATTTGTGTGTTATTATTGAAACACCTTCAGTATTTTCTGCTAATATGATTTCCTGTTTATTTCCACAGTACTTCACCTGCCTTCTGCTCATCCTCATCGCTCAGGTCACTGCTGCTGTTCTCATTTACGTACAGAGAGATCCGGTGAGACACGCTTCACTTTCTTCTCTTCCTCCTTAACGTTTCGATTCCTAAAAAAATAAAATTTCAGTGAATTATTGTGCCTACAGCTACCCTGAAACCTCAGTTTCTCATGCACCACATTTCCTACTGAGGGCAAAACGTTTGTTTCCCCTCACAGCTGGAACCGGCTGCAAAAAACACTGAATCTTACCAAGTATTTTTGTTCTAGTTTCTACTGCAAATATCTTAGTTTACTTGAAATAAGACTAAACTAACTTGCAAGCAAATTTTATCAGATATCGGAGCTTGTTTTAAGTCAATAATTCCTAAATAATGGAAAAATATTAGTTCCACTTGCAGTGGAATGTTACGATCAACTGGCACTTTGCCGTTACCTAGCAACCACAGCCGAGCCAAGGACGTCACCTAGCAACCACAGCCGAGCCAAGGACGTCACCTAGCAACCACAGCCGAGCCAAGGACGTCACCTAGCAACCACAGCCAAGACAAGGATGTCACCTAGCAACCACAGCCGAGCCAAGGGCGTCACCTAGCAACCACAGCCGAGCCAAGGGCGTCACCTAGCAACCACAGCCGAGCCAAGGACGTCACCTAGCAACCACAGCCGAGCCAAGGACGTCACCTAGCAACCAAATTCTAATTCCACTAGCAGATTATTTCACTTATAACAAAACATTTTTCCCATGTTCTTTTCTTCATCAATTTTAAGAAATTATTTACCTAAAACAATCTCATGTTTCTTGCTGAAAAGTTACTTGTAAGTTAGTTTTGTCTTATTTCAAGTCAACTAAGACATTTACATTAGAAACTAGAACAAAAATACTTGGTAGTTTAGTGTTTTTGCAGTGAACGTAGGTGTCACATTAAAACCCTTAGGGAACCTGCTGCATCCTGTGATGAAACACGGCGCAGATGATCGAACGGAAACCCACAGGAAGTCGGTCTGTAACTGAAATGACTTCAAATCCGGGTAGAAGAAGAAAACGCAGGAAGTGGAGAAGGGATTGTTTTCATTGTCCTGTCGGTTCCCCCTGCAGGACGTCTTTATGTTTGTTATGTGAACAACGACAAATGTTACCCTAGAAGTGATTACTTTAGGGTCAATAAACACCTCTGCTGAATTATGAATAAAAAATAAACTGTAGCACTATTTAGATTTAGATTAACAGCACTCAACATTTCAGTGAATTTACTTTAAAATTACTTTATTAATTAGAACGCAGAGTTAAATAAATTCATGTATTCTATATTTTTTTTCTGAATTGGACTCGTTTCTCTTGTAAAGTGCCGTAGGACTAACTAAAGTCATTTTCAATAGAAAATACATCTGGAAATGTTTGGCAGATTAAAAGTACTTTTAATTAAAAGTATCAGACATACTTTTAATTAAAAGTATCAGACATACTTTTAATTAAGCCCACATTTTTGTCTTTAAAAATAGGTTTTATTTAAACACTGTGTTTATATTCGTTAGCAGAAAATGATCATGATGAAGAGAATTAAAGGTGCATTTTATCAGTCCTTGTCTTATTAATCCATATAATGCAATGGAGCTTCTGAAATAAACAGACTTTTGAATATTATTCTAATTTATTGAATAAGTTTGTATTATTGAATATAGTGGTAAATACATTTATTTTTAAAGACAATTTGTCAAATTCTGTTGGGGAAAACAACAAAAACTCAAAATGATATTTACTCAAATTTAAGAGTAAATCTTTTAGAAACTTCTTAAGACAGTAAACTCTAAAAATGAAGGTAAAATAATTCAAAAATATTCTAATAAATGTTCTTTGTACATACCCTTAAGCAAAACTATAATAATAATAATAATAATTTTGGTGAATCCAGATGTTGTGGCATATCTCAACTGCAGAAGTTAGATAAACCAGTGTAATCTTATTATAAATATCTCAATTATAATAATAATTATTATTATTTTTATCAATACACAATGACTACATTGTGCCTTTAAAACTGGGGCAGTTTATTTAAGGTAATGTAAATTTATTTATATAGCACATTTTCAGTGCTTTACATGAATTAGAAGGAAGTACAATAAAACAACAAACCAAAGGAAAGAGCAAAAGAAAAGAGAAAACAAAAGAGCATAAAACTACATGTTAGTTCCCCATAAACAGTCGGTACCTTATAAACTAGCAGGAGTTTCTCTGGATTCTTGTTCTGATGAAACCAAACGTTGCTTCTCCATGTTTGATTCTATACAGCAGAGATAAAACAAGAGGGAAAAAAAATCAGAACTGATCCTATCAGATTACACAGCAAATTATTTCAGGATCCATTCTTCAGTGTTTGTTTCAGGGGGACTGTTTTGTCTGAACACATCAGAGTCTCGGCCATGTTTTATTCTCTGAACAGCAGGATAGGTGGATGCGCTGTCAGCTCTGTGTGTGTGTGTGTGTGTGTGTGTGTGTGTGTGTGTGTGTGTGTGTGTGTGTGTGTGTGTGTGTGTGTGTGTGCGTGTGTGTGTTGGTCACATGTGGGTCTGCAGCCTCCGACACACTCCCTGTGTTTAGGGCTCGCCACAGGGCAGGGCGCTGCTCCTTCCCAGAAAAGGGCGCGGCTCTCGCCTGTCATGAAGCTGCGTCGCCGCTGCCGCTCTCTGCGGTCTCACACACATAAACACAGAGCCGGCGCCGGCTGCAGTTCTGCAAAGCTTCAACATTGAGCTTCACATGTGTGAACTGCTGAGAAACATGAGACATGAATGCTGATGATTCGCTGTGGGAAGGGATTTGCTGACATGCAGGGCCTCGTTTTTGAATAATTAACACTTTAGTCTGTAAAAGTGGGGTAGAAAAATGCAGAGTTGGTAATAACTAGTTACATTTACTCATTTATATTTACTTTTAGGAGTATTTTTGCTACGCTGTACTTTCTTTTGCTTGAGTAATGTTATTATGAAGTATCTCTGCTCTTACCTGAGTAAAATTTCTGGATTTTCTACCCACTGTATGAAAAGCAAGATTTGCAGTTTTCTGGCCGATTACCGATCGATTAGAAAACCTGACCTGCCGATTCGGATCTTGGCCGATACCGTTTTCTTTGTCTAAAATGTAGTAAGAAAGTTGATGAGTAGCCAACAGTGAGACCACCAATAAATAGGCTGACTGATAAATCAGTGCATCCATAATTTTAACCAAAAATTCACCAGACACACACCTGCAGTCTCTGTTAAAGTTTTTACATTTTTTATTGAAAGAAACTGATTTGGAAACATTTTGTTGGTCAACAGGTTTTATCTCATCTCATGCTGACTGTTTTCTGTCACTGTTTACTGTTTTTCTCCAGCTGAAACATGAGATGTCCGTCATCATTGGAGGGTTGATAGTGAACTACACGGGTCAGAACAAAACCACGGAGCACGCCTGGGACTTCGTTCAGAGGACGGTGAGTCAGTGAGTCCAACCGGATCAAAATACAGAAAACACACTTCATTTGGTGGAAAAGGAACCATCCAGGTGTGTCTGCACACAGGACGAAAAAGCAACAAAAAAATGATGCAGTAAATGCAAATGTTAATTTATATACTGATAACACAGTTATCTATGGCTCAGCTGCATCTCTTAATGTTATAGAAGCAAATTTTAGTGTTTAAAACCTGTTTTAATCTCAGAGAAAACAAAACTTATGTTATCTACTTCCCAGGTATCTCAGATTGAATTTGTCTCCCACACTGTAAAACATTAGAGCCACATTTAGTTGTGTCTACTGTCTTTTACTCTTTAAGAGCTGAATTCATTGGGATGTTTAATAAAATTCATCATCAGGTCAGAAATTTAGTTCAAACAAGAATTTAAATTAATCTAAAGTAAAATCAGTATTTATTTTAACTTGATGTTGTGAGTAAAATAATAGAGATTGTACAAATTGCAGCATTAAGTTAAAACTCACAATTCAAGATCAATTAAGTTTAAAACAATGTTTAGACAACGTGTCTCTTGTTAAATCAACTTCATGAACTTTAATTTCTGAGTTAAAATCAAAACAATTTTCTTGTGACTTAAATTGCATTTTCAAGGCAGCAGGTGGACTTTCATTTTCAGATTAAACCAAATGTAAATGTTTTACAGTGTATAATTGCCTCATCAATGAGGAGTTTAGTAGCTTTAACGGTTTAAAAAGTTTCTCTCTCTGATGACTCCTTTTGCTCCATCTCCTCATTGCTCCCCCTTTCTTCCGTGTCTCCAGATGAAGTGCTGTGGCTGGACTGGACCAGGTAACTGGTCTGAGAACATTTTGATCAAGAACGGCACACAGAAGCTGTACTCCTGCTCCTGTCGTAACGACACCATGCCGGGAACCGACATGAAGGAGTTTGGCCTGTGTGAGCACCTGTCAGGACCGCCGCCTGTCTTTGAAATGGTACGTGTTTTACCTCATCGCATGGCGTTTCAGCAGAACGTAATCGGTGCTGGAGTCTCTGAGACGAGCTGAGGAAGCCTCTGCTGTTCGCTGTTTGGGCTGCCTGCTTCAGGAAGGTCACAGGCTGCTTCTCCTGTTTTCCTTTCCCCCCCACAGAGCCGACCCAAAGCCTCTGAGCACGTCCGTCTGCCATCGCTCAGCCCCCTCCTCCTCTCACACTTCTGCTTTTCTCTCTCAGGGCTGTATAACCAGCGTGGAGAAATGGCTGCTGGATAACTGTGGGATTATCCTGGGGATCTGTATCGGGGTGGCTGTTGTGGAGGTAGGATGTTCATTTCTAACATGTTCTGACCCGGTGAGCGTTCCCACGTCCAAACGAACGTCACCCTATTCAACACAAAGACATGGAAGCATTGCTTTCTGTTTTGGTTAAATGACACCCCTTTTATCGCCATGTAAAACATGGTGGTGGCAGAATCATGCTGTGGGGATACTTTTCTTTAGGAGGAACAGGGAAGCTGGTGAGTGCACTGTAAAAAATGACATCTCTAAGTTACGGTAGAAATACGGATTTTAATGTATTTATACAGTAAAATTCTGGCAATCACAGAATTTTATCGTATAAAGTCGATATAAATGCAGATTTTACTGTATAAATATACGGATTTTACCATATTTATACAGTAAAATTTTGGCAAACAGAGAATTTTACCCAGTAAATAATAACAGTAAAATCTGTATTAATATGGATTTTACCAAATTTATATGGATTTTGACTTATTATTACGACAAATGTGGTAAAATATGTATTTAAGTATTCTACCGTGTTTATACAGATTTTATCATATTAGTAAAATTCTGGCAAACAGAATTTTACCGTATAAAAACTGTGGTTTTTACCGTAATTAGACATTTTTTACAGTGTGTTTAGGACGATGGCAGGTTATTGACACCGTACATCCTGCTAGAGCTGCGGTGAAACTGTTCAGATCAAAACCAATTCATGTGTTAGAATGGTCTAGTCAAAGTCCATTTAAAGTTCTGTGGCAGGACAGATGCTCCCCATCCAACCTCACCGAGGTCGAGCACATGTCAGATTATTCTCATAGTTCCTGGTTTCACAGTAGATATTATTTACAGAAAACATGAAAAAAATGTGAATCATTAGTATAAAAACATGTAAAATGAAGTTTCTTCAGTTCTGAGGAAATATTCCCAGTTTTCTGTGACTTTTCAGTGAATTTTCGATTGTTTTGTTGGTGAGTTTAATTTCTGATGACTCCATTTGCTGCAGCTCCTGGGGATGATCCTCTCCATGTGTCTGTGCAAGAGCGTCGTCCAGGAGGATTACACCAAAGTACCGAAGTACTGAGCCGAGCATGAAGCAGCCCGTTCGACACAGATGGACCGACTCCCCTCCGCCTCTCCTCCACACACACACACACAAAGAAATTAAAACAGCTGTCTTCGGTTCTCGTGTCTCGACAGCTGTGCAGATTTCTCACACACTCACCCAACATGTCCCACTCAGTAACTCACACTCGGCTCTCAGTCATCCTCGACACACACGACGGACTCATTTGATGGCATTTTTTTTAAGGCGAAGAATTTGTTGTTTGTGACGGAGTATTGGGGCCATATTAAGAAAAAATTCAGGGTATTATCAGCCTGGCGGGCCGCCAGGCTTATATTGTTTTTTTTTTCTTTTTTGTAACCATTCGCCAACTGCAGCCGTCTTTGTTGCGCTGAGTATTTCGCTGGCAGAGCAGAAACGGTCCTGAAAGATGTTTTTATAGTTCATAAAGTCGGGAGCGCACCAATCACACCGCTGCCGTCTCGCGCGCCGGTGCGGCTGGATCTCTAAAGTTTCGGATCGGATCGGATCTAAAGCCTCCTTTCACTTAAGCTGGACACAGGCTGACCTGTATGGACCTTTACATGAATCCCTTGAGGACTCGTGTTTCTTTGGAGAATCTACGTCACGGTATGAGTCAAATTTAAAAGCCGCTGAGTTTCCTCTGCTTGCAAAGCTCGATGAGAACCGCTGATGGAGGCGCATGTTGAGAAGGATTTATCTTTGTGAACAGAGAATTACATCTCAACACGCTGCCCGGCGAACGGCGCTGTGTCTGATTCAGTTAATGTAGCCGTTTCTTGGTTAGATGGCACGTTGGTGGTTGAGCGTTTTTTTATTTTGGATTTGATTTAGGGGCCCCTATTGCTGCCAAGAACATCAGCATCACTAACAGTATTTCACCTTGGATTTAGCAAATTATGGGAGAAGAAGGTAGTTTAATTGGCCAACATAAAAAGCAATTAGTTATAATTGTAGTTTAGTAATTTGTATTTGTGAACAAACAGCTCAATCCCACAGATTAAACTCAGAGGGTCAGATTGTTGCTGTGGATTTATGGAGTTCTGAAGTTTTAATTTGGATTAAACAGAAGTGCAAATAACTGATATTTATTTTAATTGTATTTTTTCCATTTGTTGTTTGTAAGAGTCTTTAGTTGTGGGTTTAGGTATCGTCTCCAATGTCTTCCCGTAACATAACACAGTAATATTTTTATATGTCCGGTCAGCATCTTTTAATACAGAAACACGGTGGACCGCCTCGGCGCCTGACCACTGAGCTTAGCCAGGTTTTCTGGGGGAAACCCTATAAATTAAAACAAAAATGATGAGAAAAAAGTCATTTTTCTAGAATAAAACAGTAGTAATACGAGATTAAAGTCCAAATATTAGAAGAATAAAATCGCAAAATTGCTAGAATAAAGTTGGAATATTTCAACTTTATCATGTTAACGTTATGAATATAAATTTTGTAATTTTATTGTTTTTATTTTTTAATTGCAACCCCAATACTCCGTCATAATAATTTGCTTCTGTGCAAATGTCCATGTAGATTCTAGTTGTTTCTCAGCCGACCGCGGCGTCAGAACGAGCACTTTAGTGAGATTTGGCGATCTGAGAGCAGATCAGATTTAGGCAGGCAGATGGGAGGGAAACCTGTGTGTGTGTGTGTGTGTGTGTGTGTGTGTGTGTGCGCGCGTGTGTGTGTGTGTGTGTGTGCGCGTGTGTGTGTGTGCGTGTGTGTGTGCGTGCGTGTGTGTGTGTGTGTGTGTGTGTGTGTGTGTGTGTGTGTGTGTGTGCGTGCGCGCGCCCGTCTTAAGGATTACCGCCACCCTGTAACCTTGCACCTGGTATTTCTGGTGCTGAGTCAGCGTTCTGCTCGGTGCTGCAGTGGTGGAGATTTATTTTGGTTGAAAATCAGCTCAGACTCGGTAACCCTGGCATCCGCTGACCCCTGCTGACCTCTGCTGACCCTGCCTCCACTTCCTCCTACTCCCTAGCAGACACAACTAAATGTGGCTCAAATGTCAGATAAATTTATCCAGTTTTAGGTTTTGAACCTAAATGTGAGTTTGTGGAAGATAAACTTACAGCAGTAAGTTGTGTTAACTTCTTATTAATTTAGTCAAACCTCCAAGAGTTGAATAAACTGAGTTTTTAGGTTTGCACTTAAAAAACTGAAAGAAGAGAAAGACAGGAGTGGGAACTATTTCCCAGAATGCATAGCGGCGTGTTTCTGTCTCCTGAGGTGGAAGTGCGTTACGTTGATCTGACTCTGGTGTTTTATTAAGGCAAATGTTCATTTTAATGCAATTCTCAGCCAGCAAAGCTTGAGGATAATGTCCTGATCTCACTAAATGTTTCTGAGCTGAATTCATTGGGATGTTTAATAAAATTCATCATCAGATCAGAAATTTACTTCAAACAAGAATTTAAATTAATCTAAAGTAAAATCAGTATTTATTTTAACTTGATGTTGTGAGTAAATAGTAAAGAAATGTGGCTCTTTAACCAGGTGAGGGCAGTTTTTTAGTTAAAACTCACAATTCAAGATGAATGAAGTTAAAAAACAATGTTTAGAAAACTTGTCTCTAGTTGAACTTTAATTTCTGAGTTAAAACCAAAACAATTTTCTTGTCGACTTAAACTGCATTTTCAAGGCAGCAGGTGGACTTTGATTTTCAAATTAAACCACCTGTAAATGTTTTTACAGTGTAGTGTCGTCCATCATCCTCTGAATCTTCCTGTCAGCTGTGTGTGTGTGACTTTCTGTTTTATATCTTTTATATTTTCATGTCATCTTGTAAATATGTTCACTAAGGGATAAAGGCACATTGGTGCTTGGTCAGCATTTCATATGGGAAAGTTTTTCACCCACATGCTCTTGTTTTAAGAGTCCTACTGTTTTTGTTTCCTCTATTGTTCAGGATGCGGCTCCCTTTGCGCCTCGTCAGCATTTATTCTGTCTGAATCGGAGAAATTGGAATCCCTGAAGTTAATCTGTCTTCGCTCATAAACACATACTGTTATTTCTTTAACGTTGAATCTAATGGAAGTATTTTTTATGCTCTTTTTTTATTTTAAATAAGACAGCCGATATCCGATCCCCTACACTATTGTTCACATAACAGGCGCATAACAATGAATTATTTCATAAAGTTAATTTATTTAAATCTCATGAATTCATTTCACACAAAGTGATTTCAAACAGCTCAGAAAAGTATTTGGTGGTTCCACAAACCAAATACTTTTGGTTTTGCTTGAGAAGCACTTCTTCCTTCCACTTAACCTTCCACTAAAATTCTTTAACTTTTATGGGAGAACTTTTGTTTTGGATATCACAACATTTCTGTAATAAAAATAATTTTTTTATTTGTTTTAATGTAATATTGCAATATTCTGAGAAACTGAATTTCAGGTTTCCCTAAAAAATGAACAGAAATAACTGTTTGAAATATATAATTCTGTGTGAAATAAATCTAAATAAACCTTTAAAAATTTGATTCAACTTTACTTAGATCCATCCTGTAATATTGGGCAAAAACAACAACCTTAAAATGAAGGTGATTTCAAGTTTATTAGAGCATCACTGTCTGAAAAACGTTGCTTTGATTCATCCATTTAATTTAAATGTATTTTTTTTTTTTTTTAGGGCAGGCTGCATTTTTATGTTGTTTTTTTTATTAAGCTCATCAACATGAAAAGGTCATTTTCATTTTTTTAGCCCTGCAAACCTCCACATTAATTTAGCTTGATGGAAAATGAAGGTTTTTTGTATAAAATGTTTTGTGTAAGGATTTCATTTGGTAGAGGGAAAAGATGTGGATTTGAAAGCCATTAGAACGTTCTTATGTTTTTTTATTATAATGAATAAACTTAAACTATTATGAATTATGAATCTGTCTCTTTCTTTTATTTTGGCGCCTTAAAAGGCAATAATCTTATTAAACAGCTCTTTTTTTATTTAATTGAGAAAACAAATAAAAAAACAACAAACAAAGCACTGAATCTGAATTGGATCTCAGTGAGGGTTTTACCTTTAAAGGAAATAAAACATATAGCTGCACAAGAATGCACTGAACCCCATTGAAAAGCTCCTGGTTATTCCACCAAATATAGATTCCTGAACTCTTCCTGAGTTAAAACTTTAGTATTGTTGTTTCTAATTGAATATTAACTTGTTTTCTTTGCATTATTTGAGGTCTGAAAGCTCTGCATCTTCATCTTTTTCGTTATTTTGACCATTTCTCATTTTCTGCTAATAAATAAATGTTTTCTTGTAATTTCAGAGACATGTCAGCAGTTCATAGAATAAAAGAACGATGTTCATTTTACTCAAACATTTATCTGTAAAAGGTAAAATCAGAGAAACTGGTCATTTTAAGTGATCTCTATATTTTTTCCTGAGCTGTATAAATACTTTGGTTTATTGCCAGTTTTCTATCTGCATTTGTTTTCTTTTGCGGGTTTTACACCTAAACAGCCAGAAGATGGCAGTATGCACCTATTACTGTTTGCGCCATGGCTCTTTAAAGTGCAAGAGGAAAAACTATGTTTCGTAATCCTGTGTATAAAATCGGTGATTTTACAACATTTCAGCATCTGAGCTGATCTGTTTCTCCTCTTGTTGTCTCAGTGATGCTTTCTAACTACTCCTGTGGCTCAACTGAACAAAAAGCTCCTCGTATTATGAGATTGTTCCTCTGCAGTGCAGAAAAGATCTCCAGATATCGTGAGTGCCTGACTGTTTTTACAGGAAACAGGGAATCGCATGGTGTCATGCCAGAAGCAAATTCCTCTGCAGACTGCTGCTCTTAAACCAAACAACAAACTCCCACCGAACCTCACGCTGATCCGCTGCTGTGTTGCTGGAACATGTTCAGTTACGGCCCTGTTATTTGCTTCTCCTGGCAAATTTAGTCACACTGTCATAACTTTTAGTTGCATGTTTTATGAAGCACTTTTTAACACATATTTTAATATAAAACCAAACAATTGTATTTAGTAGCAGGAACTGGCTGTGGCAACAGAGCTTAGAGATGTCAGCTTCTGATTAAGATCACAAGTCTGATCTTGTGAATAAGAAAGGATACAGACGGATTCAAATCAGTTAGCATGAGCGACGGGAAAAACAAGGAAAGAGGTGGAATTAGATTATCGCTTTAATTTAAAAAGAAAAACTCTTTTGGCAGTATGATAATGTCCTGATCCAGTCCCAAGTATCAGACCCGGGTTCCAGTAAAGTCTCAGTTTTACTTATGTGTTGTTTTATGTCAGCTGCAGATATCTGTACTTTATACACCAGTTAATTCTTTTTGATGTTCACTACCTTCATAATTTATGAAGCACATATGTTGTTGGCTTTAACCCAACAACCTATGTGTTTTTAATCATTTACGACACTCATAGCAGTGGAGAGAATGTACTGGCTGCTTAGCCCCTATGCTAAAACTTAACTGATTACATTTTATGAAATTCAGAGAAAAATGGTAAATTTCCGAGACAGGAACACAAATGTTCCCGACGGTTTGTTCCTTCAAGATCAACTGGAAATGTACTGAAATACGACACAAGCCGTGTTATCAATGAGTAATATCAAAACAGGAAGAAAACTTTGCAACACTTTGGTTCTATTTCAGTCAGTTATATCTTCTTCTTTTTTTAAATCAAGTCCTGCTGAAAGTTGCTAAGTTGTGTAAAAATATTCGTCAATAACATCCCAGTGTGAAGTTCTTGGTTAATAAGGAGATCATTACAATACTAATTTGAACCATTTAATGTGGACGACATATGGTGTTATTTTATGCTCGTCAATTAATTTTAACCATAACAGTAGTTCGTAAGGATGTCCCAATCCGGTAGGTGACCGTACGCACCTCAAAGTTGTTTACAATCCGCCATAATAGAAAAGAAGGCGGCGCACCAATCTGATCACGTGATCGGAAATCGGGCCAGTCACGTGATTTCAGACTCGATCGGAATCTGGGGTTACATCCCGATCAGGGCTCGGGTATGTAGTTTTATTCTAAAACCAGATAGTAATTTAAAAAAAAAAAAGTATATACCGTTATGTGGCGGTACAGAGTCAGACTGCACTCTGTACCGCCATATGCGCGGCAATTTGCAGCAGTGACTGCCGTAAAACGGAGCAGAACACGGCATTAGCTGGAAGCGGGAGCATTCTTGGCAACGTTGGCTTTATTTAGCGACTTTTCAGAGCCTCCTAATAGCTTCTTTAAAAACAAATCCGACAAGCGACATCCCTGGAAATGGTAAGTCTGTCCCTTTTGCAGGAGATTCACTTTTTATTTTTATTTTGACCAGTAAATTAAACATTACACGAATCAAAAGAGTTGAAAAACATAAAAATAAACTCATTAGTTAATTCAGCTCAGGTTTCCAGGTGTTTCTAGCGCCAAGCGCATTGAAAAGATTCCCTTTTCTTGCAGTAAATGGAAGGGTTTCATGTTGCTTTACCAAAAACAGCCACTTAGTATCAACAACTGTCTTCAGAAATGACTCGGAGCAGTAATGGGCCGGTACTTCCCCATCAAACATGTCTGCTGTTAATTAGGTGCTGCTTCCAGCATCTTAATGAATTTTATTCACTTTGATGTTTTGGATTAATTACTAAATTGTTTTTGATGTTATCTTGATTAAAAAAACAACAACTAGGAATCCAAAGAATTAATTCTAATATTTGAAATTTTTTATAAGTTATAGCAGCTGGTTTTTCTTCACATCAGATTGATGTGAAAAACCAAATCAAAACGAATGGGGAAAAAAATGCATTAATCCAAAGAGTAAGTGCAAATCTAACAGATTCATAAAGCAGCTGTTTACAGGTAGTGTGATGTTTTTCTCTGTACTGTAGCAGGATATTTTTCTGCTGCTGGTGTCGACTGACCTGACAGTTGACAAACTGAAATAAATTGCTGAGGTCAAACAACATGAGGAAGGATGCTCCGTCTGTTGATCGGCCAGTTCAAGGCAGGGGAAGTGAGTTTTGTAATGGTCCCACTGAGACCAAATACAATAACGGGTGAGTGATGAAGATGTTGAGTTGATGTTTTTTTTTTTTTTTACAGATGTTTGCCTGCGAACATTTAATCAGAACAGATTTTTTGCTTAAGGAATGCAAAATATTTGTGGCAAATTTATTAATAAAACTTCAGATTAAACTGTTAGAATAAGAATAAATAGGTGTCTCTGCATTTAACGAGTCCTCCTTAAAGTTAAATAACATTAAACTCTTTTACACATTAATTTGACAGAATGCAGATAAAATCTGCTTTAATATGATTGATAAAAACTGTTTTCTTGAAGGTTTATGTCTCTCCAGATTCTAGAGGGCCGCATAAAACGTTACGGCGGGCCAAATTTGGCCCCTGAGCCTTGAGTTTGACACATTTTAGAGGCTTCCGAAGACTGGGTGAAGTTTCCCCGTTAAGCAAAACAACCCCAAATATAAAACTAGAGCTGCAATGAAATGGTTTCAATCAAAGCTGTTGATATTCATATGTTCGAATAGCCTAGTCAAAGCCCAAACATTGATAATCAGTGACAAAGGTTGAAAACAGATTGTCCCCGTCTATATGTGACTGAACATGAGTTATTCTGCAAAATTGGTAGATACAAACCCCAAAACACCTGGAAAAAAGCACTTTTAATCAACTTTTAATTTTTTTTTAGAACCTTTTAGATTTAGACTTCCAGACAAAAAAAAAAAAAAACAGAAAACCGCAATATATTTTCCTTCCACTTTTTAATTGTGGAAGGAATTTACTGCTCAGTAAAGAAATGATCTGCTTTTTACTGCTAATTAAAATGTGTTCTCTGGGGGTGCACTGATTTATTGGCACCGGTTTTCTTCATTTTGGGAGATCGGTGATCGGCTGATACTGACGTGAAGCTGATCTCATCTACCTCAGCAAAGGTCTAAAAATCATCCACTGTCCTCTAAGCAGCACACAGCTACCAACACTCACCCGGATTAGCATCACGGTCAGAAAGCTAAATGAATAATCCAATAATAATAATAATCCAAGTCTTCGAGCTGGTCGTGTAAGACGCTGGTTCTGCTCTCGCTCTGACCGCCGCTACGCCCTGCTGGTAGTGATATTTCACAGACAGAGCGCCGCTCAACTTCCAGCAGACAGTGAGCTCTCACAGCGAACAGCTGCTTAAGGCTGCAGCAGGTAACTTAAACAAAAACAATTTTTATATATGTATTAAAATATGTCTATTATGTCTAAATTAGGTGAATTTATTGCCAGATAATTTTTCCATTTTGTCAGAAAACATGGTATCATTTATACCTAAAGAGAAAAATTAATAGCCATTCCAGAGATTGGCCTCATGGATGATCGGAATCAGATCGGAGCATCCCTAATATTTAGCAACATTTCTGACAAAAAATGTAGTACTGGCCAAAATCAGAGTCAGCAGGTCAGGCTTTTTAAATCATTGGCGATCGACCAGAAAACTGCAGTCGGTGTCCTCATAATATTTTCTCCTAATATTTTCTGCTTCTGCGATGGCAATCTGATGATGGTGGCGGTCTCGCTGCAGCTGCAGCAGCCCCCCCCAGCATCCTGTCCCCGGCTGCATGTGTTCAGTCAGCACCCGCAGCTTCCACCTGCAGGCTGACCTCCCTCTGGTTGGTCCTTTCCTGTTCACAACCTTTCCTATCCCTCATACACAAACAAAGAGAGTGCACTCAGTCTGCTCCACGTATCAGTCTGTCTGACAGATATGTATAATAACATAACCGTCTGGCTCTATCCGGAGTCTGGTGCAGATTAGCCCTGAAGCCCGAGGAGCTCTAATCAGAAATGAGCAGTGTGAGTCACAGCGGCCCGGTGTGTGCCATGGAAAGAGGATCAGTCCAGTTCCATTAGCAGTTTAAATTGTTTCGGAGATAGGCGGAGAGCCGGCAAGTGGCTTCAGGTCAGTGGGTGTCCTTCGCCTCATTTCCTGCCCACTGGCTTGGAGGATCCAGGAGGATGATGGACAGATCCTCCTTCCTTTCTTCCTTTCCTCCCGTCCCCAGCTCTTTATATCTCCGCGCTTCCCCTTGTGGGTAAACCCGGCTCGATAAGGGCAAGCTCTCGTTTTCACGTGGCCTCTTTGGCCTCTGCAGAAGAAAGGCTGCTGAAATCACTCTGGCGCTGCTCCACTACCTCGCCACACACCAGGGAGCATCAGCAGAGTCTGTGAAAACTCATGGTTTCCACCGAAGTCCAGTGAGACGGAGGCGGGAGGAAGAGGAGGAGGAGGGATGGGTATGAAAGAAACGCCATGAAGTGTCGAGTGATGAAGAAAGAAAAGAAAATATCGCCTGATAGTGCAGCCATCTGCCTTATGCACACACTGCAAAAACACGAAACCTTAATAGTACTTATGGTCTAGTATATCCTAGTACACTTCAAATAAGACAAAACTAACTTACAAGTAACTTTTTAGCAAGATATAGGGGCTTGTTTTACGTAAATAATTCCTTAATATTAATGAAAAATACTAGTTTTATTGGCAAATTATTAAATTTTATAACAAGACATTGTCCCCATGTTGTAAGCTACTTCCGCATGGCGGCGGAGCCGACGTCATGTCAGTTGCCCCACTTCTTAAATCACACGATTTCTGTTAATTAACCATATTTGTTTTGGAAAGATAAGGTAATTTCCTCTCGTCGCACCAACACCAACCAAGAAATGACTTAAATAGAACTTAATTTCCAACGCTAAGTGGGCTAGAAGATCTCCAAAAGAAACATCATGACCCGATCTAAAGAAATTTAGGAACAGATGAAAAACAAAGTGACTGATTTCCAGTCTGGAAACGTTTCTGAAGCCATTTCACCGGATTCAGGGCTGCAGTGAACCACAGTGAGAGCCCTAAATTCAAAGTGAGGAAAAGTCGGAACGGGGAACCTTTCCAGGACGAGTCGGCCCACAGAAATCAGGCAGACCTCGTTTGTTTGAGTTAAGGTTCATGATTTAAACAGAAGAAAAAGACTGGTGAATGTCATGAACATGTTTTCAAGGTGAGAAAATGGAGCCTAAAAGAAATCAAAAGACTTTCTCACATTTCCAGAAAAAAAATAAACTGATGATTTTTGGAAGGTGTTGAATATGACATAAATCTAACATTTCAGAAAAGAACATTTCAACACTGTCTGGGCGGCTTTGCTGCATTCGGACCTTGATGCTGTAACTGATGGAACAATCAAGAACGTCCTGCAGGGCAATATGATTAGTTTGTGACTTTAGTGTCCAGCAGATTTGACTCATGAAGCAGAACAATGATCCAAAACACATCCTGAAGTTCGCCCTTTGGATGCCAGAAAGAAAAACGTTGGGTTAGGTTTTAATCCAGCCCTTCAATCTCACTAAATGAGACCATCGTTTCCATTTAGTTACCTTTTCAGATCGTGGTTTGGGTAGGCATCGTCCCTTAACATAGGGGAGTCAAACTCATCTTCATTCTGAGCCAATCAAACATCTGAATGTTCTTAAAGGGCCAGTTTGCCACAATGTATTCATAAAATTAAATTGCTAAAATATAAAATGGCTGTTTCGGCATTCAATAACTGTTTCTTAAAATAAAATACTATTCAACTTCTTTTCACATGGATCAGTCCATCCAGGATTTAGATATTTTTTAGTTTTATTTGCAATCAAAATCACAGATTTTGTGGCTGTAATTTATAAATACTTGTAAGGATTTTTTTAATGATATTAGAGCTAAAGTATGATGTTAAATGTGACTTTTTATGAATCGCTGTAATGGTTACAGACTATAACTTGACATGAAGTAAGACTGAGGCAGCAGTCACTTAAAGTTTTTGGCCAATTTTGAGAAGAAAATTCAGTAAAATCAGGAAAAAATGTGGGAATTTGTTGATTCTGTGTGAATTTTGCAGATCTTATTGATGTAATTTGGATTCTTAAGGGCCACTTAAAAAGCTGCGGCGGGCCAGATTTGGCCCCCGGACCTTGAGTTTGACTCATGTGCCTTAACACTTGAAATTATCAGCATTGTGAATTTATTAAATTATTGGATGATTTTAAAAGGTGTGAAGGTGGGCAAATACTTGTTATTTAAAGCAGTGAGTGTATAAAACGGAGCATAAAGCTGGCTCAGCCTTCCCTTCTCACGCTGAAGCCGTATTTTTAGTAAGACAAACTCCCCTTAAATTATTTTGTGATTTCAGTGGATAAAATATGTGATTTTTGTTTCATAAATTATGCATGAAATCAACAATAACGTGTATTTAAGCAGTTTCTCTCCCTGCCATCTGCAATCTGTTTGCCAGCACACTGATTTTTATTTGTTTATGTGCTACATTTTGTTTTTGCACACTGTGCTTACTGTATAAATTAGGAGTCTGGAAGTCAGAGGGGATTCTGGCAAAAACATAATCCACTATGGGAAAAGCTTACTGTTAATGGAACTATAACTAGAAAGCAAATATTATTTTTGTCAATATTACACTTAACACTTAATGAGAATAAAGTCATAATGTTATGACTTTATTTTTTTATAATATGATTTTATTCTGGTAATATTACAACTTTATTCTTGAAATATTGACTTAATTCTTGAATTCTTATGACTTTCTGATTTTTTTAAATTATTGCATTACTTTTTTCCCCACATTGTTTCCATTTTTATCTCTGTTTTGCAAAAAAAAAACAGAATATTGCAATTTTGTTCTAATAATATTGACTTGATTCTCAAATTATTATAACTTTATTCTCATATTTTTACTTGTTCTTAGTATAGCCTTAATATTCCCTCATACAAAATATACAAGAACTATGAATATTTGTCCAAGTTATTCCCATATTTTTTAATATTTTTGCTCTTTCATTGTCAGTATATTATTATTATTTTTTAATTAATTTAGCTTTCAGTGGCTGGTTGCTCACTGGTTGCCAGGTCAAAACGATGTCAGTGGGGGGCGGGGGGGTAACAACAAATCACTGCCCTCAGGCCCTGCAGCTTGTTTATCCGCCCATGAAATCAAATTAGCTTCAACCAGATGAAACATTTGTCTTGATGGCTTGTTTAATTAGCTCTTCCTACTATTTGAATCTGATAATAGTTGGCAGCCAAATGTTTCACATTAAGTCATAATGAACAAATAATCCTGAGGTTAAAATGTAAATATTTAGCTGAGGTTTTCTTTAAAATGTTTGTTTATGTTTAGAATTTGAAGCATTTTTCTGAAAAATTTGGCTTTTGTTTACAGTGCTAATGAAACATATTGACTCCCTTGGATGTTTCACCCTTTAAAGCTACAGTTTTGACTTTGTTGACAAAAAAAATTACAAAATAAATCCTTAAATGTCAACTAAATAGTGTTTCCTTCCAGTCAGTATTTAGTAGATGCACCTTTGGCTTCAGTAACAGCAGGGAGTCTACATGCTGCTGTTTTTCTCTATTCTTCTTGCTAAACTGTTTCAGCTCTGTCAGGTTGTGTGAACAGGTCTGGACTTTGACTAGGCCACTCCAGAACGTTCACCTTCTTGTCTTCAAACCATTTCTGCATTAGCTGGATGCTCCAGGTCGTTATCTTGCTGGATAATAAATGTTCTCTTGCCGACGGAAACAAATTGTCCTCCAAGACGCTGCTGCTGTAGTTCTGACTAAAACCAGGAAGTTGGAGCACATCACCCAGTACCAAAGTCCCTCCACTGGCTCCTGTAGCTCAGAGAATAGATTTTAAAATACTGTAGTTAGTTTATAAATCACTGAAGATCTGCTGTTGTCATAGCAACCTTCCAGACCTCGACTACAGTCACCTTGAAGCGAGTCCATATTTTTGATCACGTTTGATTTGTAAAAGCAATAAAAAGTGTAAAACATCCAAGAGGGCAAATACTTTTTAAACACACTGTATATTTTTTTATTGTGCAAACTAACTTTGTGATTCCAACATTTATTATTGAGTAGGAGTAGTTTGATCAGGTTTGTTGTCTCCCTAGCAACGAAAGTAAAAGCAAATTCTGCATAACCTTTCTCATTACCGTAAACCTTAAAGAGGGGGAAAAGGGACAAACAAGCCAGAAAAGCAAAAATCCTCGCAGTGAAAAGCTGTTATTTGGCTCTGGACAATGTATTGTGTTATTATTTATAATAAGATCTCCAGCTGGGGGGAAAAAAAAAGAAGCCTTTCAAGGCCTCTAGTTAAAACCTGAATACATCCGGCGCTGTATTATGTGCTGTGGTACAGTTAACACGGTTTGATGATCACACCTGAGATCTGTGCTTGAAGTGCTAATTATCCCTCATTGTGTCCGTAAATACCTCATAATCACTCCGCAATCTCCCGCACCAAATTAACGCGGTAATGCTGCTCCATCAGAGCACTTCGGGCTGACATAAGCCGATGCTGAGCTCTTATGTGGGCCGGGGTTATGTCAGGTCAGCATACGTTGTCAGATTGACGCATAAAACAAACTGACGGCCATTTGCACGTGACGTCACTCTCTTCCAAACTCCGCCCACTCCGCCATGACGGAAAGCTAGTCTAAAAACAGACATCTGTAAGCTAATATCGCTTTTATTTAGCTGATTTCACTTTAAGAATGGTCATAGGGTGCTGCGCGGTTGGCTGCTGAAACATACAAGGTTAGAAACCAAACTTGTAATTTTATTTTATGACTTTTAATGAGGAAAGTTACAGCCGTTAATAATACCGGCAGCCCTGATTTGCTGCGAACACTTTCTACAAGGTAAGAAGATTAATGTTCATATATTTTATAAGTGTGATTAGAAATACGCAATCAAATATCGCATTATGGAGAAAGTAACCATGGAGACAATGCTGCGCACCGTCATGTAGCCTAGCATGTATGGAAAATAACTGGTTAGCATCTCGTCTTTTGTACGTTTTTAATGCTGCTCCAGTGTAAAGCAGAAACGCTGTTTATGACATGGTGATATAAATCGTGTTTTGAATTCAGGCAAAGTGGTAATTTGATCAACACGTCACGAGGAAGAAGGTTCGGGTCGGTTTCTAAGCTAGCTGTTTCCAGCTCTTGTAAATACCGCCGTCTGTGAGCCCCAACCAGGTATGCTACGTTCACAGACAAATTAGACTGGAACAAATAGAAGCTATGAATAAACTGGCAAAAACAACTTGGGGAAAACAATTTCAGTCGCTCAGTTCAATAAGCACGTCACACACTATTAACAGCTGTATGACGTCCTGACAGCCAGTCAGACCATCAACAGGCGGAGCCGTGTTTTGTTGAGTGCAGCTGCAACTAGACTCTGCTTTAAATACACTTTGAAACAACAACGATGCGTCTAGTTATCATTAAAAACAATTTATTGACCTATGTTTTTTGGTATCTTGTCGCGTATGCTGAACTGACAGCTCCTCTTAATACGCATGCGTACTCACTGCATGTGCACTATGACGGCGTATTCGCGCTGTTTGTGCGGGCGGCCTCCACCTCTGTGTCTGCGGCTCCGTACAGTCGGGTGAGGCTTCCTGTCTGGTCTGATTGATGGCGGTGCCAGCGGAGGCAGCGCTCCCCTGATTGCAGCTACAGACAGCACCGGGCTTCTCATTAACCCGTGATAATGCACCTGTCACCCTGATACGAAAGCCTCACAGCGCATTTGTTGCAGACGGCTGTTCTCGCCGCTCACCATCCACCTCTGCTTTTTCCTTTTCTCTCTCAATTTGTTCTGAACTCAGGTTCTTTATCAGACACGGGATAAGCTCCGACTCTGCTGACTCTGCTGCCGAGCTGACCACAGCAGATGGAGGTCAGCGGTGTATTCCCCCTCCTCTGCTCGCTGCTGCAGCAGTTACACGGTTTAATAGGATCTTTCTCCGGCTAACCTACTGGGACCAGGGCTGATACTGGATCAACTGTTCCAGCCTTCATGGCTGTGTTTGTGTGTGGAATATAAATGTGGTGGCAACTGTGTGTGCTTTCAGACAACATAAGCCTTTTGAGAGTCTCATTTGTTGGCTGGTAAATTCATAATCTCTCCCTGTGGTCAGTGGCTTAGGTTGTAACCGAAAATCAAAAGCTTTCTTCTGACTAAAACACAGAGAAGAAATGCATCAGCCATTAGACCTAAACCAACTTCCTTGTGATCTGAAGACCTCAAAGAAATGTAAAAATGATTTAGTCAAGGGCTGTCGGTCAGCCGGTCGCATTAAGTGTATGCAGAATCACACTGCAAAAACAAAAAATCAAGTATTTTCATGTAGTTTCTTGTTCAAAGATATTAGTACATGTAAATTAAGACAGAATTAAGTTACAAGAAACTTGTCAACTGCATATAGGAGCTTGTTTTATAATTCCCTAATAGTGAAACACCCATTAAACTGTTAAAATATCAATAAACAGCTGTTTCAGCATTCAGTCAGTGTTTCTTCTAATAAAATATTGAACATCTTTTCACACTGATTATTTGTGCTAATATATGATGTTAAATGTGACTTAATTATCGATCATGGACTATGACTTGACATCAAGTAAGTCTGAGGCAGCAGTCACTTAAGCTCAAAGTTTTTGGCCAATTTTGAGAAAAAATGTCAGTAAAATCAGAAAAAATGTGGGAATCTGTTGATTTTGTGTGAAGTTTACAGATATGTGAAAAACTGGAGGGATTTACTGATGTAATTTGGAGTCTAGAGGGCCACATAAAAAGCTACAGCGGGCCAGATTTGGCCCATGAGCCTCGAGTTTGCCAGATGTGCTGGACTTTATGAACTTGCCTAACGGCAGATCATTTCAGTGTTAGAAATTACTGGGGTTGTGTGGGGAAATGTAATTTTCTAGTGTGTGATCGTTTAGCAGCTTGGTAGCGTATAGATGAGCGCTGTCACCTGGTGCAAACTTGCTAACTGGTTTCTCTGGAGGTTCTTGGGACATTGCCACATCTGTGGCTGAGGCGGGAAGAGCTGCGATGCCTCTATAAACATTTACTCAGTAAATCCCACCTTAAACATCAGCTGACTCAATTAGATCTGGGAGTCTGTGTGAGCGAGAAGCCGGCCGCCTCTCATGCAGCAGAAAAGCTCCAGCGTCTTCACCATATGCCTGTTTCTGTTCCATGCTGCTCGTTCCAGTCGCTTTCCCTGCTCTCTGTTGGGTCTGCGCTTGATTTATTTATCCTATCTGAATACACCCCAAGCTTTCACGGGAATTGGAACAAAGTTGCTGAGGAGTGAAAATTGAGAAAAATTAGCAAGTAGATTGTAAATCACTTTGGATCCGATGATGGGAGTCAGAACTGTTGCAGATTGAGTGTCTATAAATTAAGTTAGGGGTTTAAAAAGCTCCAGTAGCTCCTTTTTGTCACCCTTAGAGATGAAATGGAGGAATCGGCTCCGGTTGCTTTTAAAGCTGTGGAATCCAGATTTCCCAGTATTGGCAGAATTTGATTCTGAATAAAGAATGAACATGTGTGGTCCTGGGAATGCGTCTGGCACGTCTGTTTGCCTCCAACCTCCGAATCTCCCGTTTTATCTTCTGCCACGCAAATTCCTCAGAAGATAGTCAAATATCACGTTCACTGTTGAGCCCAAGATTGAGTCCGTCTCATTACGGAAAAGCACAGGGCAAATTAAAACGTGAAAAAGGCCCTGTATGGAGCCAGACCTTCCTGCTTTATGAGCAAAGCGAATGCTGATGGGTTCCTGTGACACATATGTTCACGGACACCTTTAAGGGTGAACCTCTATGACCTTCCAATCCCAAATTATAGTTCTCATACTGGCACAAAATGCTGAAGTGGACAAAAACAATACATGATTCCCATATTTCAACAATGAAAATGGTTGAATTTAAAACACTTTAATCTGATACTTATTTTAAAGCTGATATTCTATGCTTCCTTTAACAGAGTACGATAGGTCTCTGGTCGACACAAAACATGTTCATTGCATTTTTTTGCACAAAATCATTATTAGATGAGATTTCAGTCGGATCAGTTCAAGTGCAACGTCTCCTCTTTCAGAAACTGTTTCTTTTTTTCAGATAGTGCAAAATATTACGGTTCTGCAAATTTGACTTATAAAACTGTCTTTGCCGACACGTTCGGTCTAGAAACGTAAAGTTTGATAAACGGGTCAGCGTGGTAGTCTAGCTTTTACCATTTCAGATGAATTGGCTAAATCAAACCTAATTTACCATTTCATAGTTGATTTTAAGGTTTTGAAGTGCTTAAATAGGCCGACACTTTAATATCTGGTAAAACTTTTACAGAATCGTGTTCCCAGAAGAAGCTCGAGGTGTTTCTAGATGTTCTTCGTGACATTTTTGTATCACTGCAGCTAATACTTTGAAGGATCTGTGTAGCTCGACTTTTAATTGCAGTTGAGCAGAAATGATCAGGCTATTCCTATCAATAGTCCTTTTTTTCTTCTACTCACTATTTTTTATGTTACCTTTTTTAATTCTTTTCTTTTCTCCAATCCGTTTTATTGTAGAAATTTTTGTCCTATTGGTTATGTTTTCTTTCATGGACTTGTACTGTGCAAATTCACTGAGGTTTTTAAGCATTGTGGTTTTTAATATCCTTTTTTTTTTTTCAAAATGCTGTCATGTGGAAAAACTTTCCAGCTTGAGCCCTCATTTGTCTCAGCTGCTTGCTGAGTGGAAATGATGGAAAACGAGCCTGTCACGATGTGACAAGGGCACCGTGGATATCTTCAACATGGCAGCCTGCTGCGTTTCACATAAAAGGAAAGCCCAGCGGACATAATGGAAACGCAGAGCAACTCAGACGCCTCTCTCAAAGAGTTTAATTCAAACCCTTTTAGATATAAGAGGAAAAAGCAACGGTAGATTTACGCATCAGAGTAATCAGAATGCAAGGAAGGAGGTGGATGGCCTTCAGACGAACATTCGCAGCTGCTGATTAGAGAAGCCATGTTAATGAGATTCATTGACAGTCTAATACGGAGAACAGCATGCCCCCCTGCTGTGGGTGTCTGTGGCGTCCTCCCCCCCACCACACCCCGCTCTTCTCCCGTATTTTGCTCATTTTCTCCGTTTCCATCTTGCCGCTGCTCTCTTCGCCGTGTTTTTCCTGGACTCAGCCAGCAGGGATTCTGTCTGTTTTCAGGCAAATTCTGCAAAAACACAGCAGAGTGGTTTCACCTTCAACTAGAGATAAATACAAGGACTTTTTTTTTTTTAACCAAGTCGCAAATCTTTAATTTCAAAATCCAGTTCTGGTCTTGAGTCCCTAAAGACTGAAATAAATGTTCTATCACTGGATGCTTGTAACTTTTTAGTCAAATCTAATAAGTAAGCATGTTCAAAGGGAACATGGTTTAAAAACAACAAACCACCAGTGATGTAGTGAGAGAATGAACACATGTTAAATTTCTGTCAGAATGTTAAAGAAAGGACTTTCACTTTGAAGAGCAACGTTAGTTATAACAAGATAAACAGATGCCAGAGTAAAAGTAAAAAGTACTGATACCTGAAAAACCTACTTAAAATGATGCATGATTAGTTGTGACAATAGACTTTATTTGAGAAATATTTCCTTTAGATAAGTAATAATGCTGTAGGCTGCTTAGTTTTATACATTTTTATAAAATATTGTGACACGAATATTGCCATGTTATTCACGCTGCAATGCATTCTGGGTAAATGACGACTAATGGTCCAACTGCGCTAACTCCCTCTAGCCACAAAGGGATGAGTAACATCTTTAGGCCTTTTCAAATTGAACTGGAGCACGTTGAAATCAATGGGCATCTGGAAATCATAAGAGGTGATGATGAGAAGGACCAGACAGAGGACAGAGTTGGCCATAAGAGTTGGTGTTTGCTGCTGTTGCCTTTAGCGTCATGAATGAAACGATGAATGACACTTGCCTCTGGTTGGACTGTGTGATCTATGAAGTACTTTCGAAGCTCTGTGTCCAGTCTGGTCTTCATCTGGGGAGGCAGTAGTGCCGCCAGTACTACTGCTGCAGAGCTCCATTAGCATTTAAAGAGCTTCCAGTGCTGTCTGTCTGATGTTTCTCCCAGCATTTTTCACTCCGGTGGCAGCGGGTTTTAGGCACTCTGGATAAAAACTGTCAGCACGGCATTTATTTTTAGCTTGTTAATGTAACAATCACCTGTTAGATCCCTTGTCAAATTTGCTCACAAAAATTACTCCAAGTCTTCTGGAGAGAAATGTTGAGAGCACAAATTAGGTCCTTCAGAAGTTGTGTTCAGATCCGGCTCTCTCCCACTGCGCTCTTCTTTTTTTTTTTTTATGTGGGAAGCATCCAGATTCACCTCACTGCTTTTTTAAAATCTTTTTGTTTTGTTTTGTTTGTTTGTTTTAAATTACAGCCAATAGTGACACAGTGTGGCATTATCTAAAATTACACCTGTCAAATGCAACATGCATAAAAACAACTCGGGTAAAGTTAGCCTACCTGTGTTTACTCTGTAGATTCCAGTACAGAATGGACCAAAACGCGTCAACAACCCAGCAAGTGAAAAAATGGCGACCTCCAGGGGTTAAAAATTATAACAAAATATATACATTTTTGAAGTAATTATGAGTTGTGGTGCATCACAAACAACAATTTTTAGTTAATAGGAAAATTACAACTTATTTATGCCAACATGTTCAACTAATCTTGGATTCCTTTAACTGTAACAAAGTACTTCTACATTTTTACTTTACAACTCTGGATTTTTCACAGTTCTCCAAATTTATTAAAAGATTATTGGACTTGATGAATAGCTTTCTAGGATACTAACATGTGATTGAGTGAGGGTTATTAATGTGAAATAGCAATTGGCTTGGACCAAATAAACGGAAATACCAGTAAAATGAAAGACTTCTGCTTTACACACTTCCACTCTGAGCCCATTCATGTTCCTATGTGCACCATGTGTTGTTCACCAACAAAATCCTGAGGGGATCTCACTTTTGAGGACTCAGTGGAAAACTGCAGAGAGAAACGAAGGAACACAGATGTTTTAGCTCAGCAGGCTGAAGGATGAGTTCATGGGGAGAACATCTGAGGTTTTCTGCTCTGCTCACTCCAAAAGGAAGTTTTAATCCATCCAGTCAGAGAATTCATGTGCAGATATTCATTAAAAAGAGGAGAGAAAAAAACAATTAAGGTACAACTAATGTTCTTTCCTTCAAACTGTTGGAGGTCGTAACTTTTTTTGGCACAGCCAAACTTCATAAAAGAGATGGAAGATTAAAACATCAGCCAGATGCATAAGCAGAAACAAATGTCCTGGAATGGTTTTAGGTTTGCGTAAGATGCTCTGTGTGCGACTAGCAAAAGTCAAAGTGTGTACTGACTCCGCTCAGGTCTGCGTCCTTCCACCACTTTAATTTCTACACTAATTGGTGTCACAGTCCAGCTAAGGACAGGAACATTATGAAGTTTGCTGATGACTCTGTAATTGTCTTTGCTCGATGACCAGGATTGTGGCCAATCATTGACAACCGCTTGACCTCTGATGCTAATACACTGTAAAACATCTGAAGGTGGTTTAATTTGAAAGTCCACCCCCTGCCTTGAAAATGCAATTTAAGTCAACTGTGGCAGATTAGTTCACTTATGTCACTACCAATGGGTGCTTTGCGGTTACCTAGCAACCCCAGCCAAGCCCAGGACGTCACCTAGCAACCCAGTTCTAGTTCCACCGGCAGATTATTTCACTCATAAAACATTTTTCCCATGTTATAAAATAATCTGCCTGTGAAACAAGTACTTTTTCATCAATACTAAGAAATTATTGATTTAAAACAAGCTCATATTTCTTGCTGGAAAGTTACTTGTAAGTTAGTTTTGTTTTATTTCAAGTGTACTAAGATATTTGCACTAGAAACTAGATTAAAAATACTTGGTAAGATTTGGGGTTTTACAGTGAAAAAGGCATAAATGTTAGGTCTCATTAATAATTTGAGATAAGCCAAAACAAACTGTGATGGTATATAATTGTTCTGTGTGCAACATGGATGTTGTGGAGTATTTTTATTACCGTTTTTTTCCTTTATGTTATGTATTTATCTGCAATTTGTTCTTGCTGTCTGCAAAGCAAATTACCCCTTGGCAGACGGTAAAGCTTAAAGTTTATCTGAAGTGTTGGTGGAAGTTTGTAAAGGAAAAAACAGTCGATGTTGTGATTACACTGAGCGAACTGGACCTGCTGCTAGTTCCAAGTGCTTCTAATTAGGATGAACCGTTTCAGTGTCTCAGTAATCACGCTTCATTACCAGACAATCAGCTGTAAACGTGCTTCTGTCACGTCGTTCATTCGCTCTTTCCTTTTTGCCGAGTGGCTGCAGAATCAGCCTGGAGGCAGAGAGAGGAGCAGCAGAGGTCAGGTGGTGGGTCGAACCACTTCTGCTCCCATCACGACTTCATCTGACCTCCATCCGCCGAGGGGAAACTAAACTCAACAAACCACAAGCAAACACAGCTTCTGTCCAGACCGCATCGCCGGAGACTGTGGTCACACTTGGACACTGTTGTAAAATTAGTGATATACAGTCATACATCATCTGTAGAAAATGTAAACAGCTTCTTACAGTCATTCTTTCATTTCACATATTTATCAGTGCAGGAAGTTGGAGGCAGCTTTCGCTCATGCTTGCCAAGCCTTTCCAGAAAAGCGTCCTCATCTGGATGACAGCGCTTTGTGAAAGCATGCATTTATCGCCAGATGTTCACACCACTTTTAATACGATTTTTCAACTGATACCAAGCTTTACATCTTCTCTACTGTGGGGTCAATTTATTTTTAAAATTTTGCTTTAACCGATTGCTCGTCAAAGTTTACTTTTTTAATTTCGCCACATGCACACTGCATTGGTCGACACAAACCAGGAGAGGCTTGTGATTTAAGAGTTAAAAACTGGCATTACATGCAAAACGTATTGAGGTATTGCATGTTTCTTGATCCACCCTCGTGCTTGAGTAACTAATGCGAACATGTGCTCAGCAACTGGATAAACGGTCTGTTTTGCACTTTTAGCTGCACACAGGAGACTGTGAAAGCAAATAAGTTGTCAGATGTCGTAATTATTTTTCCTCTGCCATGTGTTATATTTTAAAGAAGTCAGAAAACATTTTTTATTTTCAGGAAAATGATCATGGACGGTATTCGGTCAACTTCCTGTCAGTCCGCTGTAGCTCATAAACATGATATGTTGGTTTGTAGATATAAATAAATTAAGTTTTCACTGGAATATTGAAGCATTAAGAGTTAATTCAGCTTTTTTTTACTCTCCTCATTGCCCCATTGGAGAACCTTCAGGTTCATTTTTATTCTTCCTTGATTTTTCCTCACCTGACAGCCGAAGGCCTTTTGACACATCTTGGTCATATTTCATCGTTTGTTTGTGATGGCTCAGGCCCAGGTACTTTTTGGTGTCTTGGATGAGGAGGAGGCCTCCGTACGCTGACCACACAGCTGGAAAGGATGAGCTCATCTGTGAGGCAATGAACCGCTTCACCCTTTGAAGTTACAGCCTTTATTTCCAAGGATTCAGCCAATCACTGATCCACCGGACAAAAGATTCATGTGAGACCAGCTAAGGCCTTTATGAGGCGGGAACAGGCAGAGAGGGGGTAACTGGACTGTGGGGTGCGTCTACGTCCAAGCCATAAAAGGTTTTCTGTGTAAAGAGACTCTGGCTGCACCTGGGATCTGACTAAACTAAAACTTTAACCTCTTTCTCTCACCTTCACCTGGCTGTCACTCCACATCATTTTTAACTGTAGATAGTTCTTCCATCAGGAGTTTGGGTGGATTATCATACAGAAAGATTATTGTCTTTCCATTTAAATTACACAACGTGATAGATCTGTAGTGGTCGGTAATCAAATCCCTCAGGTTTGGCCATCTGCAAGCCATTTAGTATGTTCTTGTTTTCACACCATAACAAGCTCTGAAAGCTTTGGGTCACTTTGACCCTCTGTCAGTTGACTGAATTTCAGTCTGGCATATTTCTGTTCCGTCTATTTGTACTTCCATTTTTAGGCCACATTGAAACTGTTGTGTAGTTGGTGGATTTTCATGAATTATTGCTCAAAAAGATAAAATAAATGTTTAAATTTCATCTATATAGGATATTGTTTTCTGGACACTTTGTATTACACCCTATTTCCATTTATTTTTCTTCTGATCCGCGTATGATTAATTTGAATCTCAAGACATTTGCCAGTAATATGTTTCCATATATTATCGAAAACCTTGAATATCAGAAATTAGTCATTTAAACTAATGTCTGTATAGTAGATTATTAAAAATTACTTTGTCAACAATGAGTTGTCTGGTAAAAACATCCCTCTGGCAATTAATGCATGGTTGGGACCTAAAGCAAAAAAAGAAGATATGGGGACATCGTGTGGTTTGGCGACAGAGCGGGCGGCCATCTTGGATTCAATGCCTGACCTCAAAACCTTTACTACATATCTTCCTTTCTCCTCTTTCCACATTTTTACTTACTGCTACCTGTCAAAAAAGGAAATTAATGACAATAAAATCTTTAAAAAAAAGAAGGGCAAAATGGGGTATAGTCAACCATTTTGCCCTGGGGTGACTAGACAGGTTCAAATTAAATTTAAAGTCATTTAGGAACCAAAAACAACTAAATAAAACAGAGAATGTAAGTCTCTCCATATATTGTTTCCACTAGAAACTAAGCAAAAATACTGGATAAGATTTTGTTTTTGCAGTTCAGATTAGATTATTTGTGAATCCAATTAAACGCACAAACATTTAAATGTTCCCAAGTTAAACATTTAAATGTTCCCAAGTTGAACATTTGATTCAACTTCTCCAGGGAGAAATCGACATAATTGCTACTCCACTTAAAATATATAAATGTGTTAAAGCTCTGTAAAAAATGAGTTGAAATAGGCTGACACTTCTCAATGTAAAACTTCTGCATAAATTGCACCGGAAGGACTTATGTTTTGAAGAAATGTTCTTCGAAATGATCCAGATTTCTTCAATAACAGAGTTTGATATCTCTGATCATTTTTATTATGAAGCTAGTGATATGCATGTTTTTAGGAAGTATAGCCTACCACAGTCTGTAAACGCCTCTGGTTAGTAAATAAAATGCAGCTTTTAACAGCGAAAGAAAAGAGACTTTGCGGTTTCGTTTTCAATTTCAAAATATTAAGTTCATCATTTTAAAACGATGTGCTTCCTCTATCCCACTCCAAGATGTGTTTACCAGTTCACTTACTGCAGTGAGTTAAATTGATGTTTTCTACCTCAATCTGTGGATTTGAGCTTTCAGGTCGTCTTTCGGCTGCAGGGATCATGGCGCACACCTGACCTTTCCTGACAGAACGGCCTCTCTTCTGAGATGGCTCTGTGAAACCATTCCACCTCATAAAGCCAAAACCCACATGACGAGTCCAGTAAACCAGAATGTGATCAACTCCACTGGAGGGGGTAAGCGGCAGCGTTGTAGAGGCTGTTCACCTGAGTAATTGAGTTTTATTTCTTAAATTTCACTCCCTCGTTTTTCCAGCCGGCACTTCGCCGCATCCGGTCTTCCGGGGAGCCGAGTCGTTTATAGCCAGCGTGAGAGAATTTGTCGCTAGATTGCCTTTGTCATTTTGATTCATGTGGGGCTCGCTGCTGAGCGTGTTACTGTGCGATACTGACTCTGCTCTCTCTCCTGCCGCTGTTATTAACTCAGATGTGTCCTGAGAAACGAGGAGTCGCACTCTGAGGAAACTTTTTTTTCTTTTCTCGCTTTCTAAATGTTTTTCCTCACCTCCTACGTCGCGCTGCTTATTGAACTTTTGCCGTCTCCGTCTTTCGCACCCTCCGCTCTGAGCTGGAGGTGGGTGGGTGGCGATGGAAAAGGTGGAGTGTAAGTCGGCATGTGGATGAGAAGGAGCAGCCATTACAGCTGGTTCTGCCGCATGAGTCATGACACCGGCTAAGATGCGCCTGGCTGAACTTTCACCTCTTCCTCTGCTGCAGGATTTATCTCGCCATCTCCAGGGAAAGTTAAAAATACACTTGCACAAATTCAGGAGAGAAAGGAAGTTTGATTTATGGACCTCAGTCACATAACAGACCGGCTCAACCTTTATTATGTGTTGCATTTCTGTGCAAAGCATGTTGAAAACATAAGCAGGGACCAAAATTATTTATATTATTTTCATGTTAAATCCTAAAGTTTCATTTGACTCTGATATTGCATATTACGTTCTACAAGGATTCAAACCTAAAAATAAATTACTAAATGTCAAGCATCTCACAGCCAAATCAAATGAATTACAGAAAGAAAGAATACAGCTAAAGTTAACACCTGGACGCAGTTTGAAAATAATCCCTAATCCCAGACATCGACGCTATTGAAAATTTGCGGACAATCTTCAGGGATTCAAGAATTTTTATTGTCATACCATTTCGCAATTGTTTGCTTGTGGTACGAAATTCAACCTCGGGTCCCAGATGAAGAAGTCTTCCCTCAGCCTCCTGCCTGAGAGGATCGGCTGGGTGGAGTCCTTCATGATGTGGAGCTCTCTCCTGCTGCATCGTGCTATGATGAGGTCCACGATGGAGGGAAGGCTGCTTCACGCAGTCCTCCGTGCAGCTTTAACCACCCTCTGCAGAGCCGTCCTCTCAGCAGCAGTGCAGCTTCCGCACCACACAGAGATGCAAGTAATGCAGAGAATGCTCTCCACCACACAGCGATAGAAGCTCCCCAGGACTGAGCTCCCTAGTCCAGCTTTCCGCAGCTTCCTGAGGAAGTGGAGATGCTGGTGGGCCTTCCTGGCACTCCAGTTGAGGTTGCTGGATATATGCACACCAGGTACCTGTTGCTGGAGCTCACCTCCCCATCTGCTCCTCTGATGTACAGCGGCTGAAGAGGATCCTTGTCCCGTCTGGAAACCACCACTATCTCCTTGGTCTTCCTCACGTTGATGCAGAGGTTATTTTCTCTGCACCAGGTGTTCCACCTCCTCTCTGCGGTGGCTTGCCGAGCAGTCAGTGCTAAGGGTGATGGAGGACGAGATGGTGTTGTGGAGCCTGACAGTCTGAGGTCGGTTGGTCAGGAAGTCCAGAATCCAGTTCCCCAGTGTGGGACTCTATAGGAGTCGGATCTGCAGGAAACCATCCAATAGAAATAAATTATTCAATTCAGAGAAGAATGATCAAATACTCTGCGAGAACCATGTTGTAAGCAGAACCTGGAGATTCTCTCTCTTATTTTGTACTGTCATAACATAGTGATCATTTCAACAAATGTATAACAAAATAATTTTTGTAAAAACTACATGCAGCTTTATACTTGAATGACAAGTTGAGCTGTTTAAAATGCCAATAGCTTATGGTTTGCATATTCTTTGGGTCCTGGGTTCTATGTGGAGTTTGGTGCTTTCCAGGACACTCTGACTTCTCCCACTGCCCAAAAACCTGCATGTTGGGTGAAATGACTGATCTAAATCCCCACTAGGCCGTGGGTCTCTAGGTTTTTCTGGAACGGAATGCCGACCCATTCAGGATGTCCTCTGGAAACGGGCAAAAGGAACCCTGCAAGGGTTAAAAGGTTACAGAAAATAAACGGACTGGGTCATGGGTTTTCAGGTTTTCTTCAGTTTCCTGCTGTCGATAAGTGAAATGCAAACTACTAAAATACTTTATAGGTCCATAATTATATAAAATTATTCTTGAACAAACGTCTCCATTGTACTGACTCCCGTTCTTTACTTTGGAAAGGTCTGTTCTCACATATTTCTTTTTCCTCTTTTCAAAAGAAGATTGCTTAAAATTGCAGTTGTGGTTTAGAGCACTTGTTTTGTCATGCAAGTTGGTTATCTCTCTCAATAAATCAACAGCACAGTTGATTTTTTTTCCTGCTTTACTGCCCTCCCAATGCCTCCTCTGCTTCACTGCTAACCCGGCATGTTTGCCGTTCGCTTTGCGGTCTGTAAAAGCAGGAGCAAAAGTGACGAGATGGGACAAGAACCGTCCCCCTCGAGACGTGGCGTGTTTCTGCCTCAGTCAGTCCTGAGTGAAAGCTTCAGCCCTGACTAGTCGTTAGCTTGCAACAACAACAACAACAAAAACTTTCCTGAAAAGAGATCAGCATGATTTAGCGGTGCTTTCACAACAGGTGCCATGATTTTAGCTCAGAGTGCCACATGGCAGAACGCTGCTTCGCCGTCGTCACCGAATGTCGCTCTAAATCACTCCGAGAAGAGTTTTTCTGGCTTGTCCGCGTTGTTAAATATGCAGTCTCTCTGGTAAACCTCAGGAGTCTGCTCTGTGATTGGAGGCAGAAATGACGGGCTTCTTAATGGGGAAAGCAACCGGCGGTGGAAGCGTGTGTTTTTCTAGCTCATCTGGTTTAGATTAGAGCTTGCTTGAGCGCCGCTGTCACACTGGCAAGTGGAGAGCGGATGGAGGCATGAGGAGATGAGGAGGGTGAGGAGAGAGTGGACCAGTAAAAAAGAAAAAAACACTAGTGAACAGCAAGAGGTTTGCTGTGCTACTCCAAATTCTAGAGAGGTCTTGTGTATCAGTGAAAGGCAGAAAAAGCCTCTAAAGCACTTTGTCCTTAAACATTTTAAGGCTGAGGACCTCTTAATACATTTAACAAAGACTCACAACCACCTAACTTGAACTATAACTCACTTCTTGTTTTTTTAGTTTTGTTCAACTTAATGAGAATGGTGGTTTCGCAAATGAACAAATTTATTCAGGGTGTTTTGAGTATGAACAGATTCTAAGCTTTCTAATGATGTCAAACACATGGAAATCAACAAAGAAGTTGTGTTATGTGCATTAGTAACATTTTAGGGGTAGTTGAAATTTAGACAACGAAGAGCCGTTCAAAAGAATCGAATCGCTAGTGAACGACACATCAAAGCTCAGCAGGAATGACTTCCTCCGATCGTATAAGTAATCCTGACGTTGTTTTCTTTCCACCAATATCTTCAGTTTTTCTTTTGAGTGCCTTGGTTTTACGCCACTTACCCATTATTATTTTAAAACACAATCCTTTGGTAAGCTAGCTCTAGCCTCGCACTTTGAGGTGACGTCACGGCAAATTAACGGTCGTTTACGTGTAATGCCTTGCGGACCGCTAGGGGGCGCCCGCGGACCACTGGTCTAGTCTGCAATGAACAAAAGTGAAGAACCTACAGCAGTGGTTTCCAAACTCTTTAACATGTGGGCCAAAAATGTCAAGTTGCAACTAGACCTGGGGTCACAAAATATTTAGTACTTTTATATATATTTGGAAAAATTATATATATGTTTTACTTGCTAAATAAACTAAATGTATAATATTTTAATGAAATAAGCAAAGCAGACAGATATCTGTATTTCTTTGTAGACGTAAAACAAAAAAGGATCTTACATGTTTGTCAGATTAGCAAAAAAAAAAAAAAAAAAAAAAAACTGCAAATCATATCCTAAATTTTTTTTTCTCTTTTTGGATTTTTTTTGTCTCTTTTTAGTTACAAGAACAGTTTATGGCCACTTAAGTTCCCAGGTCTGCATTTTAGTAAAAACCACTGTATGTTTTTGCATCCTATTACTAAAAAATTACATTAAAAGCAAAACTTTGGATGAAAACTTTGGGTTGGATTTCCACTACTACCTTTACAACACTGCTCCCTCAGCCTTAATGTTAAGTTACAGTCCATGATCAATATGGTGGGTAACAAAAGTCACAATTAATGTCTTATATAAGTGCATATTGCAAAGATTCTTGAAAATATTTCAAAATATGCGAATTTGATTGCAAAAAATCCCCAAAATTATCGTTAAAATTCTGGAGGAACTGATTACTGTGAATAGATGGTCAACATTATTTCATTTTAAGAACTTTTCAAAGGCAGAGAAAATGATTTATTAATACTTTAACAGTTTTGCTAATGTGTTTTATCAATATATTCCGGCACAACCGTCCCTTTTGGGTCAAGTCATATATGATCTTGACATGACCCAAATTACCCAAAACGTGCAATCTAGGCGATTGTGCCACGTCCTTGTCTGCAAACAGATCTGCTGCAGTGGGACGTTTCACCCTCTTCACCTTCAAAACATCCTTCTGCCTCAGCATCCGCCCGCCTCTCGTTCCTCTGCTGATGCACGGAGATCGCCCCTAAGACTCTGACAGTCCCTCCAGAAGGAGGAAAGACAAACACAGGCAGAAGAGAGGGAGCGTATCCATATCTCTCTCTGCTGGTGTTGTTTCCATGGTTTACCAGCTTTCTTTTGGCCGTGTTGTGCGGTTCATACGGAGTCACAGAGAAAAAGTCACAGACATGCTGGAGCTAATTATTTCTTTTGCTGACAACCTCACGCTCAGCAGCTTCAATTTGGATCAGCTACAGCCCTCCACCCGTATCTGTTCTGTGTTTTGTTATAACATAAAAAATGTACCTTCAGACATACTGTGAATTTCTCTCTACATGTGTATTTTTTTTTCTTGTTTTTGAGTTAATCCAGGCTTTTAAAGGGGGAGCAGAGGAGGGAACGGGGGGATTTGGAGTGTTTTGAGCCTGTCAGTCTGTTTCAGCTTGTTGAGCAGCCTTCGTGCAGACAGCATTTCTAGGTCAGGCCAAATAGACGACCTGTATTACAATGAGTGGCATGTGTGTTTGTGTATTTCTGGGTGTTTCTGTCCTGGATCTTGCTGTCTCACTGTCCTCAGGCTCAGATGAGACCCTCTGTCATAACGAACGTCTCCTGAACTAGAAATCACCCGTCAGGGTGGGAGACGCGCTTAAAGATGTTACTCTGAACATGAAACATCTGTAATCAATGCAAGAATCTTAAAGCAACTATACAGGTGGACTGCAGTAAGTTAAAATATAGAACCTAAAATGTAATTTATTTTTAAAATTCAGTTAAAAATATAAAACTTCTCTTCTATATGCAACATAGTTTTATTTTAACAATATTTTAGATGTAAAGTTTGTCAAAATGTGTTTGTTTATTCTTTGAATTTATCTTTGTGCCGTTTCTCCAGACATTTATCGGTATATTAAGCTCTGTTATGTGGTTGATGGTTACCATAGTAACCAGTAACCGACAGCCCAGCCCCAAAAAGTATTTGGTAAAACGGTTACTCAAATGCTTAGTAACTGATCAAATTGTCAATCATTTAATATTTAAAACTTAATCAGACAACAAGGTTATGCAGAAATGTTGGTATTTAAAGATCAAAATTGAAATAATTCATATGAAATAATTACAAAATTGCAAAAGGAACATTTTTCCAAATTTATTTGAATATAAAACTCATGAAACTAACAAAAATTGCAGGCGTGTGCTATAATCTGGTGAATTTTTGGTTAAAACATGTTTGTTCTTCATTCAGCAGTTACTCAAGATTAGAGGTACTTCATAATAAAATTAGTCAAGTAAAAGTAAAAAAAGTCTCCTCCTCAAAGTACATTTTTTCCAAAAAGTTGCTCGAGTAAATGTAACTAGTTACTACCCCACTCTGGTTTTATTAATATATGCAGAAAATCACCCCAACTAACAGAAATAAAGGTTTAAAAAGCGTCAGTCTGTGTGTAATTATCCATATAAGCAAATAAAGCCATGTTGCTTTTCAATCTGCTGAGTCCAAGGAGGCGAGACGGAGGACCTGCACCACCAGGTGATCGTTTCCATGTCAACAAGTTTGTCTCCTAAGACTCTTTGCTCACAACCCCGGTACATCCTCCACACTGTTTCCTGTCCAGTTGCTCCTGGTTACAGGCTGATTTTTGGTTGTTTTCTGCATTAGAATCCCGTCTTGGTCCCATTTTAACTGCCGTCATGTTGAGCTGCGATCCGTTTTCATTGTTCTGTAGTTTCTGTTCTGCCATATAGTCCATCATATTCCCTCTGAATCTGCGCTCTGGTTTCTCATTCAGCGTCTCCCGCTCTGTTAATTAGTACCTCACCTTTCTTTTGTTCCACTACATGTTCTCTTCTGGTTCACTCTGTTTTTACTCATTTATGCTTCTAGTGATTAACTTTGTCACTACTTTTTGGATTTGTCATCAGGTTTTTGACTTCATGTTTTTGGATTGGATTCAGTTCAGTGAGTTTTTTTCTTTGATTTATGAAACAGCATCTTTCTGCATCATGTCTGCCTGCTCTAGAGTTATTATCCTGAAAATGATAGATTACAAATTCATATTCAAGGTATCGGCAGTGGAAGAGTGTGTGTCACCAGTGTTACCAGGTTGTTGTGTGTTGCAGATTTCTGAAAATGAGATCTGGATCTCACTGGGTTTTTACTTGGTTAAATAAAAGATGCTTACTGAATGGGTCTAAAGACCACTGGAACTAAATTTTCTGTATTTTTGAAAGCTATTTTCTTTCTTTCTGGGTATAAATTGTCAGATGATCCCCAAACCGTGCAGCGCACAGAGAAGCACGGTGGCTCAGGTATCATGATACGGGGATGCCTCTTCTTCCTCAACTGCAAGCAGTAAATATGTGAATTAACAGCTGTTATACAGCTAACTGTTCAATAGTTCACACAACTTTTCATGCTTTTTTCAGTATTTATAGTAAATGCTTAAAACATAAAATGCAGATACATCCTCAAACTCATTTTTGTTTTGGGTCGAATCAAGATCATGAATGCTCTTAAAGGGCTGGTTATGCATATTGATAAAAACAGTTCACCAAACTGTTAAAATATCTATGAAATCCTAAAATTAAATAATATTACTGAACATATTTTCCGTCTCTCCAGGATTTCGTGATGCCTTTTGTGATTTTTTTCAATAAAAATCAAAGTGTTTGTGGTACTAATTTGGAAATATTTGCACTTATTTATGAAAGTAAATGCGACTTTTTATTACTCGCTTTGTAGCTCATGGACTATAATTTGACATCAATTAAAGCTGAGGCAGATGTTTAGTACAAGTAAGAATGTTTTTGACAATTTTTGAGAAGAATTTGCAATAAACGCAAAAAAAGTGTAGGGATTTGTTGATTTTGCATGAATTTCCACGATAATTCTGAAGAAATTTGAGGGACTGATTTATATAATTTGGCAGTAAGCCGATAAAAACTATATCAACTTGATAACATAATAGGCTCACCTAATGTCTGGTATCTAGAAGTCCACATAAAAAGCTACAGCGGGCCGGATTTGGCCCACAAGCGTTGAGTTTGACACATGTTCCAGAGTGATTTTGATCAGTTTTCCTTCATGTTTTGGTTTGAAATGGACTCCGATCGACATTATATGTTTTGTTCATACGGTGAGTAAATGTTACTGTTATTTTTGCAGGAGGAACCCGAAGGAGGCTGGAAGAAAAAGTCGTGTTACCTTGAAAGCAGTCAGACAGTAAGCTTGGGGAAATCTCTCCTGCTGGGTGGCCCGCTAATCTCTCTCGGAGCTAACACTGCGTTTCTGTTTTCTGAGGCACACCTCAGCTTTATCGGTGTTTTCCTGTCTTTTGTTTGTGTATCATCCTCCATCTCCAGCTGAAACATACCTTTGTTCTCCATCCATCTTTTATATAGCAGAACGGCTGGATCTCCCAGAGGAGACGTCAAAGCAAGCAGACATCATGTCCGCGGACGGAAAACTTCAATGTTTTGACAGAATAAAGCCCAGAGCAGCAGCACCAGCAGCGTGTTTGTGCGGACAGCAGTGAAGTAAAGCTGCAATTATTTGTTTGTTTATGTGCCGTCTGTTCAGTCCCAAGTATTTATTTTAAAATTCTCTTGTCTGAGCGCTCCAGCACAATAAAACTCCTTAAGACAGTGGTATGCAGACTATTTACCATGGGGGTGAAAATTGTCAAGTTGAGAACACTTCATTTTGTTTTAATTAAAGGTGAGTTTCTTAAGACATTTGTTGTTTTCATGTCTACCATACTAAATAGATACTAATTTAATAAAACAGAGAATTTGGAGTCTTTAAATCATTGTTGATCCAAAATATAAATTAGGTCTTGCACAGTTGCAGTATTAAATGACATGTAAATATTTTCAAAAGCATTTTGGAGGTCTGGGGATTTTATTGTCTTATTTTTTTCTTTTTAAACTTTGTTGTATTTACATTTTTGCAACAAAGGTTGTTCAGTTCAAATTAAAAAAATCATTATTAATCATAAATGGAAATTAAATAAATTAAATTGCGCAGCATTTGTTGGTTTTAAAAAAGTGTAATCTATGAAAACATTGCTAATACAGTTAAATACTGTCTTGTATCTGAATAATAAGTATTTAAGAAGATTTTGTCTGTGAAAATCTCAAATTAATTGCAAATATGCTCCATTCTTGAATTACGGACTAAGGGACCACAAATGGACAATCCTGCCTTAAGACAATATTTTGGAGTTGGACAACACTGGCATGGGGAATGGAAATGCCTCACCAAGCACACTTGCTCTTTGTTGACCTTTTGCACGTGACGTCACGCTCTCCAGAACTCCGCCCACTCCGCCATGACGGATGTCAAAACAACCAATGCGCTCCTTTAAAGCCAGTCTAAAAACGGGCATCCGTTTCCTAAAATCGCTTTTATTTAGTTGATTTTACTTTAAAAATGGTCGTAGGATGCAGCGCAGTCGGCTTTAGAAACAGAGAAGGATAGAAACCAAACTTTTGTTTTATGACTTTTAATGAGGAAAGATACGGCGGTGATGGATATCAGCCGTTAATCATGACTGTCAGCCCTCGGTGAAATCGCGGATTTGCAGCGAACACTTTTTAAAGGTAAGAAGATTAACGTTAATATACTTTATAAGTAGAAATATGTCAAATATTGTGTTATGGAGGTTACCGTCTAACCGTTGGTAACCATGGAAACGGTGCCGCACCGTCATGTAGCCTAGCATGTACGAAAAAAACTGGTTAGCATCTCGTCTTTTGTACGTTTTTAATGAAACACTTTTTATGACATAGTGATTTAAATCATGTGGTGTAAATTCAGGAAAAGTGGTAATTTGATCAACACGTCAGGAGGGAGGAGGTTCGGGCCGGTTTCTAAGCTAGCTCTTTGTAACTCTTGTAAATACCGCCGTCTGCGAGCCCCAACCAGGTGAGTTACGACCACAGACAAAATAGTTCGACTCGAAGAAGGTGAAACCATGAACAAACTGGCAAAACAATTTTAGTCGCTCTGTTCAAGACTCTCATCCCTCACTTCCGACATTTTGAATGATTAAGTGACGTAGTTGCTAAGGGTCAATATGGTCAAAATGTTGTGTGCTTGGTAACGTTTCCAAGAAGGTCAGAGGTCATCCCATCATGTTCTCTTCCACTTTTTTGACACCAGCCTGTTCAGACGCGCTGCAGAGTGCCTTACATCTGAGAACACATGTCCTCCAGACGCTCAAGTTGCTGCAAATCAGCATTAATATTCATGTCGCCGCAGCACTTCTTCCACATAACAACCCGTGCTGCTGCTGGTTTCGGCGGGGACAACCGAGTCCTGCTCCGATGGAGAGCTCGACTCCGTTGTCATGGCGACAGAGACGTCGTGTCAGTTGGAGTGCATCTCCCCGCCGAAAATAAGGACCAGCACGGAGCATTATGCATCTACTCGTGCCGCCTCTTTACTATTAATGGACATAAATATTTATGCGGTTTGGAAGATATTTTCGCAGTGGAGGAGAGCCAGGGGCCTGTGGCGAGCGGAGACATGAGCTGATGAAGTGGTCTTTGTCAGACATTTGTGATCATGTGCTCCGTTAAGGATGCACAGGCACAATGCAGCGTGAGAATAATGATGCTGGGTTCAATGCGTGATGCAGACTGTGCTGTTATTGTGCATTTAAATCTAATTTGAGTCTTGAAAGTTGTTTTCCTAGACTACCATCTTTTTATTTTCAGATTTGTAACTTTTTTTTTTTGGTTTGTATGCAAATCAAACAGTGGAAAACACCCTCTTAGCTTTGCTGTGACATAAATCAGACTTTGAATTTTGGACTGCCTCCTGCCCATTTCAGCAACCATCCAGATTTATCCATTTAGTCAAAGTGAACTCTCAGTTCAACCAGAAAAATCTTTTATTTTCCTCTTTCTGTTTTGTGTTTCAGAACAGAATGAGCTTTTTGGACCTTTCATTATTCTGTTCATCAGATATTTACATGCATGAACCATTTTTCCTCACTGTCTGACATTAAATAAATAAAATTATTCATATTTTCAAGACAGCAGAATAATAACAGTCTCATTTTAGCCTGATGGGAGAGCTAAAGCTAGAGCTGAAGCTACTTTTCGTAGTTTATTAATCAGATACAAAAAAAAATTGGCACATTCTACAGATTTTTAATTAACCATTTTGTACTATATTAGAAATACATTAAAAGATGTAAATAAATACATTTTCTAAATGAGAAATTAATTATTTTATTTCCTAAAATGCAACAACAATCCGTTAGTGATCATTTGTATCAGCATGTAAAGGCTCAGATCTTTCTGCTTGATTTTAACATTGATACATTTGTATCACGTCTCTGTTGACTTTATGATCATTTTCTTGTTAACTTGGTGTCTATTTGCTCCCATTTAACTTCATCTACTGACCTTATTGTCTGTGAAGGAAATGCTGTTTCCAAATGTATGATCTGGCTTGTTTTCTTCAAGAAGTGCCATTAGCAGAGTTCACTCCATCTTTTAGTAAGATTTACTTTATCTGTGTTGCATTTTACTTAAAGCTTTTTAAAATACGCTTTTTTTAGGCAGCAAGGTCACCTTGTCATCTCAGTGCAATGTGTCAAATTAATTTTTTATTGGCTCTTCCATCTTTTAGCCGAGTCACCTCGTTTCTCTAACACACACATCCTCTTTTATCTACCCTTTTTCTCCTGAGGTTCTTTCAAATCTGAACCACTTTCTGGTGAAACTGCAGCACAAAGACTTGCACAGCGGTTGTAGATTTGCAGCAGATTAAATTATGAGCAGAGCCCATTGAATCTGCAGGGACAGGAGGAAAACCCATCCCCTTCAATTTCCTTCCCAGAGCTTTTTGTTTAAAGTGAAACCAATCGCTCATCGCCGTCTCACAATCTACCCTGTCTATAAAAACGGTTTGGCTAATCCCTTAGCGCCGTTATTAAAAATCTCACAGAAACTACAGACAGAACAGAGCTTCATCTAAAAGGTGCAGAGGTGATTTTTGATAAGGAGGAAATGGCGCACCACCCAGGGTGCCACTCTGTCAGAGGGCGTCACAAAAAATGAATTTTTAGTGATAATTGCATCAAGTAAGTGAAGAGTTGGTGCTGTTTGAATGAATGATTAATTTATTTCAGACTAACCACACATATAAACCTTAGCACAAAACTAGACCCCAAATACTTGGTAAGATTTTGTGTTTTTGCAGTGTATGATTTTCTGCCCCTCTCATACTCATAACATTCTCATCCTTATATGTACAATTATAGATTAATTTTTAAAATCAGCATTTTAGGCCTTTTGTATATATTTTTATGTATTTGAAGTTGATGGTTTCTTACTTCAAACATGAAATGTACAGTTTTAAATTTTACTTGGTCCCAATTTTGAGTATTTGAAAAATAATGGGTTTGTTTGTTCTCCATTATAAAACTAAAGTTTGCCTGCTCAAGTTTGTACAGCTTATTAGCAGATTTAAGAACGTCCAAAATCTACTTGAGGATCGAAACTTTCAGCTCCAGGTGCGATTAGTTCAGGAGCAACCCTGCAGCCAATACAGCTGCTGGAGTCAGTACACTGCAAAAACACAAAGTCTTACCAAGTGTTTTTGGTCTAGTTTAGCGCAAATATTTTAGTTCACTTCAAATAAGACAAAACTAACTTGAAAGTAACTTTTCAGCAAGATATAGGAGCTTATTTTAAGTCAATAATTCATTAATATTGATGAAAAAGTTCTAGTTCCATTGGGAGATTATTTCACTTATACATGACACTTTTCCCATTATATAAGTTAAATAACTTGGTATTTTTTCAGCAATATTAAGGAATTACTGACTTAAAACAAGCTCTTATATATTGCTGAAAAGTTACTTTGAAGTTAGTTTTGTCTTATTTCAAATGAACTAAAATATTTGCAGTAGAAACTAGAACAAATGTACTTGGTAAGATTTTGTGTTTTTGCAGTGCTTGAGTTATTTGGCCAAGGTGAGCAAACGTTCGCGGGGAAGCGTACGCTGAATGAGTTTAACCCCCAGGAGCGCTGTGCTCATTGTTAGCCACAGTGGTGATTAATCTCTGTCCCATGATGCTCTGCAGCTATTTTGCTGAATGTGGCAGATTGGTGGAGGAAGTCAGAATTTAAAATAAAAAGAAAAATAGACTACCCCAGATTTTGTGGGTAAGTTGAAGGACATACATTTTCTTTTCAGTGCTGGGGTGAATTTAATATCACACAGAAATGTTTTATTAGAGGAAAATGTTAGTAAAAACAAAACTTCTAGAGCTTTATTGCTGCCTGTCGTCTCCCTGTTGGAGTAAAGTCTGAACCGTATCACTCAGCTGGACAACTTTCCCCTGCTTTTCCTAGTATCACCTCCACTGTGTAACACAGTTCTGGTTCAAACATCAACCTTTTTTCTTGAACTGAGCAGAGAAGAAAGGAGTGCATGTTTCCTCATTTGACTCACATTTTCCCCTGCAGACTAATTTTTGAGGCTAGAAAAACATAAATGAACTTCTGTCAGGCGTTATCGCTACCTGCTGCTGACTTTACTAATTGTTGCACAATATAAAGCAAATAAACAAATCGGCCACAAATAGTCATGTTGAGGCGACTCTGTTAAAAGAAAACATACAGTGATTTCTCAGAGTTTATCAGAGGTGTGCACTTCGTCACATCGCCTATGTGAGACAGGAAAACAGTTTTATTATTAAACGAGGCCCTGCGGCGCCAGGAGTCTGTATTGTTAGCCGAACTTAACGAGGCGTTTTCCTTCACGATGAGCAAACGGACGGAGAGCAGAAACTCCTGACAGAAGGTGAGGCTGGAACAAAGTCTCCACACTGTAAAACATTTTACAGTAGACACGACATTTAGTTGTGTCTACTATCTTTTTACTCTGTAAGTCAAATAAATGTATCCAGTTTTAGGTTTTGAACCTAAATGTGAGTTTGTGGAAGATAAACTTACAGCAGTAAGTTGTGTTAACTTTTTATTAATTTAGTCAAACCTCCAAGAGTTGAATAAACTGAGTTTTTAGGTTTGCACTTAAAAAACTGAAAGAAGAAAAAGTGGGAACTATTTCCCAGAATGCTTAGCGGCATGTTTCTGTTTCCTGAGTTGGAAGTGCGTTACGTTGATCTGACTCTGGTGTTTTATTAAGGAAAATGTTCATTTTAATGCAATTCTCAGTCAGCAAAGCTTGAGGATAATGTCCTGATCTCACTAAATGTTTCTGAGCTGAATTCATTGGGATGTTTAATAAAATTCATCATCAGATCAGAAATTTTGACCAAAATAACTGTTTGGTTTAAATTGCAGCTTTAAGTTAAAACTCAGAATTCAAGATGAATGAAACTAAAAAACAAAGTTTAGACAACTTGTCTCTTGTTGTTAAATCAACTTCATGAAGTTTAATTTCTGAGTTGAAACCAAAACAGTTTTCTTGTCGACTTAAATTGCATTTTCAAGGCAGCAGGTTGTCTTTCATTGTCAAGTTAAACCACCTGTAAATGTTTTACAGTGCAACAAGTCTAGTCGTGAATCTCAGACTGGGGAATCTCACGGAGTTGGCTCGTGTTATTTTTTTTGTATCTGCAAAATGTTCCCTAAAACCACGTCTCGCGTCAAAGTTTCATGTTTCTGTCACAGCGAGCTGAGCGTTCATCCTGAAGGGAGTTTGAATATCACTTGAAAGAAACGGATCCTCTTCCTGACGGATATTTACCCTGCCAGCTGAAGAAAGCCTCCGCCGTCCCCTGATGCGCTCTGGTTCATGGATTTGTAATTTTAAAAACTGTGAAAGTCGGCAGTCGCATGTTTCCCCTGAAACCACCTGCTAACTTCTGACAAGAACGGGAAATTGAACGACCTTTTCCACTTTTTATTCCTTCGCTGCTCTCCTTTTTATTTTCCGTAAAACCTCGTCTCTCATCCACTGTCTGTGGTGAGTTGTCATTCAGTCTTGTTGGGTTATGAGACGAGGCTTTGATGTAAAACCTTTTCCCATCGGATGAGTCACAACCACGGAGAACATTTCAAGGTCAAACTTTCAGGTTTTCAGTCTTTGTCTGTAATTGTTTGAATTTCAGGGTGACAGTTTCTCCTGATAACAGAGATTATCCCTGCAGCATCAGAAAATCTCTCGCCTTCTACGCTGCTGCACAAATAACTCACCGTCATTAACTTTTCATTTCCCTCATCATGACTGTCAGTTGTTTGACTTCACAGTTAAGCCAAACTGTGATATCTGCTGAATTTTCTTTCTCTAAATCTCAAAAATAATTCTCATTTTATGAAGTCCTATCACGTCTCCTTTTATATCAGAACTTCTGAAGCAAATATCACTTTTGAATGATGAGGTAGATATGATATGTTGCAGCGACGCTTTTATGGTTTTTCTGAAAAACAAATCTGTAAGGGGAAACAAATAATAATAAAAAAGTTGCACCCTCAAATAACCACCTTTTATATCTAGGGATGCACTGATACGAAAATTTCGATATCTGATATTAATATTGCTGTGATGTCCAAGGACCAATATTTACAGATATTATATATATTTGTCTACTGTTTTGTTACCTTTGGGGGAAAAAAAAGATGACCAGGAACAGTCGGCAAAAAGATGGAAATAAATATCAGTTCTTAATATCAGCCCAGTTTTATTACTGATACCGATATGTTAAGAAATGACTAATATCGGCCGATACGATGTTACACTTAGGTAAGCACAATATAATAACTGTATCTGTGCTTTTGATTATTATTATTAAACGACTCAAAAACTCACCAATCTTCCCACACGTGTCAATCATGTGGGAAATTTACTTATTTTAAGGATTTTGCAAAAGTTGCAGTAGAAATGGCTCAACAGCGCCCCCCAGCAACTTTCAAAACCAACTACTCATTCAGCTTACATTACTCTTAAATTGGACAGAAGTCTGCTGCGTCTGTCCTCTACAACAAATAAGTCGTCCATTTTGTAATGAAAACAAAAAAACTTGCTTTTCTCCTTCTTTTTGTTGTTTCTGTCTGTGTTGTACCTGCTTCAATCATTACACCTTCGTGTGATTAATAATTAACATAACTATAGTTACAGGTAATTGCTTTGATTGCCTTTAAATAAATCCTAATTGGAAACATATTAAGAATGTGATTGCTTCTTTAAATATGTGATGCAGCTGTTCAGTGGGATGGGTAATGAATTCATCCTTCAGATATATTGTTAGATTGATTACGCTCCTGATGATCAATTCATGTCAATCCGTTTAATGCATGACGCCAACCGGAGTTAATCTGGAAGGTTTTGTTTTTCTTACAGCCTCATAAATTCATTGACTTGATCGTCTTTTCTGGAAAGGAGAGAAAAACGAAACGAAACATCTCACGTTGAGACGTATCGTTAAGCAAGATTTTATTTTTTCCCATTTCAGAGATTTTATTCATGCATACAGGAACAAAAGCAGCACGGAGTGGCTGAGCTTCGGCATACATCAGGTATAATAGGTATTTGTGCCTGAAGTTCCTCAGCATGTAGAAACATCGCAGCAAACAACCATCATGAGACGGGGGTCCTAATTTGTGTTTTATGATCTCAAATAAAATTATGCATGCAAGTTCTGGCGCTTTGAACATGTCTGAGCGGCTTCTCTCTGGGAGGCGTGTTTACAGACGTATCCGATGACATCTGGAGTGTTAACCGGGGAAAAAAAGCTCTGTTTGTCAGCTCAAATTTCTGCTCAGAGGACCCGACAGGTGTCTCCGAGCTGCACGCCTGTTCTCCTTCTTGGCCATGCTGTGCAAACACATGCGTAATTCTCCGATGGCTGCCCCGTGTCCTGGTAAATCTCACACAGAGCAGGCAGTAATGAGAAAAAGGATAACTGTGTTCCATCAACAGCTGAGCCCTGCTGTTCCCGTCAGCGTTTAATGCACACGTATAGCTGCTGGCATGGCAGTTGCTAAGCAAACGATGGTATCCAAGCAGAAGTTGGCAGGAAAACACAGCTAAAGTTGATTCAATGGATCGGATGCCGCTGGAGCTGATTTCAGGCCACATCTATAGTTCATTTATCCCTAATAGTTTTCTGAGAGGAGATGGAAAATTGGCTCGATGTCTGTCAAAATGTTGCAGGGCTGAAGGTTGCAGATCCAAAGTGGAGTCTGGGAATGTCATTTATGGTCCACAGGACATGAGGAAGGACCTGGAGGACAGCAGAACAGAGTTATGGACTCTGGGCTTAATTCATGAATGATTATAAGGGAACCTGCGATGGAAAAGTCACATTCGGCACATTCTTCCATTTGGGTCTGAGCTGCTCCTAAAAAATAAAATAAAATAAAAAAAAAGCATCCAAATTTGGCAATAAGTTAATGTTTGGAGGTTTTTGAATCAACTCATTTTCCAGACGCCTGAAAACCAAAACTTGCAACCAAAATCGACAAGAAGTTTGTTCTGAGCAGTAGAAACCCAAAGTTATTTTTAAATTATAAAAACAATTTTAATGGCTGGAGTTTTTTTTCTAAAATCTGAATTAAGCTTTTTTTTTTTTTTTAAACACTTGTTTTAGTGGCATCTGTCAAAAACACAGAATATGAAGAGGAGAGTTTGTTCTGAGTCAGTTCCAAGATAAACAGAATCGCTTTAGGAAAACAAAGAAACTGGAATACTTGGCATGACATACAAATAGATTGTTCGCTCCCAGTGAACCAAATTTCTAGATGAGGAGGAGGAGGAGGAGGAGGAGGAGGAGGAGGAGGAGGAGGAGGAGGAGGAGGAGGAGGAGGAGGAGGAGGACGCCGCAGTGGTGAATTTCCTGGCCTACTTTCCTCCATTCATCAGCGAGTTTCTTCCTCCTGGGAACTCAGGGATGTACAGTATGCAGAGAGTTCAGCCACGCTTGGCCAGCCACCATAAGACAAAACCCTGAAATGGCTGCACCCTCTGTGGGTTGAGGGGGGGGTTGGTGGAGAATCAGCACATGACGACTGGTCCAGGTCCAGTCATTCCTCGTTTCCATCTTCGCACTCCATTTCCTCTCCTCTTGCTCCCCCGGTGCATTGTGTGTGACTCCGTGCATGTGTGTGTTTGTGCTTGGTTAAGATTGGACCTTGCAGATGTTTCTGCTGTGTGGATTCCTGACAGAGGCGGTGTATAATGTATCTGGAAAGATTGACACTCCGTTCACCCCTCCTGCTGCCTCTCCCTCACTCGTACCCGTATCCCCGGGCTGCTGTCACTGAGCTGCAGCAGGTAGGCATCTGTAATTATTAAGGTGGAGGAAAAGATCGCCCTGGATTGCCTACAGGTGTTTCTTTTTTTGTTTTGTTTTGTTTTTTTAATGCAGAGGAATGCATACAATAACAGAGAGAAAACAATGCAGCTTTCTAATTCCATTTTAAATCTCTGTTTTTATTTTCCTGTTCCTGCAGATTTGCCTGATTATTCTTCTAAAAGGTGCTTGGAGCTCATTGCTAGGTTACAGACAGGTAGCGCTGCTGCAAATCTGTCTAAGTCGAGGCGTTTCTGAGTAAAGACGACTTGTTAGCTGCTGGCTGAAGAGTGAAAACACCGCGCTGTAGTGTCACCTCTGCCTGACTCTCCTCTCGGTTAAAATGACAGATGCAGACAGGCTCTGTAAGCCAGATGGAGCTGCATGAATTCACACTTCATTTCCAGTGAAAGCTCACTGATTTTAAATAGTGTCTTAACAAAAGTCTTTGAGGGGCTTGGGGTGCTGGTTCACCAGAAACTACATGAAAACACCAAAATATCACACAAAAGTTTCCCCCTCGAGACAAAAGACTTGGGCGACGTTAAATTCTGGAAAACGGGATTATGACTCATGCTTCACAGTGGAAAATTAAAACAGCAGCTCTTATTCAGAGGCGATGTCTCTGTACGGGTGTCACAGGCTCCCCACAAGGTATTTAGAGAACAACTAATGCCAACATGCAACCCCGTTTTTACGGATTGATCTTCCAGTTGTGGAGTCACGGAGGGGGCCGGGTGCACGGCGCGTCTCCTGCGGGCGCCGCATGATGTCCCCTGACAGATTGAGGCTGCAAGATCGTCTTTGCCGCCTGTCTGTATGTTCATGTTTGAGGGTTTTATGAGAATCAAAATAATGGGGAAACGAAGTGCACTGCTGGGGAGAAGCACGCTTCAGCTTCATTTGTTTGTTCAAGAAAAAAAAAGAAAAAATGCCAAGAAAACAAGTTCTATAAACCAAATCATCATTTAGTGAGGTTTTATTTATTTTTTACTGCAAAAACGCAAAATCTGACCGAGTATTTTTGGTCTAATTTCTGGTGCAAATATCTCAGTTCACTGAAATAAGACAAAACTAACTCACAAGTAACTGTTCAGCAAGATATTATTGTTTTAAGTAAATAATTTCTTATTATTGATGAAAATTGGCAGATTATTTCATCTATTACAAAATGGTATTAGTGAAATAATCTGCCATTGGAACTAGTACTTTTCATCAATAAGAAGAAATATCTTGCTGAAGTTATTTTTGTCTTATTTCAAGTGGACTGAGATATTTGCACCAGAAACTAGACCAAAAATGCTTGGTGACATTTTGTGGTTTTGCAGTGAATCCTTTGCAGTAGCTTCACATTTTGTTAAATTTAAAACAGAAACTTTAATGAATTTTAGTGGGATTTCATGTGATATATAGGTGTATCACGATAACAAATTTTGCTGGTCGATAAATTGTTCCAGAAGTTATCGCGATAAACGATAATATTGTTGTTTTGAGACCATTTCCAAGTGATATGATGGTAATAATGGCATAAATATGCAAGAACACATCCTCAAGGTCGATAAACCTTAAATTCTAACAAACATTTAACACTGGAACTGTAAGACATTCTAAATACCCAAAATAAATAAACAAAACAACAACAAATAACAACAAAGACTTGGAACAAAATTGTCCTTCAAAAATAATGAATGAGGAAAGTGGCAGACGCCTTTCCACACGTCTAAAATCTGAATAAAATGCATTAAATGTTGGACTTTATCAAAATGTGGAAAAGTTCAAGTTGAGTGAATACTGTCGATGATTTTTGCTGTAGTCTTCAAAGCCAGATTAGCTGATTAAAAAGATGAAAGACATTTAATAATTCAGAGAACGAGAAAGAGTCCAAATTAAATAATTCCAGGCTTGTTTTTCCTGTTTCCACATCCTAAGCATCTGACTACATTGGCACTTTTTGTGTTTTTTTTTATCTTTCCATCGTTTAAACTTATATCACCAAGGATAAAACATTTACGTATTTATGCTTTTACAAAAAATAAAAAATGCATTTAAACATAAAACAGATCAGCATCTCAATTCCACAGAAATGTTTTGTATTAAAATATTCTGCTGCTCCTGCCAGGGGAAATCTTCAAGATCATTTGTGTTTCTGTGTGTATTTCTCTTTCTCTCTTTCTGTGTGTGTGTGTGTGTGTGTGTGTGTGTGTGTGTGTGTGCCCACAACAACAAGGAGCACTGTGTGAAAACTTGTGAGGCATGACCATGGCCTATTTAATGAGACAGCATGTAGTCCAATGCTGCGTGTGTGAAAATAAAGCGCTCATAGTGCAAATTAAATTAAGCAGGTTAGTGTGCCAGAAGAATGTGAGTCTGAAGAAGACTCTGCGAGGAAGCGTGGGCCGTCTGTGATTGTGTGCATCATGTGGTTAGCGTGGACAAAGAACAAAATGGACATTATACTGACCGCTGCTTTGTGGGGGACAAACAAGACGACCACACAGCAGCCGAAAACAGGACACACTGAATCCGATTTACAGAAGCTGCAGTTCCTCTAAACTTCCTCTAAACTAATTGAAAATAATTAGGTTATTTTCAATTAAAAAGAGGAATTATGAACAAAGAAACTAGTGCATTTACTGAATCTGGGTTTCTGATATGTTAGATTTGAAAACATTCATTAAACGTTCCAAGGCAACATTTCAAGCACGTTTGTTTTAACACCAAATATCAGGAATTTGGATCCCTAGAAGTGTTTTATAGATGCTGTCAATAAGACATTATTGACTTAAAACAAGCTCCTATTTCTTATATTTTCATGTTTCTTGCTGAAAAGTTACTTGTCAGTTAGTTTTGTTTCATTTCAAGTGAACTAAGACATTTTCACTAGAAACTAAACCAAAATGACTTGGTAGGATTTTGTGCTTTTTGCAGTGTGTGCAGTGAAAGCAGAGTGTCGCTCTTTGCTGGTTGCTGATAATAGGTTACATTGTAGGAGTGTTGTGTGAAGCTGAACTGCATTTGATCTTGCCCCAATTCATGTAAAAACCACCATGACTGGAGATAATCTTTTATTTCTGGCTATCGGCTTCAGCAATTAATTTTTAGCAGGTGAAATGTTGGATTTAAAATTGAAAACAAGTTCAGATTTTTTTTATTTTCTTACCTTGAAATGAATGTACATTTATTAAGTCTTTTAAAAAGCCCTTTGCTACTTTATCAGTGGGTACACGCTGCATTTGTTGATCAATCACTGATTAGCCAAAGACAACAAACAGTTTCTTGATTTAACAAGAGTCTTGGAGAGGACTCCTCCCCTAACCAGTGGTCCATGCGAGCGCTCAGATGGTGGAAGGGGCTTTTTTAGTCACCTTAGCCTTTCTTTACTCTCTAAGTCCTCTGAAAATACCCAAGGAGCCAAAAAGAAAACACCTCGCAGCTGTTCCTTCTGCCGCCAACTCACTCCTCTGATACCTCACTTTACTTAGCCGCACGTCTCAATCCTGACAACATTCTCAAACTCCCCAAGCTAATCTTTGTCCAGTTTTGACATCGCATTTCGTTTTCAAAATGCGTTTTAAATCACAGAGCTCCCAAGGGGCAATAAGGACGAGATGAAAAGAAAACACGAGGAGACGGGGGGTTGAAAGTATCACGTTTGCCAGGGAGAATGTCAGTGTCACGACCTCGGAGGAGAAGGCAAAAAGATCAGCCTCTGGAGCGCTTATCTTGCTCTCCATCTGCAGTAGATTCTGTGACACGAGGAGCACAGAGGGAGAGAAAACACTTCAAGCCCACTCCAAACGTGGAACAAAAGCCCTTCTCCTGTTTTTCTGGCTGGAGCGACAGGCACACAGCATGAATAATTAACAGGGACAAACAACAGCTATCAGGTGGTAGATCTGGAAAGTTGGTGCTGGTCGTCAACAGGGGAACTCGTTTGTTCCGTATTTTTGTCACTTTAACGCAAAAATGAACGATATCTACATGCTAAGTGTCCATCTTTGCATTTGGCTATGAATCCTGCCTGTGAACATTTTGATGTGCGTTATCGGTTTTACTTTTCGTGTCTGGGTCGGTTCTGGAGTTCAGATGCTGCAGCGCTCTGCAGACGATGAGTAGCTGATTTATGCAGTAACAGCTTCGCTCTGAGGCTTCATTTGTCAGAATTTGCATTTCACACTTTTTGCTCTGTATTGTTTCTCCATGACATTATTGGGGTAACGGAGTAAAACATAATATGTTGTCCTTCCACACTGCAAAAACACAAAATATTACCAAGTAATTTTGGTCTAGTAGTAACAGTCAGCTCTACGTTATGATGTCACCAGGTGATTCAGAATCCATCCAATCACTGAACAGATCCTTAGAACAGATAAATGTGTGGATGTGTCGAAACTTTCTCCAGCTAAACACAAACGAAACTGAAGTTATTATATTTGGACCTAAGGAGGAACAATGTAGAGTCAACACACAGCTTCAGTTATTACAGCTGGAAACTAGAGATCAGGCTGAACTCTGTGAGTAGTGACGGACTCTGACCTGAACCTTCAGAGCCACATAAAGGCAATTACAAAGTCGGCCTTCTATCACCTGAAGAACATCTCCAGGATCAGAGAACTAATGTCTCAGCATGATCTAGAGAAACTCATCCATGTGTTTATCTTTAGTCACATTGATTACCGCAATAGCGTCTTCACAGGTCTGACTAAAAAACTCAGTCTGATCCAGATGCTGCTGCTGGAGTTCTGACTAAAACCAGGAAGTTAGAGAACATCACCCAGTTCCTACAGTCCTTCCTCTGGCTCCCTGCAGCTCTGAGAATAGACTTTAAAATCCTGTAGTTAGTTTATAAATCACTGAACGGCTCAGCACCACAGTACACTAAAGATCTGCTGTTGTCATAGCAACCTTCCAGACCTCTCAGGTCTTCTGGTTCTGGGGATGCAGAACCAGAACCAAACATGGAGAGGCAGAATTCAGCTTCTATGCACCACAAATCTGGAGCAAACATCCAGAAAACTGCAAAACGGCCGAAACACTGAGTTCCTTTAAATCTACACTAAAAAACCCAACTGTTACGCTTGCTTTTGAAACATTATTATATAAATTACGAACCAAAATATAAAGTTAAGCGAAAATTTTGGTATTTTAAGGACGAAATTTGAAATAATTGATAAAAGTAATAAAAATAACAAAATCGGGCAAAAGTAATTACTCCAAATCAGTTTCTTCCATTAAAAAAACTCATGAAACTTTAACAGAAACTGCAGGTTTTTAGTGAATTTCTGGTTATCCAGAAATTTTTACTCTAGCAAGAGGAGAGATGCTTTATAATAAAATTACTCAAGTGACAGTACAGCGTGGTAAAAATACTCCTAGAAGTCAATTTCTTCAAAAAAGTTACTCGAGTAAAAGTAAATGTAAATGTAACTGCCAGTTGCTACTGCCCAGCGCTGCTCACATAAAGTGTGCGGTTCGGCTGAAGGCGTGTCCGCTGCCGCAGAGTCTCCGCCCTCCGGATCCGGACCGGCTGCTCCTGGATCAGCCGCTCAGCCTCCGCTGACTCCAACAAACTGTTTGCTGCCTCCAGTCGCAGCTGCGGGCTCGCAGGAGTGGATCGGTGGACTTTGCATTAGCTGGTCGGGCATGACTCTCTCCGGTGGACATCCACTCTGACCAGCACTTTGTGTTTTGGCGAACAGGAGCATCCAGAACCACGTCGCGTCTTTACTGAGGTTTTCTGAGGAGAAGCGGGTCGCCACAGACAGACTGAGGTTCGGCTGCGCCTTGAGGTAAGAAACGGCTCCCTGTTTCTGAGTTTAAAGTTTAATGCTTCTGAGAATTTAAAGGGGATTCTTTCTCGTACTTTGTTGGAACAAGTTGCGTCTTTCCCCCCACCTTCAATGACTTGCTGAAAAAAGTGACGAAATGAATAGTTGGTTAATAAAAAATAGCTCTACATGAATGTTTCGGGTCCGTACAGACTCAGTTCAAATCGCGTTTCTTCTACTTATCCTTCCCGTTTTACCGTAAACTCGGTGTTTCTGCGTGGTGAGAACCCGGGCAGGAGGCGCTCCGCTCCGGTCCGGTCCGGAGCGGAGCGCCGTGCCCTGCTTCCGTCTCCAAGCTGGCACCCTTCCCACGGCGGATCAGCCCCAACCCGAAGAGGCTGTCTGCCGGGACGTGGGGGGTCACCAGATGGATGCCTCTGACGGCGCTACCTTTGCTGCAGGGCAGAACTTCACTGTCAGTTTGCATTAATCAGAGGGATGCATCATCCAAAAACCTCCGCTGCCTCTTCCCCTCTGTCTTGTCAGATCTCCGCTGAAGCGAGTACAATGCGTCCTGTGAGGAAAGAGAGAGAAAGTCAATACTTTTAAGGACAGAGTCACTTATTAAACATCAGACATGTGACTTATC